>NC_134688.1:243249400-244449400 GCF_050947455.1 Rhinoderma darwinii | reverse complement strand
TTCATATGTGGACAGCGATGTCAGGGAATTCCAGAGTCTCGAAGCAGAGCCGATACTAGCGGCTCTGTGTCCCGCGGGCCGCAGATGACAGCCCCAGGGGCCACATGGGGCCCGCGAGCCGCGTGCTTGAGACCCCTGGTCTACACGCTCCTACAGTTTTTCGAATCCGTTTAAATTTGATATTTTTGGTAATTTTAGCCGTCTTTTTACAAACATGGACCAGATACAAGAATACTATCTATAGGGGGGCTTTATGTGGGGCATTATATGCAGGGGGGCTATATGTGGGGCACTATCTACACGGGGGCTATATGTGGGGCACTGCATACAGGGGCCTCGATGTGGGGCACTGTCTACAGGGGGCTCTATGTGGGGCACTGTCTACAGGGGTCTCTATGTGGGGCACTGTCTACAGGGGGCTCTATATGGCGCACTGTCAACTGGGGGCTCTATATTGGGGGCTCTATGGGGGGCACTATTTACAGGGGGCACTTTGTGTGTGGGACACATTGTGTTATACTATTATAATCAGAGACAGTGTATGGCGCTATTAGAATAAGAGGTGCAGTGTATGGCGCTATTTAGGGGCATAGTGTGTGGCACCATGAGAATTTTATCTTCCTTTATAGGTGCAGAAATGTTTAAAAGTGAGAAGCTGAAGACATCTAAGCGGCATACTGCAGAAATGGGCTGTGGCCAGGAGAAGTTCTCATAGAGGTATGGACCAGTTGGAGAAGAAAGGAGAAAAACGAACTAGAATATGAGAAAACGTCACCTGTGAGTCACTTAATGTAAATATTTATTCTGCCTCTAATCAGTACTGTATTCACTGTATGATCTGCAGCGAGATGATGGGCGGTATGATTTTATTTTTTATAAAACAGCAACTCCCAGCATATCGTTACCATAGTTCAAGCTATGCTGGGAGCTGTAGTTTTACGCCATACAAAGTTATATGGCAGGGGTTGCACTAAATTGAGCTATATTTATGCTGGTGCTGTATTTATGTACTGGGCTTTGTTCTGGTGCTGGATTTATGTGCTAAGCTGTGTACTGGTGTTGTATTTAATCACGGATCTTGGTTCTGTTGCTGTATTTATGCACTGCGCTATGTTCTGGTGCTGTATTTATGTACTGAGCTTGGTTCGGTTGCTGTATTTATGTACTGAGCTTGGTTCTGGTGCTGTATTTATGTCTGGTTTGTATATATGTACTGAGCTTGGTTCTGGTGCTATATTTATGTACTGAGCATTGTTGTGATGTTGTATATATGTACTCAGCTGGTTCTGGTGCTGTATTTATGTACTGAGCTTTGTTCTGGTGCTGTATGTATTAACCCATTCCCTCTTTAGCCATTTTTGACCTTCCTGACAGAGCCTCATTTTTCAAATCTGACATGTTTCACTTTATGTGGTAATAACTTTGGAATGCTTTAACCTATCCAAGCGATTCTGAGATTGTTTTCTCGTGACACATTAGACTTTATGTTACTGGTAAAATTTGCTAGATACAATTTAAATGTATCTGCTTGTAAGACAGGCAGTTATACCACAGAAAATAATTAACATCCCCCATATGTCTACATTAGATTGACATCGTTTTTTGAACATCCTTTTATTTTTCTAGGACGTTACAAGGCTTAGAACTTTTCAAAAGTCCTGCACGAGGACGTACAGTTACTGAGTTTTTTCCAGTGCACACTGTCGGCGACAGCTGACACTCCACTCTTGCCGGCCAGCGGTCCTTTGCCGCTGATTTAGGCGAATTAATCCCTTAAATTTGGCGATCGGTTGCAATCGCCGAATTTTTTTTTTTTTTAGCATATCGACAGTGGCTTCCGTGTCTGCCATGGACGGAAGCCCATCAGGACCATCCTTCGGCTGGTCCTGATAGGCTCCCTGACAGAGTGACAGGAAGTCACTGTGTCGTTCCCGATGCAGACTGTCAGCTGACACTCCAGTGTTGCCGATCAGCGGCTCATCGACGCTGATTTAGGCAATTAACCCGATAAATGTGGTGCTCGATTGCGATCACCACATTTAGGGGGTTTGTAGGACATCAGCAGTCCCCATGCAATTGTGGGGGCTGCTGATGCGTGTGATGGCATCCGGAGGCCAGGCAACGGCCTCTGGGTCTGCCATGTATGGAAGCCTAAGAGGACCAGCCTCTGGCTGGTCCTCGTAGACTTACTGTCAGAGTGACTGTGACGTCACACTGACAGTTGGAATACATTACACTACCTAGGTAGTGTAATGTATTCTAGCAGCGATCAAAGCTGCAGGTAAAAAAATAAAGTTTTTGTTTTCCTATAATAAGTCAAAAATGAAAATGTTAAAAAAAGTACACATATTTGGTATCACCGTGTTCGTAACAACCCAAACTATGAAACTATAATGTTTTTTTCCGCACGGTGAACGCCGCAAACAAAATAAACGGAAAACTATGTCAGCATCGCTATTTTTTGGTCACCACCCCTCCCAAGATATAGAATAAAAAGTGATCAAAAAGTCGCATTTACCCCAAACTAGCTTCAATAAAAACTACAACCCGTCCCGCAAAAAACAAGACCTCCCACAGCTTTTTTGACGAAAAAATAAAAAAGTTACGGCTCAGAATGTGGTGTCTCAGAAAAGAAATTATTTTATAGAAACTTAATTTTATTGTGCAAACACTGCAAAACTTAAAAAAAACTATACACATATGGTATCGCCGTAATCGTACCGACCCGCAGAATAAAGTAAAATGTAATTTATTGAGCACGGTGAACGCTGTAAGAAATAAAGAATTTAAAGCACCAAAATCGCTGTTTTTTGGTCACCTTCGCTTTAAAAAAGATCCTGTGGGGTAAAAATGCTCACTATACCCCTAGAAAAATTCATTGAGGGGTGTAGTTTCCAAAATACTGTCACTTTTGGGGGGTTTCTACTGTTTTGGTCCCTCCGGGGCGTTGCAAATCCGACATGGCACTGAAAACCAATCCAGCAAAATCTGCGCTCCAAAAGGCGCTCCTTCCCTCTTTAGCCCTGCTGTGGGTCCAAACATCAGTTTATGACCACATATTGGGTATTGCCGTAATGAGAAGAAATTGCTTTACAAATGTTGGGGTGCTTTTTCTCCTTTATTCCTTGTAAAAATTAAAAAATTCTATGTTTCCACAGAAAAAAATTTGTTTTTCATCTTCACAGACTAATTCCACTAAATTCTGCAAAAAAACTGTTGGGTAAAAATGCTAACTATACCCCTAGAAAAATGCCTTGAGGGGTGTAGTTTCCAAGATGGGGTCACTTTTGGGGGGTTTCGACTGTTTAGGTACTACAAAACCTCTTCAAACTGACATGGTGCCTAAAATATATTCCTAAAAAAAAGGAGGCCCCAAAATCCACTAGGTGCTGTAATGGTGGAGATAGGGAAACAGACAAGTGAGCCCTAATCTACCCGCCACTCAGTCCTTGCCTACTTGCAACGACCCGCCCTAGGCGACGGGGTACAACTGGGCGACAGTCCCTACACTCAATAGGTGCACGACAGACAAACAGACAAGGGTACAAAGAAGCAAGGGAAATGGGGAAGTTGCCCACGGAACACCGTGAGCAACAAGCGAGGTGAACGAGCCGAGTCAAACCAGGAGATGAGCGAGGTACAAATACGCAGAGCAGAAGAGTGGTCAGAAAAGCCAAGGTCAATCACAAGCAGAGGATAAGTAGTTCAAGAAGCTGCAGCAGGGCCAGGAAACCAACAGAGAAGAATCACAAGCAAGGAGGAACAGGAAAGGCAGGAATAAATAGACAGAGGGCGGGAGCTAGCTCCGTCTGGCCAGGCTGTGATAGGCTCTCCCACTCCTAAGCCTGCCATCCTGAGTGGTGGAAGATGGAGTCAGTCTCACAGACATAGAAGCAGGAGCAGACTGATTACCTATGGGCGTTGACACAGAAGCTGTGCCTGGCAGATCATTTACAGGTGCTCCTTTGCTTCTGAGGCCTGTGTTTCAGTCCATTAGGACACTAGGGCCACATGTTGGATATTTCTAAATACTGCAGAATCTGGGCAATAAATATTGAGTTGCATTTCTCTGGTAAAACCTTCTGTATTACAGATTTTTTTTTTATTACAAATGAATTTCGCAAAAAAGAAAATGAAATTTGTAAATTTCACCTCTACTTTGCCTTAATTCCTGTGAAACGTCTAAAGGGTTAAAATACTTTCTGAATGTGGTTTTGAATACGTTGAGGGGTGCAGTTTTCAAAATGGGGTGATTTATGGGGACTTTCTAATATAGAAGGCCCTCAAAGTCACTTCAGAACTGAACTGGTCCCTGAAAAAATGGCCTATTGAAATTTTCTTGAAAATATGAGAAATTGCTGCTAAAGTTCAAAGCCTTGTAACGTCCTAGAAAAATAAAAGGACGTGAAAAAAAACAATGCAAACATAAAGTAGACATATGGGGGATGTTAACTAGTAACTTTCTTGTGTGATATTACTATCGGTTTTACAAGCAAATACATTAAAATTTAGAATAATGCAAATTTTTGCTAAAATTTTACGTTTTTCACAAATAAATATTGAATTTATCGACCAAATTTTTTCACTAACATAAAGTACAATATGTCACGAGAAAACCGTCTCAGAATGGCTTGGATAGGCAAAAGCATTCCGGAGTTATTACCACATAAAGTGACACATGTCAGATTTGAAAAAAATCATCTGTATCCACAAGGCCAAAACAGGCTATGTCCTAAAGGGGGTTAAAAGTAGGCCAATGAACAGACGTAACCTGGGACCATGTGATGTAAACTAACTCAATGACAGCTTAAAGCTGTCACTGCTTAATTTACTGTCACAGACCCAGGAAGGTAAGTATGATAATGGTTTTGCTTTTTTACTTATTAGTGTTACTGTTAAATGTCGTTCTCACTGTCTTTCAGACTCACTAAAAAGTTAATATTGACCGTGTTTCCTTCAATATTCTTGATCAGTATTCAATAAGAGGAAATTGAAAATTATACAAAAAATGGTTTGTTTATGGAGATATATTTAAAAAAATCATATTATAGCAGAGATACATACATAGACATGGTTCCATGTTGGATGAATAAATTCACTTTATTTGAGTGCTGCTTCACGTTCTCTTTTTTGGATATCTAACACATAAGGAGAGGTCACTCCTTTATTTTTGAAGCTTTGCACCAGCCTAGTTAGGCATTTGTTCACAGTGCTGCTCCAATCCTCTGCTTTTTTCTACATAGACAGATCCATATTGTAATATAGTTTAGATTGTAATACAGATATCATCTTACATAGTCATTGTATGGGACACTTGCCGTCTCCATCTTGCTTAGCCTGAGTGTGTGTCTTCATCATTCGTATCAGTGTATATCCTTGGACATCTCCCTGGATGACCACCACCCCTAGATGACCACCCCTAGATGACCACCCCTAGATGACCACCACTCTGGGATATTTATGACAGAGATAGACAGAGTATACGTAGTTCGTACGGTTGAAAAAAAGACACATGTCCATCAAGTTGAACCAAGGGATGGGAAAAGGGAAGTAAACATTTTTTACAGCTTATATTTTTTTGTTTCAGGAATTTATCGAAGCCTTTTTTAAAGCCATCTACTGTCCCTGCTGTGACCAGCTCCTACGGTAGACTATTCCATAGATTCACAGTAAAGAAGGCTTGTCACCTCTGCAGGTTGAACCTTTTTTTTATAGGCGTGTCTTAACATTTACGTGACATTTGTGCCTACATTTAGAAGACTTACAACTGTCATTACTCATGCATTGCCGGTGCTGATATAGTTTTGCTTAAAGAGGCTCTGTCACCACATTATAAGTGGGCTGTCTTGTACATAATGTGATCGGCGCTGTAATGTAGATTACAGCAGTGTTTTTTTATTTAGAAAAACGATCATTTTTGACGGAGTTATGGCCTATTTTAGCTTTATGCTAATGAGTTTCTTAATGGACAAATGGGCGTGTTTTACTTTTTGACCAAGTGGGCGTTGTGGAGTGAAGTGTATGACGCTGACCAATCAACTGAACAATCTGCATCATACACTTCTCTCCATTCATTTACACAGCACATAGCGATATAGCTATATCGCTATGTGCAGCGACATACACACACACTAACGTTACTCAAGTGTCCTGACAGTGAATACACATTACCTTCAGCCAGGACGGGATGTGTATTCAGAATCCTGACACTTCTATAGCGTTTGTGTGAGATTTACACCAGGAGAGCGTAATCTCTCGAGATTACGATGTAACGTCATTTAAAACGAGATTACGCTTGCTTTGCTGTAAATCTCACAGAAACGCTACAGAAGTGTCAGGATTCTGAATAGACATCACGTACTGGCTGGAGGTAATGTATATTCACTGTCAGGACACTTGAGTAACGTTAGTGTGTGTGTGTATGTGGCTGCACATAGTGATGTAATAAGATCACTATATGCTGTGTAAATGAATGGAGAGAAGTGTATGACGCTGATTGGTCACTGATTGGTCACTGATTGGTCACCGTCATACACTTCTCTCCACAACGCCCTCTTGGTCAAAAAGTAAATCACGCCCAGTTGTTCATTAAGAAACTCATTAGCATGAAGCTAATATAGGTCATAACTCCGTCAAAAATGATCGTCTTTCTAAATAAAAAACACTGCTATAATCTACATTACAGCGCCGATCACATTATGTAGAAGATAGGCCACTTATAATGTGGTGACAGAGCCTCTTTAACTGTCATCGTTAGCATAATGTATCTTTAGTTCTATCGAATAACATTTATATTATAACACAATATAAAGTATTTTACAGTTACTAATGTGTTTTTTTGTGTTTTTTTAGAGGTTTGGTTGTTGGTCTTCGTCGGATTTGAGGACTACTTCGATGACTGCGTCATTATTTTCAATAAATTGGTTAACATGGGTTGTGTTGGGGGTTTTATTTAATATGAAATGGGAGGCATAAGGAGGTACAGTAAAGACCCCATGCACTAGAGCCCCATTACAGCTGTGTACAAAATGGAGCCATAAGACCATGAGGTTGAGGCCTGACACTCTTGATACAAAAGTCCAGGAGCTTAATGTTTTACTTTCTACTTACCACTATGTTATATGGAATTTGCCTAGAAATAAATGAGAATTAGAAACTGTCCAACTAGATATGACTGGTCCTCTATACAAGAGGCCTATGATCCCATCAGTCCGCACTACAAAATATTGGGTAACTCCCGAAGATGAACTGTGAGGCTATGTCACTGTACATATATATATATATATATATATATATATATATATATATATATATATATATATATATATATGTACTCTCTAATCTGCATGTTAGAAGCTCATATATAACATGTCAGTGGAAATGCTCCATTACAATGTCAGTAGATAAGTGAGTCCACATCTATGTATACATAGTCATTGAATCTGGTTTGCTGATAATGGATGGAACAGTAGAGTAATGAATACCCTTGTTTCTATTGTATCACCCCCTTTCCATGTAGACTGTGCGCTTGTGAGCAGGGCCCTCTCTCCTTATATTTATACTGTAACATTGTAACTTATTAGAATTGTATGTCACTGTACCCTGTAATTTATTGTACAGCGCTGTGGAAAATGTTGGTGCTTTATAGGTAATATTATTATCATTTATAATATAATTATAAAGAAAGCGCATAGATAGGCGCAGTAATAATATACATTATACAATCAATGCCATCTCCCCACTTTACTACACAATGCTGCCCGAGGTCAGGGGTGCTCTAGACTTCATACAGGTTGTGTCCATGGTGCTTCCTATAGAGCTGGGATATGGGTGTCCTACTAAGGATATATTATTGGGTGTGATCGCCCCCACCAGCTGATCGGGGATGTTTGTAAGTTATTCATGTAAACCACATGTCATTGCAATATCTATGTTGTTTTTATTTGACTGACATTTATTAAAGCATTATGGGAAGAACATATATATTTCAAAAGGTTTGAATATGGAAACCAAGTGGATAAAGTGAAGAGATCATACAGCTGGCATGTGGTTGGCATGTAACTGGCATATGATTGGTCACTCCCAGGCACCTGCCCGGAATGTTATGATTTGAATTTTCTGCTCGGCCTACAGATCAGTTGATTAGTTGGTTGGAAACAACTGCAGCGTCTTGTTATATACAAGAAGCGATTCATAGATATTTGAGGGCACATTTTGGGTTTTTGGGGAGTTTTTTTGCTGTTTTTTATTCCAGGATTACACCATACTTTCCTGATCATCTACTGGTAAGTTCAGATCTTTACACACCACACACACTACACACAGGACAGTATATACACAGTACACAAGGTATAAGACGACGGGCGTGACCTGGTCAGTGGATTGATATTTTCAGGGGCCATGTCATTTACTGATCAGTTTTGTAATTCTTAACCCCTTGTGGACACAACCCATTTTTTCAAATCTGACATGTGTCACTTTATATGGTAATACATTTGTAATGGTTTTACTTATCTAAGTGATTCTGACTGTGATTGGTTTCTCGTGACACATTGTACTTGTATGTTAGTGGAAAAATTTGGTCGATAAATTCAGTATTTATTTGTAAAAAAAACACCAACATTTTGAGGAAATTAGTTAACATTTGCATATTTCTAAATTTAAATGTATCTGCTTTTAAGACAGATAGTAATAGCACACAAAATAGTTACTAGTTAACATTTTTTTAGAAAATCAATTTTAATATAGAAAATTGTTTAACACAGAAGGTTTTACCAAAGACACGCAACTCAAAATGTATTGCCCAGGTTCTGCAGTTTTTAGAAATATCCCATATGTGACCCTAGTGCGCCACATGACTGAAATACTGGCCTCAGAAGCAAAGGAGCACCTAGTGGATTTTGGGGCCTCCTTTTTATTAGAATATATTTTAAACACTATGTCAGGTTTGAGGAGGTCTTGTAGTGCCAAAACATAGGAAACAACCCCAAAAAGAGACCATTTTGGAAATTACACCCCCAAAGAATGTATCTAGGGGTATAGTGAACAATTTGACCCCGCAGGGTTTTTGATAAATGTATTTGGAATTAGGTTGTGTAAATCAAAATTGAAATTTTTTCTCATAAAATATAGATTTAGCTACAATTTTTACATCTAAATAAGGAATAAAGGCGAAAAAGCACCCCAACATTTGTGAAGAAATTTCTCCCGAAATTGCCTGGACGTATGACAGGGCTCAGAATTGAAAGAGTAACATGCCCATTTGAGTCTTATTTTGGTGAATTTAACTGCATTGGCCCACAAGTGCAGGGCTTTGAGGTCAAATACTGAAACAAACCCCCAGAAGTGACGCCATTTTGGAAACTACACCCCTCAAGGCATTTTTTGAGCGGTGTAGTGAGCATTTTCACAGCAGAGGTGTTTTTTTTATTAGAAATTAGAAAATAACATGCAGATGTGTGGCAAGTGTCACACTGATAAATGGTGCCCGATTTTAACCCCCTTTTGGAACACACGCTGCACATTTTGTGTCTACATTTTCTGAGAGCCAGAACTTTTTTATTTTTCATTAACTGAGCTCTGTGAGGGCTTATTTTTTTGCGGGACAATCTGTAGTTTTCATTGGTACCATTTTGGGGTACATGCAAATTTTGGATCATTTTTTTATTTATTTTTTGTGAAGCAGGGTGACCAAAAAAGATCAATTTTTTTTATTCTTTTTTTATTTATTTTATTTTATTTATTTTTTTATTCTTTTTTTTTTTACGCCGTGCATCATGCATTATAAATGACATATTGAAATTATTTTGCGGGTCGCTACCATTATGGCGACACCAAATCTATATAGTTTTTTTAATATTTTACAGCGTTTTACAGCTATAACTTATTTTTGCGTCAAAAAGGCTGTGTAAGGGCTTGCTTTTTGCGGGACGAGCGGTTGTTTATATTAGTACCATTTTGTGGTACATGCGACTTTTTGATCATTTTATCCAAAAATTTCTGGGAAAGCGAGGTGATCAAAAAAGTGTGACTCTGGCATTATTTTTTACGGTGTTCACCGTGCAGGATTTTTTTTATAGTTGTGGTCGTTACGGACGCGGCAATACCAAATATGTGTACTTTTTTAATGTTTTCAGTTTTTTCCTGTAATATAAGTTTTATTATGGGAAAAAAAAATGCATTTCTTGTTTATGTAACGTGAAACTTTTTTTTTTTTTTTTAGTCAACATTTTTAGTAACTTTTTTTTTGTCCCACTAGAGGACTTGAAGGCCTGAAGCCCTGATTGCTATTCTAATATACTGCAGTACACATGTAATGCAGTGTATTAGGGCACATTCAGACGTGGCGGGATTGCTGTTGAATTCTGCTGCGGACAGTCCGCAGTTAAATTCTGCAGCAGCCGTTTTTTACATGTCTTTCTATACATTTTGAGGAAACTTAGCTCAGACGTTGCAGAAAATAAGTGTGTGGAAATTGGACTGCGGTGCAGATACTTCCCTCCGCAGCATGCTCATTCCATTGCGGAGAAGAAGCTGACTTTCACTGCGGATCTCAGCATTTGCATTGCAAAGGCTGAAATCTGCAGCAAGTCTGCTGTGATATCCACAACGTCTGAATTACCTGTCAAATATGAAAATGTTGCTGCAAATTCGCAAAGAATCTGCAGCAACATTTTCTGCGGAAAAATTCTGCCACGTCTGATCGTGGCCTTAGAGCTGTCAGTCATACACTGACAGCAAGCTTATTAGGTCCCATCTCTTGGGTAGGCTGGGCCTAATAGGCTTCTCTACTTGGCAACCAGGAGGCAATTGTTAGGCCTCCGGTTGCCATAACAACCATAGGCACCCCCACAATCGCGTCGCAGCAGTGTCGATGGAGTACAAACCATCGAAATGCTGTGGTCGCAATTGACAGCAGCATTTAGGGGGTTAATCGGCGAGGGTTGGACAACAGTCCAGTTCCTGCCGTTACCGCAGTGTTTCAGCTGTGGTATACAGATGACACCCGCTGGTGATGGAGCGGGCTTAGTTTCTGAGCCTGCTCCATCACCGTCAAGGAAGAGTTACGCGACAATGCGCTAACCCCTTGGCGGCAGCGACGTAAATGTACGTGACATGTCGTAAAAGGGTTAATAACATATCTTCTATTTTCCTACATATATGGGGGTCACAGAAAATTTGTACAAATATTAGGTTGGGTTAGAAAGAAAATCACATTTTTATACTGAGTTAAAGTCTCCTAATATGTCTCACGCCTTACAATGGTGACTTTGGAACAGATTATCTGAAAAGTTACGCAACTTTTTATATTGGTCCAGTTTTTATTATGTAAAAAGAAAACAAATTGCTTATAGTCATAGCTGGAGGCTGGGCATTACCTGGCACTTGTACCCGCTTGGCATGTTAGAATTTGAACTGGCAGACTATTTGGGCCTCTGTAGATTTTCACTGCAGCAGTCCTATTCATTCAGTTCTGTGGACATGACCCGTAAATACTGTGCGGGGGAAGAATTTATTAAGACTGGCATTCCAGTCCTAATGGGAAACAAGCGGAGTAAGATGCAACAAATTTCTTAAGAGGCGCATGCTAGATTTACGCTATAATTTACGCCAGTTTCGGGAACAAATAATAATAAATGCGTCGGGCCATGGGTTTTTTTTTTTAAAAGTGTCAAGGGTGACGAAAACGGCCCAACAGTCGAAATTGTTGTCACTTTTGAGCCGTTTACGATTTTTCTACGCCAGATAACAGGCGTAGAAAAGTTGTTCAATTCCTCCTATGTTTTTACATGTGATAATAAAAAGATAATAGTTCTAGAAAATGCTACTAGTACTATTTCTATTCCTAGCCACACCACACATGGATCCTGCGGCAGATTTGTTGGTGGAGTGATAGTTCAGATCTACCAAGTCTACACAGAACTTTATTCTTTTACAAGTGAGTGTCATGAAGAGAGACTGAAGACCCGACTGTAATGTAGAAGATGAAGCTCCAGATCTTAGTGCTCAGTGTAGGAATGACTCCCTCCTTGCTCTCCACATATAAGAACACTACATATTTCTCCATGTGTAAATATCTTTATATACTATCTGTGTGTTCAGCAGCCAGTGACACACGGACTGCCCGCTAGAGCAGAAGACATGGAGCGCCGGCAAGAGAAAGATGGAACCATGGACGTACCTACCATGATGGCATCAGCACTGCTGGCCGGCTTCACTATAAGGGTATGTTCACACGTTGTGTAAACACTGCGGATTATATGCCACGTATTTCATTGTGTAAAATCCACAGAATACTACAGTAGCAGCAAAGTGGATGAGATGTAACCAAATCTCATCCACACGTTGCGTAAAAAATCCACCAAAAAAACTCTGAAATTGACCTGTGGTGCGGTTTTTTCAATCCCCAGCATGTGAATCTGCTTTGGATCCGCTGCTTTTCTGTTGTGGGTTTTTCCCATTGAATTCAATTTTTGCGGCGGAAACAATGGGATTCCGTTACAAGATTTGCAATTCAGAAAAAAGAAAAAGCTTTTTGTCGTTTAAAATGAATAATAAGGTTTATACTTACCACCCAGGTGTTGTCATAGCGACTCATTCTTTTATTGTCCGTCCAGGCCGGGCTCCTGGGGTGACGTTTTATCCCATGTGACTGCTGCAGCGGTCACATGGGCTGTAGCTTCATCCCAGGAGGCCGCACTGCAAGGGCAACACGGGGACGCGTCGCCATAACTACGGAGAACGGGCTAAGTATAAGTGTTTTTTTTTCTGCAGTGGACATTACGCCTGAAAAACTGCACCACAATTTGGTGTGTTTTTTCGGCCGATATTCCCTGCGGGTTCCAGGGCGGATATGCTGTGCACTTTTACGCAGCGTATCCGCCCTGTGTGAACAAGGCCTTACTGTCAGTGTCTTTTATTACTTCATTTTCAATGTATAGTTTATATAACCAAACTAATTAATTGGTGTAGAAAAGCTGTTGAATTTCACCCTATGTTTTTACATGTGACAATAAAAAGATAATAGAAATAGTACTAGTAGCATTTTCTAGAACTATCCACACCACACATGGATCCTGCGGCAGGGTTGTTGGTGGCGATATAGTACAGCTCTGCCAGGTCTGCACAGAACTTTATTCTTTTACAAGTGACTGTCATGAAGGGAGACTGAAGACCCGACTGTAATGTAGAAGATGAAGCTCCAGATCTTACACCTCATGCACACGACCGAGTGTGCCGTCCGAGTCCCGTCAGTGATCCGAGGAAAGATAGGACATGTCCGTCTATCTTTCCTCGGATCGGAGACTCCGACCATTTTTCATGGACCCTATTCACCTATTATAGTGAATGGGTCCGTGAAGACTATCGGGTGTCACTCGGATCCTGTCAAAAACGGCCTGAGTGGCACAACGGTCGTGTGCATGAGCCTTTAGTGCCCAATGTAGGAACGACTCCCTCCTTGCACTCCACATACAAGAACACTACATATTTCTCCATGTGTAAATATCTTTATATACTATCTGTGTTTTCAGAAGCCAGTGACACACGGACTGCCCGCTAGAGCAGAAGACATGGAGCACCGGCAAGAGAAAGATGGAACCATGGATGTACCTACCATGATGGCATCAGCACTGCTGGCCAGCTTCACCAATACTGTCAGTGTCAGAGTCTTTTATGTCTGCATTTCAGTGTATAGTTTATATATATTGCAGCACCAGACACTTTATCACTGACCACATACCACATCAGTATAGTAAGGCAGTCCTAAATGAGAAATTCACTTCTACCCTACATATTGCTCCAAATATTAGCCGTTCTACTGATCACGGAGTACTTTTATATGTAAGTATTCCAGTGTACGCTGCCCTTTACATTCTATAGTATCCTATACTGCAGAATATGAAGAAGAGAAGGACAGAATTATGTAAATCATGTCCTGGAGAAAACAAAACTCCACCATGTCCCTCCATTTCTCCGCAGCCATGAAGGAATAGATCTGCTCTGGTAATGCCAGTGACATCAGTATAATGTTCTGCATCCTAAGAGAATCATCTCACGGTTACAGCTTTATTCTTTATATCATTCCTTACACTAGATTCATACCGGTTACATTTATATTTTATCCATTATAAAATAATATCATATGTTCAGTATAATAAGGAAACCAGCACTTTCTGCAACTTTTATCAGGGCCGGTTTGAGGTGCCTGGGCAGTAAATCTGGTGGGTGCCCATCATAATTCTAATTTTACGGGCACATGACAACTTTTTCTATAAGGGTAATCTGTATAGAAATGCATTTGTTGTCAGTCGTTTTATACCAGATAAAGCTCAGCACATGTAGTACAGGTTTCTATAGGGCTAGTCTATATAGACATGTACTGAGCTCCATGTGATATAAAATGATGGACAGAACATATACATTTCTACACAGACCAGTCCTTATAGAAACTGGCATATGATAAACCTTTTTCTACAAAGGGAAATCCGTGTAGAATTGAATGCTCTTCTTGTGCAATATTGTAAATGACATATAAAACCTCTTACATGTTCTGAGTGGTCTATGTGATATAAATGGTGCCATTTCTACACAGACTAGCCCCTATAGAAACTGGCAAGTGCGAAACTGGTCTATAATATACCATTTTTTCTACAGGGGCTAGTCTGCAGAAATGCCCAGGTTTTCAACCATATAATACTGAATAGAGAGCCATAATATCTAGTCATAATGTGACGTAAGCGATTTGTGTATTGGAGCCAGGGCAGGGGCTAGTCTACCTTCCCACAGAATCAGAGCGCCTCCTGTTGTGTCTGTGACTCCTCCGAGTTTATCTCCTGCTGCCCGGCAGAGAATGAATGGCTCTGCCCAGTTCTGTCCTATGCCTCTGGCAGTGCGTGCCACCCTCCGCCAGCCCTTACAGTAAAGTCCCTAGCCACCCTGTGCCACTAAAGCTGAGATCTGTGTTGTAGCCGATGATATGACTGTTGCAGTATTTGCAGCTTTCAACAGCACTCAGACATTGTGGGAGAATCAAACTGGTTTTACTTGGGACAAACAGCAACCAACATCAGTAACAATATCAAGATGGAGAATACAAGAGATAACATACACATCACCACTAGAGGAGCTACACATAGATAATAACTAATAGTTAACACAGCGCCATCTACTGTCAGTTCAAGATCGTTCCTCCAGCATTAAGATGCAGATGTTGTAATATTCCAACAATGACGTCATTTCATTGGCTTAGAAAACAACACAGATCTTCACCTAACTCCAGCTGCCGGTCCTGCAGAGAATGAATGGCTCCTGAATGTAAAGTTCTTTTCTGTGCCTCTGGCAGTACATGCCACCCTCCGCCAGCCCTTACAGTAAAGTCCCTAGCCACCCCTGCACCGCTAAGGCTGAGATCTGTGTTGTAGCCGATGACATGACGTCATTACATTGGCCTAGCACAGCAACATAGAGCTCCTCCTAACTCCTGCTGTCTGTCCTGCAGAGAATGAATGGCTCCTGCCTGTCCAGTTCTTTTCTGTGCCTCTGGCAGTACATGCCACCCTCCGCCAGCCCTTACAGTAAAGTCCCTAGCCACCCCTGCACCGCTAAGGCTGAGATCTGTGTTGTAGCCGATGACATGACGTCATTACATTGGCCTAGCACAGCAACATAGAGCTCCTCCTAACTCCTGCTGTCTGTCCTGCAGAGAATGAATGGCTCCTGCCTGTCCAGTTCTTTTCTGTGCCTCTGGCAGTACATGCCACCCTCCGCCAGCCCTTACAGTAAAGTCCCTAGCCACCCCTGCACCGCTAAGGCTGAGATCTGTGTTGTAGCCGGACATGACGTTATTACATTGGCCTAGCACAGCAACACAGAGCTCCTCCTAACTCCCTCTGCCTGTCTTGCAGAGAATGAATGGCTCCTGCCTGTCCAGTTCTTTTCTGTCCTGTCCCTCTGGCAGTACATGCCACCCTCCACCAGCCCTTACAGTAAAGTCCCTAGCCACCCCTGCACCGCTAAGGCTGAGATCTGTGTTGTAGCCGATGACATGACGCCATTACATTGGCCTAGCACAGCAACACAGAGCTCCTCCTAACTCCTGCTGCCTGTCCTGCAGAGAATGAATGGCTCCTGCCTGTCCAGTTCTTTTCTGTGCCTCTGGCAGTACATGCCACCCTCCGCCAGCCCTTACAGTAAAGTCCCTAGCCACCCCTGCACCGCTAAGGCTGAGATCTGTGTTGTAGCCGATGACATGACGTCATTACATTGGCCTAGCACAGTAACACAGAGCTCCTCCTAATTCATGCTGCACAAAGATGAAGAGATCACATGGGGGAGATGATGGTGCAGCGGGGGGAGGGCTGACGTTGATGGAAGTGCTCCCAGCCTCCCCTGCAGGCTGCAGTTGTGACTTTTACCAGCACTGTGCCTGTGGCGCTCATCATTTAAAGGGGTTTGCCTATCAGGGACATTTATGTCATATCCACAGGATATGTCATAAATATCAAATAGATGCGGGTCCATTGCTGGGTCTACACAGTGGACAGTGGTAAGGGGGTCCTGTGCAACTGCAACCGCTGCGACTACTATAGCTACACCACTAGGTGTGGATTGATATTTTTAGAATTCTCTTGGAATGTCTCTAAAATTTTAATTAATGGAAATGAATCAAGTTTTAATTCATTAATTATAAAACATTTGTTAAGTTAAAAAAGAAAACTAAATACAAACTGTTCTATTGTAGCCTCCACCACTCCACGTTATGGCGCACATCCTGAAGAAAGCCGAGGACTATGTAAGTTATATCAGCAGATGATCCTATTATTACACAGAACATCTGTAAGTCCACAGAAATAAACCTAACCAGAATAAATTTCAACCCTACACACACACTATATATGTATATATATATATATATATATATATATATATATATATACATTATATGTATAAATATATACACACATTTATACATGTGTGTGTGTGTGTGTGTGTGTGTGTGTGTATATGTATGTATGTATATAGCCCACTCCAAAATACGAGACAGCACTCCAGTTGTAGTGAAAAATAGGATCACTTTAATCACCCCTTGCGACGTTTCAGCCCTACTCCATGGGGCCTTTCTCATTGCATACACACACATATATACACACACACTATATATATATTTTTTTACTTTTTGAGATACAGCTGTTCTGTATCCTGTATTGCAGCTGTATTGTGCGCTAAGACCTGAATCTGTATGGTCCATGGGAATGACAGGTTTAGTGCAAGCGGGTTCTGTGTGTCTGACACGCGGGATACACCTGTGATCGATCTAAGTTATGAACCTGACGGACACAGGACCTGACAGGTACAGGATTCAGCGTAAGATACAGCCGCTCTGTATACAGCATACAGAGCAGCTGTATCTTAAAAAGTAAAAATAATTTTTAATAAAAACTAATTATAAAGTTGCACAAAACACACTGATTGACTTTATTTATTTTGTTTTTTTTTAAAAAACATTCCTTTTGAAAGGCTTTATACAATGTTATCTTTCTAGTTCTCCAAGGATCTACAAGTGGAGGAATTTACCATGGAGAAGGTAAGAGCCTCATTTCTTCGAAAATCATAAAATCTTCTTAACCATGGAAAACCGACGTAGCGGAGTACAGGCTCATAGATTCTCTATCAAGCTCGTACTTCGCTACATCAATTTCTGAAAAAAGCCGAATAGAAACTACGCGGCTAAGCGCTCACACAAGCGCTTCTGCCGCTTTGTTTTAGCTATTGGTGGGGGTCTCAATGCTCGAACCCCCACCAATTAAAACATCTGACATGTCACTATGACATGTCAGGAGTTTGTTGAATATTTAGGTACACTTTAATTTTCCAGGAACTTCTCTAGAGCTGCACTAGATCAAAACGACAATGATCAATTTATTTTAAGTATTCTCTTCATTTTATTTACAGATGAGAGACAAAGGACTGAAGATCACCGAGTACTATGTAAGTGATATCAACAGACCATCCTATTAACACACAGAATATCTGTAGAGATACATTTATAGTTAGGTCCAGAACTATTTGGACAGTGACACAATCTTCATTCATGATTTGCGCTCTGCATGCTTTACATTCGATTTGAAATGAAATAACTGAGATGCAATTGAAGTGTAGACTTTCAGGTTTAATTCAAGGGGTTGAACAAAAATATCCTGTGAAACGTTTAGGAATTGCAACCATTTTTCTAAACAGACTCCTCATTTCAGGGGCTCAAAGGTAATTGGACAAATTAACCTAACCATAAATAAAATGTTTTTTGTTAAATACTTTGTAGAGAATCCTTTGCAGGCAATGACTGCCTGAAGTCTGGAACGCATGGACATCACCAAACGCTGGGTTTCCTCCTTTGTGATGCTTTGCCAGGCCTTTACTGCAGCGGTCTTCAGTTGTTGCTTGTTTGTGAGTCTTCCGGCCTTAAGTTTTCGCTTAAGCAAGTGAAATGCATGCTCGATAGGGATGAGATCTGGTGATTGACTTGGCCATTGCAGAATATTCCACTTCTTTGTCTTAAAAAAAACTCCTGGGTTGCTTTCGCAGTAAGTTTTGGATCATTGTCCATCTGTAATGTGAAGCGATGTCCAATCAACCTTGCTGCATTTGGTTGAATCTGAGCAGAAAGTATATCCCTGAACAATACAGAATTCATCCGGCTGCTTCTGTCTTCAGTCACATTATCAAAAAACACTAGTGACCCAGTGCCTTTGGCAGCCATGCATGCCCATGCCATCACACTGCCTCCACCATGTTTTACAGAGGATGTGGTGTGCTTTTGATCATGAGCCGTTCCAAGCCTTCTCCATACTTTCTTCCTCCCATCATTCTGGTACAGGTTGATCTTAGTTTCATCTGTCCATAGAATGCTGTCCCAGAACTGGTCTGGCTTCTTTACATGTTGTTTGGCAAAGTCTAATCTGGCCTTTCTATTTTTGAGGGTGATTAATGGTTTGCACCTGTTGGTGAACCCTCTGTATTTGCTCTCATGAAGTCTTCTCTGTATGGTAGACTTAGATACTGATACACCTACTTCCAGGAGAGTGTACTTCACAGGGTAGATGTTGTGGAGGGGTTTTTCTTCACCAGGGAAAGGATTTCGTGGACGTCCAGGCTTTTTGGAGTTCACGACATCACCAGTACGCTCTTTTTTTCAAGAATGTACCAAGCTGTTGATTTGGCCACTCCTAATATTTGTGCTATCTCTCTGATGGTTTTCTTCATTTTTGTCTGCCTAACGGTCTGTTTAACTTGCATTAAGAGCTCCTTTGACCTCATGTTGTGGGTTCACAGCAACTTCTTCCAAATGCAAATGCCACACCTGAATCAACTCCAGACCTTTTATTTGCTTAATTGATGCTGGATTAACGAGGGAATAGCGCATGCTGCCCATTAAATAACTTTTGAGATAGTTGTCCAATTACCTATGGTCCCTTGAAAAAGAGGCAGCTACATATTAAAGAGCTGTAATTCCTAAACCCTTCCTCAAATTCGGATGTGAATACACTCTAATTAAAGCTGAGAGTCTGCACTTTAAGCCCATATTGATTATATAACTGTATATTCAATATGTTTTGGTAAACAGCTAAAATGCCAAAACTTCTGTCACCGCCAAATAATTCTGGACCTGACTGTATATATCACATAGAAGCCTCTATTCCATGACTGAGGGATGATAGAGTTCGGTCCTAGTAAACCCTTCTAAACCCCCTAGTGAGGCCAACCACACAATCCCATCCTTGTACTCCTATTTCCTTCAATAAGGACAGACTCATGGTTTTATAAGGTTGGCCACAGCAGCCATTTTATTGACAAACAATAACTAATAAAAATATTACCATCAAATATAAATAATCAACATTATCAACATTAATAACAAACATTCCGAGGAAAGAGATCCTTGGAGCTAAGTAGGGTATCTGCTCAGCGACTAATAAGTGCAGTATTTACCCCCAGCCGATTCCCCACAGCTCAGTTGCAGCGTATACAACTGCAGATAGCCAATAATTCAACCTTGCTCCCCGGGACACCACCCAGCAGGGGCCCAAAAATAGCCAGAGCCTCCATATTGCATAATTTGGGAAGGACCATACCCACGATGAGTTCCTCCCCCACCAATTTAACACCATCTCCAAGGACCTCCAACCTGCCAACCACTGCCATGACAAATAAAACATCACCGAAACGCAGCATAACAAAACAATAAAACAAATAGTGAGGGTGGGCGGAAAACTTCACCTGCGTGTGCTTCTCCTCCTAATGGCGCAGGCACTGCCTTCGTGCCACTATAATCCTCAGGCTCCGCCCCATAACCTCTCTCCTCCTATTACCCCGGTCATGTGGCCTCCTCCTATGTTCTGCGGCCCGGGTTGGACTTTCTTTCCAACAGCTGAAAAGTAGATTTATCACAGTAACTGTTTTTACCAGCACAAATCCCCCCTCCCCCACCACAGATATATAAAAGAATTATAAGAAAATGATATGGTAGAATTATATTTTATTTCTTTCCTTGTATAAGGATAAAGATGCAGAAGAAGATGCTGAGGACGGGGTAAGAGCCTCACTGTTACTATTACTAGATAGACATGACATATAACCCTCAACCACAGCACAGAATAACATTAACCAGTTCAGGACCGGGCTATTTTGCGCCTTCAGGACCAGACACCATTAAGCCCTTTTTAGCACGTGTTAGTTAAATGGCTATAACTTTTTTATTTGTTGGGCTGACGACGTGATTTTTGCGACGTTTTTTTCCGTAGACAATGCAGGTTTCTTTTTTTTATCGTTTTTATACGCACCTTTTTTGCTAATGTCAAATTTTTATTCATAAAGTTTGAAAATAATAGTAAAAAAATAAGCTTTCTTAAGTTTCAGCTATTTTTTTGGGTAATAACATAGTTTTACCCTAAAATAGACCTTTTATTTGTGATCGTCATTGTCTACCGGAAATTATAATATATTACAAGTCTATATTAGGGTAATTGGGTCAGTACAAGCGTTACAAAAATGATTGGCGGGGGGGACGGGTTTTTTTGGGGTGGGTATTTTATGTGTATTTATTATTAATTTTTTTTTGCACTTGACTTGACTATTTTTTATTACTATGGTCTGTCCCTCAAAGGTCAAAAAAGACCTTTGGGGAACTTTATATATATTTTTTCCTTTCTTTTACACCATGTCTTTCCACTGTAACTGGGGCTGCACAGCATCCCCAGTTACAGGGGAAATCAGCCCTCTCATAGTGACGATTGTCACTAATAGGGCTGTGCTTGGTCTTGTAAGACCCTGCAGCAGTCTGTCAGTAACGGCACCCGGCGATCATGTGACCAGTCACATGAACACCGGGAGGAATAGAGAAAGCGCCGCTGCTGCTGTCTCTATTCCTATACACAGCGTTCATTGAGCGCTGTGTACAAGTCATCAGAGAAGACAGAAGCAGCGAAAGCTTCTATCCTCTCCTCAGGGTCCCCGGCAGTCACTGACAGCCGGAGACCCGACATTCAGCTGCCCGATCGCGCAGGCAGCAAGTTAAAACCTGAGCCGTAAAAAGTCTATGGCTCGGGTTTTAAGGACCCTTTCCGCTGGCCGTAAAAACACAGCCAGCGGTCGGGAACCAGTTAAACATCTCAGAGCCCAACAAGAGGGTCTATAGTTCGGCAGAATATCGTTCAGAAGGAGTTTTCCATAGATAAATCTACATGCGGGATCATTCAGTACTGACAGCAGAGTGTGAGAAGGAATCTGAAATGGGTGGACATGGCATTCACAAGAAAAATAGGAGATTATATATAACATTATTATATAACCCAGAAAAACGAATTCTTCCCTGTTCTGTTGTAGCCGATCTACATGAAGCTGGACGACGGCATGATGATCCCAGAAGATGTAAGTGATGTCAGCAGATAATGGTATTACTTCATGAGGATCCACAACTTCTCTACATATTAACCTGACATTACATTCTTTATATTCACATTATAATAAAGCAGAAACCTAGTTATTACTGGAAATAGCGCTCACAATGTCTCTGACAGATTCCTTACATATATCACACTCAGCATTTACTCATTCTGAACATTATCTGTTACATTTCAATGTGTAGTTTTGGGTTTCATAGACTCCCCACCTTATAGACGGGCCGGCCTCAGATTTAACCTTTCCCGTCGCTGTACTGTCTTTTTATGTCGGTACAGGGTATTTAAAAATGGCGCTTGCTTTGAAGCCCAGCTGGCGCCATAGCTTCTGGGTCTCTGTTGTGTTACACACCAGGGACCCAGTGGCAATGCTTGCTATCACAGACATCTCTGATTTCAAGCATTTAACCCCTCAGATCAGGGGCGTAACTAGGAAAGACTGGGCCCCATAGCAAACTTTTGACTGGGGCCCCCCCCCCCTCTGCTGGGTATCACACAACCGCCCCCTTGTAGATAGTGCCTCCCTATAGATTCCACCACACAGCGCCCCCCTATAGATAGCACCATACACAGCCCCCTGTAGATAGCGCCATACACAGCCCCCTGTAGATAATGACTTACAGACCCAAATCCCCCCTGTAGATAACGCCATACAGACCCCCTGTAGATAACGCCATACAGACCCCCCTGTAGATAACGCCATACAGAACCCCCTGTAAATAACGCCATAAAGCCCCCCCCCCCCCCCCAAAAAAAAACGGCCTATAGTTTGTCCTACAAAAGAGATGGGATAGGATAGGGGAAACATGTGTGATTGCTGGCAGCGATAAGCAGAACGGGGGACCAAAATTCCCCCGAAGTTCTCCATGACAAACCTCGGGCTTCTGGCGTCTGCGCAGTTCAATAAAAATGAAAGGAGCGCTGGTCACGCATGCGCAAGTAATTTCTATGGAGCTGCAGACAGACCCCGGAAGTCCGAGGTTTGTCATGGAGAACTTCGGGGGACTTTCGGTCCACTGTTCTAATTATCGCTGGCCGTCCCAGCGATCACACATGTATCCCCTATCCTGTGGATAAGGGATGCATGTCTTTTGTAGGAAAAACCCCTTTAGTGGCGTCACACTGTAGCAGCCATAGCAGCTGCTAACGGAGCCTCCGGCCATGGGGGGGCCCGTGCCGGCGGGTGGCACGGGCCCCCTCATGCTGCGGGCCCCGTAGCAGCCGCTACGGCTGCTATAGCGGTAGTTACGCCACTGCCTCAGTTGCTGGGGTCAGATGTGACCACCGGCATCTGAAGGGTTTTTCACTTTCCGTTTGTGGCTGGTCACCGTCTCCCATGTGGTGAGATCGCGAGAGCCGGTGTGTTCCTATAGTAGCCAGGAAGCTTGTAAACGCTCCCAGTCCTGCTATAAGAAGATTTGCACTGATGCAATCAAGCAATGCACTGATCTGATTTGCAATAGATTTCAATACTGTGAGTGCAGTCTGTGGCATAAGCGATCTAATGATCGCAGGTTCAAGTCCCCTAAGGGGGCTAAAAAAAATTAATTTAAAAATATAAAAATTAAAATCACCCCCCTTTTCCTAGATCACATATAAAAATAAATACACAAATAAACAAACACATTAGTTATCCCAACGTCCAAAATGCCCGAACCATAAAAAAAATACAAATATTTACCCTATATGGTGAACGCTGTAGCTTTAAAGAAAGATCAAAATGGCCGAGTTAAACCATACTTCAAAATTAATTGAGAACCCTGACACCTAAATTAATTAAAGGGGTCTACAAGATATGTCATAAATGTCAGCTAGGTGCGGGTCCTACCTCTGGGACCTGCACCTTTCTCTAGAACGGGGCCCCCTAAACCCCGTTCTACCTTTTTCTGCTCCTGCTGCCTTCCGGCCACTTCCTGACTATTTGGTTGGGACTCACGGAAAAAGCGTAGCTCGCTGAGCTACAGTGCACCCGTAAGTCCCATAGTAGTGAATGGCAGTTATGGAAGCAACGTAGCATGCGAGCTACGCTGTTTCTGTAACTACCACTCATTTCTATGGGACTTACGAGAACAGCGTAGCTCAGCGAGCTATGCTGATTTCTTCTTCATGGTCGGAAATCTCCTGTTTCAGCCACTAAACAGAGCGGTAGAACAGGGTTTAGGGGGCCCTGCTCTAGAGAAAGGTGATGGTCCAAGAAGAGGGACCCGCATCTATCTGACATTTATGACATATTCTGTAGATATGTCATAAATGTCTCTGATGGGAAAACCCCTTTAAGACCCCTAAATTAATTCCAAAAACCAGACCAGGACCCCAGGTAATTCAGAACCCTGACCAAGCCCAAAAATTTATTCAGACCCCTAGGCTGACGCAAATATAAATTCAGACCTAACCCCAAAACGAATTCAGACTTTAACCCAAACTAAATTTAGATCCCAAAACACACCAAAAATAAAGTCAGACCACTGCATTTACTTTTTCTTCTTTGCCGGGTCGTCTTCACCTCCAGGCTCTGCGGCACTAGGCTCGGATACTGCCCAGCATCAGAAACTTGTGTTCAGCACTGGACACAGGGAAAAAGTGCTGCGGCGCTCAGGAGTGAAATGCGAGTGCAAAGCGATAAGTGATAGTGGCTGTTATATAGTGAATTTGATTTGCATAGCTGAATAAATAAGCTTCTGATTCTCTCTACTGTAGAAGTTTTTATTTTGCTATCTTTGAGATATTAGTATAAATAGCTCAGCGTTCTGCACGTTTATAAAATGGACTGAATAATTTCCTAATATATTTTTATTATGGGAATCGCTTCCTTAATTAGCAATTGCCACTCCCATAAACCTACAGAAATGGCACTTTAAATACCCACACAACCCGTAGGTGCTGTTTATGGACGATTTTAATTCATTAAAATTGCTTAGAATACTTAGAATATTCTTCAATATAATAATGTTGGAAATCTGGGTTACAACTAAGATAGCTGAATTACAGATCCCTCTGAATAGATCACCCAACTTTCCTAGACACCTGCATGGTAATTCTGAATAGCATACACTACATACAAAGTATACATTACACACACCATAGACTACACATACACACACACTTATCAGTTTTTCTGTTCTACTTTGCGGTGCTTGGGTGCAGTAATTTAATCATATGACTGATATCACTAAAGGTTCTGCAGTCCTCCTAGTTGTAGTTTAGTCAGACACTGGAAGCTTGTCAAGAGTAAGACTGCAGGCAGAAGGAATAGTGCATGGAGGCAGCCTCTATGTTAGCAGTAACATTTACTGGGGAGTGGTGACGCGACATGTGCAGCTGCACACCCCTACAGAAATACATTAGGGTAACCCTGCATACATAGCTGTTATTACTGTTTGGGCTCTAGAATCATTACACATGGGGGAGTTCAGTGTACAGACCATACAGTCTTTGAAATTACTTCATTTTGTTCACAGGAGCCAACAATGGAGATTACACCTGAAAGAACCATTCATCTGTCTGAAGAGGAAGAAACACGAAGCTGCGCCTGGTTCTGCATTCCAGCAGCCATGATTCTCAGAAGAGCAAGGGCCAGGATTGTGTCTTTCTTCATGAGAGGAGTAAGGGAATCTGCGGTCTGAGAGGCATCTGGGGTCAGGGAGGCAGGGCGGGCATCTGGGGTCAGGGAGGCAGGGTTGGCATCTGGGGTCAGGGAGGCAGGGCGGTCATCTGGTGTCAGGGAGGCAGGGCGGTCATCTGGGGTCAGGGAGGCAGGCGTCAGGCGACGGAGAGGGCGTCTAGAAAGGCGTCAGGCGACGGAGAGGGCGTCTAAAAAGGCGTCAGGCGACGGAGAGGGCGTCTAGAAAGGCGTCAGGCGACGGAGAGGGCGTCTAGAAAGGCGTCAGGCGACGGAGAGGGCGTCTAGAAAGGCGTCAGGCGACGGAGAGGGCGTCTAGAAAGGCGTCAGGCGACGGAGAGGGCGTCTAGAAAGGTGTCAGGCGACGGAGAGGGCGTCTAGAAAGGCGTCAGGCGACGGAGAGGGCGTCTAGAAAGGTGTCAGGCGACGTAGATGGCGTCTAGAAAGGCGTCAGGCGACGGAGAGGGCGTCTAGAAAGGCGTCAGGCGACGGAGAGGGCGTCTAGAAAGGCGTCAGGCGACGGAGAGGGCGTCTAGAAAGGCGTCAGGCGACGGAGAGGGCGTCTAGAAAGGTGTCAGGCGACGGAGAGGGCGTCTAGAAAGGCGTCAGGCGACTGAGAGGGCGTCTAGAAAGGCGTCAGGAGAGGGCGTCTAGAAAGGCGTCAGGCGACGGAGAGGGCGTCTAGAAAGGCGTCAGGCGACGGAGAGGGCGTCTAGAAAGGCGTCAGGCGACGGAGAGGGCGTCTAGAAAGGCGTCAGGCGACGGAGAGGGCGTCTAGAAAGGCGTCAGGCGACGGAGAGGGCGTCTAGAAAGGCGTCAGGCGACGTAGATGGCGTCTAGAAAGGCGTCAGGCGACGGAGAGGGCGTCTAGAAAGGCGTCAGGCGACGGAGAGGGCGTCTAGAAAGGCGTCAGGCGACGGAGAGGGCGTCTATAAAGGCGTCAGGCGACGGAGAGGGCGTCTAGAAAGGCGTCAGGCGACGGAGAGGGCGTCTATAAAGGCGTCAGGCGACGGAGAGGGCGTCTAGAAAGGCGTCAGGCGACGGAGAGGGCGTCTATAAAGGCGTCAGGCGACGGAGAGGGCGTCTAGAAAGGCGTCAGGCGACGGAGAGGGCGTCTAGAAAGGCGTCAGGCGACGTAGAGGGCGTCTAGAAAGGCGTCAGGCGACGGAGAGGGCATCTAGAAAGGCGTCAGGCGACGGAGAGGGCGTCTAGAAAGGCGTCAGGCGACGGAGAGCGCGTCTAAAAAGGCGTCAGGCGATGGAGAGGGCGTCTAGAAAGGCGTCAGGCGACGGAGAGGGCGTCTAGAAAGGCGTCAGGCGACGGAGAGGGCGTCTAATAAGGCGTCAGGCGACGGAGAGGGCGTCTAGAAAGGCGTCAGGCGACGGAGAGGGCGTCTAGAAAGGCGTCAGGCGACGGAGAGGGCATCTAGAAAGGCGTCAGGCGACGGAGAGGGCGTCTAGAAAGGCGTCAGGCGACGGAGAGGGCGTCTAGAAAGGCGTCAGGCGACGAAGATGGCGTCTAGAAAGGCGTCAGGCGACGGAGAGGGCGTCTAGAAAGGCGTCAGGCGACGGAGAGGGCGTCTAGAAAGGCGTCAGGCGACGGAGAGGGCGTCTAGAAAGGCGTCAGGCGACGGAGAGGGCGTCTAGAAAGGTGTCAGGCGACGGAGAGGGCGTCTAGAAAGGCGTCAGGCGACGGAGAGGGCGTCTAGAAAGGCGTCAGGCGACGGAGAGGGCGTCTAGAAAGGCGTCAGGCGACGGAGAGGGCGTCTAGAAAGGCGTCAGGCGACGGAGAGGGCGTCTAGAAAGGCGTCAGGTGACGGAGAGGGCGTCTAGAAAGGCGTCAGGCGACGGAGAGGGCGTCTAATAAGGCGTCAGGCGACGGAGAGGGCGTCTAGAAAGGCGTCAGGCGACGGAGAGGGCGTCTAGAAAGGTGTCAGGCGACGGAGAGGGCGTCTAGAAAGGTGTCAGGCGACGGAGAGGGCGTCTCGAAAGGCGTCAGGCGACGGAGAGTGCGTCTAGAAAGGCGTCAGGCGACGGAGAGGGCGTCTAGAAAGGCGTCAGGCGACGGACAGGGCGCCTAGAAAGGCGTCAGGCGACGGAGAGGGCGTCTAGAAAGGCGTCAGGCGACGGAGAGGGCGTCTAATAAGGCGTCAGGCGACGGAGAGGGCGTCTAGAAAGGCGTCAGGCGATGGAGAGGGCGTCTAGAAAGGCGTCAGGCGACGGAGAGGGCGTCTAGAAAGGCGTCAGGCGACGAAGATGGCGTCTAGAAAGGCGTCAGGCGACGGAGAGGGCGTCTAGAAAGGCGTCAGGCGACGGAGAGGGCGTCTAGAAAGGCGTCAGGAGAGGGCGTCTAGAAAGGCGTCAGGCGACGGAGAGGGCGTCTAGAAAGGCGTCAGGCGACAGAGAGGGCGTCTAGAAAGGCGTCAGGCGACGGAGAGGGCGTCTAGAAAGGCGTCAGGCGACGGAGAGGGCGTCTAGAAAGGCGTCAGGCGACTGAGAGGGCGTCTAGAAAGGCGTCAGGCGACTGAGAGGGCGTCTAGAAAGGCGTCAGGCGACGGAGAGGGCGTCTAGAAAGGCGTCAGGCGACGGAGAGGGCGTCTAGAAAGGCGTCAGGCGACGAAGATGGCGTCTAGAAAGGCGTCAGGCGACGGAGAGGGCGTCTAGAAAGGCGTCAGGCGACGGAGAGGGCGTCTAGAAAGGCGTCAGGCGACGGAGAGGGCGTCTAGAAAGGCGTCAGGCGACGGAGAGGGCGTCTAGAAAGGCGTCAGGCGACGGAGAGGGCGTCTAGAAAGGCGTCAGGCGACGGAGAGGGCGTCTAGAAAGGTGTCAGGCGACGGAGAGGGCATCTAGAAAGGCGTCAGGCGACGGAGAGGGCGTCTAGAAAGGCGTCAGGCGACGGAGAGGGCGTCTAGAAAGGCGTCAGGCGACGGAGAGGGCGTCTAATAAGGCGTCAGGCGACGGAGAGGGCGTCTAGAAAGGCGTCAGGCGACGGAGAGGGCGTCTAATAAGGCGTCAGGCGACGGAGAGGGCGTCTAGAAAGGCGTCAGGCGACGAAGAGGGCGTCTAGAAAGGCGTCAGGCGACGGAGAGGGCGTCTAGAAAGGCGTCAGGCGACGAAGATGGCGTCTAGAAAGGCGTCAGGCGACGGAGAGGGCGTCTAGAAAGGCGTCAGGCGACGGAGAGGGCGTCTAGAAAGGCGTCAGGAGAGAGCGTCTAGAAAGGCGTCAGGCGACGGAGAGGGCGTCTAGAAAGGCGTCAGGCGACAGAGAGGGCGTCTAGAAAGGCGTCAGGCGACGGAGAGGGCGTCTAGAAAGGCGTCAGGCGACGGAGAGGGCGTCTAGAAAGGCGTCAGGCGACGGAGAGGGCGTCTAGAAAGGCGTCAGGCGACGGAGAGGGCGTCTAGAAAGGCGTCAGGCGACGGAGAGGGCGTCTAGAAAGGCGTCAGGCGACGGAGAGGGCGTCTAGAAAGGCGTCAGGCGACGAAGATGGCGTCTAGAAAGGCGTCAGGCGACGAAGATGGCGTCTAGAAAGGCGTCAGGCGACGGAGAGGGCGTCTAGAAAGGCGTCAGGCGACGGAGAGGGCGTCTAGAAAGGCGTCAGGCGACGGAGAGGGCGTCTAGAAAGGCGTCAGGCGACGGAGAGGGCGTCTAGAAAGGCGTCAGGCGACGGAGAGGGCGTCTAGAAAGGCGTCAGGCGACGGAGAGGGCGTCTAGAAAGGCGTCAGGCGACGGAGAGGGCGTCAAGAAAGGCGTCAGGCGACGGAGAGGGCGTCTAGAAAGGCGTCAGGCGACGGAGAGGGCGTCTAGAAAGGCGTCAGGCGACGGAGAGGGCGTCAAGAAAGGCGTCAGGCGACGAAGATGGCGTCTAGAAAGGCGTCAGGCGACGAAGATGGCGTCTAGAAAGGCGTCAGGCGACGGAGAGGGCGTCTAGAAAGGCGTCAGGAGAGGGCGTCTAGAAAGGCGTCAGGAGAGGGCGTCTAGAAAGGCGTCAGGCGACGGAGAGGGCGTCTAGAAAGGCGTCAGGCGACAGAGAGGGCGTCTAGAAAGGCGTCAGGCGAAGGAGAGGGCGTCTAGAAAGGCGTCAGGCGACGGAGAGGGCGTCTAGAAAGGCGTCAGGCGAAGGAGAGGGCATCTAGAAAGGCGTCAGGCGACGGAGAGGGCGTCTAGAAAGGCGTCAGGCGACGGAGAGGGCGTCTAATAAGGCGTCAGGCGACGAAGATGGCGTCTAGAAAGGCGTCAGGCGACGGAGAGGGCGTCTAGAAAGGCGTCAGGCGACGGAGAGGGCGTCTAGAAAGGCGTCAGGCGACGGAGAGGGCGTCTAGAAAGGCGTCAGGCGACGGAGAGGGCGTCTAGAAAGGCGTCAGGCGACGGAGAGGGCGTCTAGAAAGGCGTCAGGCGACGGAGAGGGCGTCAAGAAATGCGTCAGGCGACGAAGATGGCGTCTAGAAAGGCGTCAGGCGACGAAGATGGCGTCTAGAAAGGCGTCAGGCGACGGAGAGGGCGTCTAGAAAGGCGTCAGGCGACGGAGAGGGCGTCTAGAAAGGCGTCAGACGACGGAGAGGGCGTCTAGAAAGGCGTCAGGCGACGGAGAGGGCGTCTAGAAAGGCGTCAGGCGACGGAGAGGGCGTCTAATAAGGCGTCAGGCGACGGAGAGGGCGTCTAGAAAGGCGTCAGGCGACGGAGAGGGCGTCTAGAAAGGCGTCAGGCGACGGAGAGGGCGTCTAGAAAGGCGTCAGGCGACGGAGAGGGCGTCTCGAAAGGCGTCAGGCGACGGAGAGTGCGTCTAGAAAGGCGTCAGGCGACGGAGAGGGCGTCTAGAAAGGCGTCAGGCGACGGAGAGGGCGCCTAGAAAGGCGTCAGGCGACGGAGAGGGCGTCTAGAAAGGCGTCAGGCGACGGAGAGGGCGTCTAATAAGGCGTCAGGCGACGGAGAGGGCGTCTAGAAAGGCGTCAGGCGACGGAGAGGGCGTCTAGAAAGGCGTCAGGCGACGGAGAGGGCGTCTAGAAAGGCGTCAGGCGACGAAGATGGCGTCTAGAAAGGCGTCAGGCGACGGAGAGGGCGTCTAGAAAGGCGTCAGGCGACGGAGAGGGCGTCTAGAAAGGCGTCAGGAGAGGGCGTCTAGAAAGGCGTCAGGCGACGGAGAGGGCGTCTAGAAAGGCGTCAGGCGACGGAGAGGGCGTCTAGAAAGGCGTCAGGCGACGGAGAGGGCGTCTAGAAAGGCGTCAGGCGACGGAGAGGGCGTCTAGAAAGGTGTCAGGCGACGGAGAGGGCGTCTAGAAAGGCGTCAGGCGACGGAGAGGGCGTCTAGAAAGGCGTCAAGCGACGGAGAGGGCGTCTAGAAAGGCGTCAGGCGACGGAGAGGGCGTCTAGAAAGGCGTCAGGCGACGGAGAGGGCGTCTAGAAAGGCGTCAGGCGACGGAGAGGGCGTCTAGAAAGGCGTCAGGCGACGGAGAGGGCGTCTAAAAAGGCGTCAGGCGACGGAGAGGGCGTCTAGAAAGGCGTCAGGCGACGGAGAGGGCGTCTAGAAAGGCGTCAGGCGACGGAGAGGGCGTCTAGAAAGGCGTCAGGCGACGGAGAGGGCGTCTAGAAAGGCGTCAGGCGACGGAGAGGGCGTCTAGAAAGGCGTCAGGCGACGGAGAGGGCGTCTAGAAAGGCGTCAGGCGACGGAGAGGGCGTCTAGAAAGGCGTCAGGCGACGTAGATGGCGTCTAGAAAGGCGTCAGGCGACGGAGAGGGCGTCTAGAAAGGCGTCAGGCGACGGAGAGGGCGTCTAGAAAGGCGTCAGGCGACGGAGAGGGCGTCTAGAAAGGCGTCAGGCGACGGAGAGGGCGTCTAGAAAGGCGTCAGGCGACGGAGAGGGCGTCTATAAAGGCGTCAGGCGACGGAGAGGGCGTCTAGAAAGGCGTCAGGCGACGGAGAGGGCGTCTATAAAGGCGTCAGGCGACGGAGAGGGCGTCTAGAAAGGCGTCAGGCGACGGAGAGGGCGTCTAGAAAGGCGTCAGGCGACGTAGAGGGCGTCTAGAAAGGCGTCAGGCGACGGAGAGGGCATCTAGAAAGGCGTCAGGCGACGGAGAGGGCGTCTAGAAAGGCGTCAGGCGACGGAGAGCGCGTCTAAAAAGGCGTCAGGCGATGGAGAGGGCGTCTAGAAAGGCGTCAGGCGACGGAGAGGGCGTCTAGAAAGGCGTCAGGCGACGGAGAGGGCGTCTAATAAGGCGTCAGGCGACGGAGAGGGCGTCTAGAAAGGCGTCAGGCGACGGAGAGGGCATCTAGAAAGGCGTCAGGCGACGGAGAGGGCGTCTAGAAAGGCGTCAGGCGACGGAGAGGGCGTCTAGAAAGGCGTCAGGCGACGAAGAGGGCGTCTAGAAAGGCGTCAGGCGACGGAGAGGGCGTCTAGAAAGGCGTCAGGCGACGGAGAGGGCGTCTAGAAAGGCGTCAGGCGACGGAGAGGGCGTCTAGAAAGGCGTCAGGCGACGGAGAGGGCGTCTAGAAAGGCGTCAGGCGACGGAGAGGGCGTCTAGAAAGGCGTCAGGCGACGGAGAGGGCGTCTAGAAAGGCGTCAGGCGACGGAGAGGGCGTCTAGAAAGGCGTCAGGCGACGGAGAGGGCGTCTAGAAAGGCGTCAGGCGACGGAGAGGGCGTCTAGAAAGGCGTCAGGCGACGTAGATGGCGTCTAGAAAGGCGTCAGGCGACGGAGAGGGCGTCTAGAAAGGCGTCAGGCGACGGAGAGGGCGTCTAGAAAGGCGTCAGGCGACGGAGAGGGCGTCTAGAAAGGCGTCAGGCGACGGAGAGGGCGTCTAGAAAGGCGTCAGGCGACGGAGAGGGCGTCTATAAAGGCGTCAGGCGACGGAGAGGGCGTCTAGAAAGGCGTCAGGCGACGGAGAGGGCGTCTATAAAGGCGTCAGGCGACGGAGAGGGCGTCTAGAAAGGCGTCAGGCGACGGAGAGGGCGTCTAGAAAGGCGTCAGGCGACGTAGAGGGCGTCTAGAAAGGCGTCAGGCGACGGAGAGGGCATCTAGAAAGGCGTCAGGCGACGGAGAGGGCGTCTAGAAAGGCGTCAGGCGACGGAGAGCGCGTCTAAAAAGGCGTCAGGCGATGGAGAGGGCGTCTAGAAAGGCGTCAGGCGACGGAGAGGGCGTCTAGAAAGGCGTCAGGCGACGGAGAGGGCGTCTAATAAGGCGTCAGGCGACGGAGAGGGCGTCTAGAAAGGCGTCAGGCGACGGAGAGGGCATCTAGAAAGGCGTCAGGCGACGGAGAGGGCGTCTAGAAAGGCGTCAGGCGACGGAGAGGGCGTCTAGAAAGGCGTCAGGCGACGAAGATGGCGTCTAGAAAGGCGTCAGGCGACGGAGAGGGCGTCTAGAAAGGCGTCAGGCGACGGAGAGGGCGTCTAGAAAGGCGTCAGGCGACGGAGAGGGCGTCTAGAAAGGCGTCAGGCGACGGAGAGGGCGTCTAGAAAGGTGTCAGGCGACGGAGAGGGCGTCTAGAAAGGCGTCAGGCGACGGAGAGGGCGTCTAGAAAGGCGTCAGGCGACGGAGAGGGCGTCTAGAAAGGCGTCAGGCGACGGAGAGGGCGTCTAGAAAGGCGTCAGGCGACGGAGAGGGCGTCTAGAAAGGCGTCAGGTGACGGAGAGGGCGTCTAGAAAGGCGTCAGGCGACGGAGAGGGCGTCTAATAAGGCGTCAGGCGACGGAGAGGGCGTCTAGAAAGGCGTCAGGCGACGGAGAGGGCGTCTAGAAAGGTGTCAGGCGACGGAGAGGGCGTCTAGAAAGGCGTCAGGCGACGGAGAGGGCGTCTCGAAAGGCGTCAGGCGACGGAGAGTGCGTCTAGAAAGGCGTCAGGCGACGGAGAGGGCGTCTAGAAAGGCGTCAGGCGACGGACAGGGCGCCTAGAAAGGCGTCAGGCGACGGAGAGGGCGTCTAGAAAGGCGTCAGGCGACGGAGAGGGCGTCTAATAAGGCGTCAGGCGACGGAGAGGGCGTCTAGAAAGGCGTCAGACGATGGAGAGGGCGTCTAATAAGGCGTCAGGCGACGGAGAGGGCGTCTAGAAAGGCGTCAGGCGACGGAGAGGGCGTCTAGAAAGGTGTCAGGCGACGGAGAGGGCGTCTAGAAAGGCGTCAGGCGACGGAGAGGGCGTCTCGAAAGGCGTCAGGCGACGGAGAGTGCGTCTAGAAAGGCGTCAGGCGACGGAGAGGGCGTCTAGAAAGGCGTCAGGCGACGGACAGGGCGCCTAGAAAGGCGTCAGGCGACGGAGAGGGCGTCTAGAAAGGCGTCAGGCGACGGAGAGGGCGTCTAATAAGGCGTCAGGCGACGGAGAGGGCGTCTAGAAAGGCGTCAGACGATGGAGAGGGCGTCTAGAAAGGCGTCAGGCGACGGAGAGGGCGTCTAGAAAGGCGTCAGGCGACGAAGATGGCGTCTAGAAAGGCGTCAGGCGACGGAGAGGGCGTCTAGAAAGGCGTCAGGCGACGGAGAGGGCGTCTAGAAAGGCGTCAGGAGAGGGCGTCTAGAAAGGCGTCAGGCGACGGAGAGGGCGTCTAGAAAGGCGTCAGGCGACAGAGAGGGCGTCTAGAAAGGCGTCAGGCGACGGAGAGGGCGTCTAGAAAGGCGTCAGGCGACGGAGAGGGCGTCTAGAAAGGCGTCAGGCGACTGAGAGGGCGTCTAGAAAGGCGTCAGGCGACGGAGAGGGCGTCTAGAAAGGCGTCAGGCGACGGAGAGGGCGTCTAGAAAGGCGTCAGGCGACGAAGATGGCGTCTAGAAAGGCGTCAGGCGACGGAGAGGGCGTCTAGAAAGGCGTCAGGCGACGGAGAGGGCGTCTAGAAAGGCGTCAGGCGACGGAGAGGGCGTCTAGAAAGGCGTCAGGCGACGGAGAGGGCGTCTAGAAAGGCGTCAGGCGACGGAGAGGGCGTCTAGAAAGGCGTCAGGCGACGGAGAGGGCGTCTAGAAAGGTGTCAGGCGACGGAGAGGGCATCTAGAAAGGCGTCAGGCGACGGAGAGGGCGTCTAGAAAGGCGTCAGGCGACGGAGAGGGCGTCTAGAAAGGCGTCAGGCGACGGAGAGGGCGTCTAATAAGGCGTCAGGCGACGGAGAGGGCGTCTAGAAAGGCGTCAGGCGACGGAGAGGGCGTCTAATAAGGCGTCAGGCGACGGAGAGGGCGTCTAGAAAGGCGTCAGGCGACGAAGAGGGCGTCTAGAAAGGCGTCAGGCGACGGAGAGGGCGTCTAGAAAGGCGTCAGGCGACGAAGATGGCGTCTAGAAAGGCGTCAGGCGACGGAGAGGGCGTCTAGAAAGGCGTCAGGCGACGGAGAGGGCGTCTAGAAAGGCGTCAGGAGAGAGCGTCTAGAAAGGCGTCAGGCGACGGAGAGGGCGTCTAGAAAGGCGTCAGGCGACGGAGAGGGCGTCTAGAAAGGCGTCAGGCGACGGAGAGGGCGTCTAGAAAGGCGTCAGGCGACGGAGAGGGCGTCTAGAAAGGCGTCAGGCGACGGAGAGGGCGTCTAGAAAGGCGTCAGGCGACGGAGAGGGCGTCTAGAAAGGCGTCAGGCGACGAAGATGGCGTCTAGAAAGGCGTCAGGCGACGAAGATGGCGTCTAGAAAGGCGTCAGGCGACGGAGAGGGCGTCTAGAAAGGCGTCAGGCGACGGAGAGGGCGTCTAGAAAGGCGTCAGGCGACGGAGAGGGCGTCTAGAAAGGCGTCAGGCGACGGAGAGGGCGTCTAGAAAGGCGTCAGGCGACGGAGAGGGCGTCTAGAAAGGCGTCAGGCGACGGAGAGGGCGTCTAGAAAGGCGTCAGGCGACGGAGAGGGCGTCAAGAAAGGCGTCAGGCGACGAAGATGGCGTCTAGAAAGGCGTCAGGCGACGAAGATGGCGTCTAGAAAGGCGTCAGGCGACGGAGAGGGCGTCTAGAAAGGCGTCAGGAGAGGGCGTCTAGAAAGGCGTCAGGAGAGGGCGTCTAGAAAGGCGTCAGGCGACGGAGAGGGCGTCTAGAAAGGCGTCAGGCGACAGAGAGGGCGTCTAGAAAGGCGTCAGGCGAAGGAGAGGGCGTCTAGAAAGGCGTCAGGCGACGGAGAGGGCGTCTAGAAAGGCGTCAGGCGAAGGAGAGGGCGTCTAGAAAGGCGTCAGGCGACGGAGAGGGTGTCTAGAAAGGCGTCAGGCGACGGAGAGGGCGTCTAATAAGGCGTCAGGCGACGAAGATGGCGTCTAGAAAGGCGTCAGGCGACGGAGAGGGCGTCTAGAAAGGCGTCAGGCGACGGAGAGGGCGTCTAGAAAGGCGTCAGGCGACGGAGAGGGCGTCTAGAAAGGCGTCAGGCGACGGAGAGGGCGTCTAGAAAGGCGTCAGGCGACGGAGAGGGCGTCTAGAAAGGCGTCAGGCGACGGAGAGGGCGTCAAGAAATGCGTCAGGCGACGAAGATGGCGTCTAGAAAGGCATCAGGCGACGAAGATGGCGTCTAGAAAGGCGTCAGGCGACGGAGAGGGCGTCTAGAAAGGCGTCAGGCGACGGAGAGGGCGTCTAGAAAGGCGTCAGACGACGGAGAGGGCGTCTAGAAAGGCGTCAGGCGACGGAGAGGGCGTCTAGAAAGGCGTCAGGCGACGGAGAGGGCGTCTAATAAGGCGTCAGGCGACGGAGAGGGCGTCTAGAAAGGCGTCAGGCGACGGAGAGGGCGTCTAGAAAGGCGTCAGGCGACGGAGAGGGCGTCTAGAAAGGCGTCAGGCGACGGAGAGGGCGTCTCGAAAGGCGTCAGGCGACGGAGAGTGCGTCTAGAAAGGCGTCAGGCGACGGAGAGGGCGTCTAGAAAGGCGTCAGGCGACGGAGAGGGCGCCTAGAAAGGCGTCAGGCGACGGAGAGGGCGTCTAGAAAGGCGTCAGGCGACGGAGAGGGCGTCTAATAAGGCGTCAGGCGACGGAGAGGGCGTCTAGAAAGGCGTCAGGCGACGGAGAGGGCGTCTAGAAAGGCGTCAGGCGACGGAGAGGGCGTCTAGAAAGGCGTCAGGCGACGAAGATGGCGTCTAGAAAGGCGTCAGGCGACGGAGAGGGCGTCTAGAAAGGCGTCAGGCGACGGAGAGGGCGTCTAGAAAGGCGTCAGGAGAGGGCGTCTAGAAAGGCGTCAGGCGACGGAGAGGGCGTCTAGAAAGGCGTCAGGCGACGGAGAGGGAGTCTAGAAAGGCGTCAGGCGACGGAGAGGGCGTCTAGAAAGGCGTCAGGCGACGGAGAGGGCGTCTAGAAAGGCGTCAGGCGACGGAGAGGGCGTCTAGAAAGGCGTCAGGCGACGGAGAGGGCGTCTAGAAAGGCGTCAGGCGACGAAGATGGTGTCTAGAAAGGCGTCAGGCGACGGAGAGGGCGTCTAGAAAGGTGTCAGGCGACGGAGAGGGCGTCTAGAAAGGCGTCAGGCGACCGAGAGGGCGTCTAGAAAGGCGTCAGCGACGGAGAGGGCGTCTAGAAAGGCGTCAGGCGACGGAGAGGGCGTCTAGAAAGGCGTCTAGAAAGGAGTCAGGCGACGGAGAGGGCGTCTAGAAAGGCGTCAGGCGACGGAGAGGGCGTCTAGAAAGGCGTCAGGCGACGGAGAGGGCGTCTAGAAAGGCATCAGGCGACGGAGAGGGCGTCTAATAAGGCGTCAGGCGACGGAGAGGGCGTCTAGAAAGGCGTCAGGCGACGGAGAGGGCGTCTAATAAGGCGTCAGGCGACGGAGAGGGCGTCTAGAAAGGCGTCAGGCGACGAAGAGGGCGTCTAGAAAGGCGTCAGGCGACGGAGAGGGCGTCTAGAAAGGCGTCAGGCGACGAAGATGGCGTCTAGAAAGGCGTCAGGCGACGGAGAGGGCGTCTAGAAAGGCTTCAGGCGACGGAGAGGGCGTCTAGAAAGGCGTCAGGAGAGGGCGTCTAGAAAGGCGTCAGGCGACGGAGAGGGCGTCTAGAAAGGCGTCAGGCGACAGAGAGGGCGTCTAGAAAGGCGTCAGGCAACGGAGAGGGCGTCTAGAAAGGCGTCAGGCGACGGAGAGGGCGTCTAGAAAGGCGTCAGGCGACGGAGAGGGCGTCTAGAAAGGCGTCAGGCGACGGAGAGGGCGTCTAGAAAGGCGTCAGGCGACGGAGAGGGCGTCTAGAAAGGCGTCAGGCGACGGAGAGGGCGTCTAGAAAGGCGTCAGGCGACGAAGATGGCGTCTAGAAAGGCGTCAGGCGACGAAGATGGCGTCTAGAAAGGCGTCAGGTGATGGAGAGGGCGTCTAGAAAGGCGTCAGGCGACGGAGAGGGCGTCTAGAAAGGCGTCAGGCGACGGAGAGGGCGTCTAGAAAGGCGTCAGGCGAAAGAGAGGGCGTCTAGAAAGGCGTCAGGCGACGGAGAGGGCGTCTAGAAAGGCGTCAGGCGACGGAGAGGGCGTCTAGAAAGGCGTCAGGCGACGGAGAGGGCGTCTAGAAAGGCGTCAGGCGACGGAGAGGGCGACTAGAAAGGCGTCAGGCGACGGAGAGGGCGTCTAGAAAGGCGTCAGGCGACGGAGAGGGCGTCTAATAAGGCGTCAGGCGACGGAGAGGGCGTCTAATAAGGCGTCAGGCGACGGAGAGGGCGTCTAGAAAGGCGTCAGGCGACGGAGAGGGCGTCTAGAAAGGCGTCAGGCGACGGAGAGGGCGTCTAGAAAGGCGTCAGGCGACGGAGAGGGCGTCTAGAAAGGCGTCAGGCGACGGAGAGGGCGTCTAGAAAGGCGTCAGGCGACGGAGAGGGCGTCTAGAAAGGCGTCAGGCGACGGAGAGGGCGTCTAATAAGGCGTCAGGCGACGGAGAGGGCGTCTAGAAAGGCGTCAGGCGACGGAGAGGGCGTCTAGAAAGGCGTCAGGCGACGGAGAGGGTGTCTAGAAAGGCGTCAGGCGACGGAGATGGCGTCTAGAAAGGCGTCAGGCGACGGAGAGGGCGTCTAGAAAGGCGTCAGGCGACGGAGAGGGCATCTAGAAAGGCATCAGGCGACGGAGAGGGCGTCTAGAAAGGCGTCAGGAGAGGGCGTCTAGAAAGGCGTCAGGCGACGGAGAGCGTCTAGAAAGGCGTCAGGCGACAGAGAGGGCGTCTAGAAAGGCGTCAGGCGACGGAGAGGGCGTCTAGAAAGGCGTCAGGCGACGGAGAGGGCGTCTAGAAAGGCGTCAGGCGACGGAGAGGGCGTCTAGAAAGGCGTCAGGAGAGGGCGTCTAGAAAGGCGTCAGGCGACGGAGAGGGCGTCTAGAAAGGCGTCAGGCGACGGAGAGGGCGTCTAGAAAGGCGCCAGGCGACGGAGAGGGCGTCTAGAAAGGCGTCAGGCGACGGAGAGGGCGTCTAGAAAGGCGTCAGGAGAGGGCGTCTAGAAAGGCGTCAGGCGACGGAGAGGGCGTCTAGAAAGGCGTCAGACGACGGAGAGGGCGTCTAGAAAGGTGTCAGGAGAGAGCGTCTAGAAAGGCGTCAGGCGACGGAGAGGGCGTCTAGAAAGGCGACGGAGAGGGCGTCTAGAAATGCGTCAGGCGACGGAGAGGGCGTCTAGAAAGTCGTCAGGTGACGAAGATGGGGCATCTGGGGTCAGGGTGGGAGATGGGGCATCTGGGGTCAGGGCGGGAGATGGGGCATCTGGGGTCAGGGCGGGAGATGGGGCATCTGTGGTCAGGGCGGGAGATGAGGCTGGGGTATCTGAGGTCAGGGAGGGAGAGCATCTTAGGTCAGGGTGCGAGGGAGGGCATCTGAGGTCAGGGAGGGATGGAGAGCATCTGAGGTTAGGGAGGGAGTGCATCTGAGGTCAGGGAGGGAGGGACGTAAAGCATCTGGGGTGAGAGAGGGAGAGAATATGGGGTTTAAGAGAAAACAAAATATAAAAAAGTATTAGCAATAGGGCCCCATCCAGTGTTATCACTGCAGTGAACCAGGGAGTAGCCGACCGCCAGTACTTGGGGTCAGGAAGGAATTTTTTTTCCCCCACATGGGGGTTATGTTTCGCCTTCCTCTGGTTCACATCCGTTGTTTGCAGTAAATCCTATAATTTGTCCTGGATGGTTTAGGTAGGTAGTTATAATAGGTATTAATAAAACCTATTTTAATCTATTCATTGTGTCAGTGTCATCTTTTCTGTTTGGTGTGAAATCCCCTGAACGATCTGGTAATAAATCGTCAATTCCTGACACCTTTCTAAAAAAATAACATTAAAATAAATATACTAAAATCGCTTCAGTCTGGTACAGAACAGTCCACAGAAGCTGATTATCTGGAGTCTGAGAAAAGTAAACATAAAGGAACGGGCATAACAAGAACTTTATGGGACCTGAGCCCTTCTCCTCACTTGTACCACCCATTATGCATCTTACCCCTGGATAATAACCCCTCCTGAAATAAGGACCTGTCAACCCTCATGATCGGTGGTGTATGTGGTACAGTATCTGGTCTAAGGTGAGTGGTTGAAACACATCACATCACATCACATCACCAGTGTTGGATTATGGTTGACATCTAAAGCTCAGTAATATACACGTTTCTTCTCTTACCACTGGCTTTGTAATTCTGTATAATCGCAGGGGTCATTCCTATAATAGATTACAATGGAATGAGTATGTGGGTTATTGCTTTGTAAATGTATCGGGTGAAGTCAAGGCCGACTTTGAGTTATGTGGTGACCTCTGGAGAAATATTCCCCTCGCCCGCCACCAACTAATAATGGTGGAGATTGCTTTTGATAGAAATCTGAGCACCATAGAAAGGTTGATATGAGTGCCAGTTCTATATGGCACTTCAGAAGATAATTTTTGGCAGAATTACAGATTCACCAACAATTAATATGGACAATACCACAATTAATATGGACATTCAGCGTGCAGCCTGATGAGGAATGTTTTTAGTACAGAAAGAAAAGAACATTTTCTACTAGGTAATGGGCCAATCACTCATAGACTACCTAAACTGCAGTACCATGAGTTATTTAAAGAGAATCCATCACTAGTTTATCAATTCCCTATCTCCTAACTAATCTAATAGACGCTATGATGCTGATAACTACAGGGTGATTTGTTTTCAAAAACGTTCATTATTTGCAAAGTTATGAGCATTTTTCTAAATATGCTAATGTGGCCATACTTGCCAAATAGGAGGTGACTCTTTCTTTTCAGTCTGGGCGGTGTTTTGTTTTCTGTATGACGCTGACCAATCGTCGTCATACAGCTTCTCCCCCTTCCCTGCCTAGCAACACAGAGTGATCACATAGTATACAGCTCCACTCCCGACTGTGTATTCAACTGCGATCCTGGGGTCATATGAAAGATTAGAATCTCGGGGACGTGTCCTGATGGCAGCAGACATGGCCGTGTGTTGACTTAGCTCCGCTTCCACCTACAACTTAAGCGACAGATAAAGTGTTCTCAGTGTGTAAAAAATCTTATCAACAAATAATCCGAAACTCATCCTAAAGACAGATCCTCTCTGTTATTCACTCACTCCGGGAGGAGAACTCAAACACATGACAGAACTGGGACCAGGAATCCCCCAGAGAGCCCGTGGTGCACGGAGCTGAAAGACCAATAAGTGTATATATTCACACAGAATATTTTCAGCCGTTTTTCGGGCCGTAAACGTCCCGAAAAACGGATGAAAATATGGGGGCTGAATGCCTCCAAACATCTGCAGATTGATTTAAAAACGGCCGCGTAAAAAACACGCCTCATAAAAAGAAGTGCATGTCACTTCTTGAGCCGTTTTTCATTGACTAGAATTGAATAGATTGAATAGAAAAACAGCTCCAAAAACGGCCGTAAAAAACGCCGAAAAAACTCTAAGGCCCTGTTAACACAGAGTATTATGACAATTTTTTTGGCGCGGAAACCGCTCCGCAAAACTCGTCAAAAACCGGTCGAAAATGACTCCCATTGATTTCAATGGGAGGCGGAGGCGGTTTTCTCCTGCGAGCGGTAAAACAGCCTCGCGGGAGAAAGAAGGGACATGCCCTAACGGACAGGAACAGCGATCGTGCGGTTACAGAAGCCTGTAAAAATAACAATATACTGCAATACATTATATTGCAGTATATTGTACCAGCGATCCAATGATTGCTGGTTCAAGTCCCCTAAGGGGACTAATAAAATGTGTAGAAGAATTAAAGTTATTAGTAGTGAGAAAGAAAAAAGTTTAAAGTTAAAAAACCCCCTTTTTACCATTTTTCTTCTAAAGTAATGTAAAAAAATTAACAAAATTGGTATCGCTACGTCTGTAAAAGGCCGAACTATTACAATATACCATTATTTAACTCGCACGGTGAACACCATAAAAAAATTTAAATAATTTAAACCGCCAAAATTGCAGTATTTTTTGTCACTTTAGCTGTCCAAAAAAAATTAAATACAACTTTTTGATCACTTTTTACGTACCAAAAAATGGTACTAATAAAACTACAGTTCGTCCCGCAAAAAATAAGACCTCCCACCGCTCAATCAACCAAAAATTACGGCTATTTTAACAATTAAATTTTTCTTTGTAAAAGTAGTATAATATAAAAAAATATATAAATTTGGTATCACCATAATTGTATTGACCGCAGAATAAAGTCGAGTTTTCGTTTTTATCGCACGGCGAAAGCTGTAAAAACGATAATCCCAAAAATTGGAATCAGATTTTTTTCCTATATCATCCCGCAAATATTTTTTTTTCAGTTTCCCAGTACATTTTATGGCACTTTAAATGGTGGCAATAGAAACTACAGCTCCTCCCGCAAGAAATAAGCGCCCACACCACTCTATTGCCAGAAAAATAAAAAAGTTATGGCTCTAAGAACGTGGGGAGTAAAAGCCGAAAATAAGATAGCAAAAAATGGATCAGACCTGAAAGGGTTAATTCATTTCTAATGAAAAAAAATTTATGACCCCATGTGGGTATTTCCATACTTGTGAGAAATTGATTTACAAAAATTTGTTATTTTTTTCTCCTTTATCCCTTGTAAAAATGAGAAAATGCAACATTTTAGTGGAAAAAAATGGTGATATTCATTTTCGCGGCCTAATTCTAATAAATTCTGCAAAAGACCCGTGGGGTCTAAATGCTCACTATAGAAAAATTCCTTGAGGGGTGTAATTTCCAAAATGGGGTAACTTTGGGGGTTTCCACTGTTTTGGTCCCCCAGCGCGTTGCAAACGCGACATGGCACCGAAAACCATTCCAGCAAAATCTGAGCTCCAAAATCCAAATGGCGCTCCTTCCCTTCTGTGCCCTGCTGTGGGTCCAATCAGTAGTTAATTACCACATATGGGGTATTGCCGTAATCGGGAGACATTGTTTTACAAATGTTGGGGCGCATTTTCTTCGTTATTCCTTGTAAATATTAAAAATTTCTATATTTTTCAGAAAAACAGTAGATTTTCATTTTTACAGACTAATTCCTATATATTTAGCGAAAAACCTGTATGGTCAAAATGCGAAATATACCCCTAGATAAATTCCTTGAGCGGTTTAGTTTCCAAAATGTGGTCACTTTTGGGGTGTTTCCACTGTTTTGGCACCACAAGACCTCTTCAAACCTGACAAGGTGTCTAAAATATTTTCTAAAAGAAAGGAGGCCCAAAATCCACAGGGTGCTCCTTTGCTTCTGAGGCCGGTGTTTCAGTCCATTAGCGCACTAGCGCCACATGTGGGATATTTCTAAAAACTGCAGAATCTGGGCAATAAAATATTGAGTTGCATTTCTCAGGTAAAACCTTCGGTGTTACAATTTTTTTTTTATTAGAAATGAATTTCAGCAAAAAAAAATAATTCTAAATTTCACCTCTACATTATTTTAATTCCTGTGAAACGCCTAAGGGCTTAAAACACTTTGTGAATGCGAACTCAAATACCTTGAGGGGTGCAGTTTTCAAAATGGCATGACTTCTGGGGATTTTCTAATATATAAGGTCCTCAAAGCCACTTCAGAACTGAACTGGTCCCTGAAAAAATGGCCTTTTGACATTTTCTTTAAAATATGAGAAATTGCTGCTAAAGTTCTAAGCCTTGTAATGTCCTAGAAAAATAAAAGAATGTTCAAAAAATGATGCAAACATATGGGAAATGTTAACCAGTAACTATTTTGCGTGGTATTACGATCTGTTTTACAAGCAGATACGTTTAAATTTAGAAAAATGCTAATATTTGCAAATGTTGGTGTTTTTCAGAAATAAATACCAAAATTATCGACCAAATTTTTTCACTAACATAAAGTACAACATGTCACGAGAAAACAATCTCAGAATCGCTTGGATAGGTAAAAGCATTCCGATATTATTACCACATAAAGTAACACATGTCCGATTTGAAAAAATAGGCTGTGTCCTGAAGGCCAAAACAGACTGGGTCCTGAAGGGGTTAATCACCCCTTCAAAAGATCCCCACTTTGGTCTGAAAGCAGGTCCGAAAATGTTGACATTATATGTGCCCAAGAGACTCATCTTTTAGAAACAGATGCCCACAGAATCAAAAATATGAATTTCCCACATGTATATCATGCCCATACCCAGAAAAAGGCAGGAGCATTGATTGCTTTTAAATGTACTTTAATATTTGCAGAATTAAATGTATTAACTGACCCAAAAGGCATGTTCCTTGTGCTGGTATGCCAACTACAGAGGCGTAGCTAGGTTCTCCTGCACCCGGGGCAAAGATTCAGATTGGCGCCCCCCCCCCCCAACTTATTTCCCGACATCTCCTTCCCCCTTGCCATGTTTTCTTTTCCCTACCAATCGATGAGATGTAATTTTTTGTTCACAATTTATTTTATGTAACTTGAGTATAAAAGCATTTATACATTTTACAAGCGATATAGTTCTATAATGTTATTAACATAAAAATAAAATAAAATAAATTAAAGAGGCCACACACAGCCCCCTGTAGATAGCGCCACACAGCCCCTCTCTTGTAGATTATGCTACACACAGCCCCCTGTAGATAGTGCCACACACAGCCCCCAGTAGATAGTGCCACACACAGCCCCCAGTAGATAGTGCCACACACAGCCCCCCTTGTAAATAGTGCCACACACAGCCCCCCTTGTAAATAGTGCCACACAGCCCCCCTTGTAAATAGTGCCACACAGCCCCCCTTGTAAATAGTGCCACACAGCCCCCCTTGTAAATAGTGCCACACAGCCCCCCTTGTAGCTAGTGCCACACACAGCCCGCTGCCCCTTTGTAAATAGCGCCACACTCCCCCCCCCCTTTTAAATAGCGCCACACTCCCACCCCTTGTACTTAGCGCCACACTGTGAACAGACCGGTGAGCAGTAGCCTACCGCTACCACTCTCCGCTCTGCCTGGTGTGACTTACCGGAGGAGCCGAGGAGGTCATTCGGCGCAGGCAGCGACGGAGTTCCTTCTGACTAGGGTTGGTGACAGCCAGGGCCGGCCTTAGCTTGGATGGCGCCCTGTGCGGGACTCTCTATTGCCGCCCCCTACACAAACCAAAAATGAACCACATATATGGACACGCTGGAACATATATACTGTACATACATAAAGACAGATATTTAGACATACAGGCAAATATACATACACACATTCTGGAATACATACATACAGGTATATATATATATATATATATATATATATATATATATATATATATATATATATATATATATATATATAGACGTACAGACACATATACGCACACACGCTGGGATATAAATACACAGACAGGAATATATACAAATACATAAAAGGCACAAATATACAAGCACAAAGACACATTCACAAACAGACCTATATATACGCACACCGGCACATATGTACACAGCACAGATAATGTAGATGTCACCTGCAGTCCTATGTAACACCACAGTTAACACAGTGATAACTCTCTAAATACAGATAGTAGTGTTACCTGCAGTCCTATGTAACACCACAGATAACACAGTGATAACTCTCTGAGTACAGATAATGTAGTAGCTGTTGCCTGCAGTCCTATGTAACACCACAGATAACACACTGTAGCAGAGCTGAGATTGTAATTGAGCACAATGTGTTATCTGTGGTGTTACATAGGACTGCAGGTAACACTACTACATTATCTGTACTCAGAGAGATATCACTGTATTATCTGTGGTGTTACATAAGACTGCAGGTAACACTACTACATTATCTGTACTCAGAGCGTTATCACTGTGTTACCTGTGGTGTTACATAGAACTGCAGGTAACACTACTACATTATCTGTACTCAGAGTTATCATTGTGTCATCTGTGGTGTTACATAGGACTGCAGATAACATCCACTACATTATCTGTACCCAGAAAGCTATCCCTGTATTATCTGTTGTGTTACATAGGACTGCAGGCAACAGCTACTACATTATTTGTAATCAGAGTTATCACTGTGTTATCTGTGGTGTTACATAGGACTGCAGGTAACACTACTACATTATCTGTACTCAGAGAGATATCACTGTGTTATCTGTGGCGTTACATAGGACTGCAGGTAACATCTACTACATTATCTGTACTGTGTAGACACATTACACACTACACACACATAAACACACATACACTCACCATGTCACCTTGCTGACAGCATCACAGGTCAGGACAGGCTGTGTGTGGGCGGAGCTTCCTCTTCTGCTTCTCGGCAGAGCACAGAGTAGAGGAGAACTGGAAGGCTGCAGCACGGGAGTGGACCTGTCCCCTGACCTGAGTCATCTGACCTCATGTCACTGACGTGAGGTCAGGTGACTGGACTGGTCCACTCCATGGCAGCTGTGATCGCAGTATTCACGGAAATAACGGCAGAGATGAGAGGTTTCTTTGATCTCCGCCAGCGGACCTGCGGCTGTGTAATAGTCATTGCCCTGCTCCTGACAGGAAGTGTGTGCGCAGTCAGCATGAGGTGATGCGGCCAGCGCTGCACTAATCAGCGGCAGTTCCGGCACTGAAGACAGAACGTGGGGGGATGTTTTGCAGTGCACCCGCCATGTTCTGTCTTCCGTGCTGCCGCTCATTAGTGCTGTGCCGGCCGCATCACATCATCCTGACCCCGCGCACTTGTTATCAGGACTCAGGAGCGCAGCAATGACTGTATCACACAGCCGCAGCCCCGCTCTCATACATTCATGTGTTACGATAGTTAGCTGTACGACCACACAGCTAAGTATCTAAATACATGATATAATGGTATCCAACCGTTTGGGGATGCACAGTATCGAAGTTTCAATGCATCGTGCATCCCTAATAGACACAGGTACAATTAGTGCAGGAGTGGGTGGCGGCGTCTGGTTTCAGTTGCGCCGCCGCCCCCTCAGAGAGTCAGCAGGCCGCCGCCTGAGGTGAGAAGCTCATCCCGCCTCATGCTCGGTGCAGCCCTTTATTATAAATTGAAGCACGGTCTGTAATTCAGTTTTTCCTTTAGATCACAGAACTGGTCGGTGCAAAACATGTGGGTTTCTTCGGTCCAGCTCAGTTTTTTATTGCATTAATATTAACTGCAGCAGCACAGACTGGTCTTGTGGAGAACATAATGTGTGGTGAGGAGATAATATATTTTGCAGTAGATGTGCATGTTCTGGAACAATCAATACTGAAAACAAGTAAAAGCTGTTAACATATTATATGCATATAGCTATCTATCTAATCTATCTATCTATCTATCTATCTATCTATCTATCTATCTATCTATCTATCTATCTATCTATCTATCTATCTATCTATCTATCTATCTATCTATCTATCTATCTATCTATCTATCTATCTATCTACCTACCTACCTACCTACCTTTTTGGTCACCAGATCTCCCACAAAATTTTTTAATAAAAACTGATCAAATAGTTGTATGTACCCAAAAATGGTAGCACTAAAAACTAAAGAACATCCCGAAAAAAACAAGCCCCTTCACCGCTCAATGGACGGAAAAAATAAAAAAAAGTTATTCCAAAATATGGTGACATAACTGTTTTTTTTAACACATACTATATAAATTTGGTATGGTCATAATCGTATTGACCCGCAAGATAAAGCTAATATGTTATTTTTACCACACAGTGAACTCTGTAAAACTAAATTAAAAAAACAATGGAGCAATCACTGTTTTTTCCCATTCCACCACACAATGAATTTATTCCAGTTCCCCAGTACATTACAAAGAAAAATAAAAGATGCCGTAAAAAAACTACGACTCGTCCCACAATAAACAATCCAATATACAGCTATAATCGACAAAAAAATAAAAAGTTATGACTTTTGGAAGTGGAAAAAGTGAAAATGATAAGCTGAAAATTTGCTGCAGTGGAAAGGGTTTAAAGAGATTTGAGTTTTTTGTATAGATTTATTTGTACAGCCTTATTCAGTTACTGTATGAGTCCATGAAAAACGGCTCCAAAAACGGCTCAAGAAGTGACATGCACTTCTTTTTACTAGGCGTATTATTACGCGGCTGTGTAAAAAATGCCACATGGAAACGGAACGCCGTTGAAATCAATGGGCAGATGTTTGTAGGCGTTCAGCCACTTTTCAGGGCTTTTACGGGCCGAAAAATGGTTGCAAAGTGCCCGTGTGAACATACCCTAGGACTCATAGCAGCCAGAAGAAGAAGAAGAGCCGAATGTCAGTGTCAGGGGCGTCGCTAGCACCAGGCCTACGGGCCCAAGCCCCGGATCTTTGGCCCGGTGCCCCAGATCCTCAGGCGACTGCTTCATTCAGTGGTGTAGCTACAGGGGTCGCTCGCAGCAGTCGCAGTTGCGACTGGGCCGCGGCGACCTGCACCGCGTCTATAAAAAGTTACTATAGTAACTGGGGCCCATGTAATAAAATACACGTGCCCGTTACTGTGGTCATGAAACTATACTTTTCCTCCTCCTTCCCGAGCGCAGCAGAAGTCCTGACGTCTCCTCGTGTCATGACGTCACGAAGCTGTGTGCCGCGCATGACGTCACAACGTTGGATGGTGTCAGGACATCCACTGCACCCGGAGCCAAAGAGGAGGGTAAGTGTAACATTACTGTCTGCTGGGGCCCTGTATCTAAGCCTGCCTTGTGGTAAGCTTATATACAGGGTCTAACAGACAGTATCACACATGGACCCTGTATGTAAGCCTGTCAAATAGTAGGCTTAGCGCGGATTTAAATGAGCGTGTGAGTTTTGCGCACGCAAAAAACGCAGCGTTTTGCGTGCGCAACAGGCACTTAACAGCTCCGTGTGGCATCACATAGGATGGGCGTGATTTTCGCAAAGCTGCCATCATTATGACACTCTGTTTGGATGTTTGTAAACAGAAAAGCACGTGGTGCTTTTCTGTTTGCAAACATACTTTTGACTGCTGTTGTCTGTTGACTGCTTCCGTGTGGTGCGCGTGATGCGCTAAAAACGCAGAAATATAGGACCTGTCGTGAGTTTTACGCAGTGGACTCACGCTGCGCAAAAATCACTGACAGTCTGCACTGCCCCATAGACTAGCATAGGTCCGTGAAAAGCACGCGCGTTGCACGGACGTATTACACGTTCGTGTAAATCCGCTCTTAGATACATGACTATGTATGATATTGTCTAGTGGGCCCTGTATCTAAGCCTACCACATAATAGACTTAAATACAGGGCCCCAGCAGACTGTAATCTTATACTGTATAAGATTACTGTCTGCTAGGGCCCTGTATTTAAGCCTAACATGTGTATCTAAGCCGGCATCTAAGCCTAAGGGGACTTATTCAGACGAACGTGATATACGTCCGTGCAACACGCGTGATTTTCACGCACGTTGCACGGACCTATATTAGTCTATGGGGCTGTGCAGACAGTTGTGTGATTTTTACGCAGCGTGAGTCCGCTGCGTAAAAGTCACGACATGTCCGTTCTTTCTGCGTTTTTCGCGCATCACGCACCCATTGAAGTCAATGGGTGAGTGAAAACCACACATGTCAAACGGAAGCACTTCCGTGGGACGTGTGTGATTCGCACAACAGCAGTGAAAAGGATGAATGAAAACAGAAAAGCACCACGTGCTTTTCTGTTTACAAACATCCAAATGGAGTGTCATAATGATGGCGGCTGCGGAAAAAGTACGCAGCCGCGCATCATACAGGGCTACCACACGGAGCTGTTAAGTGCCTTTTGCGCAGGCAAAATGCTGCGTTTTTTGCATGTGCAAAAAGCACACGCTCGTCTGAATCCAGTCTAAGATTTCTGTCTGCTGGTGCCCTGTATCTAAGCCTACCTTGTGGTAGGCTTATATAGATGGTCACACAGTATTACACATTGGCCATGTATCTAAGCCTACCACGTGTTACAATTTTTTTTTGTGTTTGTGATTTTTTACAGGTTCGGACGTTGGACTACGTGGGATTCGAGGACTACTTTGATGACAGCTTTTTAAATTTCAATAAAATGGGTAAGGAGGGTTGTGTGGGTTTTTTATTTCCATAAAGTATTTTTTCTTTGTCTTTGTATTTTCTATTAAACTTTTATTACTACCGCTTTAGTAATGACCGCTGGCTGATTAACAGCGTCCATTACTCAGGCGGGGCTTAGTGTTAACCGGTGCAGAGGCTAACACTAACCCCCATTATTACCCTGTTACCCACCGCCACCATGGGTACGAGGAAGTGCCAGGTACGATCCAGTACCCGACCATCTGTAGTGATGGTCGGGTATTGGGGAGGCCACAGGCCAGGCTGGGAAAGCCCAAATACAGTGGCCCTTCCCTCCCTTGTAATGCTAGCCTGCTGTGTTGTATCTAGCTGGTTATAATTCATTATTATTTTTCTTTAAATAAATAATTGGAAAAAGGACGTGGATGTCCCCTCCCCCACCAATTTTTCATAACCAGCCTGATACAACATAGCAGCAGCAGGCTAGCATTATCAGGGTGGGATGGCCCACTATTTTTGGCATTTCCCAGTCTAATAATACCAGCCTGTGGCCACCCCATTACCTGACCATCACTACAGATGATCGGGTGCTGGATCGTACTCTGCAATTCCCGGTAACCCTGATGGCGGTGGGTACCGAGATAAAAATGGGGGCTAGTGTTAGCCTTTTCACCGGCTAATATTAAGCCCGGTCTTAGTAATGGATGCTGTCAATCAGCCAGCGGCCATTACTAAGGCGGTAGTAATAAAGTTTAAAAAAAATACAAGGACATAGAATAAATATTTGATTGAAATAAAAAAAAAACACACCACCCTCGTTATCCATTTTATTGAGAATAGTCCGAAGTAGTCCAACAACCGAATCTGTAAAAAATTAGTAACACCAAATAAAGCAAAGCAATTATTATACTTACATTTCCTGGGTCCAGCGCTGGAGCCGCAATGTCAGCGAGCTGGGCCCTATATCTAAGCTTATTATGTGTGATACTGTCTTCTAAGCCACTGTATCTAATCCTATCCATAGCTATAGGGTTAGGGTATTTTCACACGCTGAGTCAGGGGAAAACAGCTCCTGATTTTCAGACGTTTTTTAACCCCTTCCCGTCATTTCACGTAACTGTAAATGATGGGATGCGGTCTGTTCCCGCATTTCCACGTACAGTTACGTGAACGCTTTAAAATGTCGCTGCACCGGGATGTGCGGCGGCAGTTTAAAGCAGACGGCTGTCCGAGACAGCCTAGCAGTTGAGGATGCCGGCCGAGGACCAATCACAGCTGTCCTCTGCCGGCAATCGCTGTGATTGGTCCATCAGTGCAGATGGACCAATCACAGCTTAGTATAATTTACTTTGACAGCTAGAACTCATTCAATTTCACGAAATAGCGCTGTCCAAGACAGTCTAGTAACAGGGGATGCCGGCCGAGGACCAACCACAGCTGTCCTCGGCCGGCGATCGCTGTGACTGGTCCATTAGTGCTGATGGACCAATCACAGTTTATTATGAGAGTTGGAGAGGGGAGTTTAGTGTAGTTTCCGTCTCTGACCGCTTCACTTCTGTCAGGGAAGCGATCAGAAAAGGAGCTATTGCTAGTTAGAGAGTAAATTAATAATTAACCATATAAATTAACCCCTGGATCACCCAGCAGCCAATCTACTGTGCCCTATACAGCTGTCCTGTGCCCTATACAGCTGTCCTGTGACCTATACATCTGTCTTGTGACGTATACAGGTGTCCTGTGACTTATACAGCTGTCCTGTGACCTATACAGGTGTCCTGTGACCTATACAGGTGTCCTGTGACCTATACAGCTGTCCCGTGACCTATACAGCTGTCCTGTGACCTATACAGGTGTTCTGTGACCTATACAGGTGTCCTGTGACCTATACAGCTGTCCTGTGACCTATACATATGTCCCGTGATCTATACAGCTGTCCCGTGACCTATACAGCTGTCCCGTGACCTATACAGCTGTCCCGTGACCTATACAGCTGTCCTGTGACCTATACAGCTGTCCTGTGACCTATACAGGTGTCCATCACCAGCCATCTGTACCACAGTACCCTTGGTGCCCTATAATAAGACTGGTAGCCTCGTGTACCGCATCCAGCCTCGTTTGCCGCATCCAGCCCCCCTGTGCCGCATTCAGGCTCCTGTGCACCAAGACGTCTGTTACTGCCCAGCGTTTAAAATAAAAAAATTAATCCCGTCATTGACTCGCCACCCTCCTGTGCTTGATTGACACCAATCAGCCTCATCAGCACTCTGCCACCAGTATCACCTGTGATCCCTGCAAATCACTGCCCACCTGTAATTATCCTGTGATACCTGCAAATCACTGCCCAGTGACGTGTGTGAAAAGTGAGGTGTAAAATAAATTCACCCCTTCATTGTCTCATCGCTACCGTCCTGTATTCTGCGCCTAATTGGGACATACCAAACTCCATCCACCTGCGTTTGACACCTGTTACCCGGGAGTTTTTGTAGATATATTAAAAAAAATACCTTGGTTTTAGGGAATTAGTTATTCTATAAAATAAAAAATAAAAAAACACAAAAAAAATCTTAAAAAAAAAAAAAGTTTTACGCTACTTTCAACACCAGTGACACTTTGTTACTAAGTTTACAGAAGAAAAAAAAAATGACTAAGCGTCTGTATACTGCCAAAGAGGCATGTGCCATGCTCTTTGAGGACTCTGAGGGTATGTTCACATGGCAGCTTCTGTAACGGCCGAAATTACGGAGCTGTTTTCAGGAGAAAACAGCCCCGTCATTTCAGCCGTAAGGGCATGTGCAGGCGCTTGAACGCCGCGTCCATTACGGACGTAACTGGAGCTGGTTTTCCATGGAGTCCATGGAAAACGGCTCCATTTATGTCTGAAGAAGTGACATGACACTTCTTTGGCGTGGGCGTCTATTTACGTGCCGACTTTTGCCAGCGACGCGTAAATATACGCCTCGTGTGAACAGACAAACGTCAGCCCATTGCTTTCAATGGGCAGATGTTTGTCAACGCTTTCAAGCCGTAATTTCGGACGTAATTCGGGGGTTAAAACGCCCGAATTACGTCCGTAAATAGGCCGTGTGAACATACCCTGATTCTGGTAGTGGGGAAGAGGTGACATTTTTAGTGTCCTCTTCGTCTAGTGACTCATATACTGATGAACCGGCACGTAGGCGTCCAAGGGTAGGCGTCAGTAGTGCACAATCGCAGCTCAGTACAGCTAACTCCACAGGGATCCCCGCAGATAATTTTGTGCCCCAGGTGCCTGAATTCACTGCGACTCCAGGCATCAATGTAGATACCGCAGGCTTCAGTGAAATGAACTATTTCCAACTGTTCTTCACTGATGACCCTTAAATTTGATTGTGGCACAAACAAACATATATGCCCAGCAGTTTATTTCCCGCAATCCAAATAGTTGTTATGCCAGGCCCCAAAAATGGACCCCCACAAACCCCACTGAAATCCGAAAGTTCTGGGGACTTCTATTGAGTATGGCCATTACCAAAAAAAACGGCCTGCGAAAGTGTGTCTGGGTATACACTGCGCTTTCGTGTATATGAAGGGAAGGATCCAAAGATCGAGCCACCAAACTGTCCCCCTGTCCTGGGAATAAGTGGGAGGATAGTATGGGATTTGCTCCACCCCATACTAGACCAAGGATACCACTTGGGTGGATCTTTTGGACCAGGTACTGCAGCCCTACAGTGCCCTAAGAAAATCTAAGGTGTGGTATAAAAAATTGGTGGTATACCTCACCCAAGTGGCACTCTATATCGCCTTTGTTCTCTACAGAACAGCAGACAATACAGAGAATTTCCTGGGATTCCAAGAAAAAATTATTAGAAAAATGAATTTTTGGAGATCAGGAAGCAGAGGGCAGCAGTGAAGGTAGCAGCACTTCTGGGATCTCTAGAATAATACATGGCCAGCATTTTCCGGGAGTACTTCCCCCCACAGAAAAAAACCAAAAACCCCAGAAAAGGTGTCGAGTTTGCTCAAGCAGAGGGATTAGGAAAGACACCACTTACTTCTGTATGACCTGTTCCTCTAAACCAGGCCTCTGCATCGGAGAATGCTTACATTTTTATCACACCTCTGTTGATATTCGTTAAATCAAATTTTTACTACTCCAATGACATCACATCAATTCCATTTATTTCTTAAATACCCCCTGGGCATTTATTTTCCAAATTAATGTGATATCTCAATAATACCACACCCGCCTCACCCCCCCCAAAAAAAAAATACAATTCCCATTATAACCCTAGATGAATACTGTGCTTTGAAGGGTGCAATTTTGTTAAATGAGGCATTTACTTTATGTTCTGGTGTCTCTGCAAACATAAGGTAGGCCTTCCCTTCTGAGCCTACAGTGTGCCCAGGCAGCAGTTAATGGCCACATATGGGGTATTGGCCTTATCCGGAGAAATTGCACAACAAATTTTGGGGTGCTTTTTTTTATTTATTTTTATTACAATTGTATAAAAGAAAAATTTAAGGATAAAGCAGGATAAGCTTTATTGGAGAAAATTAAATTCTGCATTTTCACGGCCCAGTGTTTATAACTTCTAAGAAGCACCTTTCGAGTCAAAATGCTCACTACACCCCTAAATAAATTCCTTAAGGAGTGTAGTTTACAAAATGGGGTCACTTCCTGGGGGTTTCCACTGTACTTGTACCTCAGTAGCTCTGCAAACGCGACATGGCACCCGAAAACCATTCCAGACAAATCTGAGCTTCAAATAGCGCTACTTCTCTTCTGAACCCTGTCGTGGGTCCAAACAGCAATTTAATACCACACATGGGGTATTCCCGTAATCGAAAGAAGTTGCTTTACAAATTTTGGGGTTCTTTTTCTCCTTTATTCCTAGTAAAAATTAAACATTTCTACGTTTTCTCAGAAAAAAAGTCGATTTTCATATTCACGGCCGAATTCCACTAAATTCTGCAAAAAACCTGTGGGGTCAAAACGCTAACTATACCACTAGGAAAATTCCTTGAGGGGTGTAGTTTCCAAAATGGGGTAACTTTTGGGGTGTTTTGCCTGTTTCGGTCCCTCCGGGACGTTGCAAACGCGACATGTCACCGAAAACCAATCCAGCAAAATCTGGACTCCCAAATCCAAATGGCGCTGTTTCTCTTCTGAGCCCTGCCGTGGGTCCAAACAGCAGTTTATTACCACATATGAGGTATTCCCGTAATCGGGAGAAGTTGCTTTACAAATTTTGGGGTTCTTTTTCTCCTTTATTCCTAGTAAAAATTAAACATTTCTAAGTTTTCTAAAAAAAAAAAGTCGATTTTCATGTTCACGGCCGAATTCCACTAAATTCTGCAAAAAACCTGTGGGGTCAAAATGCTAATTATACCACTAGGAAAATTCCTTGAGGGGTGTAGTTTCCAAAATGGGGTCACTTTTTGGGGGTTTCCACTGTTTCGGTCCCTTCAGGACGTTGCAAACGCGACATGTCACCGAAAACCAATCCAGCAGAATCTGGACTCCAAAATCCAAATGGCGCTGTTTCTCTTCTGAGCCCTGCCGTGGGTCCAAACAGCAGTTTATTACCACATATGAGGTATTCCCATAATCGGGAGAAGTTGCTTTTTCAAACTTTGGGTTTCTTTTTCTCCTTTATTCCTAGTAAACATTAAACATTTCTACGTTTTCTCAGAAAAAAAGTCGATTTTCATATTCATGGCCGAATTCCACTAAATTCTGCAAAACACCTGTGGGGTCAAAATGCTAACTATACCACTAGGAAAATTCCTTGAGGGGTGTAGTTTCCAAAATGGGGGAACTTTTTGGGGGTTTCCACTGTTTTGGTCCCTCCAGGACGTTGCAAACATGACATGGCACCGAAAATCATTCCAGCAAAATTTGTGCTCCAAAATCCAAATGCCGCTGTTTCCCTTCTGAGCCCTGCCGTGGGTCCAAACAGCAGTTTATTACCACATATGGAGTATTGCCGTAATCGGGAGAAAGTGCTTTATAAACGCTGGTGTTCTTTTTATCTTTTATTCCTTGGAAAAATTAAAAAATTCTTTGTTTTTCCAGAAAAAAGGTGGATTTTCAATTTTACAGACTTTTTCCAATAAATGTAGCAAAAAACCTGTGGGGTTAAAATGTTAACTACACCCCTCGATAAATTCCTTGAGGGGTGTAGTTTCCAAAATGGAGTCACTTTTGGTGGCTCTCCACTGTTTTGGCATCACAAGACCTCTTCAAACCTGACATGGTGCCTAAAATATATTCTAAAAAAAGGAGGCCCCAAAATCCTCTAGGTGCTCCTTTGCTTCTGAGGTCTGTGTTTCAGTCCAAGAGGACACTAGGGCCACATGTGGGATATTTCTAAAAACTGTAGAATCAGGGTAATAAATATTGAGTTGCAATTCTCGGCTAAAACCTTCTGTGGTACAATTTTTTTTTTATAACAAATGAATTTTGACAAAAAACAAATGAAATTAATAAATTTCACATCTATATTGCTTTAATACCTGTGAAATGCCTAAAGGGTTAAGAAACTTTTTGAATGCTGTTTTGAATACTTTGAGGTGTGCATTTTTTAAAATGGGGTGATTAATGGAGACTTTCTAATATATAAGGCCCTCAAAGCCACTTCAGAACTGAACTGGTCCCTCTAAAAATAGCCTTTTGAAATTTTCTTGAAAATGTGAGAAATTGCTGCTAAAGTTCTAAGCCTTGTAACGTCCTAGAAAAATAAAAAACAATGCAAACATAAAGTAGACATATGGGGGATGTTAACTAGTAACTATTTTGTGTGGTATTACTATCTGTCTTACAAGCAGATACATTTAAATTGAGAAAAATGCTAATTTTCACAAATTTTCTCTAAATTATGGTGTTTTTCACAAATAAATACTGAATTTATTGACCACATTTTTTCACTAACATCAAGTACAATATGTCACGAGAAAACAGTCTCGGAATCGCATGGTTAGGTGAAAGCATTCCGGAGTTATTACAACATAAAGTGACACATGTCAGATTTGAAAAAATAGGCTGTGTCCTTAAGGGGTTAAGACACTCACGATTTTCGCTGCGTTTTTCATGTCCGTTTTTGGAGCTTTTTTCAATAGAGTCTATGAAAAACAGCTCCAAAAACGTCCCAAGAATTGTCCTGCACTTCTTTTTCGCGGACGTTTTTTTACGCGGCCGTTTTTCAAAAAGGCAGCCTAAAAAAATGGCCCATCGGAACAGAATGCCGTTTTTTCCATTGCAATCAATGGGCAGATGTTTGGAGGTGTTCTGCTTCCGATTTTTCGGCCGTTTTTCGGGCGTTTACGGCCTGTAAAACTGCCGAAAATAGGCCGTGTGTACTTACCCTTAACCTCTTAACGCCGAAGGACGGATATATCCGTCCTCAGCAGCTGCTAGTTCGCGCAGGAGGACGGATATATCCGTCCTGTGATGGCGCGGGTACTGCCACTGTACCCACGCGATCAGCGGCAGGAGCACGGCTGTTATACACAGCATGGCTCCTGCTGCAACTGCTGGAATCGAAGCGCGCTCCGATTCCGGCAGTTTAACCCATTAAATGCCGCTGTCAATAGTGACAGCGGCATCTAATGTGTTTGACAGAGGGAGGGAGCTCCCTCTGTCACCCCATCGGCGCCCCCGCAAAGAAATCGCGGGTCGCCGTCGGGTTTCCATGGCAGCGGGGGTCTAACAAAGACCCCCAGGTCTGCCTTCAGCATCTGCCTGTTAGGCGATGCCGGAGGCATGACCTAACAGGTTGCCTGTCAGTTTTACACTGACAGGCAATAATGCTTTGGTATACTAAGTATACCAAAGCATTATATATGCGATCGGCACATCGCATAGTGAAGTCCCCTAGTGGGACTAAAAAAAAAAAATGTCAATCAGTTAAATAAAGTTGGTGAAAAAAAAAATAATAATAAGTGAAAATCAAATAAAACAACTTTTTTTGCCCAAAAAGTGGTTTTATTTAGTAAAAGTGTCAAAACAAATAACACATACACATATATGGTATCCCCGCGATCGTAACGACTTGACCAATAAAATGAACACATTAATTAAACCGCCGGATGAACGGCGTCCAAAAAAAACGCAAAAAACAACGGCAAAATCCTCTCTTTTCTCCCATTCCCCCCCATAAAAAATTAAATAAAAGTTAATCTATAAGTCCTATGTACCCCAAAATAGTACTAATGAAAACTACACATTGGCCCGCAAAAATCAAGCCCACGTACGACCACATCGACGGAAAAATAAAAACGTTACGGCTCTTGGAATGCGGCGATGCAGAAATTTTTTTCTAAAAGGCTTTTTATTGTGCAAACGTAGGAAAACATATAAAACCTTTACATATTTGGTATCCCCGTAATCGTGCCGACCCATAGAATAAAGTGAACATGTTATTTACGCTGCATAGTAAACGGCGTAAACTTATAACGTGAAAATTAATGCTGGAATAGCTGCTTATTTTCAATTCTCTCCTAAAATAAAGTTAATAAAAGTTAATCGATATATTAGAAGCATCTAAAAATGGTACAATTACAAAATACAACTCGTCCCGCAAAAAACAAGCCCTTATACGGCTATATAGACGGAATACAAAAACAGTTACGACTCTTGGAATGCGACCATGAAAAAGCAAAAAATAATCCTTGGTCATTAACGTGCAAAATGGCCCAGTCATTAAGGGGTTAAACAAAAACATCTGAAAATACGGAGCTGTTTTGAAGGGAAAACAGCTCCTGATTTTCAGAGGTTTTGTTAGCAACTCGCGTTTTTTACGTCAGTTTTTGGAGATTTTTATCTATAGAGTCAATGAAAAACAGCTCCAAAAACGTCCCAAGAAGTGACATGCGTAAAAAAACGCCCCGTCTGAACAAAACGCAGTATTTCCCATTGAAATCAATGGGCAGATGTTTGTAGGCGCTCTGCTTCCGATTTTTCAGCCGTTTACGTGTGCACATACCCTTAGGCTGGGTTTACACAGAGTTTTTTTACTAGTTTTTGGTGCGGAAACCGCTCCGCAAAACTCGCCAAAACACGGCCGAAAATGGCTCCCATTGTTTTCAATGGGAGGTGGGGGTGGTTTTCTCCCGCAAACGGTAAAACCGGCTCGCTGGAGAAAGAAGGGACATGCCCTATCTTCGCGCGATTACGCCTCTGATCTCCCATTGACATCAATGGGAGGCAGAGAAAGCGTATTTCGCTGCGTTTTATGCCCGCAGCGTTTAATGGCCGTGGACGAAAAACGCAGCGAAAATCGGCGTGCAGGCAGAGGAAAATCTGCCTCAAACTTCCAAATGGAATTTTGAGGCAGAATTTCCTCCTGCAAAAAACTCTGTGTGAACCCAGCCGTAGGCCTTATTCACACGAACGTGTAAGTTTTGCGCGCGCAAAAAATGCAGCGTTTTTCGCGAGCAAGAGTTTAGTGTGGCTTCTGTATATGGTAAGTGGCTGCGTGATTTTCGCACAGTCGGCATCAGTATGACACTCTGATTTATGTTTACAGACATAAAAGCAGGAGGTGCTTTTCTGTTTTCATTCATTTTTTTTACTACTGTAGCGCAAATCACGCGTACCACCCGGAAGTGCTTCCATGTGCCGAGTGCGATTTGCACGCACCCATTGACTTCAATGGGTGCGTGCTGCGCGAAACACGGGCAAGTATAGGACATGTCGTGAGTTTTACGCAGCGGACATACCCTGCGTGAAAATCACGACCTGTCAGAACGGCCCCATTGACTTACATAAGTCCATGCGACGCGCGTGATTTCCACGCGCGTAGCACGAACGTAATACACGTTCATGTGAATAAGGCCTAAGAGTGCTACAGAGATGCTGTATCCCTTGATGTTTTAAGAGATTAGCGATGCCCCTGGCTGCTAGTGCAGCATTGTTGGGTCACTTAGGAGACCCAGCGATGCAGCTGAAATCAGTTGTGGGAAGTTGGGGGCCTAAGAAGGACTTTAAATATATACACATATACATACACACATGCACCTTTTTTTTTGGTCGGTGGACATATGACAGGACAACGATACTTGCTTCTGGGGCCCTGTATCTAAGTCTATCATGTGTGATACTGTCTGCTGGGTCATGTATCTAAGCCTATGATGTGTGACACTGTCTGCTGGGGTCATTTACCTAAGCCTATCATGTGTGATACTGTCTGCTGGGGCCATGTATCTAAGCCTATCATGTATGATACTGTCTGCTGAGACAAGGTGGTTATATGGAACTACCTATAGGGGACTGCATGGCACTGTCTACAAGGGGGATGTATGGCAGGGGGACTGTGTGTGTACCATACAGGGGTTTGTGACACTATATACAGGGGGCATTGTGTGGGGCACTCTCTACAGGTGCTATGATTAGACCCCCGAGACATAAATTTGTTTGGGGCCCCAGAAATGCCAAATTTGAGGATTAGTACAAGGATGCTTACTGCTCGGGCCCTGTATCTAAGGCTACATTCACACGAACGTGAAAGATTTACGCATGTAAAAAATGCATGTAAAACTGTCCGTGTGCTTTGCGTTTTGCATCTGTGTGCTTTGCGTGTGGCATGTGTTTTTCATGTACTTGAAAGCACTTTACTTTACAGTAATTGATGCATGAAACACGGAGAGCAAACGGATATGCGTCCAAGTCCTGTCTGTGGTTTTCACGCACCCATTAACTTCAATGGGCGACTAGATGCGTCAAAACGCACCAATATAGGACATGCAGTGAGTTTCACACAACAGACTCTCGCTGCTTGAAATCTCACGCATGTGTGAATAGCCCCATTGAACTCAATGGCGCCGTACACTCTACGATGTTTCAACACTCAGCATACGGACGAGAATCTTACCTGTCTGAATGAGCCCTAAGTCTGTCATTTGTGATACTGTATGCTGGGGCCATGTATCTAAGCCTATCATGTGTGATACTGTCTGCTGGGGGCCTGTATCTAAGTCTATCATGTGTGATACTGTCTGCTGGGGCCATTTACCTAAGCCTATCATGTGTGATACTGTCTGCTGGGGCCATGTATCTAAGCCTATCATGTATGATACTGTCTGCTGAGACAAGGTGGTTATATGGGACTACCTACAGGGGACTGCATGGCACTGTCTACAGGGGTTTGTGACACTGTATACAGGGGGCATTGTGTGGGGCACTCTACAGGTGCTATGATTAGACCCCCGAGACATAACTTTGTTTGGGGCCCCAGAAATGCCAAATTTGCCCCTGAGGTTTAGTACAATGATACTTACTGATCGGGCCCTGTATCTAAGGCTACATTCACACAAACGTGAAAGATTTACGCATGTAAAAAATGCATGTAAATCTGTCCATGTGCTTTGCGTTTTGCATCTGTGTGCTTTGCGTGTGGCATGTGTTTTTCATGTACTTGCAAGCACTTTACTTTACTGTAATCGATGCATGAAACACGGAGAGCACACGGATATGCATCCAAGTCCTGTCTGTGGTTTTCACGCACCCATTGACTTCAATGGGTGACTAGATGCGTCAAAACGCACCAATATAGGACATGCAGTGAGTTTCACACAACAGACACTCGCTGCTTGAAATCTCACGCATGTGTGAATAGCCCCATTGAAATCAATGGGGCCGTGTACTCTACGATGTTTCAACACACAGCATACAGACGAGAATCTTACCTGTCTGAATGAGCCCTAAGTCTGTCATGTGTGATACTTTCTGCTGGGGCCATGTATCTAAGCCTATCATATGTGATACTGTCTGCTTGGGGCCTGTATCTTGGCCTATCATGTATGATACTGTATGCTGAGACAATGCATCCAATTCTATCCAGCGGTGTAGCTATAGGAGCCTTAGTCTTATAGATATGCTATCTCCGATTTGTATGTAAAAATTTATTTCTTTTTCGGGGTGGGGGGGGGGATATATGTTTCATATGAAGCCTGTGCTTCTGATCTTTTAAGACCCTAGCAACGGCCCTGGTCAGTGTGAGTAAAGGACATGTGTGGTCGCAATGGAGGGCGTCCTCCGCAGGAGTTTGGTTTATCTCAGTGAGGGTCCATATCAATCTAAGGCAGGCTGCATGGTAGAGGTTGGTCTTTCTTTGACTTGTAGTGTCACAAGCATAAATCCATGGACTAGTGTGAATTCAGTTCAGTCTTCAATTTAAATTTATTGTTTTTCTCTACTGCGTGGACTTCTCTGGTTGCTACCCCAAGAAAAGTCTCCGATAATAACAGCTGATACAGCAGAGTCAGGAGCCACCAAGATGCAGGACCAAGGCAGAGAACGTAGTCAGACGTGCACTGGTCAGGGCAGGCAACGTTCTGTCTTAAACAGAAATCAGGCAGTAGTCAGGGCAGATGGCAGATAAAATCGTGGTCAGGTACAAGCCGGGTCAACAACAAGTATTCAGCACAGACGATATGAAGACTATGGCATTGAACACAGGATTAGCGCCAGTGACAATCGACCTGTGCGAGAGCACTACCGAAGCATACCACTGGCCCTGTATAAAGAGATCAATGGGTTGCTGTGAAAGATGATAGACAATCAGCTCGTTCTATAAAGCATCAGGGATCATGGACAGCATCAATCTTCCTGAAGGGAAAAAGATGGTACTCTGCTTTCTCGTGGACCTTCACACATCATGATGCTAAGTACTCCACCACCCTTTATTTGTCAAGTGGACGCTGGCAAGTGCCAACACAAGAAGAGGAGCAAGAGAATACTGTGTTTGTTGTTTCTACGAACCTGTTGCCCTTCAGTCTCATTATCACCTTCGGTCTCATGAACGCCCCCGGTACCTTTAAACGAGCCATGAAACGGTGCTCAGGAGATTAAAACTACGAGTCGGTGTTAATCTATCTTGACAATTGCGATTTTTTTTTTTTACAAACATTTCAGGACCACTTAGAACTCTTAAGAGTCTTGTTAGCCTCAATAAGCAAGTATAAGCTAAAGTAAAAATGTCGACCTGTGCATGAGTGGTCCGAGCCACAGATGTGACAGATGTGTGGTCCTTCTTTGACTTGGGCTATTCCAGATGTTATATCTCCCCCTTAACCAGCTTCTAATAAGGCAAGCCCCATAGAAGAAGGGACCAGAGGTCATCTCATAATGGAGTGACCCATAGGGGGAAGCTTTTCAAGAACTGAAACAAAGTCTGTTATTTGTCCCCATTCCGGCTTTTGCAATTATGGCCTCGTGTTTGAGTTATTCAGTGATGGTAGCTTGGCAGAGTTTTAGAGGCTCTGTCACCAGATTATCAAATCCCTATCTCCTATTGAATGTGATGGGCGCTGCAATGTAGATAACAGCAACGTTTTTTGTTTTTTTTTAAAAACGATCATTTTTGCCCAAGTTATGAGCAATTTTATATTTATGCAAATGAGCTTTTCAATGGACAACTGACAAATCAGCATCATACACTTCTCATCGTTCCCACCCAGCTTCTTTCACTAAAGATACACAGCGTGATGTTACCCACAGGTCCTTCAACCTTGTCGTCGGACAAAGAAGATACATCGGCTGAAAGGCGTCCAAAAGGTTAATATGCTAGTCTCTATGGAGTTTACTATGCTTACCTGCACATACCCTGTACTGTACCCTCTGACGCCTGGAGCTGTGGTGTCTTCTCTCTTCCGACGCGAAGGTTGAAGGACCTGTGGGTGACGTCATCATTCCCAGCCAGCTTCTTTCACTGCAGACACAGCGTGACGTCACCCACAGGTCCTTCAACCTTGGCGTCGGAAGAGAGCAGACACCACAGCTCCAGGCGTACAGTTGAATTTTCAGCATCATCACCATGTGCAGGTAAGCATAGTAAACTCCCTAGAGACGAGCATATTAACCTTTTGGACGCCTTTCAGCCGATGTATCTTCTTTGTCCGACGACAAGGTTGAAGGACCTGTGGGTGACGTCACGCTGTGTGTCTTTAGTGAAAGAAGCTGGGTGGGAACGATGAGAAGTGTATGACGCTGATTGGTTAGCGTCATACACTTCTATTCACAACGCCCAGTTGGTAAAAACACAATACACGCCCAGTTGGTAAAAACACAATACACGCCCAGTTGGTAATACGAGAAAACACGCCCAGTTGTCCATTGAAAAGCTCATTTGCATAAATATAAAATTGCTCATAACTTGGGCAAAAATGATCGTTTAAAAAAAAACAAAAACGTTGCTGTTATCTACATTGCAGCGCCCATCACATTCAATAGGAGATAGGGATTTGATAATCTGGTGACAGAGCCTCTTTAAGACCTGTACTAACCCAGTGTCAAATAGGAGTGGAAGGTACGTATGTTTTGCTGGCAACACATTCCCTTTAAGGCTGGGTTCACACGAGCACATTAACGTCCGTAATTGACGGACGTATTTTGGCCGGAAGTCCCGGACCGAACTCAGTGCAGGGAGCCGGGCTCCTAGCATCGTAGTTATGTACAATGCTAGGCTAGGAGTCCCTGCCTCTCCGTGGAACTACTGTCCCGTACTGAAAACATGATTACAGTACGGGACAGTTGTCCGGCAGCGAGGCAGGGACTCCTAGCATCGTACATAACTACGATGCTAGGAGCCCGGCTCCTTGCACTGAGTTCGGTCCGGGACTTCCGGCCGAAATACGTCCGTCCATTACGGACGTTAATGTGCTCGTGTGAACCCAGCCTAAGAAGGACGTTCCACATTATTAAGCAAGCCACAGGTTTCAAGCAATATGGGAAAGAAAAAGGATCTCTCTGCTGCCGAAAAGCATGAAATAGTGCAATACCTTGGACAAGGTATGAAAACATTGGATATTTCAAGAAAACTTAGGCGTGATCATCGTACTGTGAAAAGATTTGTGGCTGATTCAGAGCACAGACGGGTTCGTTCAGATAAAGGCATAATGAAGAAGGTTTCTGCCAGACAAATTAATAGGATTAGCAGCTGCTAAAATGTCATTGCAAAGCAGCAAAGAGGTATTTGAAGCTGCTGGTGCCTCTGGAGTCCCGCAAACCTCAAGGTGTAGGATCCTCCAGAGGTTTGCAAGTGTGCATAAAGCTATTATTCAGCCACCCCTAAACAATGCTCACAAGCAGAAACGGTTGGAGTGGGTTTAGAAATAAATGAAGACTAATTTTCAAACCGTGTTGTTTACTGATGAGTGCCGTGCAACCCTGGATGGTCCAGATGGATGGAGTAGTGGATGGTTGGTGAATGGCCACCATGTCCCAACAAGGCTGCGACGTCAGGAGGTGGCGGAGTCATGTTTTGGGCTGGAATCATGGGGAGAGAGCTGGTAGGCCCCTTTAGGGTCCCTGACGGTGTGAAAATGACCTCTGCAAAGTACGTAGAGTTTATGACTGACCACTTTCTTCCGTGGTACAAAAATAAGAACCGTGCCTTCCGTAGCAAAATTATCTTTATGCATGACAATGCACCATCTTATGCTGCAAAGAATACCTCTGCGTCATTGGCAACTATGGGCATAAAAGGAGAGCAACTCATGGTGTGGCCCCCATGTTCCCTTGACCTCAACCCTATTGAGAACCTTTGGAGCATCCTCAAGCAAAATATCTATGAGGGTGGGAGGCAGTTCACATCAAAACAGAAGCTCTGGGAGGCTATTCTGACATCCTGCAAAGATATTCAAGCAAAAACTGTCCAAATACTCACAAATTCAATGGATTCAAGAATTGTAAAGGTGATATCAAAGAAGGGGTCCTATGTTAACATGTAACTTGGCCTGCTAAGTTTTTTTTGATTGAAAGAGCTTTTGATTTCTGTAAATATGACCTCCTGATGCTGGAAATTCAACAAATTACCATTTTAGTTCTCTTTACAACCTTTAAAATGTTTTGATCTCTGTTGTGCATAATAATGTGAAGCAGTGCATTTTGAGTTTTTTACTTCTAAAAAAAAAACTGTTATCATTAGGAGATTTGTTCAATAAAATTTGCATTATACTCCAACAGTTGATGGCTTGAAGATTATACTGACTGTCATTTGCATCGACTATTTAGGAAAATCAGCGAAAAATAACATTTGCATAATAATTTGGAACGCGGTGTATAAGCAATAGGAAATAAATAAGAAACATTCACCAGTATTTCTACAGTCCATAGCAGTCTTCTGTAATTAAAGGTGTTTTTCGGTTTTATCTATATAAAGTCAATAACTTTATAAATAAAACATTCTACTACTTTCTAATATTCTTTGTCTTTTAATTCCTCACTATTTTCAAGATATTGGCTGTCTGTAAGTGAATGAGAATACTCTGTTTCCATTCAGAGGAGGCTGAGAATTAGATACAATTGTATCCAGTCTAGGTAATGTTCTGGGAGCGAAATACACCAGCAGTAGCTGCACAAATCCCTCTGCTACTGTAGTTTGGTAAAATGTATCAATCTGAGGTGCGGACTGTGAGGCTAGGTTTTCACATCGCGGTCAAAATGCATCATTTGCTGCTAATCGTGGCTGAGTCGTGCCAATTTGCCACGATTTTCATCAGATTGGGGCAAAATGGCGCAGTATTGCAGTGATTTGTGGCAAAAAAAAACGCATTTTGACTGCAACATGTGGACCCAGCCTTAAGCTTGCAGTGCTTTGCCTAGACTGGATACAATTGTATCCACTTCAGCTGCGAGCAGAAGAATATTTAGTATTTATGGATTTTTTTGCTTCTGAATGTAACCAAAGGTGTTGCAACTCACTGACAGCAAACAAATAGCTAGAAAATGGTAAAGAATTGAAACACTATGGGGGAATTTATCAAACTATGTACAATAGAATTCTGTTGTAGAAAAGTTTCATAAGATTTGTATGCCGTCCTAGCCGGTTTTGCGTAAAAAGAGGGCGTGACTTCACAAAATGGACAGAGTTACAGCAGCCTGACAAATTACTTATAATTTACACCAGAAAATTGGCGTAAATCATAGTGGAAATCTACACCAGCTCCTAGCTGCCGTAGATTTCTCTGTGTGGGGCTTAGCAAGGTACAGGGCACCGTGCGGGCCGTACTTTGCCCCTTTCTGTCGGACTAGCCCCCATCACCCTTTGGACATTTAAATAAAAACAAGAAACAATTATGCTCATTACAATGTTCCTATTCTGAGGGAGCCGGAGGGGACTAGGAGGGGAGAAGAGGAGCAGTGAGGTTAATATACTTATTCTTTATTTTATGTCCGAAGAGGCGGGGGTAGGGTTGGATGGTGCACGGCCACGGTTGCTGTGCCACACGGCCAGCAGGTAGATGCAACAGCTTTTTTTTTTTCATAATAATGGTTTTGATGACATTTTTTAACCTTTCAACCAAGGGTACAGAGGGCAAAAGGGGAAGGGGAGGGAAGGAACCAATAAGAAGCATGGTTATATACATTATATTAAATATCAATACTTGAATGCAGGTCAATAATGATGACATTGCCGAGATATATCTCACAGTTAGGCCCCATGCACACAAACTTATTTTTTTCCTCCCGTAAATACTGGGGTAAATACGGGTCCTTGGTCACACGTATTCGACCCGTATTGCACTAGTATTTATGGACCCGTGCCTGTAAATACGGGTCCGGTGTCACCCGTATTCCACCCGTATTTACGGGCACGTTTTCGCTGCAAAATTACACTGCACTAATCAGCAGCCACTTCTCTCTACCAGTGTAGGATAGAGAGAAGGGGCAGCCCTTTTTGTAGTAAAAGTAAAAGAAATTCATACTTACCTGGCCGTTGTCTTGCTGACGCGTCCCTCTTTCGACATCCAGCCCGACCTCCCTGGATGACGCAGCAGTCCATGTGACCGCTGCAGCGGTCACATGGGCTGAAACGTCATCCCGGGAGGACGGACTGGAGGAAAAGAAGGGTTCCTTATTCTATCCTGGCCAAGCAAGTCTCAAATCGCCAAGACCCTTTATATGTATACTGAAAGGAAGGTTATGCAGAATAGAGGTATTACTTGATCAAAGTGTATAAATAACAGCTATATGCCTGTATATTCACATTAATACAATGTAATGTAGAGAATCTGTAAAAAAAATAAAAAGGGGGGGGGGGGAAAGCGGGAGAGGAAATGGGGTTTGGATACCAGGATTTCACCTGACCAGATACCATGAAATGCTATCCAGGCTAAAATATAAATGGCTTAAATCAATTGAAGTGTCGAACCAGTGAGAGATTGCTCAACATACCAAGTATCTGAGTTTCACATGCTCTGGGAGAAGAAATATGAATCTCCCCCGAATTTAAAATGTTTTTTTTTCCCCTTTTTTTCTTGGATAACGACGCCTCTATCCAGTTCATGCGGAAGTAGAACGAATACTTTTCAAGGAAAAGTCCGGTAGTGGGTGGAGATGATGATATACAACAGCGTAATATTGTTTTACATGCTGCCCTTGAAATAAACAGCAATAATTTTCGCTCATGTCCGAACCTACTTTTTTAACGTTTTTGGGATAATATCAAATAAACTCCAGGAAACTGCATAAGGGCAATTCACCGATATGTTTAGAGAAACAAAAGACTTTATCTGTTACCAGAAGTTTTAAATCTGAGGGCATTTCCACATACAATGAAGATGAACTCTGTGTCGGGCAGTGCATTTTGGGCAGGAGTGATCTGTAGTATTATTAACCAAAAATCCCCTGTGTGAAGAGATGTAAGCTCTGTGTGTTCATTTGTATGCCATTTCCCAGTATATGGCGGAGGGCAAATATTTAGCTTTATTCTGCAATGCAGACAGGATATCAACTACTGTGACTGCTCGACCTCACAAGTATAGCTGTTATCCTGAGCCTCTACCAATCAATACACCCATGCTATACTGTGCCACCGGACTGTACAGTATTCTTATTGCCGTTCCCTTGAGCCTGAGATTTGGTGGTAGATGTGTTGGCAGCTTCCATTGTGTGTTTTGTCCATTGTGCCGCCACTTGGTCCCAAAGATTGGGTGTTGGTAACGGGAGCATCCTCTGCAGGGGTTTGGGGCATCTCAGTGAGTGTCTGCATTACACATAGGCGGGCGTAAAAGTGGTATTTGAGTTTATTCTTTTTAACACATTTGCTGAAATTTCTGCAAACCTGACTTTGCTTTGTCATCATGGGGCATTGTGTGTAGATTGAGGAGTAAAAAAAAAAGATTATCCATTTTAGAATAAGGCTGTAATGTAAGAAGATATGGAAAAATTGAAGGGGTCTGAATTAGGGCTGTCACGATAACAGAATTTGGACTTCGATACCGATACTTTGTGTATTATTGCGATTTTCGATACCAAAACGATACTTTGCCAACAGTAATAAAATAAAATAAGTTCTTCCATTTTCTGATGTGAGGCACGTGGTGTGATGAATTTTGAATGGGCCAGACATTAATAGTAATTAACCCCATCATCTTTCTCAGTCATAATGGACAACATTGGGTTAATGTGTAAGGTACATGATGTGGTTAATTACTATTAATGTGAGGCACATGGAGGTTAAATTCATCACACCTCGTGCCTTACATTAACAAGTGAAAGAAAGACGTTTTTATTTTATTTTTTTATAGCGTACACATCATAAATGCCACAAAAAACTATTTGTTGTGTAGGTTATAACAGCCGCGCCAATACCGAATATGTTTATATTTTATGTATTCAGTCTTATTTTATTATAAAAAATGTGTATGTGTATTTTTTTTATTTAACATTACTTTATGTTTTTATTTTTAAACTTTAATGTACTGGCATATTTCTATATACCAGTACATTAGCCTGTGCACTGATAGTACACAGGCAGTTGTTAGGACATATCTAAGTGTGCTCTAACAACAGGAACTATAGTAAGAGAGCCCTGGGGTCTTTCAATGGACCCTGGGCTGTCTGCTTATATATAGTATGTCCCTCAATCACGTCACAGGGAAGCGTCACAGGGACTCCCTGTAACACGATCCAAGGGGCATCCCCCTTCTCATTTTCCCCCTCAATGCTTCGGTCAGCTTTGATCACAGCATTCAGGGGAATAGCGGTACTGCGGCTGGGTAATACAGTCAGTGCCACGCTCCTGACACCAAGTGTGCGAGCGGTCAGCATTAGGTGATGCGGCCGGCGCTGCACTAATGAGCGCAGGCACTGAACACAGAACATGGGGGTGTTTTGCAGTGCGCCTGCCATGTTCTGTCTTCAGTGCCGCCGCTCATTAGTGCACCGCTGGTTGCATCACATCATGCTGACTGCGCGGACTTGTCAGGACTCAGGAGTGGGGCAATGGCTGTATTAGGGCATGGCCCCACGTGGCGTATTTCTTGCGCAACTGTCCGCATCAATGCCGCACAGAATCTGCGTTGCAGATTCTGTTGCGGATCAGCCCAAAATGTGCAGTAAATTGATGCGGACTGGCCGCTGCGTATTGAGGGTAAAGTACTTCCCTTCTCTCTATCAGTGCAGGATAGAGAGAAGGGACAGCACTTTCCCTAGTGAAAGTAAAAGAATTTCATACTTACCGGCCGTTGTCTTGGTGACGCGTCCCTCTTTCGGCATCCAGCCTGACCTCCCTGGATGACGCTGCAGTCCATGTGACCGCTGCAGCCTGTGATTGGCTGCAGCCGTCAGTTAGACTGAAACGTCATCCTGGGAAGCCGGACTGGAGAAAGAAGCAAGGAGTTCTCGCTAAGTAGGAACTTCTATTTTTTTTACAGGTTGATGTATATTGTGATCGGTAGTCACTGTCCAGGGTGCTGAAACAGTTACTGCCGATCGCTTAACTCTTTCAGCACCCTGGACAGTGACTATTTACTGACGTCGCCTAGCAACGCTCCCATAATTACGGGTGCACACACGTAGTCACCCGTAATTACGGGAGCCCCATTGACTTCCTCAGTCTGGCTGTAGACCTAGAAATACATAGGTCCAGCCAGAATGAAGAAATGTCATGTTAAAAAACCAATACGCTCCGCAGCACACATAACATGTACATGACATCTGCTGACTTCATTGCGGAATTTAGAATCTCCATTGAAGTCAATGGAGAACTTCCGTAATGAGTCCGCAACATCCATTGCATGCTGCGGACACCAAATTCCGCACCGCAGCCTATGCTCCGCAGCGGAATTTTCCGCATCGTCTAAATGAACCCTACTAAAAAGCAGTGGAAGGCAATGGAGAAACGGGTCCGCTGCGGATTAACGCTGCGGAGCGTCCGCAGCGGAATTCCAGAGCAATTCCGCCACGTGGGGCTTTGCCCTTACACAGCTGCAGCTCCGCTCTCATACATTCATGTGTTACAATACTAAGCTGTGCGGCCGCACAGCTTAGTATCGAAATACATGGAATAATGGTATTGAACCGTTTGAGGGTGCTCGGTGTGAAGGATGATTTATTTGCTTATATTCTCTGTATGAAATGACATTGTGAATTATCAAGCAGGATGCCGAATTACTAAGATATGTATTATGTGAAAGTGATGATAATGTGTAAATGATTTAGTTTCGTGCAGCAGCCATCTTGTCTGGAGTTCCCATCTTGGTTCTTTTGTAGAGAATAGGAAAGTCATTGTTCCTTTAATACAAGTAATGTTGATTTTGTATGTTTTATCTTTGACCTTGGTTCCCATGCGAAGATGGACAGGGAGTGAGATGGGAGGATGGCAAGTATGCGTGAAGAAAGGTCTCCCCCATCTCCACGAGGACATTCTGTCCAAAAGAGAGATAAGAAACCTGTAAACATAATGTGTGAAGAATTATAATGATGTATTTTATTGTATGCTTTTTACTGAATAACAAATATTGTTACATTGTCTCTGATTGGTTTACCTCAAGCCTACACCCCTTCTGAATTTCAGTTTAACAGTTTGAGTCTGGTAATAAATCCTTCAGAGGAGCATTTTGAACATATCAGCGTGTCTGTGTGTTTTCTTCTCCTCTCTCGATATATATCGGTGAAATATCCTAATTAGGATACTGACTAATGGAGTCTGGCCTTGAGAGTCTGTTGGGACTCGTATAAATTTCAGTCTAATATATTTTGAGCGATGGATTTCCACGACATCGGCATCTAAACAGTATGGAAGTCTCAATGCATGGTGCATCCCTAGTCTGAATACGTTCTCAGTATTTTGTTTTACATTCTGCCTCTTAATTGGCTGTGTTCACATGAACCGGTATCGGTGCAGTTCTCCTCTGCATTTTTTCTCATTTGTAGCACAGCTCCCATACTAAGAAGACGAGGAATGACACACATGACATTCACACGCCTGCAACCAGGCACTTAGACACGTAGAATAATTTCACCTTATAAAGAGTATATGGAAGTCAACATTCCGGCAAGGCTTAGTATTTTATTGATTCATACATTTTACATTCTGCAATGTTTCGGCTTCAGAGGAAAACTTTCTGAACCAGTCGTTTACCTTGCAGCTATCACCCGCCTGAGAAGGCTTTCTCATTGTGCAGCTTTATTTCTCTGCATTTTTTTTTATCATATGCTTGTATATAATAAGTTACGGCTGGTGGGGGACCGTGAACAGGAGTTGATAATCCAATCAAAACTCCACCTTGCTCTGTCACAATAATGAATGCATCTACTGAGGGCATGTGGCTAAGCGGATGTCCCAGCGTCTCCTTAGCGATTCTGCGCATACACCCAGGCTCAAGCGAAATAGTATCATGACAGCACGTATCCAAGTAGTAACATGACAGCATGTATCCAAGTAGTAACATGACAGCACGTATCCAAGTAGTAACATGACAGCATGTATCCAAGTAGTAACATGACAGCATGTATCCAAGTAGTAACATGACAGCATGTATCCAAATAGTAACATGACAGCATGTATCCAAGTAGTAACATGACAGCATGTATCCAAGTAGTAACATGACAGCACGTATCCAAGTAGTAACATGACAGCATGTATCCAAGTAGTAACATGACAGCACGTATCCAAGTAGTAACATGACAGCATGTATCCAAGTAGTAACATGACAGCACGTATCCAAGTAGTAACATGACAGCATGTATCCAAGTAGTAACATGACAGCATGTATCCAAGTAGTAACATGACAGCATGTATCCAAGTAGTAACATGACAGCATGTATCCAAGTAGTAACATGACAGCATGTATCCAAGTAGTAACATGACAGCATGTATCCAAATAGTAACACGACAGCATGTACCCAAGTAGTAACATGACAGCATGTATCCAAATAGTAACACGACAGCATGTATCCAAGCAGTAACATGACAGCATGTATACAAGTGGTAACATGACAGCATGTATAAAAGCAGGGCCGCCATCAGGAATTTCTGGGCCCCATACAGCAAAGATGTCTGGGGCCCCCCTCCATTACCGGGGGTGGGCAACAGAAATTGTGGCACTCACGTTTGTACGTTATACGCATTAACTGATTTTGGTGCCGATGTCAATTACAGTGAAGGAAACCATGGAGCCGGCAGTGACAGGTTAATGCTCCGGATTTTGATCTATTTAGCTAAAACGTATCCGACTGTATGGCATGCAGTGGGATACGTCGCATGGGGAATGGCCCAGGGGAAACTCCTGACGTCACCGTCCATGAACAGGGCTGGAGACTTCTACTAGCACTCTGCCCAGGGAGTCTGGCGCTGTTCCTGATGTCCATATACGTAAAGTGACGTCCGAAGCTTTGCAAAGCCTGAGTACACGCCCGGAGCGTCGACAATGCTCTGGCCAGGGATTCCGGCCCTAGAGAATCCTCTGATGTCACTTTACATATATGGACAGTGATGTCAGGAGCTTTCCCAGGGACAAAGTCCACGGGTAGAGCACTCGTGATGCTGCCTGGGGACTCCGGAATAACAAAGTCTACTACGCCATTTCATCCTTCAAAAATAAGGTAAACCGACGTCTACCAGCCCGACGGAGGCTAAAAGGACATAATGGAGCCCTGTGAATGATCGTCTACGTTGTTTATACTGTAAGGTAGGAGATTTCCTGACTACACGATAAACTTAGGGCAACAACACGATGTGAAGGGGGAAGGGAGGGGGCAGCGCTTGTGAGGAAGTAAGGAGCACTAATGCTCCGCTCTTACGTTGCCATTAAAGTTCAATGTGTTTTTCCACAGCAAAAATCGGAGGCTTTCCCTTTGATTCCTGGCGCAGATGCTACAAGCGTGTAGCAGATCCGCACGAGAATAAGGCCCTGTTCACCCAGAGTTTTTTGCCACATTTTTTTCAGCTGAATCCGCGGCAAAAAACGTCCGAAATCGCCTCCTATTGATTTCAACGGGAGGCGAAGGCGTTTTTTTCCCGCGAGAGAAAGAAGCGACATGCTCTTTCTTCAGGCATTTCCGTCTCTGACCTCCCATTGACATCAATGGAAGGCAGAGAAAGCCTGAAGGAATTTCAAGGCAGATGTTTCTGCCTGCAAAAAGCTGTGTGAACAAGGCCTAAGTCCCATTGTCATTCACAGTTGCTCATCCTCGGCTTTTCCATGTAATATAAGTCGCATGCTACTTATTGGTGTGGCAGATTTCTTTTCATGGTGCGGACAAAAATACACGTGGACAATTTTTCACAGCATGTGAACTGGGTTGCGGAAACCTCACATGCATGGGATGCAGAATCATCGACATGTCATCGGAATCCGTATCAAATCCAACATGTGTGAACGGGGCCTTACTGGGAGTTAAGAAAAATCTCTGTTAGGCCAAATGCACACGATACTTATTACATGCAAATTTATCATGGGTATTTTCGTGCGGCAAATCTGCAGCGTAATACAGGACCAGCAAAGTAAATGAGATCAAGAAATCTCATCTACAGGTCGCATTTTCTGCACAAAAACTGACCTGCGGTGCGTATTTGAAAATATGCTACATGTCACTTTATCTTGCGTTTCCGCTTGCGAATTGTTTCTGACTAGTTTAAAAAATAATAAAAAAATCTGCAGCATAAAACCTGCACCTATTTCCGCATCAAAAAGCAAAAACCGCACCTAAAAACGTATAAAAAAAACCACACTATTAGGTGCAGATTTTACCTGCGGAATTACCTGCGGTTTTGATACGGATTTTGTGCACCAAATTCCTCAATGTGTGCGTTACAGAATTTGCTGGGGATTTACAGCAAATTAACCCTTTACATTGTAAAGGATGAAATACGTTACAATTCTGCGACATTAGGGTATGTTCACACAGCTTATTTTCTGGCGTTTTTCTGGCCGTAAACGTCTGAAATATCAGATCAGAACGCCTCCAAACATCTGCCCATTGATTTCAATGAGAAAAAAACGGCGTTGTGTTGCGATGGGCCGTTCTTTTTACAACGGCCGCGTAAAAAAAACGGCCGCGAAAAAGAAGTGCAGGTAATTTCTGGAGCCATTTTTCATTGACTCTATAGAAAAACAGCTCCAAAAACGGCCGCAAAAAACACCGCGAAAAAAACGAGTTTGCTTTAAAAACTTCTGAAAATCAGGAGCTGTTTTCGCTTGAATATCTCCGTATTTTCAGACTGCTTTTGCTAATTGTGTGAACATACCCTAATAGGCATGCAGCTTATTTAACCCCTTCCCTTCTCAGCCATTTTTGGGATTTTAACTTTTGTTTTTTCCTCTCCACCCTCCAAAAGCTATCATTTTTTTACTTGAGGGCTTGTTTTTTGCGGTACAAGTTGTAGTTTTTCATGGCACCATTTATTGTACCGCATAATGTACTGGGAAGCTGAAAATAAATTATTTGTGGGGTGAAATGCTGCACGTGGATGAGGTTTTGACAAACCCCATTCACATGAGTTAGGGCTTATTCAGACTAACGTGTTAATCGTCCGTGTGAAGGACGTTTTTTTTAATGGCCGTCACACGGCTGCATGTATTTCTATGGGGTTATTCACATGGTCGTTGTTCTAACAGACCGTGTGAAGGGCCTGTAAAAAAATAGGACATGTCCTATTTTTGTGCGTTTTCACGGATCCCTCAATAGACTCAAGTCTGTGAAAACGGGTCCCGCACGGCTGCAAATCAGCCGTTCTTCACGTCTGATTTCACACACGTTGGTCTGAATATCGCCTTAGGCCTTATTCACACGAACGTGTCCGTTTTGCACGCGCAAAAAACGCTGCGTTTTGCGCAAGCAAAAGTTCGGTGTGGCATCAGCATATGGTGCGTGGCTGCGTTGTTTTCGCGCAGCCGGCATCATTATGACACTCTGTTTTGATGTTGCGACACAGTAAAGAAGGAGGGGCTTTTATGTTTCCCTTCTTTACCAGCTGTAGCGCGAATCACGCGTGTCACCCTGAAGTGCTTCCGTGTGCCGTGCGCGATTTGCACGCACCCAATGACTTCAATGGGTGCGTGCTGCGCGAAACACGGGCAAAGTATAGGACATGTCGTGAGTTTTACACAGCGCACACACGCTGCGTGAAATTCACTGACAGTCTGAACGGCCCCATTCACTGACATAAGTCCGTGCGACACCCGTGAAAATCGGACGTATAACGCTCGTGTGAATAAGGCCTTATATTGTAATTTGTAGTGAATTTTCAGTGCGCAATCCGCACCAAAAATAGGAGGCAAGCAAGTGGCCTTATTCAGACGTCCATGTTCGGTTTGTGAAATACGGAGCGTGTATCGACCATATTTCCCGGACCGACCACAGTTCAGGGAGCCGGGTTTCTAGCATCACAGTTATCTATGATCATAGTCCCTCCCTTCCCGTGGGAATACTGTCCCCGGTCCCGTACGGAAAGCATCATTACAATATGGGGCAGTCCGGCTCCATGAATTGTGGTCAGCCTGGGAAATACGGCCGATACACGCTCCGTATGTCACGGACCGAACGCGGCCGTCTGAATAAGGCCTTAGTCTAGTTACACAGTGCGGTAAAAAACCCATTTTTTTGCCACAATTTTTGCAAAATCGCGGCAAAAACGTGATTTGACCGCACTGTGAGAATATAGCCTAACAGCACTTTTCATGTCTTGTATCCTTTTTTTTATGCAATTTTTGTAATTGCGGCACAAATTACGCGGTTTTGCCGCGATTTTTATATAATCGCTGCAAAAACTGCGGCATTTTTGCCGCGATTACGAAAATCGCGGCAAAAAAACCGCTAGGAAAACCAAAACATACCAAAAAACATTTTAATCAACTTTATACATACTACAAACGGGGTCAGGGGGATGGGAAGCAGGATGGTTGGTGGAAAATACTCAACAGCCTGCAGGTACGGTCGGCTGAGTAGAGGAGCTGGGGGGCGGGATCTCCACACGGAGCTTCAGCACATGCTGCATCTTCCCCTTCCAGTGAAGCTACAACAGGTATGCAGGGGGTGCCGTGAGCGTTGCTAGGGGGGTGCCGGGCGTTGCTAGGGGGGTGTCGCGGGCGTTGCTAGGGGGGTGCCGTTAGTAAGGGTGGGGTGCGAGCGTTGCGAGGGGGGGCCCGTGAGCATTGCGAGGGGGGGGCGACGGCAGCCCGACGGGCCCCTTTTCTTCATCCATGTGGCCGGGCCCCTGACGGGAGTACCAGTAATACTCCCCTGATGGCGGCCCTGTATAAAAGTAGTAACATGACAGCATGTATCCAAGTAGTAACATGACAGCATGTATCCAAGTAGTAACATGACAGACTGTATCCAAGTAGTAACATGACAGCATGTATCCAAGTAGTAACATGACAGCATGTATCCAAGTAGTAACACGACAGCATGTATCGAAGTAGTAACATGACATCATGTATCCAAGTAGTAACATGACAGCATGTATCCAAGTGGTAACATGACAGCACTAGAGATGAGCGAACCGGGACAACCGAACCCGGTTTCGGTCCGAACTTCCGGAAAAGTTCGGTTCGCAGCGAATCCGAACTTCACCGTGTTCGGCCGAACCCGTTTTGACCGAACCCGGTCAAAAACATTATACAAATCGGCAGCCACTTATCTCTATCAATCACTGATAGAGAAAAGAGGCTGCTGATTAAAAATAAAATAAAAAGCATTTCATACGTACCCGGTCGTTGTCTTGGTGACGAGTCCCTCTTCTTCCTCCAGTCCGACCTTTTCTGACGCGGCAGCCTGTGATTGGCTGCAGAGGCCTCTGCAGCCTGTGATTGGCTGCAGAGGCCGCGGTAGCCTGTGATTGGCTGCAGCGCTCACATGGGCTGCATCGTCATCAAGGAATGTCGGGCCGGATGTCGAGACTGACGCGTCACCAAGGCAACGGCCAGGAGACCGGACTGGAGGAAGCAGGGAGTTCCCGGTAAGTATGAACGTCTTTTTTTTTACAGGTACTGTGATCGGTAGTCACTGTCCAGGGTACTGAAACAGTTACTGCCGATCAGTTAACTCTTTCAGCACCCTGGACAGTGACTATTTAGGGTATGTGCACACACACTAATTACGTCCGTAATTGACGGACGTATCTCGGCCGCAAGTACCGGACCGAACACAGTGCAGGGAGCCGGGCTCCTAGCATCATAGTTATGTACGATGCTAGGAGTCCCTGCCTCTCTGCAGGACAACTGTCCCGTACTGTAATCATGTTTTCAGTACGGGACAGTAGTTCCACGGAGAGGCAGGGACTCCTAGCATCGTACATAAATATGATGCTAGGAGCCCGGCTCCCTGCACTGTGTTCGGTCCGGTACTTGCGGCCGAAATACGTCCGTCAATTACGGACGTAATTAGTGTGTGTGCACGTACCCTTACTGACGTCGCCTAGCAACGCTGCCATAATGACGGGTGCACACATGTAGCCACCCGTCATTACGGGGCCTCATGCACACGACCATAAAAACACCCGTTATCACGGGTCGTAATTACGACCCGAAATAGCGGGCCCATAGACTTCTGTTAGCCACGGGTACCTTCCCGTTTTCTCACGGGAAGGTGCCCGTGCCGTTAAAAAGATAGAACATGTTCTATTTTTTTATTTTACGGGCCGTGCTGCTATAATTATAATGACAGTCGTAATTACGAGCATGGCCCGTAAAATAAAAAAATAGAACATGTTCTATCTTTTTAACGGCACGGGCACCTTCCCGTGAGAAAACGGGAAGGTACCCATGGCTAACAGAAGTCTATGAGCCCGTTATTGCGGGTCGTAATTACGACCCGCAATAACGGGTGTTTTTATGGTCGTGTGCATAATGGGAGCACGGCTCGGAAAAACGAACGGCTGCCCGTGCTCATCTCCTGAAATACTCTGTGCTGCCTTAAACTCTGTGGACAGGTCAGGATCCTGTTTCTTTTAAATGCTGCTAGGGAACACGCTCGATCCACTATATAAGGCTACGCTACAGTGCAGCATTTAAAAGAAACAGGATCCTGACCTGTCCACAGAGTTTAAGGCAGCACAGAGTATTTCAGGAGATGAGCGTGCAGATTCAGTGCTGCTGTGAACTTTGTTCTTACCATTACGTAGCTCTCAGTCTGTTACCTCTCCTCCACTCCTGTCCTCAAGAACACCTTCACATGATTGGCAAGTCACCACGTAATGGTAAGAGCAGAGTTCACAGCAGCACAGAGTATTTCAGGAGATGAGCGTGCGGATCTTGTGCGTGGTGGTGACTTGCCAATCATGTGAACGTGTTATAGAGGACAGGAGTGGAGGAGATGTAACAGACTGAGCTACGTAATGGTAAGAACAGAGTTCACAGCAGCACAGAGTATTTCAGGAGAGGAGCGTGCAGATTCAGTGCTGCTGTGAAGTCTGCTCTTACCTTTACGTAGCTCAGTCTGTTACCTCTCCTCCACTCCTGTCCTCAATAACACCTTCACATGATTGGCAAGTCACCACCCCGCACAAGATCCGCACGCTCATCTCCTGAAATACTCTGTGCTGCTGTGAACTCTGCTCTTACCATTACGTGGTGACTTGCCAATCACGTGGAGGTGTTCTGGAGGACAGGAGTGGAGGAGAGGTAACAGACTGAGAGCTACGTAATGGTAAGAGCAGAGTTCACAGCAGCACTGAATCTGCACGCTCATCTCCTCAAATACTCTGTGCTGCCTTAAACTCTATGGACAGGTCAGGATCCTGTTTCTTTTAAATGCTGCACTGTAGCGCAGCCTTATATAGTGGATCGAGCGGGTTCCCCAGCAGCATTTAAAAGAAACCGTGTTTGTGTATGTGTGTGTTTGTGTATATATGTGTGTTTGGGTATGTGACTTTGTCTGTTTTTGTTTTTATATGTGTGTTTGTGTATATGTGTGTGTGTGTATATATGGGTGTGTTTGTGTATATGTGTTTGTGTATATGTTTGTGTATATATGGGTGTATTTGTGTATATGTTTGTGTGTAGATGTTTGTGTGTGTTTTTGTATATGTGTGTGTTTGTGTGTATGTGTGTATATGGGTGCGTGTTTGTGTGTATATATGGGTGTGTTTGTGTATATGTGTTTGTGTATATGTGTGTTTGGGTATGTGTGTTTTTGTTTGTATATGTGTTTGTGGATATGTGTTCGTGTATGTGTGTGTGTGTGTGTTTGGATATGTGTGTTTTTGTTTGTATATGTGTGAGTTCGTGTATATGTGTGTGTGTTTGTCTGTTTATGTGTGTGTGTGTGTGTGTATATCTTGTTGTGTTTGTGTATATATGTGTGTGTCTGTGTATGGTTGTTTGTTTGTGTGTGCGTGTATATATGTGTGTAGGTGAGTAGAAGTATTGGTATTGTTCACATTGATAACTGTTTTTTTATGTTGTTGCAGATTTTGATGTACCGATTGGACTACATCTTCGATTCGTTGGACTACTGCGTAGATCTACGTTTTTTCAAATTTTAATAAAATGGTTAACGAGGGTTTTGTTGGGGATTTCTTATTTCAATAAAAAAGAATTGTCTTTGTGGTTTTTTTTAAACTTTATTAGTGCCTAGATAATGGTAGTTGGCTGATTGACAGCGTCCATTATTAAGGAGGTACTTAGTGTTAGCCGGTGCAGAGGCTAGCACTAACCACCCATTATTACCCCGGTACCCACCACCACCAGGGGTGCCGGGAAGAGCTTGGTACGATCCAGTACCCGACCATCTGTTGTGATGGCCGGGTACTGGGGCGGCCGTAGGCTGGTATTATGAGGCTGGGAAGGGCCAAAATCAGTGGACCTTCCCACCCTTGTAATGCTAGGCTGCTGCTGCTGTGTTGTATCGGGCTGGTTATAAAAATGGGGGGGACCCCCACGTCGTTTTTTTTTTTAAATGTAACAAATTTAGCAATAGACGGGTCCCCCACATTTTTAAGAACCAGCCATATACAAGGCCGCAGCAGTCTGGCATTACATGGGTGGGAAGGGCCACTGGTTTTGTCCATTCCCAGGCTAATAACACTGTGTTGTATGTGGCTGGTTATGATAAATTGGGTGGAACCCCATGTCTTTTTAAAAAATAAAAAAAAAAAAAAATTTAAAAAATGACGTGGGGTCCCCCCCCCACTTTTATAACCAGCCAGATACAACACAGCAGCAGCAGCCTAGCATTACAAGGGTGGGAAGGTCCACTGTTTTTGGCCCTTCCCAGCCTCATAATGCCAGCCTGCGGCCGCCCCAGAGCCCGACCATCACAACAGATGGTCGGGTACTGGATCGTACCTGGCTCTTCCCGGCACCCCTGGTGGTGGTGGGTACCGGGGTAATAATGGTGGTTAGTGTTAGCCTCTGCACCGGCTAACACTAAGCCTCGCCTTAGTAATGGATGTTGTCACTCAGACAGCGGCCATTACTAAAGTGGTAGTAATAAAATTTTAAAAGAAAAAGACAAAGATATAGATAAAATATTTTATTGAAATAAAGCACCCCCAACACAACCCTCATTAACCATTTTATTGTAGAAAAAAAAACGTCATCTAATTAGTCCTCGAAACCGACGTAGTCCAAACACCAAACCTGTAAAAAAAAAAAAAAATGAAATAAAACATGTCGTAGGCTTAGATTCAGTTTAATGTTTGATACTGACTGTTATACCATGTATAGAAGCCTGCCGTGAAGTTGACTTAGATACAGGGCGCCAGCAGACAGTATCATACATGGCCATACATACATATATACAAACATACATACAAGCATGCACATATATACATGCAAATATACACATATATACATGCAAACTATCATACATACATACATACATGCATACACACACATGAAAACATACATGCATACAAACAAACATGCAAAGATACATACATACATATATACAAGCATGCACAAATATACATGCAAACATAAATACATGCAAACATAATTACATACATGCACATATATATAAACATACATGCAAACATACATGCAAAAATAAAAACATGCAAACATACATACATGCACATATATACATACATACATACATGAAAACATACATACAAACATACATGACAACATACATACATGCAAACATACATACATACATGCAAACATACATACACACATGCAAACATATATACATGCAAATATACATACAAACATGCACATGTATACATACATGCCAACATACATGCAAACATACATGCACATATATACATACATACATGACAACATACATACATGCAAATATATACATGCAAATATACATACATACACATATATACATACATGCCAACATACATGCACATATATACATACATACATACATGACAACATACATATATATATATATATATATATATATATACACACATGCAAATATACATACAAACATGCATACATACATGCAAACATACATTCATGCAAACACACATACATGCAAACATACATACATACATACAAATATACATACACAAATGCACATATATACATACATACATGACAACATACATACATGACAACATACATGCAAAAATACATACATGCAAACATACACACATGCAAACATACATACATACATGCAAATATATACATGCAAATATACATACAAACATGCACATATATACATACATGCCAACATACATGCACAGATATACATACATACATACATACATACATACATGCCAACATACATACATGCCCAAAAAAAATAATAATACGTTCATACTTACTTTCCTCCTGTCCGGCCTCCAGCGATGACGTTTCATCCATGTCGCCGCTGCAGCCTGTGATTGGCTGCAGAGGCGGTCACGTGGGATGAAGCGTCATCCTGACGTGCGTGACCGCCACTACAGCCTGTGATTGGCTGCAGCGGCGAAAGGGATAAAACGTCATCGCTGGAGGCCGGACAGGAGGAAAGTAAGTACGAACGTATAATTTTTATTTTTTTATTACATTTAAATTGTATTTTCCGCGCGCCGAGCATGTACTGTCAAGGTTGCTGAAAGAGTTAGTGCAGCCCATTAACTCTATCAGCACCCCGGACAGTAGCATGCTCGGCGCACGGAAGTGACAGGTTCGGTCCGGACTAGTTCGGTCCGAACCGAACTTTTTTGTGAAATTCGGCGAACTAGCCGAACCGAACTTTTGATTAGTTTGCTCATCTCTAGACAGCACGTATCCAAGTGGTAACATGACAGCACGTATCCAAGTGGTAACATGACAGCACGTATCCAAGTGGTAACATGACAGCATGTATCCAAGTAGTAACATGACAGCATGTATCCAAGTAGTAACATGACAGCATGTATCCAAGTAGTATCATGATAGCACGTATCCAAGTAGTAACATGACGGCATGTATCCAAGTGGTAACATAACAGCACGTATTCAAGTGGTAACATGACAGCATGTATCAAGTAGTAACATGACAGCATGTATACAAGTAGTAACATGACAGCATGTATCCAAGTGGTAACATGACAGCATTTATCCAAGTAGTAACATGACAGCATGTATCCAAGTAGTAACATGACAGCATGTATCCAAGTAGTAACATGACAGCAAGTATCCAAGTAGTAACATGACAGCATGTATCCAAGTAGTAACATGACAGCATGTACCCAAGTAGTAAGATGACAGCATGTATCCAAGTATTACCATAACAGCATGTATCCAAGTAGTAACATGATAGCATGTATCCAAGTAGTAACACGACAGCATTTACCCAAGTAGTAACATGACAGCATGTATCCAAGTAGTAACATGACAGACTGTATCCAAGTAGTAACACGACAGCATGTACCCAAGTAGTAACATGACAGCATGTATCCAAGTAGTAACATGACAGCATGTATCCAAGTATTAACATGACAGCATGTATCCAAGTAGTAACATGACAGCATGTATCCAAGTAGTAACGTGACAGCATGTATCCAAGTAGTAACATGACAGCAAGTATCCGAGTAGTAACACGACAGCATGTACCCAAGTAGTAACATGACAGAATGTATTTGAGGGCACCCAGGCTTAATTTTAAATACGTTAAGCTAGGTGGGTTTCGTTCCATAGGTTGTTTATAATAAGGAGCCTATAGCAGTGGGGCACCCGCCCATAGGGGCGTTTTAGAACAGCTTACACACCCTCCCAGGCTAGGATTTATAAGGGCAGATAGGGAGGACATCTCCCTCTTTTGGCTGTTACCACTCAGGGATTTGTATTGCCAAAGAATCGTGTGTACACTTACCTGTTTGTGATGGACCGGCAGGAGCTAGAAGAGATTATCCGCACCAGGATGCAAGAAGAGGGGTCAGTGTGGCTGCAGTCTCTTATACAAGAGAATGTGGCTTTAGCGTCCTCTTTGCCCACCACACTCCCTGCGCGTCGCTCCTCCCGTAGCACCAGGCCGCCAGCTCGTCTCTCACCCTCCGGCGACAGTACAGTTCGCTCGCTGTCGGCTAGAGGGTCCGCGCATGCGCAGACCCCACTCTCGCCGCAAGTAACGCGGAAAGTGCAGAGAGAGCCCGACGAGGATATTATTCCTCCCTCACCGGGTCTGCAGTCTCCCACCGGCATGGGCCGCGTTAGGTCTCGCCCGGCGGCTGCAATGAGCATGCCCAACCACAACCCAGCAGCAGGAGCCGGCCGGCCTGTTAAAGGTGGGACACCTGGGGGGATAGCCACGCAGCACTCCCTCCCAGGTTCTGCAGCATGGGGGTGGCATGACACTTTCACACCCCCCACCCCACGTTGGACGATGGGGACACTGGCTCAGTTGGGGACAGTGGAGAAGATTTTTTTCCCCTGCGAGCAGGAGCTACGCTGGGAGCAACAGCCTCATCCACCACCACTTACCCCCATACAGCCTGGGCAGGTCATACGCACGGGCTTAGGCCCAGCTTATGTCCCGGCAGGAAACACTGGAGGGCCTCTTCAGTTTACTCAAGGGGACGACTAGGACCCACCGTTCTCGTTCTTGCCGCTCGTCCAGACGCCGTTCATCTCGCAGATCGACCAGACGTCGTACACGGCATAGGTGATCTTCATCAAGGTCGTCTTCTGGTTCACAAACTGGGAGCTCACGCACTGGGTCGTCACACCATGGCAGTCCGCAGGGCAGCCATGACAGACTTAGCCATAGCAACCGCTTCTCTGCTCGCTGTCACTCAGCAAGGCCGATCATTACGGAGGAGCCAGTAGCACCCACTGCACCTGTACCTCCACCGGCGCCATCATCGTCATTGGTCCCGGTATCCGCTACAGGACACGGTGAGTATGACTGCTTTCGGGCTTGGGGTTCAGGGGGAAAATCTGATGCAGAAGTCTTACATGTGTTGCGATCCCTGTTGGTGGGGGCTCCGGCGGCTCCATCCGTGCCCACTTCGCAGGTGGAGGCAAAAAAAACGCTAGTGGAAGCGTCCAAGTCCATGGTATCCCCGTCGCTGCCCGCCTTCAGGGATACTTATTTTTGTGGTATCCCCCCCTTGGGGGCGCATTTGTCGGATGACACCAGGGAAAAAATAGCAAGGAATGATTATATTGATATTTGGTCCCTGGTGTCTGTGGATTCGGCTACAATTGATAAGGAGCGTCGCTTTGAAAGGGGTGCCCCGTCCAAATCGCGGGTTGCAAGAACGTTTAATAACTGGTTGCAGGCTTTCGCGGTGCTGGGTTGCGTGTTTTCGCAGAAGCTCCCCGATAAGTCTTTTCAACTGTTCGTTTATTTGGATACTATTTTTAGCGCATATAAGTCGCATGGGGGCTCCGCTTGGCGGCGCTATGATGAGGAGTTCCGTAGACGTATGGCGCAAAAGCCAGAGGTACGTTGGGATACAAAACCTACAGATGTTTGGTTGAGGCTCATGATGTCTCAGCGTCCCTTTCAACCAGCAGCCCCCTCCCCATCCGCGTTTGGCGGTTCCTCCGCCGGGGTCGGGGCTCAAAACAACAAGCGTACTGGGACTTGCTGGCTCTTCAATGAAGGGCAAAGCAAGTTCTATGGCTCCTGCAAATTTAAGCACGAGTGTTCAACTTGTGGGGGTTCCCATCCAGCAGTCCGTTGTAACCGGCGGACTGCCCAGGTCCCGCGTCCCAACAGTATGGGTAGGGTTGAGGGCCCCAATACGCGTCCTAGAGATGCTCCCCTGGTTAGACCGTTACCCCAAGATGGGGGAGGCCGCCCTAATTAGGACTGGTTTTTCGTTCGGGTTCTTTATCCCATTTATTTACAAATCTGCACCGAATTTTCCAGTAATTTATGGTCCGCCAGAGAATTCCCGTCGGTTGTGAGGGTATGTTCACACGGCAGCGTCCGTAACGGCTGAAATTACGGGGCTGTTTTCAGGAGAAAACAGCACCGTAATTTCAGCCGTAATGGCATGTTGAGGAGCTTTTTGCTGCATTCATTACGGATGTTACATGGAGCTGTTTTTCCATGGAGTCCATGGAGAACGGCTCCATTTACGTCTGAAGAAGTGACAGGCACTTCTTTGACGCGGGCGTCTTTTTTACGCCGCGCCTTTTGACAGCGGGGCGTAAAAAAAAAAGACCGTCTTCACAGCACATTGTAAGACCCATTCTAATGAATGGGCAGATGTTTGCCGACGCTATTGAGCCGCTATTTCGGACGTAATTCGGGGCAAAAACGCCCGAATTACATCCATACCCTTATAGACTAGGTGAACAAGGAGGTGGAGCTCGGCCGGATGACCGGCCCTTTTTCTGAGTTACATTTCTCTAACCTCAGGGTATCCCCGTTAGCGGTGGTACCGACTAAAGAGCCGGAAAAATTTAGCTTGATCCACCACTTGTCCTACCCTAAAGGCGATTCGGTCAATGACGGCATAGATAAAGACCTGTCCGCGGTGTCGTATGTCTCGTTCGACAGGGCGGTGGAGTTAGTTTGTCAAGGGGGGCAGGGAGCCCTTATGGCCAAATCGGACATCGAATCGGCGTTTCGGCTATTACCCGTTCACCCGGATTGTTTTCACCTGCTTGGTTGTGAGTTAGCTGGACGGTTTTATTATGATATGTGCCTCCCTATGGGTTGTTCAATTTCATGTTTTTATTTTGACGTTTTTAGTTCCTTTTTGGAATGGGTTTTGAAGGACTTTTCAGAGTGTACATCGGCTACGCATTACTAGGACGATTTATTTTTCGTAGGCCCGGCTGCGTCGCCGCTGTGCCAATTATTGCTGGATTCCTTTCGCAGTTTGTCAGCCCGTTTCGGTATCCCCCTTTCCGAAGAGAAAATTGAGGGCCCTACTACAGTGTTGTCCTTCCTTGGTATAAAAATTGTCTCTTCGGAGATGGTTTTCCGATTACCGGCTGACAAAGTCATCAAATTGCGCTTGCATTTGACAGCGGCCATTTCGGCTAAGAAATTACAGCTCCGGCAGGTTCAATCCTTGTTAAGTCTGTTAGTGTTCGCCAGTAGAGTCATGCCCATGAAACGTATTTTTTCGCGTCGCCTGTCATTATCTACGGCTGGCGTTCGGTTGCCCACTCATTACGGATGGGGCGGGAAAAGCCGGTTTTGGGGCTATATTGGGCCCTTCCTGGTGTTCGGCCCCATGGCCTGAAGCATAGCGCCTTCCTGGCTGATGCAAGAATTTAACTTTGCTGGAGATGTTCCCTATCATAGTTGCAATAGAATTGTGGGGTGATAAGTTAGCTAATTCATCCATGGTGTTTTGGTCAGACAATGCAAGCGTGGTCCATGCGATGAATCATTTGACTTCCACTTCAATGCCGGTAGTGGTTCTGATTAGGCATTTGGTGCTTAGATGCTTGCAGCACAACATTCAGTTTAGGGCGCGACATATTCCAGGTGTTCAAAATAATGTTGCTGACGCCCTTTCCCGTTTTAATTGGCAGGTTTTCTGTTCCCTCTGCCCATGGGCGGACTTGGAAGGGGCCAGCTGGCCGGATACGCTGTGGAGGATGCTGGATCTCAGCTGGTCCCCCTCGTAAGGTCATCCCTCGCTTCCTCTACCTGGGCTACATACGGTAAGGCGTGGAATGAGTGGTTGGATGGCCAGATTTAACCAAATCTTTCTTTAGGGCGGATTTACACGAACGTGTAATACGTCTGTGCAACCCGCGTGCTTTTCACGCGCATCGCACGGACCTATGCTAGTCTATGGGTCAGTGCAGACTACCAGTGATTTTTGCGCAGCGTGAATCCGCTGCGTAAAACTCACGACAGGTCCTCAATTTCAGCGTTTTTCGCCCATCACGCACTCTTTGAAGTCAATGGGTGCGTGAAAATCACGTATGCCACACGGAGGCACCTCCGTGGGAAGCACGTGATTCGCGCAACAGCAGTCAAACTATGAATGTAAACAGAAAAGCACCACGTGCTTTTCTGTTTACAAACATACAGAGTGTCATAATGATGGCAGCTGCGCGAAAAGCACGCAGCCGCACACCATATGATCATGACACACGGTGCTGTCAAGTGCCTTTTGCGGGTGTAAAAAGCAGCGTTTTTTTGTGCCTGCAAAACGCACACGCTCGTGTAAATCCGCCCGCAGGCTCTAAAGGGTTGGAAGAAGTCTGCGGTTAAAAGAGAAGCCCGACGCCCGGTTTCATTCCCAATTCTCATAAAATTGTTACAGGCCCTTGAGCATGTTTGTTCTTCCCCTTTCGAAATATCTTTATTTTTTAAGCGGCCTTTGTGTTGGCCTTTTTTGGGGCTTTACGTATCTCGGAGTTGATAGCGGCTACCTGGCTACCCGGCCTGGCGGTTTGTTGGCTGACGATATTGCACTGTCCAATTCAGGGGTTCGTTTCCGTATTCGGAAGTCGAAGACAGACATTTTTGGCAAAGGATGTTGGGTATCTTTGAGACCGGTTCCCGGTCCGGCCTGCCCTGTCTGGGCCGTCACACTTTATATAAATGTTCGTGCGTCAGGTACGCAATTCTTGTCACATGCCAATGGTAAACCACTCACTAGGTTTCAATTCACGTCTATATTTCGTTCAGCGTTAACTCATGCTGGCTTTCCCCACATGGAGTTCGGAACACATTAGTTCCTCATTGGAGCCGCTACCACATCCAGTGGCTTGGGCCTATCTGATGAGGAGGTACGGCGCATTGGGCGGTGGCGCTCTGACTGTTTTGCCAGTTATTTCTGCCCAGATTTAATATTGCAATAGCTTCTTATTGTTTTCGTTCTAGGTTCACGCCACGTTATATGGATACTTGATCATTCTTCCGTTTTTTGAGCAGAACGAAGAGCGGCAATACGACCAGGAGGTCTCTCGCTGGGTCTGCTGGGAGCCGACGTTCATTGGAGGGATTTATGAGGCCTGAGGTGGCTGTACGTCTTGCCCGAGGTGGTGGCCATAAGCGGACAACGAGTCGGTCCTACGGTACTGGTTATCCATGTCGGGGGGAATGACCTATGTTCCTTTTGCTTGGGTGAGCTCATAGCACTGATCCAGTCCGACTTTGAGAGGTTTACTTTGTTTTTTAACGAATTGGTGCTGGTGTGGTCTGAGGTCATTCCCAGGGCGGTTTGGCAAGGGGCCCGTGATGAGGCGGCAATTAAAAGGCACAGGAGGCTGCTTAAAACCAGGGTGTCCAGGTATGTCAGGGCTGGTGGAGGTGTGGTGATTAGACACCGGCAGTTGGAAGGTGACAATCGGTGTCTGCTGCTACAAGACGGGGTACACCTCACTGATATCAGGTTAGATATCTTTTTGTCCGTGCTCCAGAATGGTATGGAGGAGGCTCTGTTTCGGTTGACCTAGCGTGATAAAAGGGTAATATGCACACAGTCTTGAAGGCACTCAGGCTTATTGCCCGTTGTACCCAGGACTGGGTAGCAATAAAGGGGTTAATTTGGTTACGTTAAGCTAGGTGGGTTTCGTTCCATAGGTTGTTTATAATAAGGAGCCTATAGCAGTGGGGCACCCGCCCATGGGGGCGTTTTGGTGGGAGTTATAGAGCAGCTTACACACCCTCCAAGGTTAGGGTTTATAATGGCAGATAGGGAGGACAATCTTCCTCTTTTGGCTGTTACCACTCAGGGATTTGTATTGCCAAAGAATCGTGTGTACACTTACCTGTTTTTCCCACCCTCCCTCCCAATTTTTTTCTCTTATGAAAAAAAAAAAAAAGAAAGAGAAATTATGTATATATTTATTAAAAGAAAAGAAAAGAAAAAAAAAGGATGTTAAAAAAAAAAAGTGGAATAACACAATGGAAAATAACGGTTTAAAAAAAAAAAAAAAAAGCTAAATGATTGATGAAACTAAGAAAGGAAACCGCATACAATTTGGCTTTTGTTATGTTTATTCATGACACTTCAATGTTGGAGTCCAATATGTTGTTTGATGGTCTTTTTTGGTTGTCATTGTTTTATTTTCTCAGAGTGTTTGTGGATTTTATGTCACAGCAGGCGCTATTTGTGGAAAAGTACGACCTACAGGCGGGCCTTAGGCGGGCTGGCATACGGGTTCATTAATAATGGTTTACAGCTATATATTTTGAAAATATTAAATTAAGAAATAAATAAAGGTGTGGCCGACCGTCCATGTCAACCCACGTTTAAAAGTTCAGTGGTAGTTTGTCTTGTTATTTATAGCAAAAGGTTTTAGTCTAACCTAGCGTGATAAAAGGGTAATATGCACACAGTCCCTAGTAGTAACATGACAGCATGTACCCAAGTAGTAACATGACAGCATGTACCCAAAGTAGTAACATGACAGCATGTATCCAAGTAGTAACACGACAGCATGTATCAAGGACAGAGATTTGTAACTTTGGCGCTGGCTCCTAGACCTGACTAAGATTGGTCCAGACATGGCAGAGGGTGGGGGGAGTAGTGCACATTTTAAAACCTCGGTCTTGAGTACCAAGTGTCCCTCCCACTGCATGTAAGGCCAAGAGACTGCTCTACAGGAGTGCGTACTCATGGACTGCTCCACTGAGACTGATCCTTGCTGATAGAGACCGACGCTGGGAGAGTAAATTACATTTGAGAGCTCTGTTGTTGGCCGATTACATGTCACTTCCTGGCAGTTTGTAGAGACGATGGATCCAGGAAAAGGTTTTAGTTCTTTAATAGCTACCACAAACTGAAGCTTCGTTTCCCATTGGAGTGGTGTCTATTTTTGATGGAATATTGTTCAGAGATATAAAGTGTAGTATGATCCGTGTGAACTTTCCTCTCTGGCCATCATTCCAGGTAGTCCACTCATCAGAAGATTTTCGTTTGCTTGTCTTCCTTCAGCTCTAAGGCTCACAAACATCTGACTGTAATACTTTGGGTCAGTATTGAGACGCATCATCTTTGAGCTCATGTGAGCAATGATGGACAGACATTGGTACCAAAAGGTCTCCTTTCTGCCGTCTACCAGGAAGGGACCTAGTGGGTAGGAGATCTGGTGTCCCATATAGCAATATGACACATACAAGCATGTTAACAAGGTTGCCTTTAGTTCTTTCTCACTTCTTATCTCGGAAGAGATGACATCTCGGCAAAGCATGTACAGGAACACCACAGTGCCTGATGTTAAAAATCCTTGGCCCTGCCATCCTTGAAGGAGAAGTTGTCTGTCTATGCTTGTTATCCACTCTACTACATCTATTGGGGAAAGGTGATACAGCTGGAAGCATCTCCGGCACAGAAAGTCTGCTAAACATTTTAGGATCTTCTTGGTGTATGTGTGTAGTATGATGCGCTGTGGAACATTAAATATTTGTTGCTCTTGAGTGGACACTTGATCTTTGAGGACTGGATATTCTGAGTCCATCTTGACACTTGGTGGCTTAGTAGTTGTCAGAGTCTCCTTCAGATCAGCACTGATGACTGGAGTAATACTATACTTGCAACTGTTACTTGGTTCGTGGTGGTTTTTTCCTTTCTTTGTTTTCTGTGTGTCTTCATGGCGGCTCACTCTTACTTTGCTCTTTACATTGGGAACCAGCTTGCAGCAGCTGAAAGCTTTCCCCATGATTATTGAAGTCTAGATTCTGGATTCTATTTCTGTAGATGAAGTTACAACAGATGATTATTTCTTAGTTATGAAAAAACACATAACAATATTTAACCAAATGTAGGAAAAAAAATGGAACCTTTTATTAGAACACGTCTATGCCTATGGGCAGCTCAGCCTTAAAAGTTGTCTGCTCTCATGGGTCATGGGTATATGCAGTGTGCTGTGAATATGCACAGATGATGCCAAGATTCGTATTCCAGAGGAGAACAAGGCAAATCCCCAAATAAATTTTGTTATTATGGTCTATCCCTAGAAAGTCAAAAAAGACCTTTGGGGGACTTTTCTAATGTAACTGGGGCTGCAGATTTACAGGGTATATGAACCCTGTTATAGTGACTATTGTCCCTGTTAGGCTACGTTCACACAGGGCGGAGACACTGCATAAAGGTACACAGCGTATCCTCCCTAGCGGTTGCAGGGAATTCCGACTGAAAAAAAATCACACCAAATTGTGGTTAATTTTTTCGTCCAGAATGTCGACTGCGGAAAACTGCTCGTAAAAAAACAACAACACATACTTACCCTCTGAAGTCTTGCAGACCAGCTTCCTAGGATGACGCTTAATCCCATGTGACCATTGCAGCTTGTGATTGGTTGCAGCGGCCACATGGATGGAAAGGTCATCCAAAGAGGCCAGGCTGGACGAAGAAACACAGAATTCTGGGTAAGTACACACTTTTTTTGCGGCGGAATCGCTGCTATTCCGCCGCAAAAAAACGCATTATCTGCTACTTGCTGCAGGTTTTACTTCCTATTGAATTTAATGGGGAAATCTCACAACACAAAAGCAGCGATTACGAAAATACAATTGACATTCTGCAGATTAAGAAAACCGCACCGCAGGTCAATTTCTGAACGTTTTTTTCCACTTATCATTTACGCAGTGTGTGAAGGGGATTTGGTAGAATCTCATCCACTTTGCTGCTGCTGTATTATGCTGCGGATTTTACACAATGAAATTTGTTGCAGAAAATGTGCAGTATTTACGCTACGTGTGAACTTACCCGTAGGGCTGTGCTGGATCTAGTTAGACCTAGCAGCAGCCTCCTACTACCGGCATCCCGGCGATCAGGTGACCAGTGTGAATGTGAGTACAGAGAAGACAGTAACCTACTCTCCAGGGTCCCTGACAGTCACTGACTGCAGACCACCGACATTCAGCTGCCCAATTGTTTGGAGAGCAAGCTTAAACCTGCGCCGTATATATAAGGTGGGCGGTCCTCAAACGGTTAAATATGATAAAATATGTAAACTTGTCAACGTATTCTACATAGATAACGTTTAAATTGTTTTTTTTAGAAAAATATTTTATTAGTATCACTTCCAAATACTAAATTATCAAGAAACCCCTGAAAAATCATAAATTGACATTCTGATCCTAAATTCTTTTCCATTTAGACCATGTTTGCTTATATTTCAATAGCTGCCCTCTTTCTTCATAATACATTTTCTCTGAGATAATCGGTTTCGTCATTCTCGATATCCTACTACGAATAATTCTTCTTGCCATTTACAACACATTCAATGTTAATACAGCCTCTTGTCTCCCTTTTATTTCCATATTAGCTCCCAGAATGATGATTATTTCATCCAGAAGGTTCCGTATTTTACAGTTTCTATCTACGGTATCTCGGCTATACGTTTTCCCCAATAAATATGGAGCTTGGGGCAACGCCACGGTATATGGACCAAGTCCACATTTAGGTTTGCACATCTTGGACAAGGGTATTCACCTCCGGGATGAAACATTTTAACTTCTTTGGTGTATAATAATACGCATCATGTATTATGAATAGCTGTGAAATTCTAAATACATTATCTCTAGTGGTTGCTGGCATCATTTTTAGCGCATTGATCCACTTATCATTATTTAGTGTATCCACCACCCTATTCCATGTAATGAAGCTCTTCTTCACCTTATCTTCTGTATCACTCCAATTTAACATAGAATATATTTTTGCCGCCATCTTTTTCTAGTTACAGAGTGTATTAAGAAATCAAATAGTTTGTGGTTATACAATCTGAATTCTCTCTTCCCATATTGTGACCTAATATCATATTGTACTTGTACGTACTGTAAAAAGTGTATATCTAACACCCCATATTCTCCCATAATCTTCTCAAAAGACTTAACCACCCTATTATTAAACCAGTGCATCATAAATGTAGCCCCCTTATCATTCCAAAACTTAACCCCTTGTAGAATTTCAGCGTCTGTAAATATATCACCCCAAACTGGGGTAAAAGGTAAATAGCCTTTAATCCCTAGAGTTTTATCCCTCACCCTGTCCCATATTCTCTGAATCGTTCCCCCAGTAATATTACTCCCCAATCGTGAGAGAATATTTGCTTCCATGCACATCACCATGCAGATTTTTTTTCCCTATTTAAAGAGGCTCTGTCACCAGATTTTGCAACCCCTATCTCCTATTGCAGCAGATCGGCACTGCAATGGAGATAAGAGTAACTTCTCTTCACAACGCCCAGCTTCTGGCAGTGCAGACACAGCGTGTTCTCGAGAGATCACGCTGTGACGTCACTCACTTCCTGCCCCAGGTCCTGCATCGTGTCGGACGAGCGAGGACACATCGGCACCAGAGGCTACAGTTGATTCTGCAGCAGCAACGGCGTTTGCAGGTAAGTCGATGTAGCCTCTGTCGCCTGGTGCCGATGTGTCCTCGCTCGTCCGACACGATGCAGGACCTGGGACAGGAAGTGAGTGACGTCACAGCGTGATCTCTCGAGAACACGCTGTGTCTTTGCACTGCCAGAAGCTGGGCGTTGAAGAGAAGTGGATGATACTTCTATACACAACGCCCAGCTAGTAAAAGAAGTAAAAACGCCCAGATGTAACTAACACAATACACGCCCACTTGTACTTTTACTTTAAACACGCCCAGTTGTACTTTAGAAAGCCTCATTTACATAAATATAAAAATGGTCATAACTTGGCCAAAAATGCTTTTTTAAAAAAAAAAAAAACGTTACTCTTATCTACATTGCAGCGCCGATCTGCTGCAATAGGAGATAGGGGTTGCAAAATCTGGTGACAGAGCCTCTTTAAAAATTCAACTGCCTTTACACCATTCAGTAACCCTTTATCATAATCCACCAATTGTGCTGGTTGGGTTGTAAAGTAATAGAGCTAAAAGTTGGATATTTTAACCACCCCCTTCTCATATGGCAATTTCAATATCGATAGTAAGACACCTAGATCTTTTACCACTCCAAATCAGATCGATTATAATTGCATTAATAGTTCTAAATTATTTACCGGAAATCCATACTGGACAGTTTTGTAAAACATATAATCCCTGTGACAGGATCAATATTTGTACCAGTAAATTCTGGCCGCCATAGAAATTGGGGGTTTACACGACACCTTAATCTTTCCTCTTACTTTTAGAAACCAGGGCATCAAGTTCAAGGCGAGAAAACCTTGTACTTTCTCTGAAATAGTTATTAGCAGGTATTTGGTCCACAATCAGTATATTTGATGGTAACTTTAAGTATATAGATACCTTATCCAGCAATCCTTTACTCTGTAGTAGACCAGGAGGTCCTCTCTTCTGCTTCAGAAGATTGTGAAATGTATATTCTCTAAAAGTAGTAAGACAATAGAGATAACATGGACACTGCACACTGAGAAACGTGAAGTGTATGGTAAATCTGCGGTGAATCACTTGGATCTAGATGTCAGTGTTCTAGAACAATGTATATCACAATGGCAAAGGAAACTTACTGGTTACTATGACGATGCCAACTATGCTGTAGAGTTTCTATTAACGGGGCAGTGCAGGATTAGAAAAACATGGCTGCTCTCTTGTAAAAACAGTGCCACTCCAGTCCACAGGTTGTGTGGGGTATTGCAGCTCAGCCGATGAACTGCAATACCAGACACAACCCGTGGACATGTGTGGTGCTGTTTCCGGAAGAAAGCAGTCACTTTTTTTGTAATTCTATGGAACCCATTTAAGATTCTTTAGAAGGTTTGTGTCAAGGATAACCCCTGTCCATCCGCGCTATTAGGACTTTTGAACATAATAGAAAGTAATTTCCGCATTATGGGCCAGAGCAGAGAGATGCTAACAAACAACAGCTCTTGCTCTTAATGATTCCAGCTGTCTATGTATTACAAGGTCGGCCTTCAGTGTTGGGCTGGGATGATTCCCCAGTAGATAGGGCCGCCACGTTTTACTGGCTAACCATTTTAAGGAATCCTCCATATCTAGTAGATCTACCGCACACTAGGCAGGTCTAGAACACGCTTCTGACGCAGCCTGCCAGAGAGGAGCAGGAGAGCGCGCCACTGCGTGTGAGTGACTTGCTGCTGTACCCCAGAAGAGCAGGAGGACATAGGCAGGGGCGTAGCTAGGGGGGGCAAGCGGGGCATGTGCCCCGGGCGCAGTTCGGAGGGGGCGTCAGCGCCACCTCCTCCTGCACTATAATTGTACCTGTGTCGCAAGGACACAGGTACAATTAGAAGCAATGAATGACAGGGCACGTTTCGTGCCCGGCAATTCAGCACCTCTCCACGAATGAAGCGACTGGTACCTTTTGTACCAGTGACGCTTCCGTCGATGAAAGGCGCTGACTGACTGGCAGGGAAAGTCATCCTGCCCAGCCAATCAGCGCCTTTCATAGACGCTGTGTTCAACCCCCTGGAGACCTGCGCAGAAGAGAGCAGGTCTCCATGGCTGCCGGACGGCGTGGGAGCGGGAATAAGGTGAGTTTGAATATTTTTATTTTTTTTTTTAATTGCAATAGAAGTGTGCGGCTGTATCTGCGGGGGGGACTTTGTCTACACGGGGGACTTTATCTACGGGGGGTGTCTATCTACAGGGGGACTATATCTACAGGGCTGGGCTATATACAGGGGGACTATATCTGCTGGGCTATATACAGGGGGACTATATCTACAGGGGGACTATATCTACAGGGGGACTATATCTACAGGGGGGCTATATACAGGGGGACTATATCTACAGGGCTGGGCTATATACAGAGGGACTATATCTGCTGGGCTATATACAGGGGGACTATTTCTACAGGGGGGCTATATACAGGGGGACTATATCTACAGGGGGGCTGTATACAGGGGGACTATATCTACAGGGCTGGGCTATATACAGGGGGACTATATCTACAGGGGGGCTATATACAGGGGGACTATATCTACAGGGGGACTATATCTACAGGGGGACTATATCTACAGGGGGCTATATACAGGGAGTGGGCTGTCTATAGAGCACCATATACAGGGGTGGGCTATATAGTATATAGCCCCCTGTAGATATAGCCCACCCCTGTATATGGTGCTCCATAGATAGCCCACCCCAGAATATAGCCCCCCCTGCAGATCTAGTTGCCCTGTATATAGCCCACCCCTGTAGATATAGCCCACCCCTGTATATAGCCCCCTCTGTAGATATAGCCCCCCTGTGTATAGCCCACCCCTGTAGATATAGCCCCCCTGTGTTTAGCCCACCCCTGTATTAAGCCCCCCTCTGTAGATATAGCCCACCCCTGTAGATATAGCCCACCCCTGTAGATATAGCCCACCCCTGTAGATATAGCCCACCCCTGTAGATATAGCCCACCCCTGTAGATATAGCCCAGCCCTGTGTATAGCCCAGCCCTGTAGATATAGCCCAGCCCTGTAGATATAGCCCAGCCCTGTAGATATAGCCCAGCCCTGTAGATATAGCCCAGCCCTGTAGATATAGCCCAGCCCTGTAGATATAGCCCAGCCCTGTAGATCTAGCCCAGCCCTGTAGATCTAGCCCAGCCCTGTAGATCTAGCCCAGCCCTGTAGATATGGTCCCCCTGTAGATATGGTCCCCCTGTAGATATAGCCCACCCCTGTATATAGTATCCCACAAATAGCTCCCCCTATAGTGCTCCACAGAAAGCCCACCCCTGTATATAGCCCCCTTGTACATATAGTCCACCCCTGTATATAGTGCTCCACAGATAGCCCACCCTTGTATATAGTATATACAGGGGTGGGCTATCTGTGGAGCACTATATACAGGGGTGGACTATCTAGTGGAGCACTATATACAGAGGTGGACTATATGTACAAGGGGGGGCTATATACAGGGGTGGGCTATCTGTGAAACACTATATACAGGGGTGGACTATATGTGGAGCACTATATACAGGGGTGGGCTATATCTACAGGGGGGCTACATACATAGTTGGGCTATCTGTAGAGCTCTATATACAGGGGTGGGCTATATCTACAGGGGGCTATATACAGGGGTGGGCTATCTGTAGAGCACTATAGGGGGAGTTATTTGTGGGACACTATATACAGGGGTGGTCTATATGGGGGCACTATCTACAGGGGACTCTATGGCAGGCACTATCTACAGGGGGCACAGTGTGTGTGTGGGACACGGTGTATGGTGCTATTATAATTAGAGGTGCAGTGTATGGCGCTATTATATTTAGGGGCGTAGTGTGTGGTATAATGATAACTTTATATTTATTTATAGGTGCAGAAATGTTGGAAAAGTGAGAAGCTGAAGACATGTAAGCGGTAAACTGCAGAAATGGGCTGTGACCGGGAGAATTCATCATAGAGGTCTGGACCGGATGGAGAAAAAGAACTAGAATCTGAGACGTCACCGGTGAGTCACTTAATGTAAATGTTTATTCTGCCTCTAATCAGTAATGTAGTCACTGTGTGATCTGCAGCGAGATGATTATGATATTTTTTTTGTGAATCCGTCTCCCAGCATATCCTTACCATTGTTCGGGCTATGCTGGGAGCTGTAGTTTTACGCCGTACACACCTATACGGCAGGGGTTGCACTAAATTGAGCTGTATTTGTGCTGGTGTTGTATATATGTAGTGAGCTTGTTTCTGGTGTTGTGTATAGAACCATATTGCTTGTGAAATGTACAAATAATTTTATGCTCGCGTTACATAAAAATAAATGACACGTCGATTGGTAGAGAAAACAAACACGGCGAGGGGGAAGGAGATGTCGGGAAAGAGGTTGGGGGGGGGGCGCCAAACTGAATCTTTGCCCCGGGTGCTGGAGAACCTAGCTACGCCTCTGACATAGGAGGCAAACAGGAGATCGAGGGCCCTGGCCGGTGAGCAATGTAAAAGACTGAGCGCTGCTCAGCCTGCTGCCCCCCTATCCAGGACCTTGAAAAAGTGAATGATTGGCCTCATCGTTAAGGATAGGGGAAATTATAGCCCAAGGGGGTGGGGGTTCTGACTGATAGCTGAGAGCTCTATAGTGGAAAATGATACTGCAAGCAATATAGATGTATACATCTACATCTATATCTGAGGGTGTTTAGTCATTACAGCACTTTAGCTAGGGTTATTTATCACTGTGTACCCATCTGTCCTTTATGCTTTTGGCATAATGTAGGCAGAGTGATAGTCTCTTTCACCAGTATATTTCTTACATGGTTCTTTTTTGGATTGCACTACCACTTTGGCTCATGATTTTTAGGGTTAGAACTGGTATTGTCTGAAATACATTTTCCCTTATATTTGTACCATTTAGGGTATGTGCACACGTAGTGACCAAAAACGTCTGAATATACGGAGCTGTTTTCAAGGGAAAACAGACCCTGATTTTCAGACGTTTTTTGAGCAACTCGCGTTTTTCACAGCGTTTTTAGCAGCGTTTTCGCGGCGCTTTTTACGTCCGTTTTTGGAGCTGTTTTCATTGGAGTCTATGAGAAAACTGCTCCAAAAACGTCCAAAGAAGTGTCCTGCACTTCTTTGACGAGGCAGTCAATTTACGAGTCGTAGTTTGACAGCTGTCAAACGACGACACGTAAATTACAGGTCGTCTGCACAGTATGTCGGCAAACCCATTCAAATGAATGGGCAGATGTTTGCCGACGTATTATAGCCCTATTTTCAGACGTAAAACGAGGCATAATACGCCTCGTTTACGTCTGAAAATAGGTCGTGTGAACCCAGCCTTAGATTTCCTGTCTGTTTTCTGTATCTGTGGGCCTTTTTTTGTATCATCTGGCCACATGAGGTTGTTTATCTCCATTTACATTTTTGATATATAATATTGTATGTACTGTTGTATGATATCTAATATACATATATTTCTATCTTTTGAATATACAGTGCTTAATGGTTATTCCTATTCTTCTTTCAGGAATATATCTACAGGATATGCCACAAACATCTGATAGATTCGTGTTCTAGCTCTGGGACCCTCACCTAAATTGAGATGTACGGTACCCCGACCCTGTCCCCTGGGCGCCGAATCCAGACGTAGACTGTGTGGAGAGGTGGCCAGGCTTACATAAACAGCATAGCTCGCTGTACTACGCTATTTCCGTAACTCTCATAGTAGTGAATGGGAATTACAGAAACAGTGTAGCATTTCCTGAAACAGTGTAGCTTTCCGTGCTACGCTGTTTCCGTAACTACCATTTACTTCTATGGGAGTTACAGAAACAGAATAGCACAGCAATTTACGCTTTTTATGTAACCCACACCAATCTCAAGATAGGTGCGTGGATATGCCATAAATGTCTGAGATAAGAATACCCCTTTAAGGATGGGCCGCCACTGATGGACCATTGGTCTGGGTTTGCCCCCCTGGCTAAAATTTGCCAGCCAACCACTGTCGGCCGTCCATTTGAATGACCACATATAAAACTACCTAACCCCTACACATGCCGCTGCACAGAAAATGTATAGCTGACTCGAACTTCCCTCCGCAAATTTACCTGTTTGCTGGGGGTGAGAAACCGTACCTACAGAAGTCAGCTGATTGCAGCGGAAGGGTTAGGGTATGTTCACACACAAACGCAAAATACGTCTGAAATTACCCTTAAAGCTTATGTTTCAATCAGAAATTAAAAAATTCAATCTGTAATTGACCTACACTTGCTATCAGAATTACTGAATGGCCTAAAAACTGAATAGTTCTCAACCACAAAGTGTGAACGGGATTTTTACAAAGTTCATCCACAATGATGTAAAATCTTTCTGGGAAGATAGAAATGTATCAGAGTAGGTGATAAATGTGTGATCGATCCACCACTGAGACTCTCTCACTAGAGTCCTCCTACGTCTGTTCCTCCTCACCACACGACCACAGTGAAGAGGAGTTTGAATGGAGTCGAGCATGCACACTGTCGCTCCTCTCAAGTTCTATGGTGCTGCCGAAAAACCCTTTTATAGTCAGAATATGATTGATATAAAATGATATAGTAAAGGCTTTCTACCAGGAGTGAATTACAGTCTGCATTACATGAGATAGCTCTAGTCATCTGCACGCTAGGTAGGTGAGAATTTCAACTGTACTTCTTGACAGCTTGCCATGTCGGAATCTTGGTATTCTTTAGTTAACCCCTTCCCGCACCTTGACGTTAATGCACGTCAATGTGTGCAGTAAGTTCGCGCACCTTGAAGTGCAGTTACGTCTGTGCTTTGACAGTTAACCGCCGCGCGGCGCTACACCGCAGCGGCGGTTAACTGTGCAGGGTGTCTGCCCTGCATTCCCCATTGCCGATCAGCGGCCCATCGCCGCTGATTTCGGCAGTTAACCCCTTAATTGCGTCGTTCGATTTTGAACGCCACAATTAAGGTGTTTAGCGCCGATTGGCAGCCTCCACGTGAAATCACGGGGGCTGGCGATGTACCCATGGCAACCAGACGCCAGACAATGGCTTCCGGGCTGCCATGTACAGAAGCCTATGAGGACCAGCCGGAGGGTGGTCGTCGTAGGCTTCCTGTCAGTGTGACTGTTGCGTCACAATGACAGTTGGAATGCATTACACTACGTGTGTAGTGTAATGTATTCCAGAAGCGATCAGAGCTGCAAGTCTAAGTGTCCCCTAGTTGGACAAGTGAAAAAAGTAAAAAAAAGAATAAAAAAGTTTTAAAAAAAGTGTCAAAATAAAAGTTATAAGTGACATAAACAAGAACTGCTTTTTTCCCTATAATAAGTCATATATTATAGGAAAAAAAATGAACACGTAAAAAAAAGTACACATATTTGGTATCACCGCGTTCGTAACGACCCCAACTATAAAACTATAATATTATTTTTCCCGCACGGTGAACACCGCAAAAAAAATTAACGAAAAACAATGCCAGAATCACTATATTTTGGTCACCACTCCTCCCAAAATATACAATAAAAAGTGATCAAAAGGTCGCATGTACGCCAAAATAGTACCGATACAAACTACAATCTGTCCCGCAAAAAACATGCCCTTACACAGCTTTTTTGACTGAAAAATAAAAAAGTTACGGCTCTCAGAATATGGTGACACAGAAAATAAATTATTTTCTAAATGAGTTCTTTTATTGCGCAAACGCTGCAAAACATAAAAAAACGATACACATTTGGTATCGCCGTAATCGTACCGACCCGCAAAATAAAATATAATGGTCATTTATAGCCCAGGGTGAACACTGTAAAAAATAAATAAAAATCATTGTCAGAATTGATGGTTTTTGGTCACCTGGCTTGCCGAAAAATTGAATAAAAAGTGATCAACAAAATCGCATGTACCCCAAAAGGGTACCAATGAAAATTACAGATTGTCCCGCAACAAATAAGCCCTCACGCAGCTCCGGTGGTGAAAAAATAAAAAAAGTTCCGGCTCCCAGAATATGGCGATGCAAAATGTGCAGAGCGTTCCAAAGTGGATAGTATCGGGTGCCATTTATAAGTACGACACTGGCCACATATCTGTGAATTATTATTTATTTACCCCATTATTATACCCTTTTATTATGCCCTGATGTACTCTGCCCATCCTACATATGCCCCCACATTATAAACTGAAATACCAGCAAAACACCAGAGCTACTACCAAGCAAAATCTGCGCTCCAAAAGCCAAATGGCATCCCTCCCTTCTGAGCCCTACAGCGTGCCCAAACAGCCGTTTACGTCCACCGATATGGCATCGCCATACCCGGGAGAACCCGGTTAATATTTAATGAGGTATTTGTGGCACAAACTGGGCACAACATATAGTGCACTAAAATGGCACATCAGTGGAAAATGTTAATTTTCACTTTGCACCATCTGCTGCGCATTAAACACTTCACGCACCATGACTTAATAGCATGTCGTGGTGTGGGGGGTGATATATGGAGCCATTCATGCGCTGAGCCCGCGCCATACGCTGGGGGTGTCAGCTGTGTATTAATGCGGATACCCGGGACTAACGGACAGAAACAGCGATCACGCTGTTACAGGTGCCTGTAAAAATGACAATATACTGCAATACATTAGTATTGCAGTGTATTCTACCAGTGATCTAACGATTGCTGGTTCAAGTCTCCTAGGGGAACTAATAAAATATTTAAAAACAAAAGTAAATAGTTATTATTAGTGGAAAAAATTAAATAAATATTTGAAGTCCAAAAAGAAACCCTTTTCACATTTTTTCTCTAAAGTAATGTAAAAAAATTAAAAAAATACACAAAATTGGTATCGGTGCATCTGTAAAAGTCCAAGCTATTACAATATACAATTATTGAACTCGCACGGTGAACGCCGTGAAAAATAAAGAATTTGAAACTACAAAATCACCGTTTTTTGGTCACCTTCGCTCTACCAAAAAATTTAATAAAAAGTGCTCAAAAAGTCTTATGTACCAAAAAATGGTACCAATAAAAACTACAGCTCGTACCGCAAAAAATAAGCCCTCACACCACTCTATTAACGGAAAAATAAAAAAGTTGTGGCTCTCAGAAAGCGGGGAGGAAAAACGAAAAAGCAAAACATGGATCAGTTCGGAAAGGGTTAATAACTTTCTAATGAAAAAATATTTATGACCACATGTCGGGTATTGCCGTACTCGGGAGAAATTGCTTTACAAATGTTGGGGTGCGATTTTCTCCTTTTATCCTTTGTGAAATTGAAAAAATTCAACATTTTAGTGGAAATAATGTTGATATTAATTTTCACGGCCTAATTCCAATAAATTCTGCAAAAGACGTGTGGGGCCTAAATGCTCACTATACCCCTAGATAGATTCCTTAAGTGATGTAGTTTCCCAAATGGGGTTACTTTTGGGGGGCTTCCACTGTTTCGGTCTCTCAGTGGCTTTGCAAATTCGACATGACACTCAAAAACTAAGGGCCTCTTCACATCACTGTTCATTTCCGTTCCGGGGTTCCGTCCGAGGTTTCCGTCGGGTGAACCCCGCAACGGAAAGTGAAACTGACAACACAGCTTCCGTTTCAGTCACCATTGATCTCAATGGTGACGGAAACATCGCTAATGCTTTCCATTCGTCACCATTCCGGCTGGTTTCCGGTTTTCCGACGGAATCAATAGCGCAGTCGACTACTAAATGGTGCAGTTCAAACCTCATGAATTGATCCCGGAAGTTCTAGAGCTTTTCTAAAAATGAAGATGCTCCGACACGTCCCAATTAATTATTCCATGCACGTTTTAGTATTCCAGTTCAGGTGCTCCTTAGGCCTATCAGTCTGGTTCATCTATTAATTTTGTTCTAAACTAATACCCCATTGGCCAACTTTATATACTTAGGCCTCGTGCACACTTCCATCACCGTTTTCACGGCCGTTTTCGACGGATCCGTGTGCCCGTTTTAGCGGCCATGTGATTTCCGTGTGCACTCCCGTGTTTCCGTTTCCAAGCGCCGAGCATGGTACTGTCCAGGGTGCTGAAAGAGCAGTGGATGCCATCCGTGTGCCTTCAGTTTTTTTGACGGCCCCATTGACTTGCATGGGCCTCACGGTCAAGGAATCTCGGACCAAAGTAGGACATGCTCTACTTTTGATCGGAACAGAGCAACGGGACCGTCAAAAAAACTGAAGGGTGCATGGCCCCATTGAAATGAATGGGTCAGCGTGCTAGCCGTCAAAAAAACGGCTAGCACCCTGAAGAAAAAGACTGATGTGTGCACGAGGCCTTAATGGTATCCTAAACTCTCCCTAAACTACACCTTCTGAGGAGAACTACGGCGAAACGCACATCGGGGCGTTCATACACGCTGGTCACTCTGCTTACTCTTGGCTCACAGTGTCACATAAGTTAATTTGTCCTGTATTCTTTGGGTCAATTCCCATTGCAGCATCTCTATTTTCACTCATGTATGTGTAATTTAAATCAGCTATTTCTACGTTTGCATAATACTTATGATGATTTATAAAACACCACTCTGTACTTATGAGGATGCCTTTCCTCTGTGACTGACATGATACAACTGTACGATGGGTCTAGTTCTACCTAAGTGATATTCTGACCATAAAATTTTGGAATAACAGGCAGTGTATATTTATATGTATAGCAGCATTTGCATGCACATTGTTGATAGCATCTTTGTTATTCTTTGTATGTTTTACTTTGTCTTTTTAAATTATTTCTTAATAAAATTCATTATGTTTTAATCTTACTTGAGGTAATTTATGGTCTACACCAGGGGTCTCAAACTCGGCCGGGTAAGTGGGTCGCATATAGAATAAATGGGAAGTTGACGGGCCGCATTACTTTAAAATTGGATCCAATACAAAATTCTTTTTTATCAATTAGTTATTTGAACTACTATAACACTATATTACTATAATAATAATAATAATACTACATTACTATAATAATACCGCTAAGTTTAAAATTTGAGATATTTCTATACATGCTTATTTCAACAATTCAGTTTTCCAGTTTGTGTCGCTAAATGCAGTCCGGCGGCTCAGTTAGCAGCGTTTGGCAGACACACCTCAAGATTGGGCAGCCCCTTTTTAGATAGTGCCACAGTGCCCTCGGTGGATGCTGCCTCAGTGCCCTCGGTGGATGCTGCCTCAGTGCCCTCTGTGGATGCTGCCTCAGTGCCCTCTGTGGATGCTGCCGCAGTGCCCTCTGTGAATGATGCCGCAGTGCCCTCTTTGGATGCTGCCGCAGTGCCCTCTGTAGATGCTGCCGCAGTGCCCTCTGTAGATGCTGCCGCAGAGTCCTTTGTAGATGCTGCCACAGTGCCCTCTGTAGATAATGCAACACACCCCTAGATAATGCCACAGTGTCCTCTGTACATACTGCCACAGTGCCCTCTGTAGATAATGCAACACACCCCTAGATAATGCCACAATGTCCTCTGTACATACTGCCACAGTGCCCTCTGTAGATAATGCCACAGTGGCCTCTGTAGATAATGCCACAGTGGCCTCTGTAGATAATGCCACAGTGCCCTCTGTAGATAATGCCACAGTGCCCTCTGTAGATAATGCCACAGTGGCCTCTGTAGATAATGCAACACACCCCTAGATAATGCCACAGTGTCCTCTGTAGATGCTGCCACAGTGTCCTCTTCATGGGACTCCAGCTGTGCTCCTGACATCACAGGGACTCCTGCTCTGGGGAAGCCCCTGACATCATTGTCGATGTATGGACACCGATGTCAGGGAATTCGACAAAGTGCCGGAGCAGAGCCGATACTAGTGCTCTGCCCGGGACTCCGCTCTGGGGAAGACCCTGACACACTGTTCATATATCGTCAGCGATGTCAGGGAATTCCACAGCTCTGCACGGGACTCTGGCTCTGTGGAAGCCCCAGACATCGTGTCCTGGTGTGTCCTGTACTAGCGCTCTGCACGGGACTCCAGCTCTGGGGAAGCCACAGACATCGCTGTTCATATGTGGACAGCGATGTCAGGGAATTCCAGAGTCTCGGAGTAGAGCCGATACTAGCGGATCTGTATAACGCGGGCCGCTGATGACAGCCCCTACAGTTTTTCGAGTCAGTTTAAATTTGATATTTTCTGTAGTTTTAGCCGTCTTTTTACAAAGATGGACCAGATATAAGAATACTATCTATAGGGGGGCTTTATGTGGGGCATTATATGCAGGGGGGCTATATGTGGGGCACTATCTACACGGGGGCTATATGTGGGGCACTGCATACAGGGGGCTATATGTGGGGCACTGTCTACAGGGGGCTCTATGTAGGGCACTGTCTACAGGGGGCTCTATGTGGGGCACTGTCTACAGGGGGCTCTATGTGGGGCACTGTCTACAGGAGGCTCTATGTGGGGCACTGTCAACTGGGGGCTCTATAATGGGGGCTCTATGGGGGGCAGTATTTACAGGGGGCACTTTGTGTGTGGGACACATTATATTATTCTATTATAATCAGAGACAGTGTATGGCGCTATTAGAAAAAGAGGTGCAGTGTATGGCACTATTTAGGGGCATAGTGTGTGGCACCATGAGAATTTTATGTTCGTTTATAGGTGCAGAAATTTTGAAAAGTGAGAAGCTGAAGACATCTAAGCGGCATACTGCAGAAATGGGCTGTGGCCAGGAGAAGTTCTCATAGAGTTATGGACCAGTTGGAGAAGAAAAGAGAAAAACTAACTAGAATATGAGAAAACGTCACCTGTGAGTCACTTAATGTAAATATTTATTCTGCCTCTAATCAGTACTGTATTCACTGTATGATCTGCAGCTAGATGATGGGCGGTATGAATTTTTATGAAACAGCAACTCCCAGCATATCCTTACCATTGTTCAAGCCATGCTGGGAGCTGTAGTTTTACGCCATGCAAAGTTATATGGCAGGGGTTGCACTAAATTGAGCTATATTTGTGCTGTTGCTGTGTTTATGTACTGGGCTTTGTTCTGGTGCTGGATTTATGTGCTAAGCTGTGTACTGGTGTTGTATTTAACCACGGATCTTGGTTCTGTTGCTGTATTTATGTACTGCGCTATATTCTGGTGCTGTATTTATGTACTGAGCTTGGTTCGGTTGCTGTATTTATGTACTGAGCTTGGTTCTGGTGCTGCATTTATGTCTGGTTTGTATATATGAACTGAGCTTTGTTGTGGTGTTGTATATATGTACTCAGCTTGTTCTGGTGCTGTATTTATGTACTGAGCTGTGTTTTGGTGTTTTATTTATGTACTGAGCTTTGTTCCTTCCCTCTTTAGCCACTTTTGACCATCCTGACAGAGCCTCATTTTTCAAATCTGACATGTTTCACTTTATGTGGTAATAACTTTGGAATGCTTTAACCTATCCAAGCGATTCTGAGATTGTTTTCTCGTGACACATTAGACTTTATATTACTGGTAAAATTTGCTAGATACATTCAATATTTAATTGTGAAAAACACCAAAATTTAGCGAAAAATTGCAAAAATGTGCATTTTTCTAAATTTAAATGTATCTACTTGTAAGACAGGCAGTTATACCACACAAAATAATTAACATCCCCCATATGTCTACATTAGATTGGCATCGTTTTTTGAACATCCTTTTCTTTTTCTAGGACGTTACAAGGCTTAGAACTTTTCCAAAGGCTATTTTTGCAGGGGCCAGTTCAGTTGTGAAGTGACTTTTAGGGCATTATATATTAGAAACCCCCAAAAAGTCATCCCATTTTAAAAACTTCACCCCTCAAAGTATTAGAACAGCATTTAGAAAGTTTCTTAACCCTTTAGACGTTTCACAGGAATTAAACCAACGTTACAAATGTCATTTTTTGTTGCAGAATTTTTTTTTTAATCCATTCTTTCTGTAGCACAAAGTTTTACCAGAAAAACACGACTCAATATTTATTGCCCAGGTTCTGCAGTTTTAGGAAATATCCCACATGTGGCCCCAGTGTGCTACTGGACTGAAGCACTGGCCTCAGAAGCAAAGGAGCACCTAGTGGATTTTGGGACCTCCTTTTTATTAGAATATATTTTAGGCACCATGTCAAGTTTGAAGAGCTCTTGCGGTGCCAAAACAGTGGAAATCCCCCAATAGTGACCCCATTTCGGAAACTACACCCCTTAAGGAAATGTAGCAAATTTTTTCTCTTTTCCATAAGGAATAAAGGAGAAAAAGCACCACAACATTTGTAAAGCAATTTCTCCCTAGTAAGTCAGTAGTCCATATGTGGTACTAAACGGCTGTTTGTACACACGGCAGGGCTTAGAAGGGAAAGAGCGCTATTTGGCTTTTGAAGCTGAAATTTAGCAGGAATAGTTTGCGGAGGCCATGTCACATTTGCAAAGCCCCTGAGGGACCAAAACAGAGGAAACCCCCCACAAGTGTCCAAACAGCATTTTGGAAACTACACCCCTTGAGGAAATAAATAGGGGAATAGTTAGCATTTTGACCCCGTAGGTTTTTTGCAGAAATTATTGGAAATAAGCCGTGAAAATGAAAATCGACATTCTTTCAAAGAAAATGTAGGTTTAGCAAATTTTTTCTCATTCCCACAAGGGCTAAAGGAGAAAAAGCACAACAACATTTGTAAAGTAATTTCTCCCAAGTAAAACAATAGCCCACATGTGGTCATAAACAGCTGTTTGGACACACGGCAGCCAGGGCTTACAAGGGAAAGAGCACCTTTTGGCTTTTGGAGCTCAAATTTAGCAGGAATGGTTTGCGGAGGACATGTCGCATTTGCAAAGCCCCTGAGGGACCAAAATAGTGAAAACGCCCAAAAAGTTACTCCATTTAGAAAACGACTCCTCTTGAGGAATTCATCTAGGGGTGTAGTGAGCATTTTGACCCCAAAGGTGTTTCATAGAATTTATTAGAATTGGGCAGTGAAAATAAAAACAATCCTTTTTCTTCAATAACATGTAGCTTTAGCTCAAAATGTTTCATTTTCTCAAGAAATAAAGGAAAAAAAGAACCCCAACATTTGTAAAGCAACTTCTATGGATTACGGAAATACCTCATATGTGGTCATAAACTGCTGTTTGGGCACACGGCAAGGATCAGAAGAGAAGGAGCGCCATTTGGCTTTTGGAGCACAGATTTTGCTGGATTTGTTTCTTGACAAAATGTCGCTTTTGAAAAGCCTATAAGGTACCAGTACAGTGGAACCTACCGAAAAGGCACTCCATTTGGGATACTACACCCCTTGAGGAATTAATCTAGGGGTGTAGTGAGCATTTTGACCCCACAGGTGTGTCATAGATTTTATTTGAATTGGGCAGTGAAAATAAAAATTACATTTTTTTTCCAGTAAGACGTAAATTTAGCGCAAAATTGTACATTTTCTCAAAAAATTAAGGAGAAAAAGAGCCCAACATTTGTAAAGCAATTTCTCCCGAGTACGGTAATACCACATATGTCGTCAGAAACTAATTTTTGGGCACACGGCAGGGCTCAGAAGGGAAGGAGCGCCATTAGGCTTTCGGAGTACAGATTTTGCTGGATTGGTTTCTGGTCTCTATGGAGCATTTGCAAAACCCCTGTGGGACCAAAACAGTGGAAGCCCCCAAAAGTGACCCCATTTTGGAAACTACACCCCTCAAGGTATTCACCTAGGGGTGTAGTGAGCATGATAACCCCGCACGTGTTTTGCATAAATTAATGTGCACTCGATATTGCAGTGAAAATGGGATTTTTTCAATAGATATGCCAATATGTGGTGCCAAGCTTGTGCTACCATAACAAGACAGCTCTCTGATTATTATGCTGTGTTTCCCAGTTTTAGAATCACCTTACATGGGGCACTAATCTTTTGCTTGGACATTCGACAGGGCTCAGGAGTGAAAGAGTACCATTCGAAATTGAGGCCTAATTTGACGACATATAAAGTATTGGTTCACAATTGCAGGGCTCTGATGTGAAGTAATAAAAGAAACCCCTTCTGAGCCGGTGCCATGCATTTGTCGTAAGTATACGACATTTTGCGGGAAGCACTGACTTTCCATGATGTAGATTTACAACAAATGTCGGGAAGGGGTTAAATTTGGTTCTGGTATGGTATATATATGTATGAGCTTGGTAATAGAGCTGTAATTATATAGGATATATTTATAATACCAAAATTACAGGGCAGATTGAATTGTTCCGGGAAACGGTCAGGCAGTTTTAACCCCCTCGAACCACCACCATGCCATAATGCATGACCTGAAAATATTTCCAAACATTCCCTTCTGTATGTTTTTTTTCAGATCCAGGAAAATCTATAAAATTTTAAAACTGTGCACGCTATATGCTAATTACTCATTAAAGGGTCATGGGGCGGTGTGGCTTATCTGAAGAGTCACATGGTCCTGTCTCAACCCACCTTTCCATGCTTGATTGACATCCCCCTGGCTGCTATACATCACTAGCAGCCTCCTCCAACTTTTGCATTGCACTATTTGGGCATGCACCGTGCAGCGAGGTGTCCTCTGCCCGGCTTCACCGCTGAACCGCCCATGCCAGAAGAGTACAAGGCAATGGCGCATCCGCAAGAGTTGGAGGAGGCTGGTAGTGATGTTGAACTGCCAGGAGGATGTCAATCAAAATCTGGGGGGCGCCATTTAAATTTTCACCTCAGGCAGCAGAAAAGCTATAATCGGCCCTGCCGCTGTCGGTAGTAACGCATTTTGCGAGGACTCCTTTTGTATCTGCAGGAGTTCCCTGCACTAGGTTTATAATTGTGCATGCACCCAAGATGCGCTAAAAATCTAGCGCACTTCAGGAGATCCTGCACCAATTACAAGGCTCAGTAAATTAAGCAGCGAAAGCTCTAAGCTGTCATTGGCTAGTTTACATCAAGTAGTGGCCAGCTACCTAAGTTTATAGACCTACTTTTAACCCCTATCCGCACGAGTAAGTAACTGTACGTCATTGCGGGAGGTTAATTCCCGCACGAGGACGTACAGTTCCTGAGTTTTTTCCGGTGCACACTGTCGGCGACAGCTGACACTCCACTCTTGCCGGCCAGCAGTCCTTTGCCGCTGATTTTGGCGAATTAACCCCTTAAATTCGGCGATCGGTTGCAATCGCCGAATTTTGGGGGTTTCTAGCATATCGGCATGGCAAACGGAAGCCAAACAATGGCTTCCGTGTCTGCCATGGACGGAAGCCCATCAGGACCATCCTTCGGCTGGTCCTGATAGGCTTCCTGTCAGAGTGACAGGAAGTCACTGTGTCGTTCCCGATGCAGACTGTCGGAGACAAGGTGTGCATCGGGAACTGGGAGATCAGCTGTCCCCGACAGCTGACACTCCAGTGTTGCCGATCAGCGTCTCATCGCCGCTGATTTCGGCAATTAACCCGATAAATGTGGTGCTCGATTGCACATCAGTAGCCCCAATGCAATTGTGGGGGCTGCTGATGCTTGTGATGGCATCTGGAGGCCAGGCAACGGCCTCTGCGTCTGCCATATATGGAAGCCTCTGGCTGGTCCTCGTAGACTTACTGTCAGAGTGACTGTGACGTTACACTGACAGTTGGAATACATTACACTACCTAGGTAGTGTAATGTATTCTAGCAGCGATCAAAGCTGCAGGTAAAAAAAATAAAGTGTAAAAAGTAAAAAAAAAGTTAATAAAAATGTTTTATAAAAGTGTAAAAATAAAAGTTTTTGTTTTCCTATAATAAGTCATTTATTATAGGGAAAAAATGAAAACTTTAAAAAAAGTACACATATTTGGTATCGCCGTGTTCGTAACAACCCAAACTACGAAACTATAATGTTCTTTTTTCTGCACGGTGAACGTCGCAAACAAAATAAACGGAAAACTATGTCAGAATTGCTATTTTTTGGTCACCACTCCTCCCAAGATATAGAATAAAAAGTGATCAAAAAGTCACATTTACCCCAAAATAGCACCAATAAAAATGACAACACGTCCCGCAAAAAACAAGACCTCCCACAGCTTTTTTGACGAAAAAATAAAAAAGTTACGGCTCAGAATGGGGTGTCTCAGAAAATAAATTATTTTATAGAAACTTAATTTTATTGTGCAAACGCTGCAAAACGTAAAAAAAACTATACACATATGGTATCGCCGTAATCGTACCGACCCACAGAATAAAGTAAAATGTAATTTATTGCGCACGGTGAACGCTGTAAGAAATAAAGAATTTAAAGCACCAAAATCGCTGTTTTTTGGTCACCTTAGCTCTAAAAAAGATCCTGTGGGGTCAAAATGCTCACTATACCCCTAGAAAATTACTTGAGGGGTGTAGTTTCCAAAATAGGGTCACTTTGGGGGGTTTCCACTGTTTTGGTCCCTCCGGGGCGTTGCAAACCCGACATGGCACTGAAAACCAATCCAGCTAAATCTGCGCTCCAAAATCCAAAAGGCGCTCCTTCCCTCTTTAGCCCTGCTGTGGATCCAAACATCAGTGTGTGACCACATATGGGGTATTGCCATAATCAGAAGAAATTGCTTTACAAATGTTGGGGTGCTTTTTCTCCTTTATTCCTTGTAAAAATGAAAAAATTCTATGTTTCCACAGAAAAAAATGTGTTTTTCATCTTCACAGACTAATTCCACTAAATTCTGCAAAAAAACTGTGGGTTGAAAATGCTAACTATACCCCTAGAAAAATGCCTTGAGGGGTGTGGTTTCCAAGATGGGGTCACTTTTGGGGGGTTTCGACTGTTTAGGTACTACAAAACCTCTTCAACCTGACATGGTGCCTAAAATATATTCCTAAAAAAAGTAGGCCCCAAAATCCACTAGGTGCTTCTTTGCTTCTGAGGCCTGTGTTTCAGTCCATTAGGACACTAGGGCCACATGTTGGATATTTCTAAAAACTGCAGAATCTGGGCAATAAATATTTCTCTGGTGAAACCTTCTGTATTACAGATTTTTTTTTAATACAAATGAATTTCGGCAAAAAAAATGAAATGTGTAAATTTCACTTCTACTTTGCCTTAATTCCTGTGAAATGTCTAAAGAGTTAAAATACTTTCTGAATGTGGTTTTGAATACCTTAAGGGGTGCAGTTTTCAAAATGGGGTGATTTATGGGGACTTTCTAATATAGAAGGCCCTCAAAGTCACTTCAGAACTGAACTGGTCTCTGAAAAAATGGCCTATTGAAATTTTCTTGAAAATATGAGAAATTGCTGCTAAAGTTCTAAGCCTTGTAACGTCCTAGAAAAATAAAAGGACGTGAAAAAAAACAATGCAAACATAAAGTAGACATATGGGGGATGTTAACTAGTAACTTTTTTGTGTGGTATTACTATCTGTTTTACAAGCAAATACATTTAAATATAGAACAATGCTAATTTTTGCTAAAATTTGAAGTTTTTCACAAATAAATATTGAATTTATCGACCACATTTTTTCACTAACATAAAGTACAATATGTCACAAGAAAACAATCTCAGAATGACTTGGATAGGCAAAAGCATTCCGGAGTTATTACCACATAAAGTGACACAACAAGGGGTTAAAAGTAGGCCAATGAACAGACGTAACCTGGGACCATGTGATGTAAACTAACTCAATGACAGCTTAAAGCTGTCACTGCTTAATTTACTGTCACAGACCCAGGAAGGTAAGTATGATAATGGTTTTGCCTTTTTACTTATTAGGCTGGATTCACACAAGGTCATTACGTCCATAATTGACGGACGTATTTCGGCCGCAAGTCCCGGACCGAACACTGTGCAGGGAGCCGTGCTCCTAGCATCATAGTTATGTACGACGCTAGGAGTCCCTGCCTCGCTGCCAGACAACTGTCCCGTACTGTAATCATGTTTTCAGTACGGGACAGTTGTCCGGCAGCGAGGCAGGGACTCCTAGAATCGTACATAATTATGATGCTAGGAGCCCGGCTCCCTGCACTGTGTTCGGTCCGGGACTTGCGGCCGAAATACGTCCGTCAATTACGGACGTAATGACCTCGTGTGAATCCAGCCTTAGTGTTACTGTTAAATGTCGTTCTCACTGTCTTTCTGACCCACTAAAAAGTTAATATTGACCGTGTTTCCTTCAATATTCTTGATCAGTATTCAATAAGAGGAATACGAAAATTATACAAAAGATGGTTGTGGAGATATATTTTAAAAAAATCATATAATAGCAGAGATACATACATAGACAGATCCATATTGTAATATAACTTAGATCGTAATACAGAATACAGATATCATCTTACATAGTCATTGTATGGGACACTTGTCGTCTCCATCTTGCTTAGCCTGAGTGTGTGTCTTCATCATTGGTATCAGTGTATGTCCTTGGGCGTCTCCCTGGATGACCACCACTCCTAGATGACCACCCCAATATGACCACCCCAATATGACCACCCCTAGATGACCACCCCTAGATGACCACCCCTAGATGACCACCACTCTGGGATATTTATGACAGAGATAGACAGAGTATACGTAGTTCGTACGGTTGAAAAAAAGACACATGTCCATCAAGTTGAACCAAGGGATGGGAAAAGGGAAGTAAACATTTTTTACACATAACAGCTTATATTTTTTTGTTTCAGGAATTTATCGAAGCCTTTTTTAAAGCCGTCTACTGTCCCTGCTGTGACCAGCTCCTACGGTAGACTATTCCATAGATTCACAGTAAAGAAGGCTTGTCGCCTCTGCAGGTTGAACCTTTTTTTATAGGCGTGTCTTAACATTTAGGTGACATTTGTGCCTACATTTGGAAGACTTACAACTGTCATTACTCATGCATTGCCGGTGCTTATATAGTTTTGCTTAAAGAGGCTCTGTCACCACATTATAAGTGGCCTATCTTGTACATAATGCGATCGGCGCTGTAATGTAGATTACAGCAGTGTTTTTTATTTAGAAAAACGATCATTTTTGACAGAGTTATGACCTATTTTAGCTTTATGCTAATGAGTTTCTTAATGGACAAATGGGCGTGTTTTACTTTTTGACCAAGAGGGCGTTGTGGAGAGAAGTGTATGACGCTGACCAATCAACTGAACAATCTGCCACATACACACACACTAACGTTACTCAAGTGTCCTGACAGTGAATATACATTACCTTCAGCCAGATAACCAATTTGTACACATGCAGCAATAGTATGAACGCCAATTCAGTAAAGACAATATATATATCTCTTTTAAATGTAACAGTCTAATGACAAGAGATGAGCGAACTTATGAAAAGTTCGGTTCGGCAGGTTCGCCGAATTTCATGAAAAAGTTTGATTCGGAACGAACTAGTTCTGACCGAACCTGTAATACAAGAAAGCCCCTAAAAATCGTGTATAACACTGTTTAAAAGCCCTAGAAGCCCTGTATAACACTCTTAGGTCACCCATGAGTGTATCCAAGTACTTTTGAGCTGTCTTTAAGGCAAAGTTAGTGTCAAAGTTACACCAACATGTATAGCTATAGGAAAACGGATGGGACACGGTGATAACTAACAGAAACCACTGCACTTGTGCATGTTGTATGCTTAATGCAATGTTAAAAAAGGTACCAAAATTAATCATTTTTGGCGGAAGATGCCTGACAGGGTTCATACACATAAGGTGGTAAAAGAAGAAGCAATGGCTTTTGACAAGCACTCCAAAAATGTACCCTTTTTATTGGCAGATGCCTGCCGGGGTTCATCAATACATGGATGTAATGTAAAAGCAACAAGCAATGGCTTTTCACAAGCCCTCCAAAAATTTACCCTTTTTATTGGCAGATGCCTGCCGGGGTTCATCCATACATGGATGTAATGTAAAAGCAACAAGCAATGGCTTTTCACAAGCCCTCCAAAAATTTACCCTTTTTATTGGCAGCAGCAGCAGCAATGTCAGATCTAATCAGTTGCATCAGGCACAGGGGTTTTAAAATACTCACCGATCCACGCTTGATTCATTTTCAGAAACGTGAGATTTTCCAAGCTGTTGGCGGACAATCTTGTTCGCTTAGGGGTGACGAAGCCCCTGCCGCGCTGAATACCCTCTCTGACGCTACACTGGAGGGTGGACAAGACAGTACACCCATGGCAAACTGGGCCAGTTCTTGCCAATGATCCAATCTGCTGACCCAGAAGTCCATGGGGTCTGGGATCAGCATTTCTGATGGAGAAAGGGCACAGTCCAGGTACGAGTGAACCTGGTTGTTTAGGTGCTGCACCTGGTGATGGTGAACATCCCTTTGGTGACTACAATGTGTGTCAGGTAGGGGTATTGGATGTAAAAATGTTGTCATGATATTTTTCAAACTGAATTGGCTGCTGCTGCTGCCGCCGCTGCCGCCTATTGCAGAGGTAGCTCTGCCAGAGGCGGTGGAACGATGAGACAGTGGGGAGCGGAGAGTGGCCCCCCGGTCAGACATGCTTGCAGCAGGTGTTTGCCATTTGAAAGCCGTGACAAGCTGGCTGCATAGCTTCTCTCGATAATAAGCCAATTTTGCCTCCCTCTCGGAAGGCGCAAAAAACTCCCCCATTCTGACTTTATACCGAGGGTCTAAAAGTGTGGCTATCCAGTACTCATCTCTTTGCTTCATGCTAACAATACTACAGTCAGCGCGCAAGTAACGAAGCATACAGCTCGCCATCCTGGCCAGCGTTTCAGAGGGCCCGGTTGGTTCCATCTCCGCCCCATACTGCCATGGTTGTCCATCATCAAGGTCGTCGTCAGACTCGTCATCACCACCATCACTGTCATGTTGTGCGGCTGCCTCGTCCCCTATCCCTTCCTGTGATTCCATCTCCAAATCTAGCTCCTCATCAGGTCCTGTTTCCTCATCCTCATCCTCCTCCTCCTCCTCCTCAACATCCATAGCCAGATGTTATCCTTCCTCCATCCTTTGCTGAATCATCGCTGTGAGCGTTTGCTTCATAATGAATATCAGCGGCATAACATCGTTCATTCCGCTAGCGTCACGGCTCACAAATCGTGTGGCCTCTTCAAAGGGCCTCAAAACGCGACATGCGTCTCTAACCAGCTGCCAGTGCCTGAGCTCGAAATTACACTGGCTCCAAACGCTGCCCGTCTGCTGCATCAGGAAATCATTCACGGCTTTCCGCTGTTCGTACAGACGGTCCAACATGTGTAGAGTGGAATTCCAGCATGTTGGAACGTCGCAAATCAGGCTGTGTTCTGGGAGATTGTTTTGACGCTGCAAGTCCAGGAGGGCGTGCTTAAATGCATACGAACGTCTAAAGCGAATGCAAACCCTCCTGGACATGGCCAGCACACCCTTCAAACCAACATATGACTTCAAGAAGCGTGTTATGACCAAATTGATCACATGTGCCATGCAAGGAGCGTGTGTCAGGTGACCTAGACGCAGTGCAGCCACAACGTTCTTCCCGTTATCAGAGACAACATTGCCCAGTGTGAGTTTCAGAGGAGACAGCCAGCGTGCGATTTCCTCCTTGATGCACAGCAGCAGCTCCTGCCCTGTGTGGCTTTTCTCGCCCAGGCTCAGCAGGTGTAAGACAGCGTTGTGGCGCTTCACCTTGCACCTATGAAAAGAGGAGGGAGGAGGAGTGGAAGATGCGCTGTGTCCTGTCGGGGACGGGAAGACCTCCAAGGAGGAAGGCAAGGAGGAGGAGTAGGAGGATGGTAGGCGCCTGGTGTCGAGTTGAATCAGAAAGATACAAGCGTGGAGGTGGTAATGCCTGGCATTGCTGCGGTTGTGCATCGGACTGCAAAATATTGACACAGTGGGCCGTGAAAGACATGTACTGTCCCTGCCCATAGTTGCTGCTCCACATGTCGACGGTGGCATGTACCCTGCTGCACACGGATAATTGCAAGGACTGGCACACCTTTTCCTCCACATGCTTGTGCAAGGCAGGGACAGCTGTTTTGGAGAAGTAATGTCGGCTAGGTATTCGCCACCTAGGCTGAGCGCACGCCATCAATAGCTTGAAGCCGGCGGAGTCGACCAGGTGGTACGGCAGCGACTGCACCACCAACAACTTAGCCAGGTGTGAATTAAGCCGCACGACAAGTGGATGACTGGGTATATATTGTTGCTTATTGGACAACGATTCCGTAATGGATAACTGACGGGACGAAGGAGGAGCACTAGATGACAGTGATGATGATGGTGACAACGACATGGTGGATAAGGCCTGGCTACTACTTAGATGACAGGGACTCGGAGGAGCAGCAGCGGCAGAGGGGTCTTCATTAGATGTACATGATGATGGTGGGGCATGTCGATTGTCCCACATGGCCTTGTGATGCCGCTCCATGTGTTTACGTAGAGCGGTAGTTCCTACATTGCTGCCCTGCCCACGCCTTACTTTCTGCTTGCAGATACGGCACTGTGCCATGTTTTTGTCTTCCGGGAAGGTACAGAAAAATTGCCACACGGCAGAGTACCGTAAAGAGGTAGTACCACGTCCACCACCAACACCACCACCACCCGAGCTTGCCCCTTGTCTGGCAGGCTTTTTTCGGGAGCCTACACCAGCATCAGTGTCGCCGTCACCGGCTCCTGAGCTGACCCTACCGCTGCAACGTTTTGCAGATTGACTTCTGCCCCTACCTCGGCTTGGCTGTTTATCACGGCCAGTGCCGCCACTACTACCCTCCTCCTCTGACGCCATCATCACCTCGTCATCTGGTTCCCACGTCCTGTCTAAAACAACATCATCATCATAGCCTTCCTCATCATCCCCGCCACTTCTGTCACTGTGTTGTGAATGTGATGTGACATCATGGCGGGCTCCATGCCCCCCCTCATTACTGCGTCTGCCACCACGGCTACCACCACCAACACCCCCACTACCACAGCTATGCGTCTGACACCGCTTCCACCTCCACCACCGCCGCAACACACTCCGTTGGCTGACTCGCGGAAAACAAATCATCATCATCACTATGTTGTTCAGTATCTTCCTTCGCACCCGAGGAGATGTCTCTTAGGACTCTCAGGAAAGATGGCTTCCCGCTAGGAAGGGGGAGCGAAGACATAGATGATGGAATGGAAACGCTAGAAATACCTATATTACTACTGTCACTGTGCCAAGGAACTGTAGAGGATCTGGAATCCAACGAAACCTGGCTTGAAGCCAGATCGTCAGTCTTCCTGCTGAGATGACCGCGAGCCAGCCAACCAGTCCACAATGGCCGTATTGTCTAAAGTAACCCGCCCACCGGAGGAGATTGACAAGTCTGGCTTGCTGATACTGCTACTACTACCAGCAGGCACATTGCTTCTGCTACTAGTGGAACTGGGCACATGTCTTGTGCCACAAATGCTGGTACTGGGTCTGGCACCAACAGATCCAACATTTGGACTGGAAGAAGAGACGGCATGGGTATTTTTTCCTCTACCCCGTCCTTTCACAACCTTTTTTTTACCAGACATTTCACTGCTGGAGTGCAGCAAGTTGAATCAAAACCCGGGGGATGAACCCCTTCTAAAAGCGTATTCACACTGACACTGGCTTGGCAAATGGCAATGAATGAGAATTTCTATCAGCCACGCCGCGGTGCTCTCAGGGAATGCTGGGCGTTGTAGTACTACGTCTACTACAAAGGCTGCCTGTATTGCAAGTTGGATTGTTATTTGTTTGTTATGTTAACGGCCGGGGATGAGCCCCTTCTAAAAGCGTATTCACACACTGACACTGGCTTGGCAAATGGCAATGAATGAGAATTTCTATCAGCCACACCTTTAATTTCGTTGGATCGCAAAAATGATGTGTTTTGAAATGTCGTGGTACCGGTATTTAGGGTTTCCACGGCTTCCTCATTGGCTGCTCGTCTAATGTCAGACATATGCTCCCTCACCCGCACCTGTAATTCCCTTGAAGTGAGACCAACGTATACTTTAGGGCATGGGCACGTTGCATAATACACCACTGCTTTCGTGGTGCATGATATTGAATGTGTTATGGTGTATATTTTCGTACCTGTCACATTGGGAAACGTTGTTGTTCTCTCAATGTTGGGACATGCCACACAACGCCCACACGGGGAACACACCCATTTTGCGCCCTTTGTCCCAAAAGGATGTTTTCTTGTAATCGGATCGTAGTGACTCCTCACCAAATGATCTTTCAGATTTTTCGAGCGTCTTGCTGTGATACTAGGGAACCTAGTCACATAATTTATAAGAATTGGGTCCGTGAGTAAAATTGGCCAGTACCTCTTACAAATTTCCCTCATTTGTGGCCACCTCGAGTGATAGTTAGTTATAAACCTCACCTTTGTCTGTATGTCTTTTTTCCTTTTTGTAAACAGGAGGTCATCTCTATTTGTATGCTTAGACCTGTAATACGCTTTTTTAATGGACCGCATACTATAGCCTTGATCGATAAAGCGATTTTTTAGATCCTTGGCTTGTTCCTCAAAAAGTGTGTCGGAGGAACATATCCTCACAAATTGCCCGATAGGGATCGCCTGTAAGGTCTGTGGTGGATAGGAAGACGAAAAATGAAATAGAGAATTAACAGAGGTCTCCTTGCGATACACATTACTCTGCAAGAATCCATCAGCATCTTTAGTTAACTTAATGTCTAGAAAATCCATGCATTGATTGTTAGATTTGTACGTAAATTTGAGATTAAACTGGTTGTTATTCAGATCCGACATAAAATTATCTTACTCTAATGATGTACCCTTCCAGATGACCAGGATGTCATCAATGTACCGTGCCCAAAACAGGATCCGGTCCATTGAATCATCCTGGCCATTTGTCAATAGGTCTCTCTCCCACAGTCCAAGGAACAAGTTGGCATATGAGGGTGCACAAGCAGCCCCCATCGCCGTTCCCTGGAGCTGTAGGTAGAAATTCCCATTGAAGGTAAAAAAAATTGTGCGGCAGAGTATATTCCAATAACTCAGCAAGAAAATCACGCATGGATTTTTCCAGATGAGATGTGGAGAGAGAGAATTTGGTGGCCCCAATCCCATCAGCATGCCTGATACTGGTATAGAGGGACTCCACATCAATCGCAACTAATAGCATGTCATCATCAATGCTGATGCCGCTAACCTTCTGGAGAAGATCTGCGGAATCACGGATATATGAGGGTAGGTTTATGACGAAATCTTTTAGGTGGTAATCAATCATATTTGCAACACTTCTCTGTAATGCTGCCCCTACCTGAGATTATTGGTCTTCCTGGTGGTATTGTGTCATTCTTATGCACTTTTGGGAGTAAGTACAACGTGGGGATAATAGGTTCAACAGTTGTGAGTGCGGTTAGCAATTCCTTATCAATAACATCTTCCTGTAAGGCCTTTGATAATATCTGCTGCTGTATAGATCTAAAAGAGGATGAAGGATTAAATGTTTTTTATAACACTGCTTATCACGTAATTGTCTGTAGGCTTCAGCCTCGTACATGTGGCAAGGCCATACAACCACATTACCGCCTTTATCGGCAGCCTTAAACACAACATCCTTCATTTTTTGTAATTTATTTAAAGAGGCTCTATCACCAGATTTTGCAACCCCTATCTGCTATTGCAGCAGATAGGCGCTGCAATGTAGATTACAGTAACGTTTTTATTTTTAAAAAAACGAGCATTTTTGGCCAAGTTATGACCATTTTTGTAGTTATGCAAATGAGGCTTGCAAAAGTCCAAGTGGGCGTGTATTATGTGCGTACATCGAGGCGTTTTTAATACTTTTACTAGCTGGGCGCTCTGATGAGAAGTATCATCCACTTCTCTTCAGAACGCCCAGCTTCTGGCAGTGCAGACACAGCGTGTTCTCGAGAGATCACGCTGTGACGTCACTCACAGGTCCTGCATCGTCGTGTCATTCGAGCGTGGACACCGGCACCAGAGGCTTCAGTTGATTCTGCAGCAGCATCAGCGTTAGCAGGTAAGTCGATGTAGCTACTTACCTGCAAACGCTGATGCTGCTGCAGAATCAACTGTAGCCTCTGGTGCCGGTGTCCTCGCTCGTCTGACACGATGCAGGACCTGTGAGTGACGTCACAGATCTGCACTGCCAGAAGCTGGGCGATCTGAAGAGAAGTGGATGATACTTCTCATCAGAGCGCCCAGCTAGTAAAAGTATTAAAAACGCCCCGATGTACGCACCTAATACACGCCCACTTGGACTTTTACTTTTAAACACACCCACTTGGACTTTTGCAAGCCTCATTTGCATAACTACAAAAATGGTCATAACTTGGCCAAAAATGCTCGTTTTTTTAAAATAAAAACGTTACTGTAATCTACATTGCAGCGCCTATCTGCTGCAATAGCAGATAGGGGCTGCAAAATCTGGTGACAGAGCCTCTTTAAGCTTTCCCGTTGTATTGTGGTTAAATTGTCATGTCTAATGCTACCGGGAATATTTTGGTATTCTCGTGTAACCGCCTTAACAAATGAATCTACAGCGGGGCACAGACTGAGTGGAGGGAATTTCTTTGATTTCGTGCGGATACATAATGGAATTTTACCTGATACATTGGTATCTTGTTCTTCCAACAAATCCTCAAGGACCCCTAAGGCTTGTTGTTCCTCTGTAGTAGGAAATATATCCGCATGGTTGGATTTATGGAACCATTTTTTATGTATGAGTGACCGACCAAACATATTAAGATCTTTTACTGCAGAGAAAATATCAAAACGATTACAGGGTGAGAAAGTGAGGCCTTTTTCAATGACCTCTATATCTATTTCTGAAAAAATATGTGTGGATAAATTAATCACCTTTAGGCGATGAGTAGGGTCTTGCGTGTCTGGTCTTCTCTTGTTTGCCATTTGTCTCTGCGTAAGTTTTCTTTTAGGACGCAGACCAGATGATTGATTAAATCGTGAAAATTTATTTTCTGTTTCGCTCAGAGAGGAGATAGATGATACTGATGGTGTGCGACTCCGTCCACCCATTATTTTATTTCTCCTCCATCTGTATACCCGATTTTGCTGGAAATCTCCGACATCCCTAGTAAACTTTTTTGATTTTGTTGCTTGAATTTCCTTCTAAGATTCGGAGAATTGAGCTTCAAGACTTTGTCTGAATTTGGACATACTGTCTATAGACATAAGTGCAATCAACTGGGATTGGATATCTTCAATTTCTGCATCCAACAAGGCAAGTGTATCTTGATTGAGCCCAACCAAAAGTTCCATGAACTTTTTAGAGCCACTGCTACAAACATCTTCCCACCTGGTGATGAAAGTTTCATCATTAATTGGGAATGAGGGAAAAATTTGGATCCTAAGACCTCTTGGAATGAGACATCTCTGAATGTAATTTTCCAAAAATACTTTATTCCACCAGACCTTCATACGTCGGTGGAGTAGATTTTTGTATCTATGCTGGAGTTCGCTCACACTCTCAGAACCACTAAAACCAGACACTGTTGACTCATCCTTAAAAACTTGATCCATCAAGGATCGCCAGGCGCCATCTCTGGCTATGTAGTCCATGGGACCCACGGTACCTGATTCTGTGTAAAACACAGAAAACAATTAGTATAGATAACCAATTTGTACACATGCAGCAATAGTATGAACTCCAATTCAGTAAAGACAATATATATATCTCTTTTAAATGTAACAGTCTGACATATATGTAATCAAAACTATAAAGAAATGGAAGATTATACGCATAACCCAAATGTAGCCTGGTACTCTGACCATACGTATACAGAACAACCTATAGAGGAAGAGGTCAAGTACAACTCACATAATAAGTAATAGAAAAAACTTCTTTATTGGTAAACAAAGACACAAACAATTAAAAATGAGTCATACAATGTATAAAAGGCGTCAGCCCATACAGGATACATGAAATGGTATTGGGACATAAACATATATAAAAAGGGACCCAAGATTGGATGCTGATATTAGTAGTAGGCTGGATACATATAACATGTAGAGAACAATATATTTATAAAGTGCTGGTGTGCAAGAGTAGTATGCTTCCTGTGTGGAAGACACCATGTACTAGTGTCAATATATGTCAAGTAAAGCTAAGTTGTATAGCAAGAAAATATAAAGGGCTCATATGTACAGAGTGCAGCCTAAATATAGTAAACAAGCAGCCACAAGAGTCAGATAACAAGGATGATAGTACGTACCCGGATTCATGTCACCACATGGGGGAGACGCCAGACCCGACGCGCGTTTCGGCGAATGCCTTCGTCCGGGGGTGGCGTCTTCCCAGCGGGACCCTCCCTTATATATTGCCGTGATCAGGTATAATTCACATCAGTGGAGTCAGTGAGAGAGGTCTGCTGGCGACAAGCCGGGGTAGCAAGATGGCTGCTGCCCCACTTCCGGAACCGAGTCATCGAAGCGGACGTGAGCCAGCGGTGTCTGACAGCGCCGCCCACGTCCAGCTACGATTGGAGACTCGGCCGAGAGTGCGCAAGCCACTCCTCCACCCCTAGCCAGCGCACACCCCTCTCCCCCTGTGCCACCGAAAGAAAACACAGATCGGAAGCAAATGCTAGTATTAAAGATAAATGTGTATATATACATATGAGATGACTGGGGGCAATTTGAGGAAGTATATACTTATTTGGAAAGGTGCAGTATATATAGATGCACATTGTCAGCGAAGAGAAAAGAAAAAAGAAGAAAAAGGGGGAAAAAGAAAAATACGTAATCGCATGTGATAATAAGGTAAGTGAATGAATGAAGACGGTCCATAAACAAAGAATAATAAAGAAGATACACAGTGTGTGCAATAAGGGACCGATAAAAAAGAAAAAAAGGGAAGACAAATAATTAAATAAGTGAAGAAAAAGTGAAAGAAGAGAAAATAAGAGAACAATACTAGTAAATGGTAATAATTAACGGAAAAATACAAAAATATATATATATATGTCTACAGTGTAATTGATATACAATATAAAATTACAAATATATACAAAATTTATTAAGTGCATAATCGATAATAAATACATTAACCCCTTAAGGACACCGCCTGTATTTGCATTGTGGCACAGCCGATATTTGCAAATCTGACGTGTCACTTTATGTGGTAATAACTCTAGAATGATTTTGCCTATCCAAGCGATTCTGAGATTGTTTTCTCGTGACATGTTGTACTTTATGATACTGAAAAAATTTCGTCGTTAAATTCAATATTTATTTGTAAAAAACACCAAAATTTAGAGAAAATTTGCAAAAATCTGCATTTTTCTAAATTGTAATGTATCTGCTTGTAAAACAGATCGTAATACCACTTAACATTTCCCATATGTCTACTTTATGTTTGCATCATTTTTTGAACGTGCTTTTATTTTTCTATGACCTCACAAGGCTTAGAACTTTAGCTGCAATTTCTCGCATTTTCAAGAAAATTTCAAAAGGCTATTTTTTCAGGGACCAGTTCAGTTCTGAAGTGGCTTTGAGGGCCTTATATATTAGAAACCCCCTATAAAACACCCCATTTTAAAAACTGCACCCCTCAAAGTATTCAAAACCACATTCAGAATTTTTTTTTAACCCTTTAGGCATTTCACAGGAAATAAAGCAAAGTAGAGGTGAAATTTACAAATTTCAATTTTTTTTTTTACTAAATTCATTTGTAATACAGTTTTTTCTGTAACACAGAAGGTTTTACCCAAGAAATGCAACTCAATATTTATTGCCCAGATTCTGCAATTTTTAGAAATATCCCACATGTGGCCCTAGTCTGGTAATGGACTGAAATACCGGCCTCAGAAGCAAAGGAGCACCTGGTGCATTTTGGGGCCTCTATTTTATTAGAATATATTTTAGGCACCATGTCAGGTTTGAAGAGGTCTTGTGGTGCCAAAACAGTGGAAACCCCCCAAAAGTGACCCTATTTTGGAAACTACACCCCTCAAGGAATTTTTCAAGAGGTATAGTTAGCATTTTTAGCCCACAGGTTTTTTGCTAAATTTATTGGAACTGGTCTGTGAAAATGAAAATCTACTTTTTTCCTGAAAAAACATACAATGTTTTAGTTTTTACAAGGAATAAAGGAGAAAAAGCACCCAAATATTTGTAAAGCAATGTCTCCCGATTACGGCAATACCCCATATGTGGTAATAAACTGCTGTTTGGACCCACGGCAGGGCTCAGAAGGGAACGAGGGCTATTTGGATTTTGGAGCGCAGATTTTGCTGGAATGGTTTTCGGTGCCATGTCGTGTTTGCAAAGCCCTGGAGGGACCATAACAGTGGAAACTCCCCAATAGTGACCTCATTTTGGAAACTACACCCCTCAAGGAATTTTTCTAGGGGTATAGTTAGCATTTTGACCCTACACGGTTTTTGCTGAAGTTATGGGAATTGAAAATCTAATTATTTTTCTAACAAAATGTCGTTTTAGCTCAGATTTTTTCATTTTTACAATAGTTAAAGGAAAAAAAACACCCCAATATTTGTAAAGCAAACTCTTCTGAGCACAGCAATACCCCATATGTGGTAATAAACTGCTGTTTGGACACTGGGCAAGGCTTAGAAAGGACGGAGCGCCATTTGACTTTTGGAGCTCAAGTTTTGCTGGAATGGTTTGCGGCCCCATGTCACATTTGCAAAGCCACTGAGGGGCCAAAATAGTGCAAACTCTGCAAAAGTGACCCCATTTGGGAAACTATACCCCTCGTGGAATTTATCTAGCGGTACAGTGAGCATTTTGACCCCACAGTTTTTTTGCTGAATTATTGGAATTATGCAGTGAAAATGAAAATCTACATTCTTTCCACTAAAATGTTGAATTTTTTTCATTTTCACAAGGAATAAAGGAGAAAAAGCGCCCCAACAATTGTAAACCAATTTCTCCCGAGTACGGTAATACCCCACATGTGGTCATAAACTGCTGCTTGGATACACCACAGGGCTCAGAATGACAGGAGTGCTACTTGGCATGTAGATTTTGGTTGATTGTTTTTTGGGCGCCATGTCGCATTTGCAGAGCCCCTGAGGTACCCGTACATTAGAAACCCCTGAGATGTGACTCCATTTTGGAAACTATACCCCTCAGGGTAATCATCTAGGGGTGTACTGAGCATTTTGATCCCACAGGTGTTTCATAGATTGTATTAGAATGAGGCAGTATGAAAATGAAAAATAATTTTTTTTCCCCAAAAATATGTAGTTTTGCACCCAATTTTTTTTCCACAAGGTGTAATATTAGAAAAAACCACACAATTTGTTACCCAATTTCTCCCGAGTACGGCAATACCCCATGTGTGGCCCTAAACTGCTGTTTGGGCACATGGCAGAGCTCAAAATGGAAGGAGTGCCATGTGGCTTTTAGAGCACAGATTTTGCTGGACTGGTGTATGGGCGCCATGTCGCATTTGCAGAGCGTTCTTAGGTACCAGAGTAGAGTGTAAAACCCTGAGAAGTGACCCCATTTTGTAAACTACACCCCTCAAGGCATTTATAATTTGCCTGGATATATGACAGGGCTTAGGCGTGAAAGGCGCATGTGAGGCCTATTTTGGTGATTTTCGCAGCATTAGCCCACAATGGCAGGGCTCTGGGGTCAAATAGTAAAACAAACCCCCAAGTAGTGACCCCCATTTTGGAAACTGCACCCCTGAAGGCATTTTATTAACGGGTGTAGTGAGCATTTTGACCACACAGGATTTTTTTTTTCTATAATAAATGAATGCTCAGTGGATGGTGCAAAGTGAAAATTGCAAATTTCCACAGGTATATGCCATTTTAGTGCACAATATTTTGTGCCCAGTTCATGCCACTGAAGACAAATACCTCAAACTGTTAAGCGGGTTCTCCCGGGTATGGCGATGCCATATATGTGGACGTAAACTGCCCGTTGGGCACGCTGTGGGGCTCAGTAGGGAGAGGCGCCATTTGGCTTTTGGAGCGCAGATTTTGCTTAGTGCCAGTTTTGTTTGGGGTTTTGCTGGTATTTCAGTTTATGATGTGGGGGCAAATGTAATCTGTGTGGAGTACATCAGGGGCATAATAAGAGGGTGTAATAATGGGGTAAATAAATAATAATCCGCAGATATGTGGCCGGTGTCGCACTGATAAATGGTGCCAGATCTTATCCGCTTTTGGACACTGCACATTTTGCATTGCCATATTCTGAGAGCCCAAACTTTTTTTTTTTTCTCCACCGGAGCCGTGTGAGGGCTTATTTGTTGCGGGACAATCTGTCGTTTTCATTGGTACCATTTTGGGGTACATGCGATTTTTTTGATCACTTTGTATTTAATTTTTTTGGCAAGCAAGGTGACCAAAAACCTGTAATTCTGATGTTTTTTATAATTTTTTTTTTACGGCGTTCGCCATGCGCTATTAATGACAATTTTACTTTATTCTGCGGGTCGGCACGATTACGGCGATACCAGATGTATATAGTTTCTCTTATGCTTTGCAGCGTCTGCACGATAAAATCACTTGTTTCAAATTTATTTTTTGTGTCACCAGATTCTGAAAGCCATAACTTTTTTATTTTTCCGTCAAAAAAGCTGCGGGAGGGCTTGTTTTTTGCGGGACGGGCTTCAGTTTTTAATGGTATCATTTTGGGGTACATGCAACTTTTAGATCCCTTTTTTTAACAGCGATTCTGGAATCGTTTTTTATTAAAAAAATTTACGGTGTTCACCGTACGGGTAAAATAGCGTGATATTTTTATAGTTTGGGTCGTTACGGACGCGGTGATACCACATATGTGTACTTTTTTTTATGTTTTTCTGTTTTTCCTATAATAAAAGACTTATTATAGGAAAAAAGGCTGTTAATGTTTTTTGCAACTTATTTTTTTCATGAAACTTATTTTTTTTTACTTTTTTACAACATTTTTATTAACTTGTTTTACCTTTTTTTTGTGTCCCACTAGGGAACTTGAAGGCATGAAGCCCTGATCGCTATTCTAATACACTGCACTACCTACATAGTGCAGTGTATTAGAGCTGTCAGCTATTCACTGACAGCAAGCCTATTAGGCTTCGCCTCCCGGCGGGGCCTAATAGGCTTCCGTACTAGGAAGCGATTGTTAGGCTACGGTTTCCATAGCAACCATCGGAACACCCGCGTGTGCCGATGGTTGTCATTAGCAACCATAGGGTGCGGTCTAATCACTTTTAGATACAGCGATAGCTGCATCTAAGGGGTTAATCGGCCGGATCGGAGCCTAGCTCCGGTCCTGGCCATTGCAGAGGGGTGCCGGACATCTGATTACCGGCGGTGATAGCGCTGGCTCAAGCTGAGCCAGCGCCATCACATACCCTACGTCATGGAGCTGTGATTGGTCAGTCTGCTTTGACTGACCAATCACAGCGATCGCCGGCAGAAGACCGCTGTGAGTGGTCCCCTGCCGTCTTACTGTGCCGGTCAACTGTCATAAACAGTGGACGGCACAGTTCTGTCACCTTGTCATTTGACAGGGTGACAGTTTTTAGCCAGGACGCTCCGGTACATCCCTGTGGCTTAAAGCACTTCAATCCAGGACGTACCGGTGCGTCCTGGTGCGCTAAGGGGTTAATAAAAAGTATACAATAGTAAATAACAAATATATGGATATTCACATAAATATAAATTGATATACAATAAAATTAATAATGATATATGCCAGATTATTGAGTGGATAATAGTTGCAAATACATTAGTGATAAAGATATATATATATATATATATATATATATATATATATACACAATGGCACATGTAGGGACACATGTATATTGTGACAAAAATGAGTCCGAAAACCCACACATAAAAAGAGAGAGAATAATAATAATAAATTATGAATAAAAAAAAAAATGAAATAACAAGTGGTCATTAAACAATGGGCATATATATTATTTAAATCCTCTCCAATATCCATGGCTTTCAGTATCTTCCATATGTGTTTCCAAACATGACTGCGTATCTGTGTACCTTAGAAATTGAAAAATTCACAAAAGAGGGTAGTTAACAAGGTAATGACTATATGCATAAAATGACAATTAATTAAAATGTATTAAGATATATTAAAAAACTTAGACCCGCAGGGAGTCAGTGGTTCAAAGAAATGGAGCGAAGTTCAGAGATTCATTTAGGCCCAGTGGATGCATTGACCCAAGGGTCCAAATCCAGCGTGCTTCACATTGTGCTAGTTTCTGTTTGATATTACCCCCTCTCATATTTATTAGACAAGATGTCTCACAGGACAAATGCATATAAGAGGTGGGAAAAACACTCAACCACCCATATGAAAAATTAGAGATAAAGACTCTAACAATATATGATAAACCGGAGAAAAAGAGTCCATATATATCAAGGTATGAAACAACTAAATATCTTTATTGAAAAACAGGAATAAAATACATTAAATAACATAGTCAGAGAATCCAAAAAATAGTCCTTACATGGATCACAGATGTATACATTGAGTCTATATATATATATATATTAGAAAACACTTGATGGTATACACAGTTACTATGACTCAATGTAACTTCCACATGGGGTGCATTAACATAGGGATGGTATCAAAATATGAATAATATGAAAAAGGTCAATGTGCCTAACTCTGAAGAAGTCTATGGTGGCTCAGAAGTAAGTAAATGATTGCCTAAAAAAATGGCAAAAAAAGCCAGAGGTAGATCCAGAGTGTGCACTTACCCATGTATAGGAGGTGAAGTGTGACCCAGCAGTGTAGGATAGCGCCCCGACGCGCGTTTCGCCCGTAGCTTTCTCAAGGGGTGCAGATGTTATGATAGTGCCCTGTTTATATGGGGATCGTTAAAGTCATATGATCTCCCCTCTACCAATCAGGAGTCGATCTAAGCGGCGCCTGACTGTGACGGACATGGATATCGCCGCCGGACTTCAGTGACCCACCGCGCATGCGCGAATCCCGGGACGCGTCACCAGGGAAACAGCGCAGGCGCAGAGAGCCATATTGAACGACCGGCCGACGAACACCAAGCCCTACCTATATTCATATAGGTCCCATCTAGTAAGCCAGGAAATGTGAGTACATAATTCTGTGGAATGCTCGACCTATACTCTCCAAACATGGCCATTTAGTCTTTATATAGAGTTTAGAATTTAAAGTTTGTTAACAGGTTAAATCCCTGTATATTAGCGCCATCTAGTGGTTATATTTAAAAATGGACAGTTTGTATTAAAAAAGAATTTTAAATGAAATAGAAATGTGTAAAATATTGTGAATATGGTGACAATGTGGACAGAAAATTTATGTGCAAATATGAGTAGTTTATAGATCGTTGCAAGATACAAATACACTACATATATATGTAACAGTGAATATGAGAAGTTTTAATCCTCAGATAAAAAATATAATATATATATATACAAAACACTATAATCAGAGGAGTACACGTGACATAATTAATGAAACAAAAGTGATTAGGGCAATAAACAAGCAACAAACACAGAACAAAATAGACAATATTGAGGTGTATATTAAATCACACAAAAATATATAATAAATAATAAAGAGACAAATAATCCAATATATAAAATACAAATCACATGTATTCATAAAAGGACAAAATTAGAAATTTTGATCGAGCATTCTTTTTCCTTTTCCACGGCAAATCCTGGAATCCATATTGGTCACAGAGATGGAAGTATCAAATTTAAGTAGAGATTCAAATCTGAACACTATCAAAAAAACAACAAAGAAGCACTTTAATATCAATTTAAAACATCAAAAAATTAAAAGTTAAAAACCCGGTAGAGATATCACAGAAAGGCTGCAAAACTCAAACTTTCATTTAAACCCAAAGGGGTCATGGTATCAAGGACTGCAATCCATCTGCATTCTTTTTGGGCCAGCATAGTCTTCGCATCTCCACCTCTGACACCACAGTGTACCCGGTCGATCCCCCTAACCTTAAAGCTTTTAGGGTCTCCTCCATGACAAAGCTTAAAATGTTTAGGGATGGTTTTAAGTATGGTTAAGTCCTCAATTTCCTTTGCCGCCACTATGTCCCTGACATGTTCTCTAACTCGGATTTTAAGTTGTCTAGTGGTGAGGCCCACATAGATTTTAGGACAACCACACGTGGCATAGTAAACCACATGATTAGTGTTACAGGATATGTACTCAAGAATTTTAAAGGTACGTTCACCGCTTGTGGATGTAAATGTGGTTGATCGAACCACATTCACACAAGCCACACAATCACCACATGGATAGCACCCCTGAATAGGGCCTCTGACATGTGTGGCTTGTGTGAATGTGGTTCGATCAACCACATTTACATCCACAAGCGGTGAACGTACCTTTAAAATTCTTGAGTACATATCCTGTAACACTAATCATGTGGTTTACTATGCCACGTGTGGTTGTCCTAAAATCTATGTGGGCCTCACCACTAGACAACTTAAAATCCGAGTTAGAGAACATGTCAGGGACATAGTGGCGGCAAAGGAAATTGAGGACTTAACCATACTTAAAACCATCCCTAAACATTTTAAGCTTTGTCATGGAGGAGACCCTAAAAGCTTTAAGGTTAGGGGGATCGACCGGGTACACTGTGGTGTCAGAGGTGGAGATGCGAAGACTATGCTGGCCCAAAAAGAATGCAGATGGATTGCAGTCCTTGATACCATGACCCCTTTGGGTTTAAATGAAAGTTTGAGTTTTGCAGCCTTTCTGTGATATCTCTACCGGGTTTTTAACTTTTAATTTTTTGATGTTTTAAATTGATATTAAAGTGCTTCTTTGTTGTTTTTTTGATAGTGTTCAGATTTGAATCTCTACTTAAATTTGATACTTCCATCTCTGTGACCAATATGGATTCCAGGATTTGCCGTGGAAAAGGAAAAAGAATGCTCGATCAAAATTTCTAATTTTGTCCTTTTATGAATACATGTGATTTGTATTTTATATATTGGATTATTTGTCTCTTTATTATTTATTATATATTTTTGTGTGATTTAATATACACCTCAATATTGTCTATTTTGTTCTGTGTTTGTTGCTTGTTTATTGCCCTAATCACTTTTGTTTCATTAATTATGTCACGTGTACTCCTCTGATTATAGTGTTTTGTATATATATATATTATATTTTTTATCTGAGGATTAAAACTTCTCATATTCACTGTTACATATATATGTAGTGTATTTGTATCTTGCAACGATCTATAAACTACTCATATTTGCACATAAATTTTCTGTCCACATTGTCACCATATTCACAATATTTTACACATTTCTATTTCATTTAAAATTCTTTTTTAATACAAACTGTCCATTTTTAAATATAACCACTAGATGGCGCTAATATACAGGGATTTAACCTGTTAACAAACTTTAAATTCTAAACTCTATATAAAGACTAAATGGCCATGTTTGGAGAGTATAGGTCGAGCATTCCACAGAATTATGTACTCACATTTCCTGGCTTACTAGATGGGACCTATATGAATATAGGTAGGGCTTGGTGTTCGTCGGCCGGTCGTTCAATATGGCTCTCTGCGCCTGCGCTGTTTCCCTGGTGACGCGTCCCGGGATTCGCGCATGCGCGGTGGGTCACTGAAGTCCGGCGGCGATATCCATGTCCGTCACAGTCAGGCGCCGCTTAGATCGACTCCTGATTGGTAGAGGGGAGATCATATGACTTTAACGATCCCCATATAAACAGGGCACTATCATAACATCTGCACCCCTTGAGAAAGCTACGGGCGAAACGCGCGTCGGGGCGCTATCCTACACTGCTGGGTCACACTTCACCTCCTATACATGGGTAAGTGCACACTCTGGATCTACCTCTGGCTTTTTTTGCCATTTTTTTAGGCAATCATTTACTTACTTCTGAGCCACCATAGACTTCTTCAGAGTTAGGCACATTGACCTTTTTCATATTATTCATATTTTGATACCATCCCTATGTTAATGCACCCCATGTGGAAGTTACATTGAGTCATAGTAACTGTGTATACCATCAAGTGTTTTCTAATATATATATATATATAGACTCAATGTATACATCTGTGATCCATGTAAGGACTATTTTTTGGATTCTCTGACTATGTTATTTAATGTATTTTATTCCTGTTTTTCAATAAAGATATTTAGTTGTTTCATACCTTGATATATATGGACTCTTTTTCTCCGGTTTATCCCCTCTCATATTTGTAACAATGTGATCAATGCCTCTCACCTTTAATTTCGTTGGATCGCAAAAATTATGTGTTTTGAAATGTCGTGGTATCGGTTTTAGGGTTTCCACGGCTTCCTCATTGGCTGCTCGTCTAATGTCAGACATATGCTCCCTCACCCGCACCTTTAATTCCCTTGAAGTGAGACCAACGTATACTTTAGGGCATGGGCACGTTGCATAATACACCACTGCTTTCGTGGTGCATGATATTGAATGTGTTATGGTGTATATTTTCGTACCTGTCACATTGGGAAACGTTGTTGTTCTCTCAATGTTGGGACATGCCACACAACGCCCACACGGGGAACACCCCCATTTTGCGCCCTTTGTCCCAAAAGGATGTTTTCTTGTAATCGGATCGTAGTGACTCCTCACCAAATGATCTTTCAGATTTTTTGAGCGTCTTGCTGTGATACTAGGGAACCTAGTCACATAATTTCTAAGAATTGGGTCCGTGAGTAAAATTGGCCAGTACCTCTTACAAATTTCCCTCATTTGTGGCCACCTCGAGTGATAGTTATAAATAGAGATGAGCGAACCGGGACAACCGAACCCGGTTTCGGTCCGAACATCGGGAAAAGTTCGATTCGCAGCGAATCCGAACTTCACCGGGTTCGGCCGAACCCGTTTTGACCGAACCCGGTCAAAAACATTATACAAATCGGCAGCCACTTGTCTCTATCAATCACTGATAGAGAAAAGAGGCTGCTGATTAAAAATAAAATAAAAAGCATTTCATACGTACCCGGTCGTTGTCTTGGTGACGAGTCCCTCTTCTTCCTCCAGTCCGACCTTTTCTGACGCAGCAGCCTGTGATTGGCTGCAGAGGCCTCTGCAGCCTGTGATTGGCTGCAGAGGCCGCGGCAGCCTGTGATTGGCTGCAGCGCTCACATGGGCTGCATCGTCATCAAGGGATGTCGAGAGGGACGCGTCACCAAGGCAACGGCCAGGAGACCGGACTGGAGGAAGCAGGGAGTTCCCGGTAAGTATGAACGTCTTTTTTTTTACAGGTACTGTGATCGGTAGTCACTGTCCAGGGTGCTGAAACAGTTACTGCCGATCAGTTAACTCTTTCAGCACCCTGAACAGTGACTATTTAGGGTATGTGCACACACACTAATTACGTCCGTAATTGACGGACGTATTTCGGCCGCAAGTACCGGACCGAACACAGTGCAGGGAGCCGGGCTCCTAGCATCATAGTTATGTACGATGCTAGGAGTCCCTGCCTCTCTGCAGGACAACTGTCCCGTACTGTAATCATGTTTTCAGCACGGGACAGTAGTTCCACGGAGAGGCAGGGACTCCTAGCATCGTACATAAGTATGATGCTAGGAGCCCGGCTCCCTGCAGTGTGTTCGGTCCGGTACTTGCGGCCGAAATACGTCCGTCAGTTACGGACGTAATTAGTGTGTGTGCACATACCCTTACTGACGTCGCCTAGCAGCGCTGCCTTAATGACGGGTGCACACATGTAGCCACCCGTCATTACGGGGCCTCATGCACACGACCATAAAAACACCCGTTATCACGGGTTGTAATTACGACCCGAAATAGCGGGCCCATAGACTTCTGTTAGCCACGGGTACCTTCCCGTTTTCTCACGGGAAGGTGCCCGTGCCGTTAAAAAGATAGAACATGTTCTATTTTTTTATTTTACGGGCCGTGCTCGTAATTACGACTCGTAACTACGAGCACGGCCGGCCGGCCACGGGCAGCCGGCCGCTTTTGCGAACCGTCCTGTCATTATAATTATAGCAGCATGGCCCGTAAAATAGAAAAATAGAACATGTTCTATTTTTTTAACGGCACGGGCACCTTACCGTGAGAAAACGGAAAGGTACCCGTGGGTTACAGAAGTCTATGAGCCCGTTATTGCGGGTCGTAATTCCGACCCGCAATAACGGGTGTTTTTACGGTCGTGTGCATAATGGGAGCCCGGCTCGGAAAAACGAACGGCTGCCCATGCTCATCTCCTGAAATACTCTGTGCTGCCTTAAACTCTGTGGACAGGTCAGGATCCTGTTTATTTTAAATGCTGCTAGGGAACCCGCTCGATCCACTATATAAGGCTACGCTACAGTGCAGCATTTAAAAGAAACAGGATCCTGACCTGTCCACAGAGTTTAAGGCAGCACAGAGTATTTCAGGAGATGAGCGTGCAGATTCAGTGCTGCTGTGAACTCTGCTCTTACCATTACGTAGCTCTCAGTCTGTTACCTCTCCTCCACTCCTGTCCTCAAGAACACCTTCACATGATTGGCAAGTCACCACGTAATGGTAAGAGCAGAGTTCACAGCAGCACAGAGTATTTCAGGAGATGAGCATGCGGATCTTGTGCGTGGTGGTGACTTGCCAATCATGTGAACGTGTTATAGAGGACAGGAGTGGAGGAGATGTAACAGACTGAGCTACGTAATGGTAAGAACAGAGTTCACAGCAGCACAGAGTATTTCAGGAGAGGAGCTTGCAGATTCAGTGCTGCTGTGAACTCTGCTCTTACCATTACGTAGCTCAGTCTGTTACCTCTCCTCCACTCCTGTCCTCAATAACACCTTCACATGATTGGCAAGTCACCACCCCGCACAAGATCTGCACGCTCATCTCCTGAAATACTCTGTGCTGCTGTGAACTCTGCTCTTACCATTACGTGGTGACTTGCCAATCATGTGAAGGTGTTCTGGAGGACAGGAGTGGAGGAGAGGTAACAGACTTAGAGCTACGTAATGGTAAGAGCAGAGTTCACAGCAGCACTGAATCTGCACGCTCATCTCCTGAAATACTCTGTGCTGCCTTAAACTCTATGGACAGGTAAGAATCCTGTTTCTTTTAAATGCTGCACTGTAGCGCAGTCTTATATAGTGGATCGAGCGTGTTCCCCAGCAGCATTTAAAAGAAACCGTGTTTGTGTATGTGTATATATGTGTGTTTGGGTATGTGACTTTGTCTGTTTTTGTTTTTATATGTGTGTTTGTGTATATGTGTGTGTGTGTATATATGGGTGTGTTTGTGTATATGTGTGTGTGTGTATATATGGGTGTGTTTGTGTATATGCGTTTGTGTATATGTTTGTGTATATATGGGTGTATTTGTGTATATGTTTGTGTGTAGATGTTTGTGTGTGTTTTTGTATATGTGTGTGTTTGTGTATATGTGTGTATATGGGTGTGTGTTTGTGTGTATATATGGGTGTGTTTGTGTATATGTGTTTGTGTATATGTGTGTTTGGGTATGTGTGTTTTTGTTTGTATATGTGTTTGTGTATATGTGTATGTGTGTGTATAACTGTGTGTGTGTGTTTGGATATGTGCGTTTTTGTTTGTATATGTGTGAGTTCGTGTATATGTGTGTGTGTGTGTGTGTTTGTCTGTTTATGTGTGTGTGTGTTTGTATATCTTGTTGTGTTTGTGTATATATGTGTGTTTGTGTATGGTTGTTTGTTTGTGTGTGCGTGTATATATGTGTGTAGGTGAGTAGAAGTATTGGTATTGTTCACATTGATAACTGTTTTTTTTTATGTTGTTGCAGATTTTGATGTACCAATTGGACTACGTCTTCGATTCGTTGGACTACTGCGTAGATCTACGTTTTTTCAAATTTTAATAAAATGGTTAACGAGGGTTTTGTTGGGGATTTCTTATTTCAATAAAAAATAATTGTCTTTGTGTTTTTTTTTAAACTTTATTAGTGCCTAGATAATGGCAGTTGGCTGATTGACAGCGTCCATTATTAAGGCGGTACTTAGTGTTAGCCGGTGCAGAGGCTAGCACTAACCACCCATTATTACCCCGGTACCCACCACCACCAGGGGTGCCGGGAAGAGCTTGGTACGATCCAGTACCCGACCATCTGTTGTGATGGTCGGGTACTGGGGCGGCCGTAGGCTGGTATTATGAGGCTGGGAAGGGCCAAAATCAGTGGACCTTCCCACCCTTGTAATGCTAGGCTGCTGCTGCTGTGTTGTATCGGGCTGGTTATAAAAATGGGGGGGACCCCCACGTCGTTTTTTTTTTTTAATTTAACAAATTTAGCAATAGACGGGTCCCCCACATTTTTAATAACCAGCCATATACAAGGCTGCAGCAGTCTGGCATTACATTGGTGGGAAGGGCCACTGGTTTTGTCCATTCCCAGGCTAATAACACTGTGTTGTATGTGGCTGGTTATGATAAATTGGGTGGAACCCCATGTCTTTTAAAAAAAAAAAAATTTAAATAAATAATTAAAAAAAATGACGTGGGGTCCCCCCCACTTTTATAACCAGCCAGATACAACACAGCAGCAGCAGCCTAGCATTACAAGGGTGGGAAGGTCCACTGTTTTTGGCCCTTCCCAGCCTCATAATACCAGCCTGCGGCCGCCCCAGAGCCCGACGATCACAACAGATGGTCGGGTACTGGATCATACCTGGCTCTTCCCGGCACCCCTGGTGGTGGTGGGTACCGGGGTAATAATGGTGGTTAGTGTTAGCCTCTGCACCGGCTAACACTAAGCCTCGCCTTAGTAATGGATGTTGTCACTCAGACAGCGGCCATTACTAAAGTGGTAGTAATAAAATTTGAAAAGAAAAAGACAAAGATATAGATAAAATATTTTATTGAAATAAAGCACCCCCAACACAACCCTTATTAACCATTTTATTGTAGAAAAAAAACACGTCATCTAAGTAGTCCTCGAAACCGACGTAGTCCAAACACCAAACCTGTGAAAAAAAATAAATTAAATAAAACATGTCGTAGGCTTAGATTCAGTTTAATGTGTGATACTGACTGTTATACCATGTATAGAAGCCTGCCGTGAAGTTGACTTAGATACAGGGCGCCAGCAGACAGTATCATACATAGCCATACAGACATATACAAACAAACATACATACAAGCATTGACATATATACATGCAAACATACACACATATATACATGCAAACTATCATACATACATGCATACACACACACACATGAAAACATACATACATACATACAAACAAACATGCAAAGATACATACATACATATATACAAGCATGCACAAATATACATGCAAACATAAATACATGCAAACATAATTACATACATGCACATATATATATAAACATACATGCAAAAATAAAAACATGCAAACATACATACATGCACATATATACATACATACATACATGACAACATACATACAAACATACATGACAACATACATACATGCAAACATACATACATACATGCAAACATACATACACACATGCACATGTATACATACATGCCAACATACATGCAAACATACATGCACATATATACATACATACATGACAACATACATACATACATGCAAATATATACATGCAAATATACATAAATACACACATGCACATATATACATACATGCCAAAATACATGCACATATATACATACATGACAACATACATACATACATACATGACAACATACATATATATATATATATATATACACACATGCAAATATACATACAAACATGCATACATACATACATACATGCAAACATACATTCATGCAAACACACATACATGCAAACATACATACATTCATGCAAACATACATACATACAAATATACATACACACATGCACATATATACATACATACATACATACATACATACATGACAACATACATACATACATGACAACATACATGCAAAAATACATACATGCAAACATACATACATACATGCAAATATATACATGCAAATATACATACAAACATGCACATATATACATACATGCCAACATACATGCACAGATATACATACATGCCAACATACATACATGCCAACATACATACATACATGCCAACATACATACATACATGCCAACATACATACATACATACATACATACATACCAAAAAAAATAATAATACGTTCATACTTACTTTCCTCCTGTCCGGCCTCCAGCGATGACGTTTCATCCATGTCGCCGCTGCAGCCTGTGATTGGCTGCAGAGGCGGTCACGTGGGATGAAGCGTCATCCTGGCGTGCGTGACCGCCACTACAGCCTGTGATTGGCTGCAGCGGCGAAAGGGATGAAACGTCATCGCTGGAGGCCGGACAGGAGGAAAGTAAGTACGAACGTATTATTTTTTTTTATTATTACATTTATTAAAATTGTATTTTCCGCGCGCCGAGCATGTACTGTGAAGGTTGCTGAAAGAGTTAGTGCAGCCCATTAACTCTATCAGCACCCCGGACAGTAGCATGCTCGGCGCACGTAAGTGACAGGTTCGGTCAGAACTAGTTCGGTCCGAACCGAACTTTTTTGTGAAATTCGGCGAACTAGCCGAACCGAACTTTTGATAAGTTCGCTCATCTCTAGTTATAAACCTCAGCTTTGTCTGTATGTCTTTTTTCCTTTTTGTAAACAGGAGGTCATCTCTATTTGTATGCTTAGCCCTGTAATACGCTTTTTTAATGGACCGCATACTATAGCCTCGATCGATAAAGCGATTTTTTAGATCCTTGGCTTGTTCCTCAAAAAGTGTGTCTTTCGCGAGATTACGATGTAACCTGTCATTTAAAATGAGATTACGCTTGCCTTGCTGTAAATCTCACACAAACGCTACAGAAGTGTCAGGTTTCTGAATAGACATCACGTACTGGCTGGAGGTAATGTATATTCACTGTCCGGACACTTGAGTAACGTTAGTGTGTGTGTGTGTGTGTATGCAGGGCCGGCCTTAGGGTAGATGGCGCCCCGTGCGAAATTATCTTTCGGCGCCCCACGCCATTATAAAAAATGCCCCATAAAAAAAAGCATAATTCCTCCCCACAGTATAATGCCCTATATAGTGCCCCCACACAGTGTAATGCCCCTTTAGTGCCCCACACAGTGTAATGCCCCTTTAGTGCCCCACACACAGTATAATAATAATATTTAATAATGTAATATATTATAACGCCTTCAAGGACACAGTATTTTGTCCTCTAATTGTGCCCACACAGTGTTATGCCCCCTAAGTGCCACACACATTATATTGCCCCCTGTAGTGCCCCTACACAGTATGTCCTCCACAGAGTATAATGCTCCCACAGCCCCCCTAGTAGAAAGTGCCCCCTGTAGATTGTGCCGTACGCCTCCCTGTAGACAGTGCCATAATCCCCCATCTCCTCCTTGTAGACAGTGCCATACAGCCCCCATCTGCCCCTTGTGTCATACAGCCCCCATCTGCCACTGGTAGTGCCATACAGCCCCCCATCTGCCCCTTGTAGTGTCATACAGCCCCACCTCCCTCTTGTACACAGTGCCCCCCACCGCCCCCTTGTAGACAGTGTCATACAGCACCCACCTCCCCATTGTAGAAAGTGACATACAGCCCCCACCTCCACCTGACAGGATCCTTGCGTAGGCCGGCTTGATCCAGAGATGTCATCACGCCGACTGCGCAGGGATCCTGTCCCTGCGCCTCATAGGCTGCAGGCGCCTCTGTAGCCTGCTACAGAGTTTCCCAACCTTTTCGGACTTGAGCCACCCCTGGAAAAAAAAAATTCCTCAGGACCCCCCTACCAAAAATTGTTTAGAGAAAGACAGAAAATAGCTAAAAAATAAGCACTACATTCTTAGGGTATGTTCACACAGCGTTTTTTGTAAGGCAGAAAAAATTTTGCTTTTGAATTGACAGCGTTATTTGATGGGGTTTTTTTAGCGGTTTTTTTTAAGCCGTTGAAGCCAATGCAAAAGACGCAGCAAAAAAAGCTCCAAACGAGCGCCACAGCTATTTTCTTCCTACTATTAATTTCAATTGGAGGTCAGAGGTGGAAACCACCTGTGGGGGACTCACAGTAAAATGACCATCAGCCCCTCCACTCACAGTAAGGCTGGGTTCACACACTATTTACGGACGTAATTCGGGCGTTTTAGCCTCGAATTACGTCCGAAAATGCGGCTCAAAAGCGTCATTTTTTTTACGCGCAGCTGTCAAAAGATGGCGCGTAAAAGAGACGCCCGCGTCAAAGAAAAGCCTGTCACTTCTTGAGACGTAATTGGAGCTGTTTTCCCTTGACTCCATGGAAAAACAGCTCCAATTACGTCCGTAATGGACGCAGCAAAAAACGCCTGCACATGCCATTACATCTGAAATTCCGGAGCCGTTTTCTCCTGAAAACAGCTCCGTAATTTCAGCCGTAATGGACGCTGCTGTGTGAACATACCCTAAAATGACCATCAGCCCATCCACTCACAGTAAACCGACCATTAGCCCCCCACTCACAGTAAAACTACCATCAGCCCGTCCACTCACAGTAAAATGACCATCAGCCCCCACTCACAGTAAAACTACCATCAGCCCCCCACTCACAGTAAAACGACCATCAGCTCCCCACTCACAGTAAAACTACCATCAGCCCCCCACTCACAGTAAAACGACCATCAGCCCCCCACTCACAGTAAAACTACCATCAGCCCCCCACTCACAGTAAAACGACCATCAGCCCCCCACTCACAGTAAAATGACTATCATCCCGCCACACACAGATGCCCCCTGTAGATAGTACCACACAGCCCATTGTAGGTAGTGCCACACAGCTCCCTTGTAGGTCGTGCCACACAGCCCCCTTGTAGGTCGTGCCACACAGCCCCCATGTAGGTTGTGCCACACAGCCCCCTTGCTGCACAGCCCCCTTGTTGGTCGTGCCACACAGTCCTCTTGTAGTTCGTGCCACACAGCCCCCTGTAGGTCGTGCAACACAGCCCCTTTGTAGGTAGTAGGGATGTCACGATACCTGAATTTGGACTTCGATACCGATACTTCGTGTAGTATTGCAATTTCGATACCAAAACGATACTTTGCCAACAGTAATAAAAAAAAGTTCTTCCATTTTCTGATTTGAGGCGCGAGGTGTGATGCTGAATTTAACCTCCATGTGCCTCAAATTAATAGTAATTAACCCCATCATGTTTCTCAGTCATAATGGGTTAATGTGTGAGGTACATGATGGGGTTAATTACTATTAATTTGAGGCACATGGAGGTTAAATTCATCACACCTCGGGCCTCACATTAATAAGTGAAAAGTTTTTTTTTAGTTTTTTTTTACAGCGTACACATCATAAATGACGCAAAAATATTGTTGTGCAGGTTATTACGGCCGCGCCAATACCGAATGTGTATATTTTATGTATTGAGACTTATTTTAATGCTTATTGTAAAAAAGGCGTATGTGTATTTTTTTAAATGTAACATTACTTTATGTTTTTACTTTATTTTTAAACTTTAATATACTGGCATATATCAGATATATGCCAGTACATTAGCCTGTGTATGTATAGTACACAGGCAGTTGTTAGGACATACCTAAGTATGCCCTAACAACAGGAAATATGGTAAGACGGCCCTGGGGTCCTTCAATGGACCCTGGGCTGTCTGCCCATATATGGTATGGCCCTCAATCGCGTCACAGGAATTCCCTGTGACGCGATCCAAGGGTAATCCCCCCTCCTCACTTTCCCCTGAATGCTGCAGTCAGCTTTGATCGCAGCATTCAGGAGAATAGCGGCGGAGATGAGCGGTTTCTCTGATCTCCGCCGTTATAGAGCGGGGCTGCCGCTGTGTAATACAGTCATTGCCCCGCTCCTGACAGAAGTGCGTGCGCGGTCAGCATGAGGTAATGCGGCCGGCGCTGCACTAATGAGCGGCGGCGCAGACACCGAAGACAGAACATGGGGGTGTTTTGCAGTGCGGCCGCCATGTTCTGTTTTCAGTGCCGCCGCTCATTAGTGCAGCGCTGGCCGCATCGCATCATCCTCGCGGCGCGCTCTTGTCAGGACTCAGGAGCGGGGCAATGGCTGTATTACACAGCCGCAGCCCCGCTTTCATTCATCATGTATTACTTACTATACTTAGCTGTGTGGCTCGAACCATTTGGGGATGCACAGTATCGAAGTTTCGATGCATTGTGCATCCCTAGTAAGTAGTGCCACAAATCCCCCCCTTGCCGCACAGCCCCCTTGTAGGTAGTGCCACACAGATCCCTTGTAGTGCCACACACACCCTTGTAGGTAGTGCCACACAGCCCCCGTGTAAGTAGCACTCCCTTCCTGTAGATAGCGCCACTGTAGCTCCCTGTGGCTGGGGATTCCGCTCCTTGACGGACTGCTTGATGTCTCTGTCCATATGTGAACAGTGACATCAGGGGCAACTAACTCCTGAAGCGGAATCCCTGTCCTCAGCGTTGCCGACGCTGTGACCGGGGATTCCACTCCAGGAGAAGCCCCTGACGCCTCTGTCCATTTAGTCGGGGGGTGCCATCTACAGGGGTTCTGCAAAAAAATCTCCTCCTCCTCCTCACATCCACTTTACACTATGAGGAGGAGGAGAGAAAGCACGTCCGTGGCAGTTGTCCAGAGGAGTGTCGCGGCACCCCTGGAGGGTTCTCATGGGAACCTCATGCTGGGAACCACCAGCCTAGTAGATCGCTATAGTGTTCAATAGTATCTGCGTCTTTAGCACGGCCGTATTTACAACTCACGCTGTCCTAGGCACTAAGCCTGAATATACCCCCATTAAAGGCCTATTTAGTTTAGCCAATTATCATCATGATTCGCTAGTTTCTGACCAATTATAGTGATATTTGGTCAGTGTTAACAAAGGGGAAGATCAATGATAAAAACTTTGCTTATAGTTAATCTCTAATGAGAAAAAAAAAAAGGGTAGTACACCCGGCCGTAGTCATAGCGATGCGTATTCTGTTCTGAGTGTAGCCCGGCCTCCAGGGATGACGATGCATCCCATGTGACAGCTGCAGCCAATCAAAGGCTGCAGCGGTCACATGGACTACAGCGTCATCGCAGGAGGCCGGGTTACGCTCCGAGAGAAAGAGGGACTACGGCCGGGAGTATTACCTTTTTTTTAAATTTATTTCTGCAGTCTTTCCGCCCAAAAAACGACACCAAAATGTGGTGCTGTTTTTCAGGTGAAATTCCCTGCGGTTCTCAGGACGTATACACTGTGTGGTTTTACGTATCCACCCTGTGTGTTCCTACCCTTATAATCAAGTTGCTCTCCCCCACAAATATTATCTCTAATGGCTTATTCAGACGAACGGGAATTACGTACGTGCAACGCGCGTGATTTTCATGCGCGTTGCACGGACCTATATTAGTCTATGGGGCCGTACAGACATGTGCGTGATTTTTACGCTGCGTGAGTCCGCTGCGCAAAAGTCACAACATGTCCGTTCTTTGAGCGTTTTTTGCGCATCACGCACCCATTGAAGTCAATGGGTGCGTGAAAACCACGCATGCCACACGGAAACACTTCCATGCGAACAGCGTGATTCGCGCAACAGCTGTCAAAAGGATGAATGAAAACAGAAAAGCACCACGTGCTTTTCTGTTTACAAACATCCAAATGGAGTGTCATAATGATGGCGACTGCGCAAAAAGCACACAGCCGCGCATCATACGGGGCTGACACACGCAGCTGTCAAATGCATTTTGCGCAGGCAAAACGCCGCATTTTTTGCGTGCGCAAAAGGCACAATCCAGCCTAAGGCCTTATTCACACGACAGTGAAAAACGGCCATGTGATGGCCGTCCTTTTAACGGCTTTCACATGGCCGTTTTCAGAACAATGATGTTCTATGGGTTTATTCACACGGCCGTTTTTTAAACGGCCCGTGAATAATGGCCGTCAAAAAATAGGACATGTCCTATTTTTGGCCGTTTTAACAGCCTGACAGCCCCCATAGAAGTCAATGGATCCGTTTTTAACGGCTGTCAATACATGTAACAACCGTTAAAAACGGATCTGTTACATGGGGATTGGCAAGGGAACTACTAGTTCCCTTGCTGGCTATGGTTGGCATGAATAAGGACACAGACGTGTCAGAAACGCGTAGGCACATTTGAACAGGGCTTACTGCTATCCTTCACCTAACATTCATTCCTGTACTCTGCCACAGAACTACTCCATATAGTTCTATCATTTTTATCTTTGTTATACCAATAAAATTGGAACAGGAGTTCCTTTTTAACGCACACCCAGTGCTGGATCTTGGTTCTGTTTTTTCTTCCTATGGTTGGCATACTCACGTTTGCGGCGCTTCTTTAGGTGTGGTCACTCGTCTTCACGGGTTTGAAGGCGCCTCGATGACGTCACCGCCCCGTCGCGCTGCCTTGCCAGATCCCGTGCAGACCAGTGACCACACCTGAAGACAAGAGACGGCGCTACTCTCGTGAGTATGTGGCACGATCTCTAGGCAGACTGGTGTGGCATGTACAGGGAGACTGGTGTGGCATGTACAGGGAGGCTAGTGTGGCATGTACAGGGAGGCTGGTGTGGCATCTACAGGGTGGCTGGTGTGGCATCTACAGGGAGGCTGGTGTGGCATCTACAGGGAGGCTGGTGTGGCATCATATACAGGGAGGCTGGTGTGGCATCATATACAGGGAGGCTGGTGTGGCATGTACAGGGAGGCTAGTGTGGCATGTACAGGGAGGCTGGTGTGTCATCTACAGGGTGGCTGGTGTGGCATCTACAGGGAGGCTGGTGTGGCATCTACAGGGAGGCTGGTGTGGCATCATCTACAGGGAGGCTGGTGTGGCATCATCTACAGGGAGGCTGGTGTGGCATCGTATACAGGGAGGCTGTGTGGCATCATATACAGGGAGGCTGTGGGGCATCATATACAGGGAGGCTGGTGTGGCATCTACAGGGAGGCTGGTGTGGCATCATATACAGGGAGGCTGGTGTGGCATCATATACAGGGAGGCTGGTGTGGCATGTACAGGGAGGCTGGTGTGGCATGTACAGGGAGGCTAGTGTGGCATCTACAGGGTGGCTGGTGTGGCATCTACAGGGAGGCTGGTGTGGCATCTACAGGGAGGCTGGTGTGGCATCATCTACAGGGAGGCTGGTGTGGCATCTACAGGGAGGCTGGTGTGGCATCATCTACAGGGAGGCTGGTGTGGCATCATATACAGGGAGGCTGGTGTGGCATCATATACAGGGAGGCTGGTGTGGCATCATATACAGGGAAGCTGGTGTGGCATCATATACAGGGAGGCTGGTGTGGCATATAAAGTGAGACTGGTGTGGCATCTACAGGGAGGCTGGTGTGGCATATACAGGGAGGCTGTGTGGCATCATATACAGGGAGGCTGTGGGGCATCATATACATGAGGTCTGTGGCGTTATCTACAGGGTGCAGTACATGGCAATATCTACATGTGGACCGTGTGGCACTTTGTGCGTAGTTACTGTGTGGCACTATCTACAGGGGCACTGTGTGGCATCATCTTCAGGGACACTGGGTGCGAGCATCAGCACATATCCATTAGCCTTGCCCTTTAAATTATACATTGTAATATAAAAAGCTACACAGCTTGATACGTTCAGATTAATACTGATAGCGGGTGCATGGTCAAAATAAATGTATTACGAAATTTTCTTTTTCAACACCTGACATTACAGCAAACATCACAGAATGCCAAGAAACATGGATGTAGAGCGCCTAATTTTGCTTGTCCAGGAGCGGCCAGCTGTCTGGGACACGGCTAGCGAAGAATACCATAACCGCCACCGAAAGGATGCCGTCTGGGAAGAAATTGGGCAGGAGATGTTCCCTATCGAGTGGGCAAAAGGAGGCAAGATGCGCGATCTGGTTGGTAAGTAACGCTGTCCCTTCCGTTGACTGTGCTATTGATTCTATCAAAACAAGGGAACCCTGTCACAACGTTGGCAAACGACAACCTTTAGCAACGTTTACGTCACCATTGAGAACAATGGTGAAGCAAAGGGAAGCTAATGTTTGTGTTTGCCTTTCTGTTGAGTGTATCCCCCCACTGAAAGCTCCAACAGAAGCCCCCCAACCTTTGCCCTTTTCACACAATTGCCATAACTTTAATCCTGTTTTCGTCATATGTTGCTAGAACTGGCTGCCATTACCGTACTTCAAAGTGACTTTGTAGGTCACAGGTAGCACTTTTGAGGATTTCCTCTTGTTACAGGGCCCTTTATGTTTAAACTAGCTTAATCATTTATATATTTATTTTACAGTTAAAGATGTGAAGTCACGATGGGCATGTTGCCGTGACCAATATAAGAATCTCAGGGAGCACGCCAGGAGTGGGGATGCTCCTTTGAAGAAAAGGCCCTACTCCTATCACAAGCAATTACAGTTTCTTAACAGAGTTATGGACATGCGGCCGTAAGTAATTTATTTTGAACGTCTTTTTATTTTTAGTTTATACCATATTAAAATTAAATAAAATAAAATTTAAAAAATTCTACTTTGGTCGCTAACATCATGCAACAGGCAGTTAATTGTTTGAGTGGTAAATTGCATGATAGTGGGACCAAAGACCCCTTTGGTCCATACTATAGTGCCGCAAAGGCCAATATGGCATGTACAGCAAGAGGATGTGGAAGAGGTCGACCAGGATGACACCCAGATCGATCTTCCTGATGCCCAGGACCTCACCACAATCAACACCGAGGAGCTAGCGACTCCCTCAGTTACAACCTCTGCCATCCGTCCAGTGCAAAGACGGAAACGTTCAACAGCTTCTGCCTCTGAGGAGAACGTAACCAGGGCCAGAATAAACCAGAGGGTACTGGAGTACCTTGAAAGATCCTCGCAGGAGGGTGTTGAAGAGTCATTCCTACGATCTTTGGGACCCCTCTTGCGCCGGATCCCAGAAGCAAACAGGTACCGTGCTCACATGGCAGTAATATCTGTTTTGGAGGCTTTTGTCCCTCCAAACAATCCATCCCCCATAGTGAGGTGCCTCAGTGCATATCAACAACAGCTGGATGAGGCACAATTTCCACCTGCAACAACTGGGACACGCAACCATTATTGGGGAATGGAATCGTCCCCACTCCTTTTTAGTCAGGACCGCACCCAACGTAGCGATTATGGTGCTCATGGGCAATTTCCAGTACAGATTCCGGCTGCACAATCAGCCGTACCATACAGCCGACCTGGTCCTTCTACAGGACAGTAAGGACCGAGCCAACCTGGACCGTCGTCCTACTCGTCAACTGTACCACCTGGACCATCTGGCCCACCACCTGTCCCAGGCTACTCGGGGCACTACCCTATCCAGGGTAACCAGTATGTTTTAGAGGGTAGTTTTGTTAGAACTACCCCTGACACCTCTTTCCAGCAGTTATTAGACAATTAAATTGTTTTGTTTCTCAAAGTATTTCTTTTAACGGTACTTTTGCACCATGTTGGTGCTTTTGTTGTCGCCATGTTGGCGTATTTAAATTGTTAACTTTATTGTATTAAAAGGTTTTTTTTTCACTTTTACAACGGTGTCGTGTGTCTTCTTCCAGCAATGTCCACTGTATAGCAGTGGCACCACGGTACTGAAGATCTGGTCCTAAAACAGCAGAGCTGCATCTGCCACCTGTCCCTGCTTACAGCTTCAGAGGCACAGAGGCAGCTGGTTCAGATGATCTGTGTGGGTGTCTGATTATTGCACCCCACAGATCATTTACTGATAACCTATCTTGTGGATAGGTCAGGGGTATGAAAACCCATGTGGACACAAAACCAGTTGAAAGGGTGAAATTATTTAAAAAAGTGATATCTCACAGTGAGATGTCAGAAGTTTTTTTATCATTGGGGATCCGAGCACTTCGACCCCCACGGATAGCTAAAAAGAAGCTGCATAAACACTTGGGAGAGCGCTGTGACACTTTATTTAGGATTGGCTTTCCTCAGAGTGGTGTATGGGCTCAATATAAAATATATCAGTCCGTACACCGCTCCTGGGAAGGCTAATCATAAACAAAGCGGCCCAGTGCTCACCTATAAGTGATTCTGCCACTTAGTTTTAGCGATTGGTGGGGGTCTCAGTGCTCGTGCCCCCAACAATCAAAACTTCTGACATGTCACTATAACATGTTAAAAGTTTAGCAACAGTTTAGATAAAGGGGTTGTCCATGCATGGATAGGTTTTTCATACTGATAGGTCATCAGCACATGATCGATGAGGGTACGACAGCCGGACCCCGCACCGATCAGCTGTTCTGGCTGCCTCCGAGCACCGGATGTTATGCAGTGGCAGGTTTTGGAAGCAAATGGCTGTGTACACTGAATAGTGGATGTGCTGCAGTACTGCAACTCAACTGCTATTCACTTGAATAGGAGCAGAGCAGCAGTACTGCACAATGACTGACTCCGGCACGGGCTCCCCAAATTGCCCAGAGATCAGCCAATTCCGTAGTACACTGTCTACAGGTACTGAGGACATATTGCAAGCCACAAATAGCTATAAATACTCCAGAAAACAATGCAGAAAAACTAGGGACTCAACAAAAGTCTTTATGCAGTAGAAGCCAGAGAAAATAGTGTCTAGGTGAACATGTGATCTTCTTTTGGTTGTTTTCAGGGGGCTGGGACAAAAAAAAACCTCACCAATGAAATTCATCAGTTTTTTTAACGGCCATGAAAAACTGATGTAAAATGGATGTCAAACGGCCATTAAAAACGGACAGACGGACTGGAAATGGATGAAAATTTAGAGACACACTGATGCAAAACGGCCATGAAAAACTGACCATTGATCAGTTTTTAATGGACATTTTTTTTCACTGTCGTGTGAATAAGGCCTAAGGGTAAGGCCACACAGAGTGGCTCTGACAAGGTCGCAACGCAGCTAACAACCACGCCGGCACCATGTTCAGTGCGGCTGTCAAACAGCCTGTTAATGGCCGCACGTATTCCGGTTACACGCTCATGCGCACTGCCGCTCCATTCATTCTCTATAGGAGCGCCGGAGATAGCCGAGTGCAGTGTTCGGCTTTTTCCAGCGCTCCCATAGAGAATGAATAGGGGGTAAGCTGTTGTAATTTGAAAAATCGTGCGGCCATAAAGGGTATATTAATTCATGGCCGCACGATTTTGCAGATAAAGGGACGGTTTACCCGCGTTAACGTGCGGCCATGAATTAATACACCCTTTATGGACGCACGATTTTGCAAATTACAACAACTTACCTCCTATTCATTCTCTATGGGAGCGCCGGAAAAAGCAGAACACTGCACTCGGCTATCTCCGGCGCTCCCATAGAGAATGAATGGAGCGGCAGTGCGCATGTGAATGTAACCGGAATACCTCTTAACAAGGTATTGGACAGCCGCTCCTACATAGTACCAGCGCGGTTGTTGGCCGCGTTGCGACAGTGTGAGGGCTGCTCCGTGTGCCCATACCCTAAAGAATCCTTTCTCCCCATACATAATGCTAAGTTCCCCTCCCACATGATTCATAATAAGCTCCTACACCACAAAATAAACTATACAGAAGTCCCCCTCCCCACAAAATACATTTATAAAGAATCCCCCCACTCCTATAGCATTTAGGGCAATGTCCCCTCACCCTCAAAATCGATCTGTAAAAAATACACACTCAAATCACCTATAACCCAGTCTCCCCTCCCCCACAAAATCGATCTTTTAAAAAAAAAAACATCCTGTTACACATCACTTAAAGGGGTTGTCCCAAGTTGATAAATGGAGCTATAAAGCTCCCCCATGTAAAAATAAGAAGAATTCTAATTACCTGTCCGTCGTCCAGCGATGTCGTTTTCTTGATATCGTTGATTGCAGTTGCGGTCGGTCCCTCTTTGTATCCTGCTCGTTGCCTAGGTTCCCGGCCACCGCTATTTACCTTTAGCGGTGGCCGCGCATGCGTAATGACATCCTCTGCGTCCGGAGCAGAGGATGTCATTTACTCATGAACGCGCATCTCGGCGCATCTCGGCGCATGCGCAGGAGATGCAAGGAGATGAAGTGGAAGGTACCCATCGCGAGAAGTCTGCGCTCCGCTAAAGGTAAGTGTGTCTGTGTTTGTGTATATATGGGTGTGTTTGTGTATATGTGTTTGTGTATATGTTTGTGTATATGTGTGTGTGTTTATGTGTGAGTGTATATATGGGTGTATTTGTGTGTATATGTTTGTGTATATTTTTGTGTTTGTGTATATGTGTGTGTGTTTGTGTGTTTGTGTGTATATATGGGTGTGTTTGTGTATATGTTTGTGTGTATATGTTTGTGTGTGTTTTTGTATATGTGTGGGTTTGTGTATGTTTGTGTATATATGGGTGTGTTTGTGTACATATGTTTGTGTGTATATGTGTATATGTTTGTGTGTATATGTGTGTGTGCTTTTTTGGTGTGTTTATGTGTGTGTGTTTGTGTATATATGGGTGTGTCTGTGTATATGTGTGTGTGTATATATGGGTTTGTTTGTGTACATGTGTTTGTGTATGTGTGTTTGTGTATGTGTGTTTGTGTATATGTTTGTGTGTGTGTTTCTGTGTTTGTGTGTGTATATGTGGGTGTGTTTGTGCATATGTTTGTGTGTTTTTGTATATGTATATGTGTGTTTGTGTGTATATGTTTGTGTGTGTTTTTGTATACGTGTGTGTTTGTGTATATGTGTGTTTGTGTATATTTATGTGTGTGTGTTTGTGTATATGTTTGTGTATATATGGTTGTGTTTGTGTATGTGTTTGTGTATATGTGTGTGTGTATATGTGTGTATGTTTGTGTGTTTATGTGTGTGTTTGTGTAATATATGGGTGTGTGTTTATATGTGTTTGTGTATATGTTTGTGTGTGGTTGTTTGTGTGTGAGTGTAGGTGAGTATAAGTATCGGTATTGTTCACATTGATAACTTTTTTTTATGTTGTTGCAGATTTTGATGTACCGATTGGACTACATCTTCGATTCGTTGGACTACTGCGTAGATCTACGTTTTTTGAAAATTTTAATAAAATGGTTAACGAGGGTTTTGTTGGGGATTTCTTATTTCAATAAAAAAAAATTGTCTTTGTGTTTTTTTTTCAAACTTTATTAGTGCCTAGATAATGGCAGTTGGCTGATTGACAGCGTCCATTATTAAGGCGGTACTTAGTGTTAGCCGGTGCAGAGGCTAGCACTAACCACCCATTATTACCCCGGTACCCACCACCACCAGGGGTGCTGGGAAGAGCTTGGTACGATCCAGTACCCGACCATCTGTTGTGATGGTCGGGTACTGGGGCGGCCGTAGGCTGGTATTATGAGGCTGGGAAGGGCCAAAAACAGTGGACCTTCCCACCCTTGTAATGCTAGGCTGCTGCTGCTGTGTTGTATCGGGCTGGTTATAAAAATGTGGGGGACCCCCACGTTGTTTTTTTTTTAAATTTAACAATAGATGTTGGGTCCCCCACATTTTTAATAACCAGCCATATACAAGGCCGCAGCAGCCTGGCATTACACGGGTGGGAGGGGCCACTGGTTTAGTACATTCCCAGGCTAATAACACTGTGTTGTTTGTGGCTGGTTATGATAAATTGGGTGGAACCCCATGTCTTTTTAATAAAAATAATAAATAAATAATAAAAAAAAATGACGTAGGGTCCCCCCCATTTTTATAACCAGCCAGATACAACACAGCAGCAGCAGCCTAGCATTACAAGGGTGGGAAGGTCCACTGTTTTTGGCCCTTCCTAGACTCATAATACCAGCCTGCGGCCGCCCCAGAGCCCGACCATCACAACAGATGGTCGGGTACTGGATCGTACCCAGCTCTTCCCGGCACCCCTGGTGGTGGTGGGTACCGGGGTAATAATGGTGTTTAGTGTTAGCCTCTGTACCGGCTAACACTAAGCCTCCCCTTAGTAATGGACCTTGTCACTCAGACAGCGGCCATTACTAAAGTGATAGTAATAAAACTTGAAAAGAAAAGACAAAGATATAGATAAAATATTTTATTGAAATAAAGCACCCCCAACACAACCCTCATTAACCATTTTATTGATGAAAAAAAAAGCGTCATTTAAGTAGTCCTCGAAACCGACGTAGTCCAAACACCAAACCTGTAAAAAATCAAAAATATATAAAAAAAAATGAAATAAAACATGTCGTAGGCTTAGTTTCACTTTCATGTGTGATACTGACTGTTATACCATGTATAGAAGCCTGCGGCAAAGTTGGCTTAGATACAGGGCGCCAGCAGACGGTATCATACATGGCCATACAGACATATATACAAACAAACATACATACATACATACATACATGCAAACATACATTCACATATACACATACAAACATGACAACATACATACATGAAAACATACATACAAACATACATACATGCAAACATACCTACATGAAAACACATACATGAAAACATACATGAAAACATACATACATGCAAACATACATACATGCAAACATACATGCACATATACACATACAAACATGACAACATACATACAAGCAAACATACATACATACAAGCAAACATACATACAAGCAAACATACATACATACATGCAAACATACATACATGCAAACATACATAAATGCAAACATACATGCATACATACATACATGCAAACATACATACATGAAAACATACATACATGAAAACATACATACATACATGAAAACATACATGCACATATACACATACATGCACATATACACATACAAACATGACAACATACATACATGAAAACATACATTCAAACATACATACATGCAAACATACCTACATGAAAACACATACATGAAAACATACACACATACAAACATGAGAACATACATACATACATACATACATACATGCAAACATACATACATGAAAACATACATACATGCAAACATACATGCACATATACACATACAAACATGACAACATACATGCACATATACACATACATACATGAAAACACATAGATGAAAACATACACACATACAAACATGACAACATACATACAAGAAAACATACATACATGCAAACATACATACATGAAAACATACATACATACATACATACATGAAAACATACATACATGCAAACATACATGCACATATAGACATACAAACATGACAACATACATACAAGAAAACATACATACATACATACATACATAACAACATACATACAAAAATAAACTCACCTAAGACGTTCCCACGAAGAGCTGAACGGTCCCGTCACTTTTCTTCTCCCATTCACAATAACAGAGCGGTGGGCGCAGATGACGTAATCACGTGGGCCTGATATGATTACGTCATCTGCGCCACAACGCATTGTTACTATGAATGCGAGCGGCGCCAAGAAGAAGGAAGATGGCAAGTGACGGGACCGTTCAGAGCACCGTTAGAACGCCTTAGGTGATTATTATTTTATTTTATATATTTTTAGTTGTTCGCCGGGTGCTGATGCAGCACCGATGCGGCAGGTACAAAAATGTAGTGACAGGGTGGGGGAGGGAAAAGTGGCTTGCCGAAACGGGGTGAATGTAATGTATCTAGCAACATCAGGAGCGCGCACACTGCAGAGCGGAGCGGCTTGATTGGCATCGAGCCGCTCACGCCCCTTTTTAGAAAAGATAACCAGCACTTGCTGAGTTATCAAGTGTAAAAAAAAGGCACTTAGGAAATGAATTTAAATTTTTTTTTAACACCAAATGTTTTAAAATTCATTTCCTGCTTAGAATGTATAAAAAAAAAAAATTTGAGTCAACTTGGGACAACCCCTTTAACCCCTTCCTTCTTTCCTCCTCCCTCACACAGCACATAAATAGATATTGATTAAGCTAAAGCTGCTGCTCTTCTAACCTGACTCTGGAGCTCCGTGGAGGAGTCTTCACTGTGGCAGCAGCACAGCAGGAAGGAGCTGCGTGAGGTGCTGAGTGTGTGTGACACTGCAGTACAGGCTGTGCCGATTGGTGGAGCAGACAGAAGCACCTGCTGCTCCTCCAATCAGCGCTCACTTCACGCAGCAGTGCAGAGAAAGGAACATTTCTCCTCTCTTCTGCTCGTACCCACTGGCGCCCCCCTTACAGCATGGCGGCCGGCGCCATGTGCGACCGCACGTGTCCCACATAGCTAAGGCCGGCCATGTGTGTATGTGGCTGCACATAGTGATGTAATAAGATCACTATATGCTGTGTAAATGAATGGAGAGAAGTGTATGACGCTGATTGGTCACTGATTGGTCACTGTTTGGTCAGCGTCATACACTTCTCTCCACAACGCTCTCTTGGTCAAAAAGTAAATCATGCCCAGTTGTCCATTAAGAAACTCATTAGCATAAAGCTAAAATAGGTCATAACTCCGTCAAAAATGATAGTTTTTCTAAATAAAAAACACTGCTGTAATCTACATTACAGCGCCGATCACATTATGTAGAAGATAGGCCACTTATAATGTGGTGACAGAGCCTCTTTAACTGTCATCGTTAGCATAATGTATCTTTAGTTCTATCGAATAACATTTATATTACAACACAATATAAAGTATTTTACAGTTACTAATGTGTTTTTTTGTGTTTTTTTTAGAGGTTTGGTTGTTGGTCTTCGTCGGATTTGAGGACTACTTCGATGACTGCGTCATTATTTTCAATAAATTGGTTAATATGGGTTGTGTTGGGGGTTTTATTTAATATGAAATGGGAGGCATAAGGAGGTACAGTAAAGACCCCATGCACTAGAGCCCCATTACAGCTGTGTACAAAATGGAGCCATAAGACCATGAGGTTCAGGCCTGACACTCTTGATACAAAAGTCCAGGAGCTTAAAGGGTTGTCCCAAGTTGACTCAAATTTTTATTTTTTTTTACACATTATAAGCAGGAATTTAATTTTCAAATATTTGCTGTTAAAAAATGTTAAAAATTCATTTCCTAAGTGCCTTTTTTTTACACTTGATAACTCAGCAAGTGCTGGTTATCTTTTCTAAAAAGGGGCGTGAGCGGCTTGATGTCAATCAAGCCGCTCCGCTCCGCTCCGCAGTGTGCGCGCTCCCGATGTTGCTAGATACTGTAGTTCTAGCAACATCGGGAGAATGTTCGTCTCAAGCGGGCATGGTAAGCCCGATTGAGACGAACTTACCGTGAATGTCATCAACCCTACACTACACTACACTACACTACACTACATTCACCCCGTTTCGGCAAACAACTTCTCTATCCCCCCCCCCCCTGTCACCATGTGTATATCTGCATGCATGTGTATATCTGCATGTATGTTTGAATGTATGTGTTTGCATGTATGTATGTATGTATGTATGTATGTTTTCATGTATGTATATATGTGCATGTTTGTATGTATGGTTGCATGTATGTATGTTTGCTTGTATGTATGTTTGCTTGTATGTATGTTTGCTTGTATGTATGTTTGCTTGTATGTATGTTTGCTTGTATGTATGTTTGCTTGTATGTATGTTTGCTTGTATGTATGTATGTATGTTTGCTTGTATGTATGTATGTTTGCTTGTATGTATGTATGTTTGCTTGTATGTATGTATGTTTGCTTGTATGTATGTTTGCTTGTATGTATGTATGTTTGCTTGTATGTATGTATGTATGTTTGCTTGTATGTATGTATGTTTGCTTGTATGTATGTATGTTTGCTTGTATGTATGTATGTTTGCATGTATGTATGTTTGCTTGTATGTATGTATGTATGTTTGTTTGTATGTATGTTGTCATGTTTGTATGTGTATATGTGCATGTATGTATGTTGTCATGTTGTCATGTATGTATGTTGTCATGTATGTATGTTGTCATGTTGTCATGTATGTATATGTGCATGTATGTATGTTTTCAAGTATGTATGCATGTATGTTGTCATGTATGTATGTGTATATGTGCATGTATGTGTATATGTGCATGTATGCATGTTTTCAAGTATGTATGTTTGCATGTATGTTTGCATGTATGTTGTCATGTATGTATGTTGTCATGTTTGTATGTGTATATGTGCATGTATGTGTATATGTTCATGTATGTTTTCATTTATGTATGTTTGCATGTATGTATGTTTGCATGTATGTTATCATGTATGTATATATGTGCATGTTTGTATGTATGGTTGCATGCAAGTATGTATCAAAGCCAAATTTGCGGCAGGCTTCTATACATGGTATAACAGTCAGTATCACACATGAAACTGAAACTAAGGCTACGACATGTTTTCGAGGACTACTTAGATGACGCTTTTTTTTCATCAATAAAATGGTTAATGAGGGTTGTGTTGGGGGTGCTTTATTTCAATAAAATATTTTATCTATATCTTTGTCTTTTCTTTTCAAATTTTATTACTACCACTTTAGTAATGGCCGCTGTCTGAGTGACAAGGTCCATTACTAAGGCGAGGCTTAGTGTTAGCCGGTACAGAGGCTAACACTAAACACCATTATTACCCCGGTACCCATCACCACCAGGGGTGCCGGGAAGAGCTGGGTACGATCCAGTACCCGATCATCTGTTGTGATGGTCGGGCTCTGGGGCGGCCGCAGGCTGGTATTATGAGGCTGGGAAGGGCCAAAAACAGTGGACCTTCCCACCCTTGTAATGCTAGGCTGCTGCTGCTGTGTTGTATCTGGCTGGTTATAAAAAATGGGGGGGACCCTACGTCATTTTTTTAAATTATTTATTTATTATTTTTATTAAAAAGACATGAGGTTCCACCCAATTTATCATAACCAGCCACAAACAACACAGTGTTATTAGCCTGGGAATGTACTAAACCAGTGGCCCCTCCCACCCGTGTAATGCCAGGCTGCTGCGGCCTTGTATATGGCTGGTTATTAAAAATGTGGGGGACCCAACGTCTATTGTTAAATGTAAAAAAAAACGACGTGGGGGTCCCCCCCATTTTTATAACCAGCCCGATACAACACAGCAGCAGCAGCCTAGCATTACAAGGGTGGGAAGGTCCACTGATTTTGGCCCTTCCCAGCCTCATAATACCAGCCTACGGCCGCCCCAGTACCCGACCATCACAACAGATGGTCGGGTACTGGATCGTACCAAGCTCTTCCCGGCACCCCTGGTGGGGGTGGGTACCGGGGTAATAATGGGTGGTTAGTGCTAGCCTCTGCACCGGTTAACACTAAGTACCGCCTTAATAATGGACGCTGTCAATCAGCCAACTGCCATTATCTAGGCACTAATAAAGTTTGAAAAAAAAACACAAATACAATTTTTTTTTATTGAAATAAGAAATCCACAAAAAACCCTCGTTAACTATTTTATTAAAATTTTCAAAAAACTTAGATCTACGCAGTAGTCCAACGAATCGACGATGTAGTCCAATCGGTACATCAAAATCTGCAACAACATTAAAAAAAAGTTATCAATGTGAACAATACCGATACTTATACTCACCTACACACACACACACACACAAACAACCACACACAAACATATACACAAACACATATAAAAACACACCCATATATTACACAAACACACACATAAACACACAAACACATACACACAAACATATACACAAACACACAAATATACATATACAAAAATACACAAACATATTCACTCAAACATATACACATATGCACAAACACATCCATATATACACAAACACACATACATAAACACACAAACACACACACATATACACACACATATACACACAAAGATATACACAAACACATGTACACAAACACACCCATATATACACAAACACACATAAACACACACACAAACATATACACAAACACACCCATATATACACAAAAACACCCATATATACACAAACACACATACATAAACACACAAACACACACACACATATACACACAAACACATGTACACAAACACACCCATATATACACAAACACACATACATAAACACACACACAAACATATACACAAACACACCCATATATACACAAACACACCCATATATACACAAACACACACACACATATACACAAACACACACACACATATACACAAACACACACATATATACACAAACATACACACATATACGCAAACACACATATACAAAAACACACGCAAACATATACACATATGCACAAACACACCCATATATACACAAACACACACATATACACACACACACATATACAAAAACACACAAACATATACACATATGCACAAACACACCCAGATATACACAAACACACACACACCCTATTGTATCACCCCCTTTCCATGTAGACTGTGCGCTTGTGAGCAGGGCCCTCTCTCCTTATATTTATACTGTAACATTGTAACTTACTAGAATTGTATGTCACTGTACCCTGTAATTTATTGTACAGCGCTGTGGAAAATGTTGGTGCTTTATAGGTAATATTATTATCATTTATAATGTAATTATAAAGAAAGCGCATAGATAGGCGCAGTAATAATATACATTATACAATCAATGCCATCTCCCCACTTTACTACACAATGCTGCCCGAGGTCAGGGGGGCTCTAGACTTCATACAGGTTGTGTCCATGGTGCTTCCTATAGAGCTGGGATATGGGTGTCCTACTAAGGATATATTATTGGGTGTGATCGCCCCCACCAGCTGATCGGGGATGTTTGTAAGTTATTCATGTAAACCACATGTCATTGCAATATCTATGTTGTTTTTATTTGACTGACATTTATTAAAGCATTATGGGAAGAACATATATATTTCAAAAGGTTTGAATATGGAAACCAAGTGGATAAAGTGAAGAGATCATACAGCTGGTATGTGGTTGGCATGTAACTGGCATATGATTGGTCACTCCCTGGCACCTGCCCGGGATGTTATGATTTGAATTTTCTGCTCGGCCTACAGATCAGTTGATCAGTTGGTTGGAAACAACTGCAGCGTCTTGTTATATACAAGAAGCGATTCATAGATATTTGAGGGCACATTTTGGGTTTTTGGGGAGTTTTTTTTGCTGTTTTTTATTCCAGGATTACACCATACTTTCCTGATCATCTACTGGTAAGTGCAGATCTTTACACACCACACACACTACACACAGGACAGTATATACACAGTACACAAGGTATAAGACGACGGGCGTGACCTGGTCGGTGGATTGATATTTTCAGGGGCCATGTCATTTACTGATCAGTTTTGTAATTCTTAACCCCTTGTGGACACAACCCATTTTTTCAAATCTGACATGTGTCACTTTATATGGTAATACATTTGCAATGGTTTTACTTATCTAAGTGATTCTGACTGTGATTGTTTTCTCGTGACACATTGCACTTGTATGTTAGTGGAAAAATTTGGTCGATAAATTCAGTATTTATTTGTAAAAAAAACACCAACATTTTGAGGAAATTAGTTAAAATTTGTATATTTCTAAATTTAAATGTATCTGCTTTTCAGACAGATAGTAATAGCACACAAAATAGTTACTAGTTAACATTTTTTTAGAAAATCTATTTTAATATAGAAAATTGTTTAACACAGAAGGTTTTACCAAAGACACGCAACTCAAAATGTATTGCCCAGGTTCTGCAGTTTTTAGAAATATCCCATATGTGACCCTAGTGCGCCACATGACTGAAATACTGGCCTCAGAAGCAAAGGAGCACCTAGTGGATTTTGGGGCCTCCTTTTTATTAGAATATATTTTAAACACTATGTCAGGTTTGAGGAGGTCTTGTAGTGCCAAAACATAGGAACAACTCCAAAAAGAGACCATTTTGGAAATTACACCCCGAAAGAATGTATCTAGGGGTATAGTGAGCAATTTGACCACGCAGGTTTTTTGATAAATGTATTTGGAATTAGGTTGTGTAAATCAAAATTGAAATTTTTTCTCATAAAATATAGATTTAGCTACAATTTTTACATTTAAATAAGGAATAAAGGAGAAAAAGCACCCCAACATTTGTGAAGAAATTTCTCCCGAAATTGCCTGGACGTATGACAGGGCTCAGAATTGAAAGAGTACCATGCCCATTTGAGTCTTATTTTGGTGAATTTAACTGCATTGGCCCACAAGTGCAGGGCTTTGAGGTCAAATACTGAAACAAACCCCCAGAAGTGACGCCATTTTGGAAACTACACCCCTCAAGGCATTTTTTGAGTGGTGTAGTGAGCATTTTCACACCAGAGGTGTTTTTTTTATTAGAAATTAGAAAATAACATGCAGATGTGTGGCAAGTGTCACACTGATAAATGGTGCCCGATTTTAACCCCCTTTTGGAACACACGCTGCACATTTTGTGTCTACATTTTCTGAGAGCCAGAACTTTTTTATTTTTCATTAACTGAGCTCTGTGAGGGCTTATTTTTTTGCGGGACAATCTGTAGTTTTCATTGGTACCATTTTGGGGTACATGCAAATTTTTGATCATTTTTTTATTTATTTTTTGTGAAGCAGGGTGACCAAAAAACATCAATTTTTTTTATTCTTTTTTTATTTATTTTATTTTATTTATTTTTTTATTCTTTTTTTTTTTACGCCGTGCATCATGCATTATAAATGACATATTGAAATTATTTTGCGGGTTGCTACCATTATGGCGACACCAAATGTATATAGTTTTTTAATATTTTACAGCGTTTTACAGCTATAACTTATTTTTGCGTCAAAAAGGCTGTGTAAGGGCTTGCTTTTTGCGGCACGAGCGGTTGTTTATATTAGTACCATTTTGTGGTACATGCGACTTTTTGATCATTTTATCAAAAAATTTCTGGGAAGGCGAGGTGATCAAAAAAGTGTGACTCTGGCATTATTTTTTACGGTGTTCACCGTGCAGGAATTTTTTTATAGTTGGGGTCGTTACGGATGCGGCAATACCAAATATGTGTACTTTTTTAATGTTTTCAGTTTTTTCCTGTAATATAAGTTTTATTATGGGAAAAAAAAATGCATTTCTTGTTTATGTAACGTGAAACTTTTTTTAGTCAACATTTTTAGTAACTTTTTTTTTGTCCCACTAGAGGACTTGAAGGCCTGAAGCCCTGATTGCTATTCTAATATACTGCAGTACACACGTAATGCAGTGTATTAGGGCACATTCAGACGTGGCGGGATTGCTGTTGAATTCTGCTGCGGACAGTCCGCAGTTAAATTCTGCAGCAGCCGTTTTTTACATGTCTTTCTATACATTTTGAGGAAACTTAGCTCAGACGTTGCAGAAAATAAGTGTGTGGAAATTGGACTGCGGTGCAGATACTTCCCTCCGCAGCACGCTCATTCCATTGCGGAGAAGAAGCTGACTTTCACTGCGGATCTCAGCATTTGCATTGCAAAGGCTGAAATCTGCAGCAAGTCTGCTGTGATATCCACAACGTCTGAATTACCTGTCAAATATGAAAATGTTGCTGCAACATTTTCTGCGGAAAAATTCTGCCACGTCTGATCGTGGCCTTAGAGCTGTCAGTCATACACTGACAGCAAGCTTATTAGGTCCCATCTCTTGGGTAGGCTGGGCCTAATAGGCTTCTCTACTTGGCAACCAGGAGGCAATTGTTAGGCCTCCGGTTGCCATAACAACCATAATCGCGTCACAAACCATCGAAATGCTGTGGTCGCAATTGACAGCAGCATTTAGGGGGTTAATCGGCGAGGGTTGGACAACAGTCCAGTTCCTGCCGTTACCGCAGTGTTTCAGCTGTGGTATACAGATGACACCCGCTGGTGATGGAGCGGGCTTAGTTTCTGAGCCTGCTCCATCACCGTCAAGGACAGTTACGCGACAATGCGCTAACCCCTTGGCGGCAGCGACGTAAATGTACGTGACATGTAAAAGGGTTAATAACATATCTTCTATTTTCCTACATATATGGGGGGGGGTCACAGAAAATTTGTACAAATATACTAATATGTCTCACGCCTTACAATGGTGACTTTGGAACAGATTATCTGAAAAGTTACGCAACTTTTTATATTGGTCCAGTTTTTATTATGTAAAAAGAAAACAAATTGCTTATAGTCATAGCTGGAGGCTGGGCATTACCTGGCACTTGTACCCGCTTAGCATTTTAGAATTTGAACTGGCAGACTATTTGGGCCTCTGTAGATTTTCACTGCAGCAGTCCTATTCATTCAGTTCTGTGCACATGACCCGTAAATACTGTGCGGGAGAGGAATTTATTAAGACTGGCATTCCAGTCCTAATGGGAAACAAGCGGAGTAAGATGCAACAAATTTCTTAAGAGGCGCATGCTAGATTTACGCTATAATTTACGCCAGTTTCTGGAACAAATAATAATAAATGCGTCGGGCCATGGGTTTTTTTTTAAAAAGTGTCAAGGGTGACGAAAACGGCCCAACAGTCAAAATTTTTGTCACTTTTGAGCCGTTTACGATTTTTCTACGCCAGATAACAGGCGTAGAAAAGTTGTTCAATTCCTCCTATGTTTTTACATGTGATAATAAAAAGATAATAGTTCTAGAAAATGCTACTAGTACTATTTCTATTCCTAGCCACACCACACATGGATCCTGCGGCAGGGTTGTTGGTGGAGTGATAGTTCAGATCTACCAAGTCTACACAGAACTTTATTCTTTTACAAGTGAGTGTCATGAAGAGAGACTGAAGACCCGACTGTAATGTAGAAGATGAAGCTCCAGATCTTAGTGCTCAGTGTAGGAATGACTCCCTCCTTGCTCTCCACATATAAGAACACTACATATTTCTCCATGTGTAAATATCTTTATATACTATCTGTGTGTTCAGCAGCCAGTGACACACGGACTGCCCGCTAGAGCAGAAGACATGGAGCGCCAGCAAGAGAAAGAAGGCACCGGCGACATGAGTACCATGATGGCATCAGCACTGCTGGCCGGCTTCACTATAAGGGTATGTTCACACGTTGTGTAAACACTGCGGATTATATGCCACGTATTTCATTGTGTAAAATCCACAGAATAATACAGTAGCAGCAAAGTGGATGAGATGTAACCAAATCTGATCCACACGTTGCGTAAAAAATCCACCAAAAAACTCTGAAATTGACCTGTGGTGCGTTTTTTTCAATCCCCAGCATGTGAATCTGCTTTGGATCCGCTGCTTTTCTGTTGTGGGTTTTTCCCATTGAATTCAATTTTTGCGGCGGAAACAATGGGATTCCATTACAAAATTTGCAATTCAGAAAAAAGAAAAAGCTTTTTGTCGTTTAAAATGAATAATAAGGTTTATACTTACCACCCAGGTGTTGTCATAGCGACTCATTCTTTTATTGTCCGTCCAGGCCGGGCTCCTGGGGTGACGTTTTATCCCATGTGACTGCTGCAGCGGTCACATGGGCTGTAGCTTCATCCCAGGAGGCCGCACTGCAAGGAAAACACGGGAACGCGTCGCCATAACTACGGAGAACGGGCTAAGTATAAGTGTTTTTTTTCTGCAGTGGACATTACGCCTGAAAAACTGCACCACAATTTGGTGTGTTTTTTCGGCCGATATTCCCTGCAGGTTCCAGGGCGAATATGCTGTGCACTTTTACGCAGCGTATCCGCCCTGTGTGAACATGGCCTTACTGTCAGTGTCTTTTATTACTTCATTTTCAATGTATAATTTATATAACCAAACTAATTAATTGGTGTAGAAAAGCTGTTGAATTTCACCCTATGTTTTTACATGTGACAATAAAAAGATAATAGAAATAGTACTAGTAGCATTTTCTAGAACTATCCACACCACACATGGATCCTGCGGCAGGGTTGTTGGTGGAGATATAGTACAGCTCTGCCAGGTCTGCACAGAACTTTATTCTTTTACAAGTGACACTGTCATGAAGAGAGACTGAAGACCCGACTGTAATGTAGAAGATGAAGCTCCAGATCTTACACCTCATGCACACGACCGAGTGTGCCGTCCGAGTCCCGTCAGTGATCCGAGGAAAGATAGGACATGTCCGTCTATCTTTCCTCGGATCGGAGACTCCGACCATTTTTCATGGACCCGATTCACCTCTTATAGTGAATGGGTCCGTGAAGACTATCGGGTGTCACTCGGATCCTGTCAAAAACGGCCTGAGTGGCACAACGGTCGTGTGCATGAGCATTTAGTGCCCAATGTGGGAACGACTCCCTCCTTGCACTCCACATATAAGAACACTACATATTTCTCCATGTGTAAATATCTTTATATACTATCTGTGTTTTCAGAAGCCAGTGACACACGGACTGCCCGCTAGAGCAGAAGACATGGAGCACCGGCAAGAGAAAGATGGAACCATGGACGTACCTACCATGATGGCATCAGCACTGCTGGCCAGCTTCACCAATACTGTCAGTGTCAGAGTCTTTTATGTCTGCATTTCAGTGTATAGTTTATATATATTGCAGCACCGGACACTTTATCACTGACCACATACCACATCAGTATAGTAAGGCAGTCCTAAATGAGAAATTCACTTCTACCCTACATATTGTTCCAAATATTAGCCGTTCCACTGATCACGGAGTACTTTTATATGTAAGTATTCCAGTGTACGCTGCCCTTTACATTCTATAGTATCCTATACTGCAAAATATGAAGAAGAGAAGGACAGAATTATGTAAATCATGTCCTGGAGAAAACAAAACTCCACCATGTCCCTCCATTTCTCCGCAGCCATGAAGGAATAGATCTGCTCTGGTAATGCCAGTGACATCAGTATAATGTTCTGCATCCTAAGAGAATCATCTCACGGTTACAGCTTTATTCTTTATATCATTCCTTACACTAGATTCATACCGGTTACATTTATATTTTATCCATTATAAAATAATATCATATGTTCAGTATAATAAGGAAACCAGCACTTTCTGCAACTTTTATCAGGGCCGGTTTGAGGTGCCTGGGCAGTAAATCTGGTGGGTGCCCATCATAATTGTAATTTTACGGGCACATGACAACTTTTTCTATAAGGGTAATCTGTATAGAAATGCATTTGTTGTCAGTCGTTTTATACCAGATAAAGCTCAGCACTTGTAGTACAGGTTTCTATAGGAGCTAGTCTATATAGACATGTACTGAGCTCTATGTGATATAAAATGATGGACAGAACATATACATTTCTACACAGACCAGTCCTTATAGAAACTGGCATATGATAAACCTTTTTCTACAAAGGGAAATCCGTGTAGAATTGAATGCACTTCTTGTGCAATATTGTAAATGACATATAAAACCTCTTACATGTTCTGAGTGGTCTATGTGATATAAATGGTGCCATTTCTACACAGACTAGCCCCTATAGAAACTGGCAAGTGCGAAACTGGTCTATAATATACCATTTTTTCTACAGGGGCTAGTCTGCAGAAATGCCCAGGTTTTCAACCATATAATACTGAATAGAGAGCCATAATATCTAGTCATAATGGGACGTAAGCGATTTGTGTATTGGAGCCAGGGCAGGGGCTAGTCTACCTTCCCACAGAATCAGAGCGCCTCCTGTTGTGTCTGTGACTCCTCCGAGTTTATCTCCTGCTGCCCGGCAGAGAATGAATGGCTCCTGTCTGCCCAGTTCTGTCCTATGCCTCTGGCAGTGCGTGCCACCCTCCGCCAGCCCTTACAGTAAAGTCCCTAGCCACCCTGTGCCACTAAAGCTGAGATCTGTGTTGTAGCCGATGATATGACTGTTGCAGTATTTGCAGCTTTCAACAGCACTCAGACATTGTGGGAGAATCAAACTGGTTTTACTTGGGACAAACAGCAACCAACATCAGTAACAATATCAAGATGGAGAATACAAGAGATAACATACACATCACCACTAGAGGAGCTACACATAGATAATAACTAATAGTTAACAGAGCGCCATCTACTGTCAGTTCAAGATCGTTCCTCCAGCATTAAGCTGCAGATGTTGTAATATTCCAACAATGACGTCATTTCATTGGCTTAGAAAACAACACAGATCTTCACCTAACTCCAGCTGCCTGTCCTGCAGAGAATGAATGGCTCCTGCCTGTCCAGTTCTTTTCTGTCCTGTGCCTCTGGCAGTACATGCCACCCTCTGCCAGCCCTTACAGTAAAGTCCCTAGCCACCCCTGCACCGCTAAGGCTGAGATCTGTGTTGTAGCCGGACATGACGTTATTACATTGGCCTAGCACAGCAACACAGAGCTCCTCCTAACTCCAGCTGCCTGTCCTGCAGAGAATGAATGGCTCCTGCCTGTCCAGTTCTTTTCTGTCCTGTGCCTCTGACAGTACATGCCACCCTCTGCCAGCCCTTACAGTAAAGTCCCTAGCCACCCCTGCATCGCTAAGGCTGAGATCTGTGTTGTAGCCGGACATGACATTATTACATTGGCCTAGCACAACAACACAGAGCTCCTCCTAACTCCTGCTGCCTGTCCTGCAGAGAATGAATGGCTCCTGAATGTAAAGTTCTTTTCTGTGCCTCTGGCAGTACATGCCACCCTCCGCCAGCCCTTACAGTAAAGTCCCTAGCCACCCCTGCACCGCTAAGGCTGAGATCTGTGTTGTAGCCGGACATAACGTTATTACATTGGCCTAGCACAACAACACAGAGCTCCTCCTAACTCCTGCTGCCTGTCCTGCAGAGAATGAATGGCTCCTGCCTGTCCAGTTCTTTTCTGTGCCTCTGACAGTATATGCCACCCTCTGCCAGCCCTTACAGTAAAGTCCCTAGCCACCCCTGCACCGCTAAGGCTGAGATCTGTGTTGTAGCCGATGACATGACTCCATTACATTGGCCTAGCACAGTAACACAGAGCTCCTCCTAATCCATGCTGCACAAAGATGAAGAGATCACATGGGGGAGATGATGGTGCAGCTGGGGGAGGGCTGACGTTGATGGAAGTGCTCCCAGCCTCCCCTGCAGGCTGCAGTTGTGACTTTTACTAGCACTGTGCCTGTGGCGCTCATCATTTAAAGGGGTTTGCCTATCAGGGACATTTATGTCATATCCACAGGATATGTCATAAATATCAGATAGATGCGGGTCCATTGCTGGGTCTACACAGTGGACAGTAGTAAGGGGGTCCTGTGCAACTGCAACCGCTGCGACTACTATAGCTACACCACTAGGTGTGGATTGATATTTTTAGAATTCTCTTGGAATGTCTCTAAAATTTTAATTAATGGAAATGAATCAAGTTTTAATTCATTAATTATAAAACATTTGTTAAGTTAAAAAAGAAAACTAAATACAAACTGTTCTATTGTAGCCTCCACCACTCCACGTTATGGCGCACATCCTGAAGAAAGCCGAGGACTATGTAAGTTATATCAGCAGATGATCCTATTATTACACAGAACATCTGTAAGTCCACAGAAATAAACCTAACCAGAATAAATTTCAACCCTACACACACACTATATACACATATATATATATATATATACATTATATGTATAAATATATACACACACATATACATGTGTGTGTGTGTGTGTGTGTGTGTGTGTGTGTGTGTGTGTGAGTGTGTGTGTGTGTGTGTGTGTGTGTATATGTATATATATATATGTATGTATATAGCCCACTCCAAAATACGAGACAGCACTCCAGTTGTAGTGAAAAATAGGATCACTTTAATCACCCCTTGCGACGTTTCAGCCCTACTCCATGGGGCCTTTCTCATTGCATACACACACATATATACACACACACTATATATATATATATTTTTACTTTTTGAGATACAGCTGTTCTGTATCCTGTATTGCAGCTGTATTGTGCGCTAAGACCTGAATCTGTATGGTCCATGGGAATGACAGGTTTAGTGCAAGCGGGTTCTGTGTGTCTGACACGCGGGATACACCTGTGATCGATCTAAGTTATGAACCTGACGGACACAGGACCTGACAGGTACAGGATTCAGCGTAAGATACTGTTAGGGATACTGCCCCTTCCCTTGCATGTTCCCTGTTTGTTTTCCTGTGCACTTAGACAGCGTAGGGACCGCCGCCCAGTTGTACCTCGTCGCCTAGGGCGAGTCGTTGCAAGTAGGCAGGGACAGGGCGGTGGGTAGATTAGGGCTCACTTTCCCTTCACCTCCTTCCGGCCATTACAGATACAGCCGCTCTGTATACAGCATACAGAGCAGCTGTATCTTAAAAAGTAAAAATAATTTTTAATAAAAACTAATTATAAAGTTGCACAAAACACACTGATTGACTTTATTTATTTTGTTTTTTAAAAAAAACATTCCTTTTGAAAGGCTTTATACAATGTTATCTTTCTAGTTCTCCAAGGATCTACAAGTGGAGGAATTTACCATGGAGAAGGTAAGAGCCTCATTTCTTCGAAAATCATAAAATCTTCTTAACCATGGAAAAGCGACGTAGCGGAGTACAGGCTCATAGATTCTCTATCAAGCTCGTACTTCGCTACATCAATTTCCGAAAAAAGCCGAATAGAAACTACGCGGCTAAGCGCTCACACAAGCGCTTCTGCCGCTTTGTTTTAGCTATTGGTGGGGGTTTCAATGCTCGAACCCCCACCAATTAAAACATCTGACATGTCACTATGACATGTCAGGAGTTTGTTGAATATTTAGGTACACTTTAATTTTCCAGGAACTTCTCTAGAGCTGCACTAGATCAAAACGACAATGATCAATTTATTTTAAGTATTCTCTTCATTTTATTTACAGATGAGAGACAAAGGACTGAAGATCACCGAGTACTATGTAAGTGATATCAACAGACCATCCTATTAACACACAGAATATCTGTAGAGATACATTTATAGTTAGGTCCAGAACTATTTGGACAGTGACACAATCTTCATTCATGATTTGCGCTCTGCATGCTTTACATTCGATTTGAAATGAAATAACTGAGATGCAATTGAAGTGTAGACTTTCAGGTTTAATTCAAGGGGTTGAACAAAAATATCCTGTGAAACGTTTAGGAATTGCAACCATTTTTCTACACAGCCGCCTCATTTCAGGGGCTCAAAGGTAATTGGACAAATTAACCTAACCATAAATAAAATGTTTTTTGTTAAATACTTTGTAGAGAATCCTTTGCAGGCAATGACTGCCTGAAGTCTGGAACCCATGGACATCACCAAACGCTGGGCTTCCTCCTTTGTGACGCTTTGCCAGGCCTTTACTGCAGCGGTCTTCAGTTGTTGCTTGTTTGTGGGTCTTCCTGCCTTAAGTTTTCACTTAAGCAAGTGAAATGCATGCTCGATAGGGATGAGATCTGGTGATTGACTTGGCCATTGCAGAATATTGCACTTCTTTGTCTTAAAAAACTCCTGGGTTGCTTTCGCAGTAAGTTTTGGATCATTGTCCATCTGTAATGTGAAGCGATGTCCAATCAACCTTGCTGCATTTGGTTGAATCTGAGCAGAAAGTATATCCCTGAACAATACAGAATTCATCCGGCTGCTTCTGTCTTCAGTCACATGATCAAAAAACACTAGTGACCCAGTGCCTTTGGCAGCCATGCATGCCCATGCCATCACACTGCCTCCACCATGTTTTACAGAGGATGTGGTGTGCTTTTGATCATGAGCCGTTCCAAGCCTTCTCCATACTTTCTTCCTCCCATCATTCTGGTACAGGTTGATCTTAGTTTCATCTGTCCATAGAATGCTGTCCCAGAACTGGGCTGGCTTCTTTACATGTTGTTTGGCAAAGTCTAATCTGGCCTTTCTATTTTTGAGGGTGATTAATGGTTTGCACCTGTTGGTGAACCCTCTGTATTTGCTCTCATGAAGTCTTCTCTGTATGGTAGACTTAGATACTGATACACCTACTTCCAGGAGTGTGTACTTCACAGGGTAGATGTTGTGGAGGGGTTTTTCTTCACCAGGGAAAGGATTTCGTGGACGTCCAGGCTTTTTGGAGTTCACGACATCACCAGTACGCTCTTTTTTTCAAGAATGTACCAAGCTGTTGATTTGGCCACTCCTAATATTTGTGCTATCTCTCTGATGGTTTTCTTCATTTTTGTCTGCCTAACGGTCTGTTTAACTTGCATTAAGAGCTCCTTTGACCTCATGTTGTGGGTTCACAGCAACTTCTTCCAAATGCAAATGCCACACCTGAATCAACTCCAGACCTTTTATTTGCTTAATTGATGATGGATTAACGAGGGAATAGCGCATTCTGCCCATTAAATAACTTTTGAGATAGTTGTCCAATTACCTATGGTCCCTTGAAAAAGAGGCAGCTACATATTAAAGAGCTGTAATTCCTAAACCCTTCCTCAAATTCGGATGTGAATACACTCTAATTAAAGCTGAGAGTCTGCACTTTAAGCCCATATTGATTATATAACTGTATATTCAATATGTTTTGGTAAACAGCTAAAATGCCAAAACTTCTGCCACCGCCAAATAATTCTGGACCTGACTGTATATATCACATAGAAGCCTCTATTCCATGACTGAGGGATGATAGAGTTCGGTCCTAGTAAACCCTTCTAAACCCCCTAGTGAGGCCAACCACCCAATCCCATCCTTGTACTCCTATTTCCCTCAATAAGGACAGACTCATGGTTTTATAAGGTTGGCCACAGCAGCCATTTTATTGACAAACAATAACTAATACAAATATTACCATCAAATATAAATAATCAACATTATCAACATTAATAACAAACATTCCGAGGAAAGAGATCCTTGGAGCTAAGTAGGGTATCTGCTCAGCGACTAATAAGTGCAGTATTTACCCCCAGCCGATTCCCCACAGCTCAGTTGCAGCGTATACAACTGCAGATAGCCAATAATTCAACCTTGCTCCCCGGGACACCACCCAGCAGGGGCCCAAAAATAGCCAGAGCCTCCATATTGCATAATTTGGGAAGGACCATACCCACGATGAGTTCCTCCCCCACCAATTTAACACCATCTCCAAGGACCTCCAACCTGCCAACCACTGCCATGACAAATAAAACATCACCGAAACGCAGCATAACAAAACAATAAAACAAATAGTGAGGGTGGGCGGAAAACTTCACCTGCGTGTGCTTCTCCTCCTAATGGCGCAGGCACTGCCTTCGTGCCACTATAATCCTCAGGCTCCGCCCCATAACCTCTCTCCTCCTATTACCCCGGTCATGTGGCCTCCTTCTATGTTCTGCGGCCCGGGTTGGACTTTCTTTCCAACAGCTGAAAAGTAGATTTATCACAGTAACTGTTTTTACCAGCACAAATCCCCCCTCCCCCACCACAGATATATAAAAGAATTATAAGAAAATGATATGGTAGAATTATATTTTATTTCTTTCCTTGTATAAGGATAAAGATGCAGAAGAAGATGCTGAGGACGGGGTAAGAGCCTCACTGTTACTATTACTAGATAGACATGACATATAACCCTCAACCACAGCACAGAATAACATTAACCAGTTCAGGACCGGGCTATTTTGCGCCTTCAGGACCAGACACCATTAAGCCCTTTTTAGCACGTGTTAGTTAAATGGCTATAACTTTTTTATTTGTTGGGCTGACGACGTGATTTTTGCGACGTTTTTTCCGTAGACAATGCAGGTTTCTTTTTTTATCGTTTTTATACGCACCTTTTTTGCTAATGTAGAATTTTTATTCATAAAGTTTGAAAATAATAGTAAAAAAATAAGCTTTCTTAAGTTTCAGTTATTTTTTTTGGTAATAACATAGTTTTACCCTAAAATAGACCTTTTATTTGTGATCGTCATTGTCTACCGGAAATTATAATATATTACATGTCTATATTAGGGTAATTGGGTCAGTACTAGCGTTACAAAAATGATTGGCGGGGGGGACGTTTTTTTTTGGGGTGGGTATTTTATGTGTATTTATTATTAATTTTTTTTTGCACTTGACTTGACTATTTTTTATTACTATGGTCTGTCCCTCAAAGGTCAAAAAAGACCATTGGGGAACTTTATCTATATTTTTTCCTTTCTTTTACACCATGTCTTTCCACTGTAACTGGGGCTGCACAGCATCCCCAGTTACAGGGGAAATCAGCCCTCTCATAGTGACGATTGTCACTAATAGGGCTGTGCTTGGTCTTGTAAGACCCTGCAGCAGTCTGTCAGTAACGGCACCCGGCGATCATGTGACCAGTCACATGAACACCGGGAGGAATAGAGAAAGCGCCGCTGCTGCTGTCTCTATTCCTATACACAGCGTTCATTGAGCGCTGTGTACAAGTCATCAGAGAAGACAGAAGCAGCGAAAGCTGCTTCTATCCTCTCCTCAGGGTCCCCGGCAGTCACTGACAGCCGGAGACCCGACATTCAGCTGCCCGATCGCGCAGGCAGCAAGTTAAAACCTGAGCCGTAAAAAGTCTATGGCTCGGGTTTTAAGGACCCTTACCGCTGGCCGTAAAAACACAGCCAGCGGTCGGGAACCAGTTAAACATCTCAGAGCCCAACAAGAGGGTCTATAGTTCGGCAGAATATCGTTCAGAAGGAGTTTTCCATAGATAAATCTACATGCGGGATCATTCAGTACTGACAGCAGAGTGTGAGAAGGAATCTGAAATGGGTGGACATGGTATTCACAAGAAAAATAGGAGATTATATATAACATTATTATATAACCCAGAAAAACGAATTCTTCCCTGTTCTGTTGTAGCCGATCTACATGAAGCTGGACGACGGCATGATGATCCCAGAAGATGTAAGTGATGTCAGCAGATAATGGTATTACTTCATGAGGATCCACAACTTCTCTACATATTAACCTGACATTACATTCTTTATATTCACATTATAATAAACCAGAAACCTAGTTATTACTGGAAATAGCGCTCACAATGTCTCTGACAGATTCCTTACATATATCACACTCAGCATTTACTCATTCTGAACATTATCTGTTACATTTCAATGTGTAGTTTTGGGTTTCATAGACTCCCCATCTTATAGACGGGCCGGCCTCAGATTTAACCTTTCCCGTCGCTGTACTGTCTTTTTATGTCGGTACAGGGTATTTAAAAATGGCGCTTGCTTTGAAGCCCAGCTGGCGCCATAGCTTCTGGGTCTCTGTTGTGTTACACACCAGGGACCCAGTGGCAATGCTTGCTATCACAGACATCTCTGATTTCAAGCATTTAACCCCTCAGATCAGGGGCGTAACTAGGAAAGACTGGGCCCCATAGCAAACTTTTGACTGGGGCCCCCCCCTCCGCTGGGTATCACACAACCGCCCCCTTGTAGATAGTGCCTCCCTATAGATTCCACCACACAGCGCCCCCCTATAGATAGCACCATACACAGCCCCCTGTAGATAGCGCCATACACAGCCCCCTGTAGATAATGACTTACAGACCCAAATCCCCCCTGTAGATAACGCCATACAGACCCCCTGTAGATAAGGCCATACAGACCCCCCTGTAGATAACGCCATACAGAACCCCCTGTAGATAACGCCATATAGCCCCCCCCCCCCCAAAAAAAAAGGGCCTATAGTTTGTCCTACAAAAGAGATGGGATAGGATAGGGGAAACATGTGTGATTGCTGGCAGCGATAAGGAGAACGGGGGACCGAAATTCCCCCGAAGTTCTCCATGACAAACCTCGGGCTTCCGGCGTCTTCGCAGTTCAATAAAAATGAAAGGAGCGCTGGTCACGCATGCGCAAGTAATTTCTATGGAGCTGCAGACAGACCCCGGAAGTCCGAGGTTTGTCATGGAGAACTTCGGGGGACTTTCGGTCCACCGTTCTAATTATCGCTGGCCGTCCCAGCGATCACACATGTATCCCCTATTCTGTGGATAGGGGATGCATGTCTTTTGTAGGAAAAACCCCTTCAGTGGCGTCACACTGTAGCAGCCATAGCAGCTGCTAACGGAGCCTCCGGCCATGGGGGGGCCCGTGCCGGCGGGTGGCACGGGCCCCCTCATGCTGCGGGCCCCGTAGCAGCCGCTACGGCTGCTATAGCGGTAGTTACGCCACTGCCTCAGTTGCTGGGGTCAGATGTGACCACCGGCATCTGAAGGGTTTTTCACTTTCCGTTTGTGGCTGGTCACCGTCTCCCATGTGGTGAGATCGCGGGAGCCGGTGTGTTCCTATAGTAGCCAGGAAGCTTGTAAACGCTCCCAGTCCTGCTATAGGAAGATTTGCACTGATGCAATCAAACAATGCACTGATCTGATTTGCAATAGATTTCAATACTGTTAGTGCAGTCTGTGGCATAAGCGATCTAATGATCGCAGGTTCAAGTCCCCTAAGGGGGCTAAAAAAAATTAATTTAAAAATATAAAAATTAAAATCACCCCCCTTTTCCTAGATCACATATAAAAATAAATACACAAATAAACAAACACATTAGTTATCCCAACGTCCAAAATGCCCGAACCATAAAAAAAATACAAATATTTACCCTATATGGTGAACGCTGTAGCTTTAAAGAAAGATCAAAATGGCCGAGTTAAATCAGACTTCAAAATTAATTGAGAACCCTGACACCTAAATTAATTAAAGGGGTTTTCCTATGATGGACATTTATGACAGGTCTACAAGATAGGTCATAAATGTCAGCTAGGTGCGGGTCCTACCTCTGGGACCTGCACCTTTCTCTAGAACGGGGCCCCCTAAACCCCGTTCTACCTTTTTCTGCTCCTGCTGCCTTCCGGCCACTTCCTGACTATTTGGTTGGGACTCACGGAAAAAGCGTAGCTCGCTGAGCTACAGTGCATCCGTAAGTCCCATAGTAGTGAATGGCAGTTATGGAAGCAATGTAGCATGCGAGCTACGCTGTTTCTGTAACTACCACTCATTTCTATGGGACTTACGAGAACAGCGTAGCTCAGCGAGCTATGCTGATTTCTTCTTCAGGGTCGGAAATCTCCAGCTTCAGTCACTAAACAGAGCGGTAGAACGGGGTTTAGGGGGCCCTGCTCTAGAGAAAGGTGATGGTCCAAGAAGAGGGACCCGCATCTATCTGACATTTATGACATATTCTGCAGATATGTCATTAATGTCTCTCATGGGAAAACCCCTTTAAGACCCCTAAATAAATTCCAAAAACCAGACCAGGACCCCAGGTAATTCAGAACCCTGACCAAGCCCAAAAATGTATTCAGACCCCTAGGCTGACGCAAATATAAATTCAGACCTAACCCCAAAACAAATTCAGACTTTAACCCAAACTAAATTTAGATCCCAAAACACACCAAAAATAAAGTCAGACCACAAACCAGACCACTGCATTTACTTTTTCTTCTTTGCCGGGTCGTCTTCACCTCCAGGCTCTGCGGCACTAGGCTCGGATACTGCCCAGCATCAGAAACTTGTGTTCAGCACTGGACACAGGGAAAAAGTGCTGCGGCGTTCAGGAGTGAAATGCGAGTGCAAAGCGATAAGTGATAGTGGCTGTTATATAGTGAATTTGATTTGCATAGCTGAATAAATAAGCTTCTGATTCTCTCTACTGTAGAAGTTTTTATTTTGCTATCTTTGAGATATTAGTATAAATAGCTCAGCGTTCTGCACGTTTATAAAATGGACTGAATAATTTCCTAATATATTTTTATTATGGGAATCGCTTCCTTAATTAGCAATTGCCACTCCCATAAACCTACAGAAATGGCACTATTAATACCCACACAACCCGTAGGTGCTGTTTATGGACGATTTTAATTCATTAAAATTGCTTAGAATACTTAGAATATTCTTCAATATAATAATGTTGGAAATCTGGGTTACAACTAAGATGGCTGAATTACAGATCCCTCTGAATAGATCACCCAACTTTCCTAGACACCTGCATGGTAATTCTGAATAGCATACACTACATACAAAGTATACATTACACACACCATAGACTACACATACACACACACTTATCAGTTTTTCTGTTCTACTTTGCGGTGCTTGGGTGCAGTAATTTAATCATATGACTGATATCACTAAAGGTTCTGCAGTCCTCCTAGTTGTAGTTTAGTCAGACACTGGAAGCTTGTCAAGAGTAAGGGTATGTTCACACGAGGGCGTCCGTTACGGCTGAAATTACGGGGATGTTTCAGCCTGAAAACATCCCCGTAATTTCAGCCGTAACGGCATGTGCAGGCGCTTGAACGCCGCGTCCATTACGGCCGTAATTAGCGCTGCTATTAATGGAGTCAATGAATAACGGCTCTAGTTACGGCCAAAGAAGTGACAGGTCACTTCTTTGACGCGGGCGTCTATTTACGCGCCGTCATTTGACAGCGGCGCGTAAATTTACGCCTCGTGTGAACAGACAAACGTCTGCCCATTGCTTTCAATGGGCAGATGTTTGTCAGCGCTATTGAGGCGCTATTTTCAGACGTAATTCGGGGCAAAAACGCCCAAATTACGTCCGTAAATAGGCCGTGTGAACATACCCTAAGACTGCAGGCAGAAGGAATAGTGCATGGAGGCAGCCTCTATGTTAGCAGTAACATTTACTGGGGAGTGGTGACGCGACATGTGCAGCTGCACACCCCTACAGAAATACATTAGGGTAACCCTGCATACATAGCTGTTATTACTGTTTGGGCTCTAGAATCATTACACATGGGGGAGTTCAGTGTACAGACCATACAGTCTTTGAAATTACTTCATTTTGTTCACAGGAGCCAACAATGGAGATTACACCTGAAAGAACCATTCATCTGTCTGAAGAGGAAGAAACACGAAGCTGCGCCTGGTTCTGCATTCCAGCAGCCATGATTCTCAGAAGAGCAAGGGCCAGGATTGTGTCTTTCTTCATGAGAGGAGTAAGGGAATCTGCGGTCTGAGAGGCATCTGGGGTCAGGGAGGCAGGGCGGGCATCTGGGGTCAGGGAGGCAGGGTTGGCATCTGGGGTCAGGGAGGCAGGGCGGTCATCTGGTGTCAGGGAGGCAGGGCGGTCATCTGGGGTCAGGGAGGCAGGGCGGTCATCTTGGGTCAGGGAGGCAGGGCGGGCATCGGGAAGGAAATCTGGCGTCGGAGAGGGCGTCTAGAAAGGCGTCAGGCGACGGAGAGGGCGTCTAGAAAGGCGTCAGGCGACGGAGAGGGCGTCTAGAAAGTCGTCAGGAGAGGGCGTCTAGAAAGGCGTCAGGCGACGGAGAGGGCGTCTAGAAAGGCGTCAGGCGACAGAGAGGGCGTCTAGAAAGGCGTCAGGCGACGGAGAGGGCATCTAGAAAGGCGTCAGGCGACGGAGAGGGCGTCTAGAAAGGCGTCAGGCGACAGAGAGGGCGTCAAGAAAGGCGTCAGGCGACGGAGAGGGCGTCTAGAAAGGCGTCAGGCGACGGAGAGGGCGTCTAGAAAGGCGTCAGGCGACGGAGAGGGCGTCTAGAAAGGCGTCAGGAGAGGGAGTCTAGAAAGGCGTCAGGCGACGGAGAGGGCGTCTAGAAAGGCGTCAGGCGACGGAGAGGGCGCCTAGAAAGGCGTCAGGCGACGGAGAGGGCGTCTAGAAAGGCGTCAGGCGACGGAGAGGGCGTCTAGAAAGGTGTCAGGCGACGGAGAGGGCGTCTAGAAAGGCGTCAGGCGACGGAGAGGGCGTCTACAAAGGCGTCAGGCGACGGAGAGGGCCTCTAGAAAGGCGTCAGGCGACGGAGAGGGCGTCTAGAAAGGCGTCAGGCGACGGAGAGGGCGTCTAGAAAGGCATCAGGCGACGGAGAGGGCGTCTAGAAAGGCGTCAGGCGACGGAGAGGGCGTCTAGAAAGGCGTCAGGAGAGGGCGTCTAGAAAGGCGTCAGGCGACGGAGAGGGCGTCTAGAAAGGCGTCAGGCGACGGGGAGGGCATCTAGAAAGGCGTCAGGAGAGGGCGTCTAGAAAGGCCTCAGGAGAGGGCGTCTAGAAAGGCGTCAGGCGACGAAGAGGGCGTCTAGAAAGGCGTCAGGCGACGGAGAGGGTGTCTAGAAAGGCGTCAGGCGACGGAGAGGGCGTCTAGAAAGGCGTCAGGCGACGGAGAGGGCGTCTAGAAAGGCGTCAGGCGAAGGAGAGGGCGTTTAGAAAGGCGTCAGGCGACGGAGAGGGCGTCTAGAAAGGCGTCAGGCGACGGAGAGGGCGTCTAGAAAGGCGTCAGGCGACGGAGAGGGCGTCTAGAAAGGCGTCAGGCGACGGAGAGGGCGTCTAGAAAGGCGTCAGGCGACGGAGAGGGCGTCTAGAAAGGCGTCAGGCGACGGAGAGGGCGCCTAGAAAGGCGTCAGGCGACGGAGAGGGCGTCTAGAAAGGCGTCAGGCGACGGAGAGGGCGTCTAGCAAGGCGTCAGGCGACGGAGAGGGCGTCTAGAAAGGCGTCAGGCGACGGAGAGGGCGTCTACAAAGGCGTCAGGCGACGGAGAGGGCGTCTAGAAAGGCGTCAGGCGACGGAGAGGGCGTCTAGAAAGGCGTCAGGCGACGGAGAGGGCGTCTAGAAAGGCATCAGGCGACGGAGAGGGCGTCTAGAAAGGCGTCAGGCGACGGAGAGGGCGTCTAGAAAGGCGTCAGGAGAGGGCGTCTAGAAAGGCGTCAGGCGACGGAGAGGGCGTCTAGAAAGGCGTCAGGCGACGGGGAGGGCATCTAGAAAGGCGTCAGGAGAGGGCGTCTAGAAAGGCCTCAGGAGAGGGCGTCTAGAAAGGCGTCAGGCGACGAAGAGGGCGTCTAGAAAGGCGTCAGGCGACGGAGAGGGTGTCTAGAAAGGCGTCAGGCGACGGAGAGGGCGTCTAGAAAGGCGTCAGGCGACGGAGAGGGCGTCTAGAAAGGCGTCAGGCGAAGGAGAGGGCGTCTAGAAAGGCGTCAGGCGACGGAGAGGGCGTCTAGAAAGGCGTCAGGCGACAGAGAGGGCGTCTAGAAAGGCGTCAGGCGACGGAGAGGGCGTCTAGAAAGGCGTCAGGAGAGGGAGTCTAGAAAGGCGTCAGGCGACGGAGAGGGCGTCTAGAAAGGCGTCAGGCGACGGAAAGGGCGCCTAGAAAGGCGTCAGGCGACGGAGAGGGCGTCTAGAAAGGCGTCAGGCGACGGAGAGGGCGTCTAGAAAGGCGTCAGGCGACGGAGAGGGCGTCTAGAAAGGCGTCAGGCGACGGAGAGGGCGTCTAGAAAGGCGTCAGGCGACGGAGAGGGCGTCTAGAAAGGCGTCAGGAGAGGGCGTCTAGAAAGGCGTCAGGAGAGGGCGTCTAGAAAGGCGTCAGGCGACGGAGAGGGCGTCTAGAAAGGCGTCAGACGACGGAGAGGGCGTCTAGAAAGGAGTCAGGAGAGGGCGTCTAGAAAGGCGTCAGACGACGGAGAGGGCGTCTAGAAAGGAGTCAGGAGAGGGCGTCTAGAAAGGCGTCAGGAGAGGGCGTCTAGAAAGGCGTCAGGCAACGGAGAGGGCGTCTAGAAAGGCGTCAGGCGACGGAGAGGGCGTCTAGAAAGGCATCCCGCGATGGAGCGGGCGTCTAGAAAGGCGTCAGGCGACGGAGAGGGCGTCTAGAAAGGCGTCAGGCGACGGAGAGGGCATCTAGAAAGGCATCCGGCGACGGAGAGGGCGTCTAGAAAGGCGTCAGGCGACGGAGAGGGCGTCTAGAAAGGCGTCAGTCGACAGAGAGGGCGTCTAGAAAGGCGTCAGTCGACAGAGAGGGCGTCTAGAAAGGCGTCAGGAGAGGGCGTCTAGAAAGGCGTCAGGCGACGGAGAGGGCGTCTAGAAAGGCGTCAGGCGATGGAGAGGGCGTCTAGAAAGGCGTCAGGCGACGGAGAGGGCGTCTAGAAAGGCGTCAGGCGACGGAGAGGGCGTCTAGAAAGGCGTCAGGCGACGGAGAGGGCGTCTAGAAAGGCGTCAGGAGAGGGCGTCTAGAAAGGCGTCAGGCGACGGAGAGGGCGTCTAGAAAGGCGTCAGGCGACGGAGAGGGCGTCTAGAAAGGCGTCAGGCGACGGAGAGGGCGTCTAGAAAGGCGTCAGGCGACAGAGAGGGCGTCTAGAAAGGCGTCAGGCGACGGAGAGGGCGTCTAGAACGGCGTCAGGAGAGGGCGTCTAGAAAGGCGTCAGGAGAGGGCGTCTAGAAAGGCGTCAGGCGACGGAGAGGGCGTCTAGAAAGGCGACGGAGAGGGCGTCTAGAAAGGCGTCAGGCGACGGAGAGGGCGTCTAGAAAGTCGTCAGGTGACGAAGATGGGGCATCTGGGGTCAGGGTGGGAGATGGGGCATCTGGGGTCAGGGCGGGAGATGGGGCATCTGGGGTCAGGGCGGGAGATGGGGCATCTGTGGTCAGGGCGGGAGATGAGGCTGGGGTATCTGAGGTCAGGGAGGGAGAGCATCTTAGGTCAGGGTGCGAGGGAGGGCATCTGATGTCAGGGAGGGATGGAGAGCATCTGAGGTTAGGGAGGGAGTGCATCTGAGGTCAGGGAGGGAGGGACGTAAAGCATCTGGGGTGAGAGAGGGAGAGAATATGGGGTTTAAGAGAAAACAAAATATAAAAAAGTATTAGCAATAGGGCCCCATCCAGTGTTATCACTGCAGTGAACCAGGGAGTAGCCGACCGCCAGTACTTGGGGTCAGGAAGGAATTTTTTTTCCCCCACATGGGGGTTATGTTTCGCCTTCCTCTGGTTCACATCCGTTGTTTGCAGTAAATCCTATAATTTGTCCTGGATGGTTTAGGTAGGTAGTTATAATAGGTATTAATAAAACCTATTTTAATCTATTCATTGTCAGTGTCATCTTTTCTGTTTGATGTGAAATCCCCTGAACGATCTGGTAATAAATCGTCAATTCCTGACACCTTTCTAAAAAAATAACATTAAAATAAATATACTAAAATCGCTTCAGTCTGGTACAGAACAGTCCACAGAAGCTGATTATCTGGAGTCTGAGAAAAGTAAACATAAAGGAACGGGCATAACAAGAACTTTATGGGACCTGAGCCCCTTCTCCTCACTTGTACCACCCATTATGCATCTTACCCCTGGATAATAACCCCTCCTGAAATAAGGACCTGTCAACCCTCATGATCGGTGGTGTATGTGGTACAGTATCTGGTCTAAGGTGAGTGGTTGAAACACATCACATCACATCACCAGTGTTGGATTATGGTTGACATCTAAAGCTCAGTAATATACACGTTTCTTCTCTTACCACTGGCTTTGCAATTCTGTATAATCGCAGGGGTCATTCCTATAATAGATTACAATGGAATGAGTATGTGGGTTATTGCTTTGTAAATGTATCGGGTGAAGTCAAGGCCGACTTTGAGTTATGTGGTGACCTCTGGAGAAATATTCCCCTCCCCCGCCACCAACTAATAATGGTGGAGATTGCTTTTGATAGAAATCTGAGCACCATAGAAAGGTTGATATGAGTGCCAGTTCTATATGGCACTTCAGAAGATAATTTTTGGCAGAATTACAGATTCACCAACAATTAATATCGACAATACCACAATTAATATGGACATTCAGCGTGCAGCCTGATGAGGAATGTTTTTAGTACAGAAAGAAAAGAACATTTTCTACTAGGTAATGGGCCAATCACTCATAGACTACCTAAACTGCAGTACCATGAGTTATTTAAAGAGAATCCATCACTAGTTTATCAATTCCCTATCTCCTAACTAATCTAATAGGCGCTATGATGCTGATAACTACAGGGTGATTTGTTTTCAAAAACGTTCATTATTTGCAAAGTTATGAGCATTTTTCTAAATATGCTAATGTGGCCATACTTGCCAAATAGGAGGTGACTCTTTCTTTTCAGTCTGGGCGGTGTTTTGTTTTCTGTATGACGCTGACCAATCGTCGTCATACAGCTTCTCCCCCTTCCCTGCCCAGCAACACAGAGTGATCACATAGTATACAGCTCCACTCCCGACTGTGTATTCAACTGCGATCCTGGGGTCATATGAAAGATTAGAATCTCGGGGACGTGTCCTGATGGCAGCAGACATGGCCGTGTGTTGACTTAGCTCCGCTTCCACCTACAACTTAAGCGACAGATAAAGTGTTCTCAGTGTGTAAAAAATCTTATCAACAAATAATCCGAAACTCATCCTAAAGACAGATCCTCTCTGTTATTCACTCACTCCGGGAGGAGAACTCAAACACATGACAGAACTGGGACCAGGAATCCCCCAGAGAGCCCGTGGTGCACGGAGCTGAAAGACCAATAAGTGTATATATTCACACAGAATATTTTCAGCCGTTTTTCGGGCCGTAAACGTCCCGAAAAACGGATGAAAATATGGGGGCTGAATGCCTCCAAACATCTGCAGATTGATTTAAAAACGGCCGCGTAAAAAACACGCCTTATAAAAAGAAGTGCATGTCACTTCTTGAGCCGTTTTTCATTGACTAGAATTGAATAGATTGAATAGAAAAACAGCTCCAAAAACGGCCGTAAAAAATGCCGCAAAAAACTCTAAGGCCCTGTTTACACAGAGTATTATGACAATTTTTTTGGCGCGGAAACCGCTCCGCAATTCTCGTCAAAAACCGGTCGAAAATGACTCCCATTGATTTCAATGGGAGGCGGAGGCGGTTTTCTCCCGCGAGCGGTAAAACAGCCTCGCGGGAGAAAGAAGGGACATGCCCTAACGAACAGGAACAGCGATCGTGCGGTTACAGAAGCCTGTAAAAATAACAATATACTGCAATACATTAGTATTGCAGTATATTGTACCAGCGATCCAATGATTGCTGGTTCAAGTCCCCTAAGGGGACTAATAAAATGTGTAGAAGAATTAAAGTTATTAGTAGTGAGAAAGAAAAAAGTTTAAAGTTTAAAAAACCCCCTTTTTACAATTTTTCTTCTAAAGTAATGTAAAAGGGCTTAAAACACTTTGTGAATGCGGACTCAAATACCTTGAGGGGTGCAGTTTTCAAAATGGCATGACTTCTGGGGATTTTCTAATATATAAGGTCCTCAAAGCCACTTCAGAACTGAACTGGTCCCTGAAAAAATGGCCTTTTGACATTTTCTTTAAAATATGAGAAATTGCTGCTAAAGTTCTAAGCCTTGTAATGTCCTAGAAAAATAAAAGAATGTTCAAAAAATGATGCAAACATAAAGCAAACATATGGGAAATGTTAACCAGTAACTATTTTGCGTGGTATTCCGATCTGTTTTACAAGCAGATACGTTTAAATTTAGAAAAATGCTAATTTTTGCAAATTTTGGTGTTTTTCAGAAATAAATACCAAAATTATCGACCAAATTTTTTCACTAACATAAAGTACAACATGTCACGAGAAAACAATCTCAGAATTGCTTGGATAGGTAAAAGCATTCCGATATTATTACCACATAAAGTAACACATGTCCGATTTGAAAAAATAGGCTGTGTCCTGAAGGCCAAAACAGACTGGGTCCTGAAGGGGTTAATCACCCCTTCAAAAGATCCCCACTTTGGTCTGAAAGCAGGTCCGAAAATGTTGACATTATATGTGCCCAAGAGACTCATCTTTTAGAAACAGATGCCCACAGAATCAAAAATATGAATTTCCCACATGTATATCATGCCCATACCCAGAAAAAGGCAGGAGCATTGATTGCTTTTAAATGTACTTTAATATTTGCAGAATTAAATGTATTAACTGACCCAAAAGGCATGTTCCTTGTGCTGGTATGCCAACTACAGAGGCGTAGCTAGGTTCTCCTGCACCCGGGGCAAAGATTCAGATTGGCGCCCCCCCCCCCAACTTATTTCCCGACATCTCCTTCCCCCTTGCCATGTTTTCTTTTCCCTACCAATCGATGAGATGTAATTTTTTGTTCACAATTTATTTTATGTAACTTGAGTATAAAAGCATTTCTACATTTTACAAGCGATATAGTTCTATAATGTAATTAACATAAAAATAAAAGAAAATAAATTAAAGAGGCCACACACAGCCCCCTGTAGATAGCGCCACACAGCCCCTCTCTTGTAGATTGTGCTACACACAGCCCCCTGTAGATAGTGCCACACACAGCCCCCAGTAGATAGTGCCACACACAGCCCCCCTTGTAAATAGTGCCACACACAGCCCCCCTTGTAAATAGTGCCACACAGCCCCCCTTGTAAATAGTGCCACACAGCCCCCCTTGTAAATAGTGCCACACAGCCCCCCTTGTAAATAGTGCCACACAGCCCCCCTTGTAGCTAGTGCCACACACAGCCCGCTGCCCCTTTGTAAATAGCGCCACACTCCCCCCCCCCTTTTAAATAGCGCCACACTCCCACCCCTTGTACTTAGCGCCACACTGTGAACAGACCGGTGAGCAGTAGCCTACCGCTACCACTCTCCGCTCTGCCTGGTGTGACTTACCGGAGGAGCCGAGGAGGTCATTCGGCGCAGGCAGCGACGGAGTTCCTTCTGACTAGGGTTGGTGACAGCCAGGGCCGGCCTTAGCTTGGATGGCGCCCTGTGCGGGACTCTCTATTGCCGCCCCCTACACAAACCAAAAATGAACCACATATATGGACACGCTGGAACATATATACTGTACATACATAAAGACAGATATTTAGACATACAGGCAAATATACATACACACATTCTGGAATACATACATACAGGTATATATATATATATATATATACATATAGACGTACAGACACATATACGCACACACGCTGGGATATAAATACACAGACAGGAATATATACAAATACATAAAAGGCACAAATATACAAGCACAAAGACACATTCACAAACAGACCTATATATACGCACACAGGCACATATGTACACAGCACAGATAATGTAGATGTCACCTGCAGTCCTATGTAACACCACAGTTAACACAGTGATAACTCTCTAAATACAGATAGTAGTGTTACCTGCAGTCCTATGTAACACCACAGATAACACAGTGATAACTCTCTGAGTACAGATAATGTAGTAGCTGTTGCCTGCAGTCCTATGTAACACCACAGATAACACATTGTAGCAGAGCTGAGATTGTAATTGAGCACAATGTGTTATCTGTGGTGTTACATAGGACTGCAGGTAACACTACTACATTATCTGTACTCAGAGAGATATCACTGTATTATCTGTGGTGTTACATAAGACTGCAGGCAACAGCTACTACATTATCTGCACTCAGAGCGTTATCACTGTGTTACCTGTGGTGTTACATAGAACTGCAGGTAACACTACTACATTATCTGTACTCAGAGTTATCATTGTGTCATCTGTGGTGTTACATAGGACTGCAGGTAACACTACTACATTATCTGTACTCAGAGTTATCATTGTGTTATCTGTGGTGTTACATAGGACTGCAGATAACATCCACTACATTATCTGTACCCAGAAAGCTATCCCTGTATTATCTGTTGTGTTACATAGGACTGCAGGCAACAGCTACTACATTATTTGTAATCAGAGTTATCACTGTGTTATCTGTGGTGTTACATAGGACTGCAGGTAACACTACTACATTATCTGTACTCAGAGAGATATCACTGTGTTATCTGTGGCGTTACATAGGACTGCAGGTAACATCTACTACATTATCTGTACTGTGTAGCAGAGCTGAGATTGTAATTTAGCACTTAGAGCAATGTCCCCTCCCCCACAAAATCGATCTGTAAAAAATACACACAAAGTACCTCTAACCTAGTCTCCCCTCCCCCACAAAATCGATCTTTTAAAAAAAAAAAAACATCCTGTTACACATCACATAAAGCCCCCTCTCCCTCACACAGCACATAAATAAACATAAATTAAGCTAAAGCTGCTGCACTTACCTGACTCCGGAGCTCCGTGGAGGAGTCTTCACTGTGGCAGCAGCACAGCAGTAAGGAGCAGCGTGAGGTGCTGAGTGTGTGTGAGTACAGGCTGTGCCGATTGGTGGAGCAGACAGAAGCACCTGCTGCTGCTCCTCCAATCAGCGCTCACTTCACGCAGCAGTGCAGAGGCAGGAACATTTCTCCTCTCTTCTGCTCGTACCCACTGGCGCCCCCCTTACAGCATGGCGCCCGGCGCCCTGTGCGACCGCACGTGTCGCACATAGCTAAGGCCGGCCATGACTGCAGGTAACACTACTACATTATCTGTACTCAAAGTTATCATTGTGTCATCTGTGGTGTTACATAGGACTGCAGGTAACACTACTACATTATCTGTACCCAGAAAGCTATCACTGTATTATCTGTTGTGTTACATAGAACTGCAGGCAACAGCTACTACATTATTTGTAATCAGAGTTATCACTGTGTTATCTGTGGTGTTACATAGGACTGCAGGTAACACTACTACATTATCTGTACTCAGAGATATATCACTGTGTTATCTGTGGTGTTACATAGGACTGCAGGTAACATCTACTACATTATCTGTACTGTGTAGCAGAGCTGAGATTGTAATTTAGCAAACAGTACAGATAATGTAGTAGATGTTCCCTGCAGTCCTATGTAACACCACAGATAACACAGTGATATCTCTCTGAGTACAGATAATGTAGTAGTGTTATCTGCAGTCCTGTGTAACACCACAGATAACACAGTGATATCTCTCTGAGTACAGATAATGTAGTAGCTGTTACCTGCAGTCCTGTGTAACACCACAGATGATACAGTGATATCTCTCTGAGTACAGATAATGTAGTAGATGTAAGAGACAAACACATGCAGAGAGACAGAGACACACACACACAGACACAGAGACACATTACACACTACACACACATAAACACACAGACACTCACCATGTCACCTTGCTGACAGCATCACAGGTCAGGACAGGCTGTGTGTGGGCGGAGCTTCCTCTTCTGCTTCTCGGCAGAGCACAGAGTAGAGGAGAACTGGAAGGCTGCAGCACGGGAGTGGACCTGTCCCCTGACCTGAGTCATCTGACCTCATGTCACTGACGTGAGGTCAGGTGACTGGACTGGTCCACTCCATGGCAGCTGTGATCGCAGTATTCACGGAAATAACGGCAGAGATGAGAGGTTTCTTTGATCTCCGCCAGCGGACCTGCGGCTGTGTAATAGTCATTGCCCTGCTCCTGACAGGAAGTGCGTGCGCAGTCAGCATGAGGTGATGCGGCCAGCGCTGCACTAATCAGCGGCAGTTCCGGCACTGAAGACAGAACGTGGGGGGATGTTTTGCAGTGCACCCGCCATGTTCTGTCTTCCGTGCTGCCGCTCATTAGTGCTGTGCCGGCCGCATCACATCATCCTGACCCCGCGCACTTGTTATCAGGACTCAGGAGCGCAGCAATGACTGTATCACACAGCCGCAGCCCCGCTCTCATACATTCATGTGTTACGATAGTTAGCTGTACGACCACACAGCTAAGTATCTAAATACATGATATAATGGTATCCAACCGTTTGGGGATGCACAGTATCGAAGTTTCAATGCATCGTGCATCCCTAATAGACACAGGTACAATTAGTGCAGGAGTGGGTGGCGGCGTCTGGTTTCAGTTGCACCGCCGCCCCCTCAGAGAGTCAGCAGGCCGCCGCCTGAGGTGAGAAGCTCATCCCGCCTCATGCTCGGTGCAGCCCTTTATTATAAATTGAAGCACGGTCTGTAATTCAGTTTTTCCTTTAGATCACAGAACTGGTCGGTGCAAAACATGTGGGTTTCTTCGGTCCAGCTCAGTTTTTTATTGCATTAATATTAACTGCAGCAGCACAGACTGGTCTTGTGGAGAACATAATGTGTGGTGAGGAGATAATATATTTTGCAGTAGATGTGCATGTTCTGGAACAATCAATACTGAAAACAAGTAAAAGCTGTTAACATATTATATGCATATAGCTATCTATCTAATCTATCTATCTATCTATCTATCTATCTATCTATCTATCTATCTATCTATCTATCTATCTATCTATCTATCTATCTATCTATCTATCTATCTATCTATCTATCTATCTACCTACCTACCTACCTACCTTTTTGGTCACCAGATCTCCCACAAAATTTTTTTATAAAAACTGATCAAATAGTTGTATGTACCCAAAAATGGTAGCACTAAAAACTAAAGAACATCCCGAAAAAAACAAGCCCCTTCACCGCTCAATGGACGGAAAAAATAAAAAAAAGTTATTACAAAATATGGCGACATAACTGTTTTTTTTAACACATACTATATAAATTTGGTATGGTCATAATCGTATTGACCCGCAAGATAAAGCTAATATGTTATTTTTACCACACAGTGAACTCTGTAAAACTAAATTAAAAAAACAATGGAGCAATCACTGTTTTTTCCCATTCCACCACACAATGAATTTATTCCAGTTCCCCAGTACATTACAAAGAGAAATAAAAGATGCCGTAAAAAAACTACGACTCGTCCCACAATAAACAATCCAATATACAGCTATAATCGACAAAAAAATTAAAAGTTATGACTTTTGGAAGTGGAAAAAGTGAAAATGAAAAGCTGAAAATTTGCTGCAGTGGAAAGGGTTTAAAGAGATTTGAGTTTTTTGTATGGATTTATTTGTACAGCCTTATTCAGTTACTGTATGAGTCCATGAAAAACGGCTCCAAAAACGGCCCAAGAAGTGACATGCACTTCTTTTTACTAGGCGTATTATTACGCGGCTGTGTAAAAAATGCCACATGGAAACGGAACGCCGTTGAAATCAATGGGCAGATGTTTGTAGGCGTTCAGCCACTTTTCAGGGCTTTTACGGGCCGAAAAATGGTTGCAAAGTGCCCGTGTGAACATACCCTAGGACTCATAGCAGCCAGAAGAAGAAGAAGAGCCGAATGTCAGTGTCAGGGGCGTCGCTAGCACCAGGCCTACGGGCCCAAGCCCCGGATCTTTGGCCCGGTGCCCCAGATCCTCAGGCGACTGCTTCATTCAGTGGTGTAGCTACAGGGGTCGCTCGCAGCAGTCGCAGTTGCGACTGGGCCGCGGCCACCTGCACCGCGTCTATAAAAAGTTACTATAGTAACTGGGGCCCATGTAATAAAATACACGTGCCCGTTACTGTGGTGATGAAACTATACTTTTCCTCCTCCTTCCCGAGCGCAGCAGAAGTCCTGACGTCTCCTCGTGTCATGACGTCACGAAGCTGTGTGCCGCGCATGACGTCACAACGTTGGATGGTGTCAGGACATCCACTGCACCCGGAGCCAAAGAGGAGGGTAAGTGTAACATTACTGTCTGCTGGGGCCCTGTATCTAAGCCTGCCTTGTGGTAAGCTTATATACAGGGTCTAACAGACAGTATCACACATGGACCCTGTATGTAAGCCTGTCAAATAGTAGGCTTAGCGCGGATTTAAATGAGCGTGTGAGTTTTGCGCACGCAAAAAACGCAGCGTTTTGCGTGCGCAACAGGCACTTAACAGCTCCGTGTGGCATCACATAGGATGGGCGTGATTTTCGCAAAGCTACCATCATTATGACACTCTGTTTGGATGTTTGTAAACAGAAAAGCACGTGGTGCTTTTCTGTTTGCAAACATACTTTTGACTGCTGTTGTCTGTTGACTGCTTCCGTGTGGTGCGCGTGATGCGCTAAAAACGCAGAAATATAGGACCTGTCGTGAGTTTTACGCAGTGGACTCACGCTGCGCAAAAATCACTGACAGTCTGCACTGCCCCATAGACTAGCATAGGTCCGTGAAAAGCACGCGCGTTGCACGGACGTATTACACGTTCGTGTAAATCCGCTCTTAGATACATGACTATGTATGATATTGTCTAGTGGGCCCTGTATCTAAGCCTACCACATAATAGACTTAGATACAGGGCCCCAGCAGACTGTAATCTTATACTGTATAAGATTACTGTCTGCTAGGGCCCTGTATTTAAGCCTAACATGTGTATCTAAGCCGGCATCTAAGCCTAAGGGGACTTATTCAGACGAACGTGATATACGTCCGTGCAACACGCGTGATTTTCACGCACGTTGCACGGACCTATATTAGTCTATGGGGCTGTGCAGACAGTTGTGTGATTTTTACGCAGCGTGAGTCCGCTGCGTAAAAGTCACGACATGTCCGTTCTTTCTGCGTTTTTCGCGCATCACGCACCCATTGAAGTCAATGGGTGAGTGAAAACCACACATGTCAAACGGAAGCACTTCCGTGGGACGTGTGTGATTCGCACAACAGCAGTGAAAAGGATGAATGAAAACAGAAAAGCACCACGTGCTTTTCTGTTTACAAACATCCAAATGGAGTGTCATAATGATGGCGGCTGCGGAAAAAGTACGCAGCCGCGCATCATACAGGGCTACCACATGGAGCTGTTAAGTGCCTTTTGCGCAGGCAAAATGCTGCGTTTTTTGCATGTGCAAAAAGCACACGCTCGTCTGAATCCAGTCTAAGATTGCTGTCTGCTGGTGCCCTGTATCTAAGCCTACCTTGTGGTAGGCTTATATAGATGGTCACACAGTATTACACATTGGCCATGTATCTAAGCCTACCACGTGTTACAATTTTTTTTTGTGTTTGTGATTTTTTACAGGTTCGGACGTTGGACTACGTGGGATTCGAGGACTACTTTGATGACAGCTTTTTAAATTTCAATAAAATGGGTAAGGAGGGTTGTGTGGGTTTTTTATTTCCATAAAGTATTTTTTCTTTGTCTTTGTATTTTCTATTAAACTTTTATTACTACCGCTTTAGTAATGACCGCTGGCTGATTAACAGCGTCCATTACTCAGGCGGGGCTTAGTGTTAACCGGTGCAGAGGCTAACACTAACCCCCATTATTACCCTGTTACCCACCGCCACCATGGGTACGAGGAAGTGCCAGGTACGATCCAGTACCCGACCATCTGTAGTGATGGTCGGGTATTGGGGAGGCCACAGGCCAGGCTGGGAAAGCCCAAATACAGTGGCCCTTCCCTCCCTTGTAATGCTAGCCTGCTGTGTTGTATCTAGCTGGTTATGATTCATTATTATTTTTCTTTAAATAAATAATTGGAAAAAAGGACGTGGATGTCCCCTCCCCCCCCAATTTTTCATAACCAGCCTGATACAACATAGCAGCAGCAGGCTAGCATTATCAGGGTGGGATGGCCCACTATTTTTGGCATTTCCCAGTCTAATAATACCAGCCTATGGCCACCCCATTACCTGACCATCACTACAGATGATCGGGTGCTGGATCGTACTCTGCAATTCCCGGTAACCCTGTTGGCGGTGGGTACCGAGCTAAAAATGGGGGCTAGTGTTAGCCTTTTCACCGGCTAATATTAAGCCCGGTCTTAGTAATGGATGCTGTCAATCAGCCAGCGGCCATTACTAAGGCGGTAATAAAGTTTAAAAAAAATACAAGGACATAGAATAAATATTTGATTGAAATAAAAAAAAAACACACCACCCTCGTTATCCATTTTATTGAGAATAGTCCGAAGTAGTCCAACAACCGAATCTGTAAAAAATTAGTAACACCAAATAAAGCAAAGCAATTATTATACTTACATTTCCTGGGTCCAGCGCTGGAGCCGCAATGTCAGCGAGCTGGGCCCTATATCTAAGCTTATTATGTGTGATACTGTCTTCTAAGCCACTGTATCTAATCCTATCCATAGCTATAGGGTTAGGGTATTTTCACACGCTGAGTCAGGGGAAAACAGCTCCTGATTTTCAGACGTTTTTTAACCCCTTCCCGTCATTTCATGTAACTGTACGTGATGGGATGCGGTCTGTTCCCGCATTTCCACGTACAGTTACGTGAACGCTTTAAAATGTCGCCGCACCGGGATGTGCGGCGGCAGTTTAAAGCAGACGGCTGTCCGAGACAGCCTAGCAGTTGAGGATGCCGGCCGAGGACCAATCACAGCTGTCCTCTGCCGGCAATCGCTGTGATTGGTCCATCAGTGCAGATGGACCAATCACAGCTTAGTATAATTTACTTTGACAGCTAGAACTCATTCAATTTCACGAAATACGGCTGTCCAAGACAGTCTAGTAACAGGGGATGCCGGCCGAGGACGAACCACAGCTGTCCTCGGCCGGCGATCGCTGTGACTGGTCCATCAGTGCTGATGGACCAATCACAGTTTATTATGAGAGTTGGAGAGGGGAGTTTAGTGTAGTTTCCGTCTCTGACCGCTTCACTTCTGTCAGGGAAGCGATCAGAAAAGGAGCTATTGCTAGTTAGAGAGTAAATTAATAATTAACCATATAAATTAACCCCTGGATCACCCAGCAGCCAATCTACTGTGCCCTATACAGCTGTCCTGTGCCCTATACAGCTGTCCTGTGACCTATACATCTGTCTTGTGACGTATACAGGTGTCCTGTGACTTATACAGCTGTCCTGTGACCTATACAGGTGTCCTGTGACCTATACAGGTGTCCTGTGACCTATACAGCTGTCCCGTGACCTATACAGCTGTCCCGTGACCTATACAGGTGTTCCGTGACCTATACAGGTGTCCTGTGACCTATACAGCTGTCCTGTGACCTATACATATGTCCCGTGATCTATACAGCTGTCCCGTGACCTATACAGCTGTCCCGTGACCTATACAGCTGTCCCGTGACCTATACAGCTGTCCTGTGACCTATACAGCTGTCCTGTGACCTATACAGGTGTCCATCACCAGCCATCTGTACCACAGTACCCTTGGTGCCCTATAATAAGACTGGTAGCCTCGTGTGCCGCATCCAGCCTCGTTTGCCGCATCCAGCCCCCCTGTGCCGCATTCAGGCTCCTGTGCACCAAGACGTCTGTTACTGCCCAGCGTTTAAAATAAAAAAATTAATCCCGTCATTGACTCGCCACCCTCCTGTGCTTGATTGACACCAATCAGCCTCATCAGCACTCTGCCACCAGTATCACCTGTGATCCCTGCAAATCACTGCCCACCTGTAATTATCCTGTGATACCTGCAAATCACTGCCCAGTGACGTGTGTGAAAAGTGAGGTGTAAAATAAATTCACCCCTTCATTGTCTCATCGCTACCGTCCTGTATTCTGCGCCTAATTGGGACATACCAAACTCCATCCACCTGCGTTTGACACCTGTTACCCGGGAGTTTTTGTAGATATATTTAAAAAAATACCTTGGTTTTAGGGAATTAGTTATTCTATAAAATAAAAAATAAAAAAACACAAAAAAAACCTTAAAAAAAAAAAAAGTTTTACGCTACTTTCAACACCAGTGACACTTTGTTACTAAGTTTACAGAAGAAAAAAAAAATGACTAAGCGTCTGTATACTGCCAAAGAGGCATGTGCCATGCTCTTTGAGGACTCTGAGGGTATGTTCACATGGCAGCTTCTGTAACGGCCGAAATTACGGAGCTGTTTTCAGGAGAAAACAGCCCCGTCATTTCAGCCGTAAGGGCATGTGCAGGCGCTTGAACGCCGCGTCCATTACGGACGTAACTGGAGCTGGTTTTCCATGGAGTCCATGGAAAACGGCTCCATTTATGTCTGAAGAAGTGACATGACACTTCTTTGGCGTGGGCGTCTATTTACGTGCCGACTTTTGCCAGCGACGCGTAAATATACGCCTCGTGTGAACAGACAAACGTCAGCCCATTGCTTTCAATGGGCAGATGTTTGTCAACGCTTTCAAGCCGTAATTTCGGACGTAATTCGGGGGTTAAAACGCCCGAATTACGTCCGTAAATAGGCCGTGTGAACATACCCTGATTCTGGTAGTGGGGAAGAGGTGACATTTTTAGTGTCCTCTTCTTCTAGTGACTCATATACTGATGAACCGGCACGTAGGCGTCCAAGGGTAGGCGTCAGTAGTGCACAATCGCAGCTCAGTACAGCTAACTCCACAGGGATCCCCGCAGATAATTTTGTGCCCCAGGTGCCTGAATTCACTGCGACTCCAGGCATCAATGTAGATACCGCAGGCTTCAGTGAAATGAACTATTTCCAACTGTTCTTCACTGATGACCCTTAAATTTGATTGTGGCACAAACAAACATATATGCCCAGCAATTTATTTCCCGCAATCCAAATAGTTGTTATGCCAGGCCCCAAAAATGGACCCCCACAAACCCCACTGAAATCCGAAAGTTCTGGGGACTTCTATTGAGTATGGCCATTACCAAAAAAAACGGCCTGCGAAAGTGTGTCTGGGTATACACTGCGCTTTCGTGTATATGAAGGGAAGGATCCAAAGATCGAGCCACCAAACTGTCCCCCTGTCCTGGGAATAAGTGGGAGGATAGTATGGGATTTGCTCCACCCCATACTAGACCAAGGATACCACTTGTATGTGGACAATTTTTACAATAGCGTCCCCCTCCTGAAGTGCCTTTCTGCCAGGGGCACACTAGCATGTGGCACAATTCGGCGAAATCATAACGGTCTCCCCAAGTCCTTTATAGAGCAGACACTGCGCCGTCAGGAAAGCAGGGCTGTTTGCTCCGAAAATTTGATGCTTGTCATATATAAAGACAAGCGTGATGTCTTTATTTTGACCACACTGCATGCTGATCGATCCACCCCAGTTCCAGTCAGAGGAGCCACAGAGCAGACCACCAAGCCTGTGTGCATCCAGGACTATAACCAATTCATGGGAGGGGTGGATCTTTTGGACCAGGTACTGCAGCCCTACAGTGCCCTAAGAAAATCTAAGGTGTGGTATAAAAAATTGGTGGTATACCTCACCCAAGTGGCACTCTATAACGCCTTTGTTCTCTACAGAACAGCAGACAATACAGAGAATTTCCTGGGATTCCAAGAAAAAATTATTAGAAAAATGAATTTTTGGAGACCAGGAAGCAGAGGGCAGCAGTGAAGGTAGCAGCACTTCTGGGATCTCTAGAATAATACATGGCCAGCATTTCCCGGGAGTACTTCCCCCCACAGAAAAAAACCAAAAACCCCAGAAAAGGTGTCGAGTTTGCTCAAGCAGAGGGATTAGGAAAGACACCACTTACTTCTGTATGACCTGTTCCTCTAAACCAGGCCTCTGCATCGGAGAATGCTTACATTTTTATCACACCTCTGTTGATATTCGTTAAATCAAATTTTTACTACTCCAATGACATCACATCAATTCCATTTATTTCTTAAATACCCCCTGGGCATTTATTTTCCAAATTAATGTGATATCTCAATAATACCACACCCGCCTCCCCCCCCCCCCCCCCCCCCAAAAAAAAAATACAATTCCCATTATAACCCTAGATGAATACTGTGCTTTGAAGGGTGCAATTTTGTTAAATGAGGCATTTACTTTATGTTCTGGTGTCTCTGCAAACATAAGGTAGGCCTTCCCTTCTGAGCCTACAGTGTGCCCAGGCAGCAGTTAATGGCCACATATGGGGTATTGGCCTTATCCGGAGAAATTGCACAACAAATTTTGGGGTGCTTTTTTTTATTTATTTTTATTACAATTGTATAAAAGAAAAATTTAAGGATAAAGCAGGATAAGCTTTATTGGAGAAAATTAAATTCTGCATTTTCACGGCCCAGTGTTTATAACTTCTAAGAAGCACCTTTCGAGTCAAAATGCTCACTACACCCCTAAATAAATTCCTTAAGGAGTGTAGTTTACAAAATGGGGTCACTTCCTGGGGGTTTCCACTGTACTTGTACCTCAGTAGCTCTGCAAACGCGACATGGCACCCGAAAACCATTCCAGACAAATCTGAGCTTCAAATAGCGCTACTTCTCTTCTGAACCCTGTCGTGGGTCCAAACAGCAATTTAATACCACACATGGGGTATTCCCGTAATCGAAAGAAGTTGCTTTACAAATTTTGGGGTTCTTTTTCTCCTTTATTCCTAGTAAAAATTAAACATTTCTACGTTTTCTCAGAAAAAAAGTCGATTTTCATATTCACGGCCGAATTCCACTAAATTCTGCAAAAAACCTGTGGGGTCAAAACGCTAACTATACCACTAGGAAAATTCCTTGAGGGGTGTAGTTTCCAAAATGGGGTAACTTTTGGGGTGTTTTGCCTGTTTCGGTCCCTCCAGGACGTTGCAAACGCGACATGTCACCGAAAACCAATCCAGCAAAATCTGGACTCCCAAATCCAAATGGCGCTGTTTCTCTTCTGAGCCCTGCCGTGGGTCCAAACAGCAGTTTATTACCACATATGAGGTATTCCCGTAATCGGGAGAAGTTGCTTTACAAATTTTGGGGTTCTTTTTCTCCTTTATTCCTAGTAAAAATTAAACATTTCTAAGTTTTCTAAAAAAAAAAGTTGATTTTCATGTTCACGGCCGAATTCCACTAAATTCTGCAAAAAACCTGTGGGGTCAAAATGCTAACTATACCACTAGGAAAATTCCTTGAGGGGTGTAGTTTCCAAAATGGGGTCACTTTTTGGGGGTTTCCACTGTTTCGGTCCCTTCAGGACGTTGCAAACGCGACATGTCACCGAAAACCAATCCAGCAGAATCTGGACTCCAAAATCCAAATGGCGCTGTTTCTCTTCTGAGCCCTGCCGTGGGTCCAAACAGCAGTTTATTACCACATATGAGGTATTCCCATAATCGGGAGAAGTTGCTTTTTCAAACTTTGGTTTCTTTTTCTCCTTTATTCCTAGTAAACATTAAACATTTCTACGTTTTCTCAGAAAAAAAGTCGATTTTCATATTCATGGCCGAATTCCACTAAATTCTGCAAAACACCTGTGGGGTCAAAATGCTAACTATACCACTAGGAAAATTCCTTGAGGGGTGTAGTTTCCAAAATGGGGGAACTTTTTGGGGGTTTCCACTGTTTTGGTCCCTCCAGGACGTTGCAAACATGACATGGCACCGAAAATCATTCCTGCAAAATTTGTGCTCCAAAATCCAAATGCCGCTGTTTCCCTTCTGAGCCCTGCCGTGGGTCCAAACAGCAGTTTATTACCACATATGGAGTATTGCCGTAATCGGGAGAAAGTGATTTATAAACGCTGGTGTTCTTTTTATCTTTTATTCCTTGGAAAAATTAAAAAATTCTTTGTTTTTCCAGAAAAAAGGTGGATTTTCAATTTTACAGACTTTTTCCAATAAATTTAGCAAAAAACCTGTGGGGTTAAAATGTTAACTACACCCCTCGATAAATTCCTTGAGGGGTGTAGTTTCCAAAATGGAGTCACTTTTGGTGGCTCTCCACTGTTTTGGCATCACAAGACCTCTTCAAACCTGACATGGTGCCTAAAATATATTCTAAAAAAAGGAGGCCCCAAAATCCTCTAGGTGCTCCTTTGCTTCTGAGGTCTGTGTTTCAGTCCAAGAGGACACTAGGGCCACATGTGGGATATTTCTAAAAACTGTAGAATCAGGGTAATAAATATTGAGTTGCAATTCTCGGCTAAAACCTTCTGTGGTACAATTTTTTTTTTTATAACAAATGAATTTTGACAAAAAACAAATGAAATTAATAAATTTCACATCTATATTGCTTTAATGCCTGTGAAATGCCTAAAGGGTTAAGAAACTTTTTGAATGCTGTTTTGAATACTTTGAGGTGTGCATTTTTTAAAATGGGGTGATTAATGGAGACTTTCTAATATATAAGGCCCTCAAAGCCACTTCAGAACTGAACTGGTCCCTCTAAAAATAGCCTTTTGAAATTTTCTTGAAAATGTGAGAAATTGCTGCTAAAGTTCTAAGCCTTGTAACGTCCTATAAAAATAAAAAAACAATGCAAACATAAAGTAGACATATGGGGGATGTTAACTAGTAACTATTTTGTGTGGTATTACTATCTGTCTTACAAGCAGATACATTTAAATTGAGAAAAATGCTAATTTTCACAAATTTTCTCTAAATTATGGTGTTTTTCACAAATAAATACTGAATTTATCGACCACATTTTTTCACTAACATCAAGTACAATATGTCACGAGAAAACAGTCTCGGAATCGCATGGTTAGGTGAAAGCATTCCGGAGTTATTACAACATAAAGTGACACATGTCAGATTTGAAAAAATAGGCTGTGTCCTTAAGGGGTTAAGACACTCACGATTTTCGCTGCGTTTTTCATGTCCGTTTTTGGAGCTTTTTTCAATAGAGTCTATGAAAAACAGCTCCAAAAACGTCCCAAGAATTGTCCTGCACTTCTTTTTCGCGGACGTTTTTTTACGCGGCCGTTTTTCAAAAAGGCAGCGTAAAAAAATGGCCCATCGGAACAGAATGCCGTTTTTTCCATTGCAATCAATGGGCAGATGTTTGGAGGTGTTCTGCTTCCGATTTTTCGGCCGTTTTTCGGGCGTTTACGGCCTGTAAAACTGCCGAAAATAGGCCGTGTGTACTTACCCTTAACCTCTTAACGCCGAAGGACGGATATATCCGTCCTCAGCAGCTGCTAGTTCGCGCAGGAGGACGGGTATATCCGTCCTGTGATGGTGCGGGTACTGCCACTGTACCCACGCGATCAGCGGCAGGAGCACGGCTGTTATACACAGCATGGCTCCTGCTGCAACTGCCGGAATCGAAGCGCGCTCCGATTCCGGCAGTTTAACCCATTAAATGCCGCTGTCAATAGTGACAGCGGCATCTAATGTGTTTGACAGAGGGAGGGAGCTCCCTCTGTCACCCCATCGGCGCCCCCGCAAAGAAATCGCGGGTCGCCGTCGGGTTTCCATGGCAGCGGGGGTCTAACAAAGACCCCCAGGTCTGCCTTCAGCATCTGCCTGTTAGGCGATGCCGGAGGCATGACCTAACAGGTTGCCTGTCAGTTTTACACTGACAGGCGATAATGCTTTGGTATACTAAGTATACCAAAGCATTATATATGCGATCGGCACATCGCATAGTGAAGTCCCCTAGTGGGACTAAAAAAAAAAAATGTCAATCAGTTAAATAAAGTTGGTGAAAAAAAAAATAATAATAATTACAGTGAAAATCAAATAAAACAACTTTTTTTGCCCAAAAAGTGGTTTTATTTAGTAAAAGTGTCAAAACAAATAACACATACACATATATGGTATCCCCGCGATCGTAACGACTTGACCAATAAAATGAACACATTAATTAAACCGCCGGATGAACGGCGTCCAAAAAAAACGCAAAAAACAACGGCAAAATCCTCTCTTTTCTCCCATTCCCCCCCCATAAAAAATTTAATAAAAGTTAATCTATAAGTCCTATGTACCCCAAAATAGTACTAATGAAAACTACACATTGGCCCGCAAAAATCAAGCCCATGTACGACCACATCGACGGAAAAATAAAAACGTTACGGCTCTTGGAATGCGGCGATGCAAAAACAAGTAATTTTTTTCTAAAAGGCTTTTTATTGTGCAAACGTAGGAAAACATATAAAACCTTTACATATTTGGTATCCCCGTAATCGTGCCGACCCATAGAATAAAGTGAACATGTTATTTACGCTGCATAGTAAACGGCGTAAACTTATAACGTGAAAATTAATGCTGGAATAGCTGCTTATTTTCAATTCTCTCCTAAAATAAAGTTAATAAAAGTTAATCGATATATTAGAAGCATCTAAAAATGGTACAATTACAAAATACAACTCGTCCCGCAAAAAACAAGCCCTTATACGGCTATATAGACGGAATACAAAAACAGTTACGACTCTTGGAATGCGACCATGAAAAAGCAAAAAATAATCCTTGGTCATTAACGTGCAAAATGGCCCAGTCATTAAGGGGTTAAACAAAAACATCTGAAAATACGGAGCTGTTTTGAAGGGAAAACAGCTCCTGATTTTCAGAGGTTTTGTTAGCAACTCGCGTTTTTTACGTCAGTTTTTGGAGATTTTTATCTATAGTCAATGAAAAACAGCTCCAAAAACGTCCCAAGAAGTGACATGCGTAAAAAAACGCCCCGTCTGAACAAAACGCAGTATTTCCCATTGAAATCAATGGGCAGATGTTTGTTGGTTGCTCTGCTTCCGATTTTTCAGCCGTTTACGTGTGCACATACCCTTAGGCTGGGTTTACACAGAGTTTTTTTACTAGTTTTTGGTGCGGAAACCGCTCCGCAAAACTCGCCAAAACACGGCCGAAAATGGCTCCCATTGTTTTCAATGGGAGGTGGGGGTGGTTTTCTCCCGCAAACGGTAAAACCGGCTCGCTGGAGAAAGAAGGGACATGCCCTATCTTCGCGCGATTACGCCTCTGATCTCCCATTGACATCAATGGGAGGCAGAGAAAGCGTATTTCGCTGCGTTTTATGCCCGCAGCGTTTAATGGCCGTGGACGAAAAACGCAGCGAAAATCGGCGTGCAGGCAGAGGAAAATCTGCCTCAAACTTCCAAATGGAATTTTGAGGCAGAATTTCCTCCTGCAAAAAAACTCTGTGTGAACCCAGCCGTAGGCCTTATTCACACGAACGTGTCCGTTTTGCGCGCGCAAAAAATGCAGCGTTTTTCGCGAGCAAGAGTTTAGTGTGGCTTCTGTATATGGTAAGTGGCTGCGTGATTTTCGCACAGTCGGCATCAGTATGACACTCTGATTTATGTTTACAGACATAAAAGCAGGAGGTGCTTTTCTGTTTTCATTCATTTTTTTTACTACTGTAGCGCAAATCACGCGTAGCACCCGGAAGTGCTTCCATGTGCCGAGTGCGATTTGCACGCACCCATTGACTTCAATGGGTGCGTGCTGCGCGAAACACGGGCAAGTATAGGACATGTCGTGAGTTTTACGCAGCGGACATACCCTGCGTGAAAATCACGACCTGTCAGAACGGCCCCATTGACTTACATAAGTCCATGCGACGCGCGTGATTTCCACGCGCGTAGCACGAACGTAATACACGTTCATGTGAATAAGGCCTAAGAGTGCTACAGAGATGCTGTCTCCCTTGATGTTTTAATAGATTAGCGATGCCCCTGGCTGCTAGTGCAGCATTGTTGGGTCACTTAGGAGACCCAGCGATGCAGCTGAAAGCTGCGGGCAATCAGTTGTGGGAAGTTGGGGGCCTAAGAAGGACTTTAAATATATACACATATACGTACACACATGCACATTTTTTTTGGTCGGTGGACATATGACAGGACAACGATACTTGCTTCTGGGGCCCTGTATCTAAGTCTATCATGTGTGATACTGTCTGCTGGGTCATGTATCTAAGCCTATCATGTGTGACACTGTCTGCTGGGGTCATTTACCTAAGCCTATCATGTGTTATACTGTCTGCTGGGGCCATGTATCTAAGCCTATCATGTATGATACTGTCTGCTGAGACAAGGTGGTTATATGGAACTACCTATAGGGGACTGCATGGCACTGTCTACAAGGGGGATGTATGGCAGGGGGACTGTGTGTGTACCATACAGGGGTTTGTGACACTATATACAGGGGGCATTGTGTGGGGCACTCTCTACAGGTGCTATGATTAGACCCCCGAGACATAAATTTGTTTGGGGCCCCAGAAATGCCAAATTTGAGGGTTAGTACAAGGATGCTTACTGCTCGGGCCCTGTATCTAAGGCTACATTCACACGAACGTGAAAGATTTACGCATGTAAAAAATGCATGTAAAACTGTCCGTGTGCTTTGCGTTTTGCATCTGTGTGCTTTGCGTGTGGCATGTGTTTTTCATGTACTTGAAAGCACTTTACTTTACAGTAATTGATGCATGAAACACGGAGAGCAAACGGATATGCGTCCAAGTCCTGTCTGTGGTTTTCACGCACCCATTAACTTCAATGGGCGACTAGATGCGTCAAAACGCACCAATATAGGACATGCAGTGAGTTTCACACAACAGACTCTCGCTGCTTGAAATCTCACGCATGTGTGAATAGCCCCATTGAACTCAATGGCGCCGTACACTCTACGATGTTTCAACACTCAGCATACGGACGAGAATCTTACCTGTCTGAATGAGCCCTAAGTCTGTCATTTGTGATACTGTATGCTGGGGCCATGTATCTAAGCCTATCATGTGTGATACTGTCTGCTGGGGGCCTGTATCTAAGTCTATCATGTGTGATACTGTCTGCTGGGGCCATTTATCTAAGCCTATCATGTGTGATACTGTCTGCTGGGGCCATGTATCTAAGCCTATCATGTATGATACTGTCTGCTGAGACAAGGTGGTTATATGGGACTACCTACAGGGGACTGCATGGCACTGTCTACAGGGGTTTGTGACACTGTATACAGGGGGCATTGTGTGGGGCACTCTACAGGTGCTATGATTAGACCCCCGAGACATAACTTTGTTTGGGGCCCCAGAAATGCCAAATTTGCCCCTGAGGTTTAGTACAATGATACTTACTGCTCGGGCCCTGTATCTAAGGCTACATTCACACAAACGTGAAAGATTTACGCATGTAAAAAATGCATGTAAATCTGTCCATGTGCTTTGCGTTTTGCATCTGTGTGCTTTGCGTGTGGCATGTGTTTTTCATGTACTTGCAAGCACTTTACTTTACTGTAATCGATGCATGAAACATGGAGAGCACACGGATATGCGTCCAAGTCCTGTCTGTGGTTTTCACGCACCCATGGACTTCAATGGGCGACTAGATGCGTCAAAACGCACCAATATAGGACATGCAGTGAGTTTCACACAACAGACACTCGCTGCTTGAAATCTCACGCATGTGTGAATAGCCCCATTGAAATCAATGGGGCAGTGTACTCTACGATGTTTCAACACACAGCATACAGACGAGAATCTTACCTGTCTGAATGAGCCCTAAGTCTGTCATGTGTGATACTGTCTGCTGGGGCCATGTATCTAAGCCTATCATGTGTGATACTGTCTGCTGGGGTCATGTATCTAAGCCTATCATCTGTGATACTGTCTGCTGGGGGCCTGTATCTAGGCCTATCATGTATGATACTGTATGCTGAGACAATGCATCCAATTCTATCCAGCGGTGTAGCTATAGGAGCCTTAGTCTTATAGATATGCTATCTCCGATTTGTATGTAAAAATTTATTTATTTTTCGGGGTGGGGGGGGGATATATGTTTCATATGAATCCTGTGCTTCTGATCTTTTAAGACCCTAGCAACGGCCCTGGTCAGTGTGAGTAAAGGACATGTGTGGTCGCAATGGAGGGCGTCCTCCGCAGGAGTTTGGTTTATCTCAGTGAGGGTCCATATCAAACTAAGGCAGGCTGCATGGTAGAGGTTGGTCTTTCTTTGACTTGTAGTGTCACAAGCATAAATCCATGGACTAGTGTGAATTCAGTTCAGTCTTCAATTTAAATTTATTGTTTTTCTCCACTGCGTGGACTTCTCTGGTTGCTACCCCAAGAAAAGTCTCCGATAATAACAGCTGATACAGCAGAGTCAGGAGCCACCAAGATGCAGGACCAAGGCAGAGAACGTTGTCAGACGTGCACTGGTCAGGGCAGGCAACGTTCTGTCTTAAACAGAAATCAGGCAGTAGTCAGGGCAGATGGCAGATAAAATCGTGGTCAGGTACAAGCCGGGTCAACAAAAGTATTCAGAACAGACGATATGAAGACTATGGCATTGAACACAGGATTAGCGCCAGTGACAATCGACCTGTGCGAGAGCACTACCGAAGCATACCACTGGCCCTGTATAAAGAGATCAATGGGTTGCTGTGAAAGATGATAGACAATCAGCTCGTTCTAGAAAGCATCAGGGATCATGGACAGCATCAATCTTCCTGATGGGAAAAAGATGGTACTCTGCTTCCTCGTGGACCTTCACACATCATGATGCTAAGTACTCCACCACCCTTGATTTGTCAAGTGGACGCTGGCAAGTGCCAACACAAGAAGAGGAGCAAGAGAATACTGTGTTTGTTGTTTCTACGAACCTGTTGCCCTTCAGTCTCATTATCACCTTCGGTCTCATGAACGCCCCCGGTACCTTTAAACGAGCCATGAAACGGTGCTCAGGAGATTAAAACTATGAGTCGGTGTTAATCTATCTTGACAATTGCGATTTTTTTTTTTACAAACATTTCAGGACCACTTAGAACTCTTAAGAGTCTTGTTAGCCTCGCTAAGCAAGTATAAGCTAAAGTAAAAATGTCGACCTGTGCATGAGTGGTCCGAGCCACAGATGTGACAGATGTGTGGTCCTTCTTTGACTTGGGCTATTCCAGATGTTATATCTCCCCCTTAACCAGCTTCTAATAAGGCAAGACCCAGAGAAGAAGGGACCAGAGGTTATCTCATAATGGAGTGACCCATAGGGGGAAGCTTTTCAAGAACTGAAACAAAGTCTGTTATTTGTCCCCATTCCGGCTTTTGCAATTATGGCCTCGTGTTTGAGTTATTCAGTGATGGTAGCTTGGCAGAGTTTTAGAGGCTCTGTCACCAGATTATCAAATCCCTATCTCCTATTGAATGTGATGGGCGCTGCAATGTAGATAACAGCAAAGTTTTTTTTTTTTTTTTAAAAACGATCATTTTTGCCCAAGTTATGAGCAATTTTATATTTATGCAAATGAGCTTTTCAATGGACAACTGACAAATCAGCATCATACACTTCTCATCGTTCCCACCCAGCTTCTTTCACTAAAGATACACAGCGTGATGTTACCCACAGGTCCTTCAACCTTGTCGTCGGACAAAGAAGATACATCGGCTGAAAGGCGTCCAAAAGGTTAATATGCTAGTCTCTATGGAGTTTACTATGCTTACCTGCACATACCCTGTACTGTACCCTCTGACGCCTGGAGCTGTGGTGTCTTCTCTCTTCCGACGCGAAGGTTGAAGGACCTGTGGGTGACGTCATCATTCCCAGCCAGCTTCTTTCACTGCAGACACAGCGTGACGTCACCCACAGGTCCTTCAACCTTGGCGTCGGAAGAGAGCAGACACCACAGCTCCAGGCGTACAGTTGAATTTTCAGCATCATCACCATGTGCAGGTAAGCATAGTAAACTCCCTAGAGACGAGCATATTAACCTTTTGGACGCCTTTCAGCCGATGTATCTTCTTTGTCCGACGACAAGGTTGAAGGACCTGTGGGTGACGTCACGCTGTGTGTCTTTAGTGAAGGAAGCTGGGTGGGAACGATGAGAAGTGTATGACGCTGATTGGTTAGCGTCATACACTTCTATTCACAACGCCCAGTTGGTAAAAACACAATACACGCCCAGTTGGTAAAAACACAATACACGCCCAGTTGGTAATACGAGAAAACACGCCCAGTTGTCCATTGAAAAGCTCATTTGCATAAATATAAAATTGCTCATAACTTGGGCAAAAATGATCGTTTAAAAAAAAACAAAAAACGTTGCTGTTATCTACATTGCAGCGCCCATCACATTCAATAGGAGATAGGGATTTGATAATCTGGTGACAGAGCCTCTTTAAGACCTGTACTAACCCAGTGTCAAATAGGAGTGGAAGGTACGTATGGGTGTTGTATCTCTGAGCCTTGGAGAAGAATCCAGTAAATTATAGCTCCTTCAGACTGGAATTGCTGCAATAGTATTGGTTGTTACGGAAGGATTTTCACGATACTTATCTGGCAGTTGTGTACATATATATGGATAACAATCCTTTGTTCTCTCTCAGCACTGCCAAACTGGAGCAAAGGAGCAACAGTGGGCAGCTTGCCTGGCCCTAGAGTGTGTCTGAGATTAGATTGTGAGTCCCATTAGGGAAAGTGAATCATGTGAATGGAGAGAATATCTGTACAGCGCTGCGGAATAGGTTGGCACTATACACCAAATTATTATGCACTTGGATTTAAGTGTCATAAACATTTAATTATTAGTTTTTCAATTAAACTCATGGATGGTATTGTGTCTTAGGGCTCTTTGGATCATTGTAATCAATCTCAGACACCTGTGATAATTAGTTTTCCAGGTGTGCCCAATCAAAGGAAAACTACTTAAGGCTGGGTTCACACGAGCACATTAACGTCCGTAATGGACGGGCGTATTTCGGCCGGAAGTCCCGGACCGAACTCAGTGCAGGGAGCCGGGCTCCTAGCATCGTAGTTATGTACGATGCTAGGCTAGGAGTCCCTGCCTCTCCGTGGAACTACTGTCCCGTACTGAAAACATGATTACAGTACGGGACAGTTGTCCGGCAGTGAGGCAGGGACTCCTAGCATCGTACATAACTACGATGCTAGGAGCCCGGCTCCCTGCACTGAGTTCGGTCCGGGACTTCCGGCCGAAATACGTCCGTCCATTACGGACGTTAATGTGCTCGTGTGAACCCAGCCTAAGAAGGACGTTCCACATTATTAAGCAAGCCACAGGTTTCAAGCAATATGGGAAAGAAAAAGGATCTCTCTGCTGCCGAAAAGCATGAAATAGTGCAATACCTTGGACAAGGTATGAAAACATTGGATATTTCAAGAAAACTTAGGCGTGATCATCGTACTGTGAAAAGATTTGTGGCTGATTCAGAGCACAGACGGGTTCGTTCAGATAAAGGCATAATGAAGAAGGTTTCTGCCAGACAAATTAATAGGATTAGCAGCTGCTAAAATGTCATTGCAAAGCAGCAAAGAGGTATTTGAAGCTGCTGGTGCCTCTGGAGTCCCGCAAACCTCAAGGTGTAGGATCCTCCAGAGGTTTGCAAGTGTGCATAAAGCTATTATTCGGCCACCCCTAAACAATGCTCACAAGCAGAAACGGTTGGAGTGGGCTTAGAAATACATGAAGACTAATTTTCAAACCGTGTTGTTTACTGATGAGTGCCGTGCAACCCTGGATGGTCCAGATGGATGGAGTAGTGCATGGTTGGTGAATGGCCACCATGTCCCAACAAGGCTGCGACGTCAGGAGGTGGCGGAGTCATGTTTTGGGCTGGAATCATGGGGAGAGAGCTGGTAGGCCCCTTTAGGGTCCCTGACGGTGTGAAAATGACCTCTGCAAAGTACGTAGAGTTTATGACTGACCACTTTCTTCCGTGGTACAAAAATAAGAACCGTGCCTTCCGTAGCAAAATTATCTTTATGCATGACAATGCACCATCTTATGCTGCAAAGAATACCTCTGCGTCATTGGCAACTATGGGCATAAAAGGAGAGCAACTCATGGTGTGGCCCCCATGTTCCCTTGACCTCAACCCTATTGAGAACCTTTGGAGCATCCTCAAGCAAAATATCTATGAGGGTGGGAGGCAGTTCACATCAAAACAGAAGCTCTGGGAGGCTATTCTGACATCCTGCAAAGATATTCAAGCAAAAACTGTCCAAATACTCACAAATTCAATGGATGCAAGAATTGTAAAGGTGATATCAAAGAAGGGGTCCTATGTTAACATGTAACTTGGCCTGCTACGTTTTTTTTGATTGAAAGAGCTTTTGATTTCTGTAAATATGACCTCCTGATGCTGCAAATTCAACAAATTACCATTTTAGTTCTCTTTACAACCTTTAAAATGTTTTGATCTCTGTTGTGCATAATAATGTGAAGCAGTGCATTTTGAGTTTTTTTACTTCTAAAAAAAAAACTGTTATCATTATGAGATTTGTTCAATAAAATTTGCATTATACTCCAACAGTTGATGGCTTGAAGATTATACTGACTGTCATTTGCATCGACTATTTAGGAAAATCAGCGAAAAATAACATTTGCATAATAATTTGGAACGCGGTGTATAAGCAATAGGAAATAAATAAGAAACATTCACCAGTATTTCTACAGTCCATAGCAGTCTTCTGTAATTAAAGGTGTTTTTCGGTTTTATCTATATAAAGTCAATAACTTTATAAATAAAACATTCTACTACTTTCTAATATTCTTTGTCTTTTAATTCCTCACTATTTTCAAGATATTGGCTGTCTGTAAGTGAATGAGAATACTCTGTTTCCATTCAGAGGAGGCTGAGAATTAGATACAATTGTATCCAGTCTAGGTAATGTTCTGGGAGCGAAATACACCAGCAGTAGCTGCACAAATCCCTCTGCTACTGTAGTTTGGTCAAATGTATCAATCTGAGGTGCGGACTGTGAGGCTAGGTTTTCACATCGCGGTCAAAATGCATCATTTGCTGCTAATCGTGGCTGAGTCGTGCCAATTTGCCACGATTTTCATCAGATTGGGGCAAAATGGCGCAGTATTGCAGTGATTTGTGGCAAAAAAAAACGCATTTTGACTGCAACATGTGGACCCAGCCTTAAGCTTGCAGTGCTTTGCCTAGACTGGATACAATTGTATCCACTTCAGCTGCGAGCAGAAGAATATTTAGTATTTATGGATTTTTTTGCTTCTGAATGTAACCAAAGGTGTTGCAACTCACTGACAGCAAACAAATAGCTAGAAAATGGTAAAGAATTGAAACACTATGGGGGAATTTATCAAACTATGTACAATAGAATTCTGTTGTAGAAAAGTTTCATAAGATTTGTATGCCGTCCTAGCCGGTTTTGCGTAAAAAGAGGGCGTGACTTCACAAAATGGACAGAGTTACAGCAGCCTGACAAATTACTTATAATTTACACCAGAAAATTGGCGTAAATCATAGTGGAAATCTACACCAGCTCCTAGCTGCCGTAGATTTCTCTGTGTGGGGCTTAGCAAGGTACAGGGCACCGTGCGGGCCGTACTTTGCCCCTTTCTGTCGGACTAGCCCCCATCACCCTTTGGACATTTAAATAAAAACAAGAAACAATTATGCTCATTACAATGTTCCTATTCTGCGGGAGCCGGAGGGGACTAGGAGGGGAGAAGAGGAGCAGTGAGGTTAATATACTTATTCTTTATTTTATGTCCGAAGAGGCGGGGGTAGGGTTGGATGGTGCACGGCCACGGTTGCTGTGCCACACGGCCAGCAGGTAGATGCAACAGCTTTTTTTTTTTTATAATAATAATGGTTTTGATGACATTTTTTAACCTTTCAACCAAGGGTACAGAGGGCAAAAGGGGAAGGGGAGGGAAGGAACCAATAAGAAGCATGGTTATATACATTATATTAAATATCAATACTTGAATGCAGGTCAATAATGATGACATTGCCGAGATATATCTCACAGTTAGGCCCCATGCACACAAACTTATTTTTTTCCTCCCGTAAATACTGGGGTAAATACGGGTCCTTGGTCACACGTATTCGACCCGTATTGCACTAGTATTTATGGACCCGTGCCTGTAAATACGGGTCCGGTGTCACCCGTATTCCACCCGTATTTACGGGCACGTTTTCGCTGCAAAATTACACTGCACTAATCGGCAGCCACTTCTCTCTACCAGTGTAGGATAGAGAGAAGGGGCAGCCCTTTTTGTAGTAAAAGTAAAAGAAATTCATACTTACCTGGCCGTTGTCTTGGTGACGCGTCCCTCTTTCGACATCAAGCCCGACCTCCCTGGATGACGCAGCAGTCCATGTGACCGCTGCAGCGGTCACATGGGCTGAAACGTCATCCCGGGAGGACGGACTGGAGGAAAAGAAGGGTTCCTTATTCTATCCTGGCCAAGCAAGTCTTGAGGCACTAAATCAAATAGAGAAAGTGCCTGGGACTGTATGTGATAGGGGGATGGAAGGGGGGAAAAAGTGCGGGAAAAAATCAGGAGCAGGGATTGGTTGGACAAGGGGATAGAGGAGGGGTTAGGAGCAGATAAATAGTTGAGGTCAAGGGCAGCTCACTATCTTACCTGCTGGAGCTGCAAACGTCCCTCCCGCCCTCCCTCTTTGGGAAAATTTGGGTGTGTAGTTATGGTGTTTTCTCTGTCTTTTAATTTCTTTGCTTTTCCATGCCATGTCTATTATGGCTCGTCAGTTGCTTCCTTTTTCTTTGCGTAGGCGTGTTTCTGTGGTTTTTCTTTGTTTTTCAGATGTCACAGCGGGCGGAGATAGGCTCTGAAGAGTAAAATCCGGAGAAGAACCTACATGCGCGCCGCTTCACAGTGGGCGGCATCACAGGAGATGTGAATAAATTAAGTGGTTACTTCAGGGCCATGTGATACAAAAATGTTTGGTTGTGTTAAATAAAGCTGTGGCCATTCCCACATTCTCCAAGAAACAGGTTTCGTTGCTTTATTTGTTTATTAAATGGGGTAATGATGCATCAGCGACACTTAATATGGGGATAACATTAGTACATGCAGTCTCAAATCGCCAAGACCCTTTATATGTATACTGAAAGGAAGGTTATGCAGAATAGAGGTATTACTTGATCAAAGTGTATAAATAACAGCTATATACCTGTATATTCACATTAATACAATGTAATGTAGAGAATCTGTAAAAAAAATAAAAAAGGGGGGGGGAAAGCGGGAGAGGAAATGGGGTTTGGATACCAGGATTTCACCTGACCAGATACCATGAAATGCTATCCAGGCTAAAATATAAATGGCTTAAATCAATTGAAGTGTCGAACCAGTGAGAGATTGCTCAACATACCAAGTGGTTGGGCCAAGTATCTGAGTTTCACATGCTCTGGGAGAAGAAATATGAATCTCCCCCGAATTTAAAATGTTTTTTTTTCCCCTTTTTTTTCTTGGATAACGATGCCTCTATCCAGTTCATGCGGAAGTAGAACGAATACTTTTCAAGGAAAAGTCCGGTAGTGGGTGGAGATGATGATATACAACAGCGTAATATTGTTTTACATGCTGCCCTTGAAATAAACAGCAATAATTTTCGCTCATGTCCGAACCTACTTTTTTAACGTTTTTGGGATAATATCAAATAAACTCCAGGAAACTGCATAAGGGCAATTCACCGATATGTTTGGAGAAACAAAAGACTTTATCTGTTACCAGAAGTTTTAAATCTGAGGGCATGACCACATACAATGAAGATGAACTCTGTGTCGGGCAGTGCATTTTTGGCAGGAGTGATCTGTAGTATTATTAACCAAAAATCCCCTGTGTGAAGAGATGTAAGCTCTGTGTGTTCATTTGTATGGCATTTCCCAGTATATGGCGGAGGGCAAATATTTAGCTTTATTCTGCAATGCAGACAGGATATCAACTACTGTGACTGCTCGACATCACAAGTATAGCTGTTATCCTGAGCCTCTACCAATCAATATACCCGTGCTATACTGTGCCACCGGACTGTACAGTATTCTTATTGCCGTTCCCTTGAGCCTGAGATTTGGTGGTAGATGTGTTGGCAGCTTCCATTGTGTGTTTTGTCCATTGTGCCGCCACTTGGTCCCAAAGATTGGGTGTTGGTAACGGGAGCATCCTCTGCAGGGGTTTGGGGCATCTCAGTGAGTGTCTGCATTACACATAGGCGGGCGTAAAAGTGGTATTTGAGTTTATTCTTTTTAACACATTTGCTGAAATTTCTGCAAACCTGACTTTGCTTTGTCATCATGGGGCATTGTGTGTAGATTGAGGAGTAAAAAAAAAAGATTATCCATTTTAGAATAAGGCTGTAATGTAAGAAGATATGGAAAAATTGAAGGGGTCTGAATTAGGGCTGTCACGATAACAGAATTTGGACTTCGATACCGATACTTTGTGTATTATTGCGATTTTCGATACCAAAACGATACTTTGCCAACAGTAATAAAATAAAATAAGTTCTTCCATTTTCTGATGTGAGGCACGTGGTGTGATGAATTTTGAATGGGCCAGACATTAATAGTAATTAACCCCATCATCTTTCTCAGTCATAATGGACAACATTGGGTTAATGTGTAAGGTACATGATGTGGTTAATTACTATTAATGTGAGGCACATGGAGGTTAAATTCATCACACCTCGTGCCTTACATTAACAAGTGAAAGAAAGACGTTTTTATTTTATTTTTTTATAGCGTACACATCATAAATGCCACAAAAAACTATTTGTTGTGTAGGTTATAACAGCCGCACCAATACCGAATATGTTTATATTTTATGTATTCAGTCTTATTTTAATATTTATTATAAAAAATGTGTATGTGTATTTTTTTTATTTAACATTACTTTATGTTTTTATTTTTAAACTTTAATGTACTGGCATATTTCTATATGCCAGTACATTAGCCTGTGCACTGATAGTACACAGGCAGTTGTTAGGACATATCTAAGTATGCTCTAACAACAGGAACTATAGTAAGAGAGCCCTGGGGTCTTTCAATGGACCCTGGGCTGTCTGCTTATATATGGTATGTCCCTCAATCACGTCACAGGGAAGCGTCACAGGGACTCCCTGTAACACGATCCAAGGGGCATCCCCCTTCTCATTTTCCCCCTCAATGCTTCGGTCAGCTTTGATCACAGCATTCAGGGGAATAGCGGTACTGCGGCTGGGTAATACAGTCAGTGCCACGCTCCTGACACCAAGTGTGCGAGCGGTCAGCATTAGGTGATGCGGCCGGCGCTGCACTAATGAGCGCAGGCACTGAACACAGAACATGGGGGTGTTTTGCAGTGCGCCTGCCATGTTCTGTCTTCAGTGCCGCCGCTCATTAGTGCACCGCTGGTTGCATCACATCATGCTGACTGCGCAGACTTGTCAGGACTCAGGAGTGGGGCAATGGCTGTATTAGGGCATGGCCCCACGTGGCGTATTTCTTGCGCAACTGTCCGCATCAATGCCGCACAGAATCTGCGTTGCAGATTCTGTTGCGGATCTGCCCAAAATGTGCAGTAAATTGATGCGGACTGGCCGCTGCGTATTGAGGGTAAAGTACTTCCCTTCTCTCTATCAGTGCAGGATAGAGAGAAGGGACAGCACTTTCCCTAGTGAAAGTAAAAGAATTTCATACTTACCGGCCGTTGTCTTGGTGACGCGTCCCTCTTTCGGCATCCAGCCTGACCTCCCTGGATGACGCTGCAGTCCATGTGACCGCTGCAGCCTGTGATTGGCTGCAGCCGTCAGTTAGACTGAAACGTTATCCTGGGAAGCCGGACTGGAGAAAGAAGCAGGGAGTTCTCGGTAAGTAGGAACTTCTATTTTTTTTACAGGTTGATGTATATTGTGATCGGTAGTCACTGTCCAGGGTGCTGAAACAGTTACTGCCGATCGCTTAACTCTTTCAGCACCCTGGACAGTGACTATTTACTGACGTCGCCTAGCAACGCTCCCATAATTACGGGTGCACACACGTAGTCACCCGTAATTACGGGAGCCCCATTGACTTCCTCAGTCTGGCTGTAGACCTAGAAATACATAGGTCCAGCCAGAATGAAGAAATGTCATGTTAAAAAACCAATACGCTCCGCAGCACACATAACATGTACATGACATCTGCTGACTTCATTGCGGAATTTAGAATCTCCATTGAAGTCAATGGAGAACTTCCGTAATGAGTCCGCAACATCCATTGCATGCTGCGGACACCAAATTCCGCACCGCAGCCTATGCTCCGCAGCGGAATTTTCCGCATCGTCTAAATGAACCCTACTAAAAAGCAGTGGAAGGCAATGGAGAAACGGGTCCGCTGCGGATTAACGCTGCGGAGCGTCCGCAGCGGAATTCCAGAGCAATTCCGCCACGTGGGGCTTTGCCCTTACACAGCTGCAGCTCCGCTCTCATACATTCATGTGTTACAATACTAAGCTGTGCGGCCGCACAGCTTAGTATCGAAATACATGGAATAATGGTATTGAACCGTTTGAGGGTGCTCGGTGTGAAGGATGATTTATTTGCTTATATTCTCTGTATGAAATGACATTGTGAATTATCAAGCAGGATGCTGAATTACTAAGATATGTATTATGTGAAAGTGATGATAACGTGTAAATGATTTAGTTTCGTGCAGCAGCCATCTTGTCTGGAGTTCCCATCTTGGTTCTTTTGTAGAGAATAGGAAAGTCATTGTTCCTTTAATACAAGTAATGTTGATTTCGTATGTTTTATCTTTGACCTTGGTTCCCATGCGAAGATGGACAGGGAGTGAGATGGGAGGATGGCAAGTATGCGTGAAGAAAGGTCTCCCCCATCTCCACGAGGACATTCTGTCCAAAAGAGAGATAAGAAACCTGTAAACATAATGTGTGCAGAATTATAATGATGTATTTTATTGTATGCTTTTTACTGAATAACAAATATTGTTACATTGTCTCTGATTGGTTTACCTCAAGCCTACACCCCTTCTGAATTTCAGTTTAACAGTTTGAGTCTGGTAATAAATCCTTCAGAGGAGCATTTTGAACATATCAGCGTGTCTGTGTGTTTTCTTCTCCTCTCTCGATATATATCGGTGAAATATCCTAATTAGGATACTGACTAATGGAGTCTGGCCTTGAGAGTCTGTTGGGACTCGTATAAATTTCAGTCTAATATATTTTGAGCGATGGATTTCCACGACATCGGCATCTAAACAGTATGGAAGTCTCAATGCATGGTGCATCCCTAGTCTGAATACGTTCTCAGTATTTTGTTTTACATTCTGCCTCTTAATTGGCTGTGTTCACATGAACCGGTATCGGTGCAGTTCTCCTCTGCATTTTTTCTCATTTGTAGCACAGCTCCCATACTAAGAAGACGAGGAATGACACACATGACATTCACACGCCTGCAACCAGGCACTTAGACACATAGAATAATTTCACCTTATAAAGAGTATATGGAAGTCAACATTCCGGCAAGGCTTAGTATTTTATTGATTCATACATTTTACATTCTGCAATGTTTCGGCTTCAGAGGAAAACTTTCTGAACCAGCCGTTTACCCGCCTGAGAAGGCTTTCTCATTGTGCAGCTTTATTTCTCTGCATTTTTTTTTATCATATGCTTGTATATAATAAGTTACGGCTGGTGGGGGACCGTGAACAGGAGTTGATAATCCAATCAAAACTCCACCTTGCTCTGTCACAATAATGAATGCATCTACTGAGGGCATGTGGCTAAGCGGATGTCCCAGCGTCTCCTTAGCGATTCTGCGCATACACCCAGGCTCAAGCGAAATAGTATCATGACAGCACGTATCCAAGTAGTAACATGACAGCACGTATCCAAGTAGTAACATGACAGCAAGTATCCAAGTAGTAACGTGACAGCATGTATCTAAGTAGTAACATGACAGCACGTATCCAAGTAGTAACATGACAGCATGTATCCAAGTAGTAACATGACAGCATGTATCCAAGTAGTAACATGACAGCATGTATCCAAGTAGTAACATGACAGCATGTATCCAAGTAGTAACATGACAGCATGTATCCAAGTAGTAACGTGACAGCATGCATCCAAGTAGTAACATGACAGCACGTATCCAAGTAGTAACATGACAGCATGTATCCAAGTAGTAACATGACAGCATGTATCCAAGTAGTAACATGACAGCATGTATCCAAGTAGTAACATGACAGCATGCATCCAAGTAGTAACATGACAGCATGTATCCAAATAGTAACACGACAGCATGTATCCAAGTAGTAACATGACAGCATGTATCCAAGTAGTAACATGACAGCATGTATCCAAGTAGTAACATGACAGCATGTATCCAAATAGTAACACGACAGCATGTGCCCAAGTAGTAACATGACAGCATGTATACAAGTGGTAACATGACAGCATGTATAAAAGCAGGGCCGCCATCAGGAATTTCTGGGCCCCATACAGCCAAGATGTCTGGGGCCCCCCTCCATTACCGGGGGTGGGCAACAGAAATTGTGGCACTCACGTTTGTACGTTATACGCATTAACTGATTTTGGTGCCGATGTCAATTACAGTGAAGGAAACCATGGAGCCGGCAGTGACCGGTTAATGCTCCGGATTTTGATCTATTTAGCTAAAACGTATCCGACTGTATGGCATGCAGTGGGATACGTCGCATGGGGAATGGCCCAGGGGAAACTCCTGACGTCACCGTCCATGAACAGGGCTGGAGACTTCTACTAGCACTCTGCCCAGGGAGTCTGGCGCTGTTCCTGATGTCCATATACGTAAAGTGACGTCCGAAGCTTTGCAAAGCCTGAGTACACGCCCGGAGCGTCGACAATGCTCTGGCCAGGGATTCCGGCCCTAGAGAATCCTCTGATGTCACTTTACATATATGGACAGTGATGTCAGGAGCTTTCCCAGGGACAAAGTCCACGGGTAGAGCACTCGTGATGCTGCCTGGGGACTCCGGAATAACAAAGTCTACTACGCCATTTCATCCTTCAAAAATAAGGTAAACCGACGTCTACCAGCCCGACGGAGGCTAAAAGGACATAATGGAGCCCTGTGAATTATCATCTACGTTGTTTATACTGTAAGGTAGGAGATTTCCTGACTACACGATAAACTTAGGGCAACAACACGATGTGAAGGGGGAAGGGAGGGGGCAGCGCTTGTGAGGAAGTAAGGAGCACTAATGCTCCGCTCTTACGTTGCCATTAAAGTTCAATGTGTTTTTCCACAGCAAAAATCGGAGGCTTTCCCTTTGATTCCTGGCGCAGATGCTACAAGCGTGTAGCAGATCCGCACGAGAATAAGGCCCTGTTCACCCAGAGTTTTTTGCCACATTTTTTTCAGCTGAATCCGCGGCAAAAAACGTCCGAAATCGCCTCCTATTGATTTCAACGGGAGGCGAAGGCGTTTTTTTCCCGCGAGAGAAAGAAGCGACATGCTCTTTCTTCAGGCATTTCCGTCTCTGACCTCCCATTGACATCAATGGAAGGCAGAGAAAGCCTGAAGGAATTTCAAGGCAGATGTTTCTGCCTGCAAAAAGCTGTGTGAACAAGGCCTAAGTCCCATTGTCATTCACAGTTGCTCATCCTCGGCTTTTCCATGTAATATAAGTCGCATGCTACTTATTGGTGTGGCGGATTTCTTTTCATGGTGCGGACAAAAATACACGTGGACAATTTTTCACAGCATGTGAACTGGGTTGCGGAAACCTCACATGCATGGGATGCAGAATCATCGACATGTCATCGGAATCCGTATCAAATCCAACATGTGTGAACGGGGCCTTAGTGGGAGTTAAGAAAAATCTCTGTTAGGCCAAATGCACACGATACTTATTACATGCAAATTTATCATGGGTATTTTCGTGCGGCAAATCTGCAGCGTAATACAGGACCAGCAAAGTAAATGAGATCAAGAAATCTCATCTACAGGTCGCATTTTCTGCACAAAAACTGACCTGCGGTGCGTATTTGAAAATATGCTACATGTCACTTTATCTTGCGTTTCCGCTTGCGAATTGTTTCTGACTAGTTTAAAAAATAATAAAAAAATCTGCAGCATAAAACCTGCACCTATTTCCGCATCAAAAAGCAAAAACCGCACCTAAAAACGTATAAAAAAAAACACACTATTAGGTGCAGATTTTACCTGCGGAATTACCTGCGGTTTTGATACGGATTTTGTGCACCAAATTCCTCAATGTGTGCGTTACAGAATTTGCTGGGGATTTACAGCAAATTAACCCTTTACATTGTAAAGGATGAAATACGTTACAATTCTGCGACATTAGGGTATGTTCACACAGCTTATTTTCTGCCGTTTTTCTGGCCGTAAACGTCTGAAATATCAGAACAGAACGCCTCCAAACATCTGCCCATTGATTTCAATGAGAAAAAAACGGCGTTGTGTTGCGATGGGCCGTTCTTTTTACAACGGCCGCGTAGAAAAAAACGGCCGCGAAAAAGAAGTGCAGGTAATTTCTGGAGCCGTTTTTCATTGACTCTATAGAAAAACAGCTCCAAAAACGGCCGCAAAAAACACCGCGAAAAAAACGAGTTTGCTTTAAAAACTTCTGAAAATCAGGAGCTGTTTTCGCTTGAATATCTCCGTATTTTCAGACTGCTTTTGCTAATTGTGTGAACATACCCTAATAGGCATGCAGCTTATTTAACCCCTTCCCTTCTCAGCCATTTTTGGGATTTTAACTTTTGTTTTTTCCTCTCCACCCTCCAAAAGCTATCATTTTTTTACTTGAGGGCTTGTTTTTTGCGGTACAAGTTGTAGTTTTTCATGGCACCATTTATTGTACCGCATAATGTACTGGGAAGCTGAAATTATTTGTGGGGTGAAATGCTGCACGTGGATGAGGTTTTGACAAACCCCATTCACATGAGTTAGGGCTTATTCAGACTAACGTGTTAATCGTCCGTGTGAAGGACGTTTTTTTTAATGGCCGTCACACGGCTGCATGTATTTCTATGGGGTTATTCACATGGTCGTTGTTCTAACAGACCGTGTGAAGGGCCTGTAAAAAAATAGGACATGTCCTATTTTTGTGCGTTTTCACGGATCCCTCAATAGACTCAAGTCTGTGAAAACGGGTCCCGCACGGCTGCAAATCGGCCGTTCTTCACGTCTGATTTCACACACGTTGGTCTGAATATCGCCTTAGGCCTTATTCACACGAACGTGTCCGTTTTGCACGCGCAAAAAACGCTGCGTTTTGCGCAAGCAAAAGTTCGGTGTGGCATCAGCATATGGTGCGTGGCTGCGTTGTTTTCGCGCAGCCGGCATCATTATGACACTCTGTTTTGATGTTGCGACACAGTAAAGAAGGAGGGGCTTTTATGTTTCTCTTCTTTACCAGCTGTAGCGCGAATCACGCGTGTCACCCTGAAGTGCTTCCGTGTGCCGTGCGCGATTTGCACGCACCCAATGACTTCAATGGGTGCGTGCTGCGCGAAACACGGGCAAAGCATAGGACATGTCGTGAGTTTTACACAGCGCACACACGCTGCGTGAAATTCACTGACAGTCTGAACGGCCCCATTCACTGACATAAGTCCGTGCGACGCCCGTGAAAATCGGACGTATAACGCTCGTGTGAATAAGGCCTTATATTGTAATTTGTAGTGAATTTTCAGTGCGCAATCCGCACCAAAAATAGGAGGCAAGCAAGTGGCCTTATTCAGACGTCCATGTTCGGTTTGTGAAATACGGAGCGTGTATCGACCATATTTCCCGGACCGACCACAGTTCAGGGAGCCGGGTTTCTAGCATCACAGTAATCTATGATCATAGTCCCTCCCTACCTGTGGAAATACTGTCCCCGGTCCCGTACGGAAAGCATCATTACAATATGGGGCAGTCCGGCTCCATGAATTGTGGTCAGCCTGGGAAATACGGCCGATACACGCTCCGTATGTCACGGACCGAACGCGGCCGTCTGAATAAGGCCTTAGTCTAGTTACACAGTGCGGTGAAAACCCATTTTTTTGCCACAATTTTTGCAAAATCGCGGCAAAAACGTGATTTGACCGCACTGTGAGAATATAGCCTAACAGCACTTTTCATGTCTTGTATCCTTTTTTTTTATGCAATTTTTGTAATTGCGGCACAAATCACGCGGTTTTGCCGCGATTTTTATATAATCGCTGCAAAAACTGCGGCATTTTTGCCGCGATTACGAAAATCGCGGCAAAAAAAACGCTAGGAAAACCCAAAAATACCAAAAAACATTTTAATCAACTTTATACATACTACAAACGGGGTCAGGGGGATGGGAAGCAGGATGGATAGGGGAAAATACTCACCAGCCTGCAGGTCCGGTCGGCTGAGTAGAGGAGCTGGGGGGCGGGATCTCCACACGGAGCTTCAGCACATGCTGCATCTTCCCCTTCCAGTGAAGCTACAACAGGTATGCAGGGGGTGCCGTGAGCGTTGCTAGGGGGGTGCCGGGCGTTGCTAGGGGGGTGCCGGGCGTTGCTAGGGGGATGCCGCGGGCGTTGCTAGGGGGGTGCCGTTAGTAAGGGTGGGGTGCGAGCGTTGCGAGGGGGGGCCCGTGAGCATTGCGAGCGGGGGGGGGGCCAGCTGCAACCCGACAGGCCCCTTTTCTTCATCCATGTGGCCGGGCCCCTGACGGGAGTACCAGTAATACTCCCCTGATGGCGGCCCTGTATAAAAGTAGTAACATGACAGCATGTATCCAAGTAGTAACATGACAGCATGTATTCAAGTAGTAACATGACAGCATGTATCCAAGTAGTAACATGACAGCACGTATCCAAGTAGTAACATGACAGACTGTATCGAAGTAGTAACATGACAGCATGTATCCAAGTAGTAACATGACAGCATGTATCCAAGTAGTAACATGACAGCATGTATCCAAGTAGTAACATGACAGCATGTATCCAAGTAGTAACACGACAGCATGTATCCAAGTAGTAACATGACAGCATGTATCCAAGTAGTAACATGACAGCATGTATCCAAGTATTAACATGACAGCATGTATCCAAGTAGTAACATGACAGCACGTATCCAAGTAGTAACATGACAGCATGTACCCAAGTAGTAACATGACAGCATGTATCCAAGTAGTAACATGACAGCATGTATCCAAGTGGTAACATGACAGCACTAGAGATGAGCGAACCGGTACAACCGAACCCGGTTTCGGTCCGAACTTCCGGAAAAGTTCGGTTCGCAGCGAATCCGAACTTCACCGGGTTCGGCCGAACCCGTTTTGACCGAACCCGGTCAAAAACATTATACAAATCGGCAGCCACTTATCTCTATCAATCACTGATAGAGAAAAGAGGCTGCTGATTAAAAATAAAATAAAAAGCATTTCATACGTACCCGGTCGTTGTCTTGGCTACATGTGTGCACCCGTCATTACGGCAGCGTTGCTAGGCGACGTCAGTAAGGGTATGTGCACACACACTAATTACGTCCGTAATTGACGGACGTATTTCGGCCGCAAGTACCGGACCGAACACAGTGCAGGGAGCCGGGCTCCTAGCATCATAGTTATATACGATGCTAGGAGTCCCTGCCTCTCTGCAGGACAACTGTCCCGTACTGTAATCATGTTTTCAGTACGGGACAGTAGTTCCACGGAGAGGCAGGGACTCCTAGCATCGTACATAAATATGATGCTAGGAGCCCGGCTCCCTGCACTGTGTTCGGTCCGGTACTTGCGGCCGAAATACGTCCGTCAATTACGGACGTAATTAGTGTGTGTGCACATACCCTTACTGACGTCGCCTAGCAACGCTGCCGTAATGACGGGTGCACACAAGTAGCCACCCGTCATTACGGGGCCTCATGCACACGACCATAAAAACACCCGTTATCACGGGTCGTAATTACGACCCGAAATAGCGGGCCCATAGACTTCTGTTAGCCACGGGTACCTTCCCGTTTTCTCACGGGAGGGTGCCCGTGCCGTTAAAAAGATAGAACATGTTCTATTTTTTTATTTTACGGGCCGTGCTGCTATAATTATAATGACAGTCGTAATTACGAGCACGGCCCGTAAAATAAAAAAATAGAACATGTTCTATCTTTTTAACGGCACGGGCACCTTCCCGTGAGAAAACGGGAAGGTACCCGTGGCTAACAGAAGTCTATGAGCCCGTTATTGCGGGTCGTAATTACGACCCGCAATAACGGGTGTTTTTATGGTCGTGTGCATAATGGGAGCACGGCTCGGAAAAACGAACGGCTGCCCGTGCTCATCTCCTGAAATACTCTGTGCTGCCTTAAACTCTGTGGACAGGTCAGGATCCTGTTTCTTTTAAATGCTGCTAGGGAACACGCTCGATCCACTATATAAGGCTACGCTACAGTGCAGCATTTAAAAGAAACAGGATCCTGACCTGTCCACAGAGTTTAAGGCAGCACAGAGTATTTCAGGAGATGAGCGTGCAGATTCAGTGCTGCTGTGAACTTTGCTCTTACCATTACGTAGCTCTCAGTCTGTTACCTCTCCTCCACTCCTGTCCTCAAGAACACCTTCAGATGATTGGCAAGTCACCACGTAATGGTAAGAGCAGAGTTCACAGCAGCACAGAGTATTTCAGGAGATGAGCGTGCGGATCTTGTGCGTGGTGGTGACTTGCCAATCATGTGAACGTGTTATAGAGGACAGGAGTGGAGGAGATGTAACAGACTGAGCTACGTAATGGTAATAACAGGGTTCACAGCAGAACAGAGTATTTCAGGAGAGGAGCGTGCAGATTCAGTGCTGCTGTGAAGTCTGCTCTTACCATTACGTAGCTCAGTCTGTTACCTCTCCTCCACTCCTGTCCTCAATAACACCTTCACATGATTGGCAAGTCACCACCCGGCACAAGATACGAACGCTCATCTCCTGAAATACTCTGTGCTGCTGTGAACTCTGCTCTTACCATTACGTGGTGACTTGCCAATCATGTGAAGGTGTTCTGGAGGACAGGAGTGGAGGAGAGGTAACAGACTGAGAGCTACGTAATGGTAAGAGCAGAGTTCACAGCAGCACTGAATCTGCACGCTCATCTCCTGAAATACTCTGTGCTGCCTTAAACTCTATGGACAGGTCAGGATCCTGTTTCTTTTAAATGCTGCACTGTAGCGCAGCCTTATATAGTGGATCGAGCGGGTTCTCCAGCAGCATTTAAAAGAAACCGTGTTTGTGTATGTGTGTGTTTGTGTATATATGTGTGTTTGGGTATGTGACTTTGTCTGTTTTTGTTTTTATATGTGTGTTTGTGTATATGTGTGTGTGTATATATGGGTGTGTTTGTGTATATGTGTTTGTGTATATGTTTGTGTATATATGGGTGTATTTGTGTATATGTTTGTGTGTAGATGTTTGTGTGTGTTTTTGTATATGTGTGTGTTTGTGTATATGTGTGTATATGGGTGTGTGTTTGTGTGTATATATGGGTGTGTTTGTGTATATGTGTTTTTGGGTATGTGTGTTTTTGTTTGTATATGTGTTTGTGTATATTTGTTCGTGTATGTGTGTGTGCGTGTTTGGATATGTGTGTTTTTGTTTGTATATGTGTGAGTTCGTGTATATGTGTGTGTGTTTGTCTGTTTATGTGTGTGTGTGTGTGTGTGTTTATATCTTGTTGTGTTTGTGTATATATGTGTGTGTCTGTGTATGGTTGTTTGTTTGTGTGTGCGTGTATATATGTGTATAGGTGAGTAGAAGTATTGGTATTGTTCACATTGATAACTGTTTTTTTATGTTGTTGCAGATTTTGATGTACCGATTGGACTACATCTTCGATTCGTTGGACTACTGCGTAGATCTACGTTTTTTCAAATTTTAATAAAATGGTTAACGAGGGTTTTGTTGGGGATTTCTTATTTCAATAAAAAAGAATTGTCTTTGTGGTTTTTTTTAAACTTTATTAGTGCCTAGATAATGGCAGTTGGCTGTTTGACAGCGTCCATTATTAAGGCGGTACTTAGTGTTAGCCGGTGCAGAGGCTAGCACTAACCACCCATTATTACCCCGGTACCCACCACCACCAGGGGTGCCGGGAAGAGCATGGTACGATCCAGTACCCGACCATCTGTTGTGATGGTCGGGTACTGGGGCGGCCGTAGGCTGGTATTATGAGGCTGGGAAGGGCCAAAATCAGTGGACCTTCCCACCCTTGTAATGCTAGGCTGCTGCTGCTGTGTTGTATCGGGCTGGTTATAAAAATGGGGGGGACCCCCACGTCGTTTTTTTTTTTAAATTTAACAAATTTAGCAATAGACGGGTCCCCCACATTTTTAATGACCAGCCATATACAAGGCCGCAGCAGTCTGGCATTACATGGGTGGGAAGGGCCACTGGTTTTGTCCATTCCCAGGCTAATAACACTGTGTTGTATGTGGCTGGTTATGATAAATTGGGTGGAACCCCATGTCTTTTTTAAAAAAAAAATTAAATAAATAAATAATTTAAAAAAATGACGTGGGGTCCCCCCCCACTTTTATAACCAGCCAGATACAACACAGCAGCAGCAGCCTAGCATTACAAGGGTGGGAAGGTCCACTGTTTTTGGCCCTTCCCAGCCTCATAATACCAGCCTACGGCCGCCCCAGAGCCCGACCATCACAACAGATGGTCGGGTACTGGATCGTACCTGGCTCTTCCCGGCACCCCTGGTGGTGGTGGGTACCGGGGTAATAATGGTGGTTAGTGTTAGCCTCTGCACCGGCTAACACTAAGCCTCGCCTTAGTAATGGATGTTGTCACTCAGACAGCGGCCATTACTAAAGTGGTAGTAATAAAATTTGAAAAGACAAAGATATAGATAAAATATTTTATTGAAATAAAGCACCCCCAACACAACCCTCATTAACCACTTTATTGTAGAAAAAAAAACTTCATCTAATTAGTCCTCGAAACCGACGTAGTCCAAACACCAAACCTGTAAAAAAAATAAAAAATGAAATAAAACATGTCGTAGGCTTAGATTCAGTTTAATGTGTGATACTGACTGTTATACCATGTATAGAAGCCTGCCGTGAAGTTGACTTAGATACAGGGCGCCAGCAGACAGTATCATACATGGCCATACATACATATATACAAACATGCATACAAGCATGCACATATATACATGCAAATATACACACATATATACATGCAAACTATCATACATACATACATACATGCATACACACACACATGAAAACATACATACATACATACAAACAAACATGCAAAGATACATACATATATACAAGCATGCACAAATATACATGCAAACATAAATACATGCAAACATAATTACATACATGCACATATATATATATATAAACATACATGCAAACATACATGCAAAAATAAAAACATGCAAACATACATACATGCACATATATACATACATACATACATGACAACATACATACAAACATACATGACAACATACATACATGCAAACATACATACATACATGCAAACATACATACACACATGCAAACATATATACATGCAAATATACATACAAACATGCACATGTATACATACATGCCAACATACATGCAAACATACATGCACATATATACATACATACATACATACATGACAACATACATACATGCAAATATATACATGCAAATATACATACATACACATATATACATACATACCAACATACATGCACATATATACATACATACATACATACATACATGACAACATACATACATACATATATATATATATACACACATGAAAATATACATACAAACATGCATACATACATGCAAACATACATTCATGCAAACACACATACATGCAAACATACATACATACATTCATGCAAACATACATACATACAAATATACATACACACATGCACATATATACATACATACATGACAACATACATACATGACAACATACATGCAAAAATACATACATGCAAACATACACACATGCAAACATACATACATACATGCAAATATATACATGCAAATATACATACAAACATGCACATATATACATACATGCCAACATACATGCACAGATATACATACATACATACATGACAACATACATACATGCCAACATACATACATACATACATACATGCCAACATACATACATGCCCAAAAAAAAATAATAATACGTTCATACTTACTTTCCTCCTGTCCGGCCTCCAGCGATGACGTTTCATCCATGTCGCCGCTGCAGCCTGTGATTGGCTGCAGAGGCGGTCACGTGGGATGAAGCGTCATCCTGACGTGCGTGACCGCCACTACAGCCTGTGACTGGCTGCAGCGGCGAAAGGGATGAAACGTCATCGCTGGAGGCCGGACAGGAGGAAAGTAAGTACGAACGTATAATTTTTATTTTTTTATTACATTTAAATTGTATTTTCCGCGCGCCGAGCATGTACTGTCAAGGTTGCTGAAAGAGTTAGTGCAGCCCATTAACTCTATCAGCACCCCGGGCAGTAGCATGCTCGGCGCACGGAAGTGACAGGTTCGGTCCGAACTAGTTCGGTCCGAACCGAACTTTTGTGTGAAATTCGGCGAACTAGCCGAACCGAACTTTTGATAAGTTCGCTCATCTCTAGACAGCACGTATCCAAGTGGTAACATGACAGCACGTATCCAAGTGGTAACATCACAGCACGTATCCAAGTGGTAACATGACAGCATGTATCCAAGTAGTAACATGACAGCATGTATCCAAGTAGTAACATGACAGCATGTATCCAAGTAGTATCATGATAGCACGTATCCAAGTAGTAACATGACGGCATGTATCCAAGTAGTAACATGACAGACTGTATCCAAGTAGTAACACGACAGCATGTACCCAAGTAGTAACATGACAGCATGTATCCAAGTAGTAACATGACAGCATGTATCCAAGTATTAACATGACAGCATGTATCCAAGTAGTAACATGACAGCATGTATCCAAGTAGTAACGTGACAGCATGTATCCAAGTAGTAACGTGACAGCAAGTATCCGAGTAGTAACACGACAGCATGTACCCAAGTAGTAACATGACAGAATGTATTTGAGGGCACCCAGGCTTAATTTTAAATACGTTAAGCTAGGTGGGTTTCGTTCCATAGGTTTTTATAATAAGGAGCCTATAGCAGTGGGGCACCAGCCCATAGGGGCGTTTTAGAACAGCTTACACACCCTCCCAGGCTAGGATTTATAAGGGCAGATAGGGAGGACATCTCCCTCTTTTGGCTGTTACCACTCAGGGATTTGTATTGCCAAAGAATCGTGTGTACACTTACCTGTTTGTGATGGACCGGCAGGAGCTAGAAGAGATTATCCGCACCAGGATGCAAGAAGAGGGGTCAGTGTGGCTGCAGTCTCTTATACAAGAGAATGTGGCTTTAGCGTCCGCTTTGCCCACCACACTCCCTGCGTGTCGCTCCTCCCGTAGCACCAGTTCGCCAGCTCGTCTCTCACCCTCCGGCGACAGTACAGTTCGCTCGCTGTCGGCTAGAGGGTCCGCGCATGCGCAGACCCCACTCTCGCCGCAAGTAGCGCGGGAAGTGCAGACAGAGCCCGACGAGGATATTATTCCTCCCTCACCGGGTCTGCAGTCTCCCACCGGCATGGGCCGCGTTAGGTCTCGCCCGGCGGCTGCACGGAGCATGCCCACCCACAACCCAGCAGCAGGAGCCGGCCGGCCTGTTAAAGGTGGGACACCTGGGGGGATAGCCACGCAGCACTCCCTCCCAGGTTCTGCAGCATGGGGGTGGCATGACACTTTCACACCCCCCACCCCCCGTTGGACGATGGGGACACTGGCTCAGTTGGGGACAGTGGAGAAGATTTTTTTCCCCTGCGAGCAGGAGCTACGCTGGGAGCAACAGCCTCATCCACCACCACTTACCCCCATACAGCCTAGGCAGGTCATACCCACGGGCTTAGGCCCAGCTTATGTCCCGGCAGGAAACACTGGAGGGCCTCTTCAGTTTACTCAAGGGGACGACTAGGACCCACCGTTCTCGTTCTCGCCGCTCGTCCAGACGCCGTTCATCTCGCAGATCGACCAGACTTCGTACACGGCATAGGTGATCTTCATCAAGGTCGTCTTCTGGTTCACAAACTGGGAGCTCACGCACTGGGTCGTCACACCACGGCAGTCCGCAGGGCAGCCATGACAGACTTAGCCATAGCAACCGCTTCTCTGCTCGCTGTCACTCAGCAAGGCCGATCATTACGGAGGAGCCAGTAGCACCCACTGCACCTGTACCTCCACCGGCGCCATCATCGTCATTGGTCCCGGTATCCGCTACAGGACACGGTGAGTATGACTGCTTTCGGGCTTGGGGTTCAGGGGGAAAATCTGATGCAGAAGTCTTACATGTGTTGCGATCCCTGTTGGTGGGGGCTCCGGCGGCTCCATCCGTTCCCACTTCGCAGGTGGAGGCAAAAAAAACGCTAGTGGAAGCGTCCAAGTCCATGGTATCCCCGTCGCTGCCCGCCTTCAGGGATACTTATTTTTGTGGTATCCCCCCCTTGGGGGCGCATTTGTCGGATGACACCAGGGAAAAAATAGCAAGGAATGATTATATTGATATTTGGTCCCTGGTGTCTGTGGATTCGGCTACAATTGATAAGGAGCGTCGCTTTGAAAGGGGTGCCCCGTCCAAATCGCGGGTTGCAAGAACGTTTAATAACTGGTTGCAGGCTTTCGCGGTGCTGGGTTGCGTGTTTTCGCAGAAGCTCCCCGATAAGTCTTTTCAACTGTTCGTTTATTTGGATACTATTTTTAGCGCATATAAGTCGCATGGGGGCTCCGCTTGGTGGCGCTACGATGAGGAGTTCCGTAGACGTATGGCGCAAAAGCCAGAGGTACGTTGGGATACAAAAGCTACAGATGTTTGGTTGAGGCTCATGATTTCTCAGCGTCCCTTTCAACCAGCAGCCCCCTCCCCATCCGCGTTTGGCGGTTCCTCCGCCGGGGTCGGGGCTCAAAACAACAAGCGTACTGGGACTTGCTGGCTCTTCAATGAAGGGCAAAGCAAGTTCTATGGCTCCTGCAAATTTAAGCACGAGTGTTCAACTTGTGGGGGTTCCCATCCAGCAGTCCGTTGTAACCGGCGGACTGCCCAGGTCCCGCGTCCCAACAGTATGGGTAGGGTTGAGGGCCCCAATACGCGTCCTAGAGATGCTCCCCTGGTTAGACCGTTACCCCAAGATGGGGGAGGCCGCCCTAATTAGGACTGGTTTTTCGTTCGGGTTCTTTATCCCATTTATTTACAAATCTGCACCGAATTTTTCCAGTAATTTATGGTCCGCCAGAGAATTCCCGTCGGTTGTGAGGGTATGTTCACACGGCAGCGTCCGTAACGGCTGAAATTACGGGGCTGTTTTCAGGAGAAAACAGCACCGTAATTTCAGCCGTAATGGCATGTTGAGGCGCTTTTTGCTGCGTCCATTACGGATGTTAAATGGAGCTGTTTTTCCATGGAGTCCATGGAGAACGGCTCCATTTACGTCTGAAGAAGTGACAGGCACTTCTTTGACGCGGGCGTCTTTTTTACGCCCCGCCTTTTGACAGCGTGGCGTAAAAAAAAAAGACCGTCTTCACAGCACATTGTAAGACCCATTCTAATGAATGGGCAGATGTTTGCCGACGCTATTGAGCCGCTATTTCGGACGTAATTCGGGGCAAAAACGCCCGAATTACATCCATACCCTTATAGACCAGGTGAACAAGGAGGTGGAGCTCGGCCGGATGGCCGGCCCTTTTTCTGAGTTACATTTCTCTAACTTCAGGGTATCCCCGTTAGCGGTGGTACCCACTAAAGAGCCGGGAAAATTTAGCTTGATCCACCACTTGTCCTACCCTAAAGGCGATTCGGTCAATGACGGCATAGATAAAGACCTGTCCGCGGTGTCGTATTTCTCGTTCGACAGGGCGGTGGAGTTAGTTTGTCAAGGGGGGCAGGGAGCCCTTATGGCCAAATCGGACATCGAATCGGCGTTTCGGCTATTACCCGTTCACCCGGATTGTTTTCACCTGCTTGGTTGTGAGTTAGCTGGACGGTTTTATTATGATATGTGCCTCCCTATGGGTTGTTCAATTTCATGTTTTTATTTTGACGTTTTTAGTTCCTTTTTGGAATGGGTTTTGAAGGACTTTTCAGGGTGTACATCGGCTACGCATTACTAGGACGATTTATTTTTCGTAGGCCCGGCTGCGTCGCCGCTGTGCCAATTATTGCTGGATTCCTTTCGCAGTTTGTCAGCCCGTTTCGGTGTCTCCCTTTCCGAAGAGAAAATTGAGGGCCCTACTACAGTGTTGTCCTTCCTTGGTATAAAAATTGTCTCTTCGGAGATGGTTTTCCGATTACCGGCTGACAAAGTAATCAAATTGCGCTTGCATTTGACAGCGCCCATTTCGGCTAAGAAATTACAGCTCCGGCAGGTTCAATCCTTGTTAAGTCTGTTAGTGTTCGCCAGTAGAGTCATGCCCATGAAACGTATTTTTTCGCGTCGCCTGTCATTATCTACGGCTGGCGTTCGGTTGCCCACTCATTACGGATGGGGCGGGAAAAGCCGGTTTTGGGGCTATATTGGGCCCTTCCTGGTGTTCGGCCCCATGGCCTGAAGCATAGCGCCTTCCTGGCTGATGCAAGAATTTAACTTTGCTGGAGATGTTCCCTATCATAGTTGCAATAGAATTGTGGGGTGATAAGTTAGCTAATTCATCCATGGTGTTTTGGTCAGACAATGCAAGCGTGGTCCATGCGATGAATCATTTGACTTCCACTTCAATGCCGGTAGTGGTTCTGATTAGGCATTTGGTGCTTAGATGCTTGCAGCACAACATTCAGTTTAGGGCGCGACATATTCCAGGTGTTCAAAATAATGTTGCTGACGCCCTTTCCCGTTTTAATTGGCAGGTTTTCTGTTCCCTCTGCCCATGGGCGGACTTGGAAGGGGCCAGCTGGCCGGATACGCTGTGGAGGATGCTGGATCTCAGCTGGTCCCCCTCGTAAGGTCATCCCTCGCTTCCTCTACCTGGGCTACATACGGTAAGGCGTGGAATGAGTGGTTGGATGTTGTTGGGGTCCGTCCCCTGGGTCCTGACGACGCTACCCTACCTGGTTATGTATTGGTGTACCTGTCTAGGTTATATGACCGTGGGGTCTCAGGGGCTGTAGCGCAGCGTAACCTTTAGGGCCTGGCATTTTTATTTCAATTGCGCGCATGGCCAGATTTAACCAAATCTTTCTTTAGGGCGGATTTACACGAACGTGCTTTTCTGTTTACAAACATACAGAGTGTCATAATGATGGCGGCTGCGCGAAAAGCACGCAGCCGCGCACCATATGATCATGACACACGGAGCTGTCAAGTGCCTTTTGCGGGTGTAAAAAGCCGCGTTTTTTTGTGCCTGCAAAACGCACACGCTCGTGTAAATCCGCCCGCAGGCTCTAAAGGGTTGGAAGAAGTCCGCGGTTAAAAGAGAAGCCCGACGCCCGGTTTCATTCCCAATTCTCATAAAATTGTTACAGGCCCTTGAGCATGTTTGTTCTTCCCCTTTCGAAATATCTTTATTTTTTAAGCGGCCTTTGTGTTGGCCTTTTTTGGAGCTTTACGTATCTCGGAGTTGATAGCGGCTACCTGGCTACCCGGCCTGGCGGTTTGTTGGCTGACGATATTGCACTGTCCAATTCAGGGGTTCGTTTCCGTATTCGGAAGTCGAAGACAGACATTTTTGGCAAAGGGTGTTGGGTATCTTTGAGACCGGTTCCCGGTCCGGCCTGCCCTGTCTGGGCCGTCACACTTTATATAAATGTTCGTGCGTCAGGTACGCAATTCTTGTCATATGCCAATGGTAAACCACTCACTAGGTTTCAATTCACGTCTATATTTCGTTCAGCGTTAACTCATGCTGGCTTTCCCCACATGGAGTTCGGAACACATTCGTTCCTCATTGGAGCCGCTACCACATCCAGTGGCTTGGGCCTATCTGATGAGGAGGTACGGCGCATTGGGCGGTGGCGCTCTGACTGTTTTGCCAGTTATTTCCGCCCAGATTTAATATTGCAATAGCTTCTTATTGTTTTCGTTCTAGGTTCACGCCACGTTATATGGATACTTGATCATTCTTCCGTTTTTTGGGCAGAACGAAGAGCGGCAATACGACCAGGAGGTCTCTCGCTGGGTCTGCTGGGAGCCGACGTTCATTGGAGGGGTTTGTGAGGCCTGAGGTGGCTGTACGTCTTGCCCGAGGTGGTGGCCATAAGCGGACGAGTCGGTCCTACGGTACTGGTTATCCATGTCGGGGGGAATGACCTATGTTCCGTTTGCTTGGGTGAGCTCATAGCACTGATCCAGTCCGACTTTGAGAGGTTTACTTTGTTTTTTAACGAATTGGTGCTGGTGTGGTCTGAGGTCATTCCCAGGGCGGTTTGGCAAGGGGCCCGTGATGAGGCGGCAATTAAAAGGCGCAGGAAGCTGCTTAAAACCAGGGTGTCCAGGTATGTCAGGGCTGGTGGAGGTGTGGTGATTAGACACCGGCAGTTGGAAGGTGACAATCGGTGTCTGCTGCTACAAGACGGGGTACACCTCACTGATATCGGGTTAGATATCTTTTTGTCCGTGCTCCAGAATGGTATGGAGGAGGCTCTGTTTCGGTTGACCTAGCGTGATAAAAGGGTAATATGCACACAGTCTTGAAGGCACTCAGGCTTATTGCCCGTTGTACCCAGGACTGGGTAGCAATAAAGGGGTTAATTTGGTTACGTTAAACTAGGTGGGTTTCGTTCCATAGGTTGTATATAATAAGGAGCCTATAGCAGTGGGGCACCCGCCCATGGGGGCGTTTTGGTGGGAGTTATAGAGCAGCTTACACACCCTCCAAGGTTAGGGTTTATAATGGCAGATAGGGAGGACAATCTTCCTCTTTTGGCTGTTACCACTCAGGGATTTGTATTGCCAAAGAATCGTGTGTACACTTACCTGTTTTTCCCACCCTCCCTCCCAATTTTTTTCTCTTATGAAAAAAAAAAAAAAAAAAAAAAGAAAGAGAAATTATGTATATATTTATAAAAATAAAAGAAAATTAAAAAAAAGGATGTTAAAAAAAAAAAGTGGAATAACACAATGGAAAATAACAGTTTAAAAAAAAAAAAAAAGGCTAAATGATTGATGAAACTAAGAAAGGAAACCGCATACAATTTGGCTTTTGTTATGTTTATTCATGACACTTCAATGTTGGAGTCCAATATGTTGTTTGATGGTCTTTTTTGGTTGTCATTGTTTTATTTTCTCAGAGTGTTTGTGGATTTTATGTCACAGCAGGCGCTATTTGTGGAAAAGTACGACCTACAGGCGGGCCTTAGGCGGGCTGGCATACGGGTTCATTAATAATGGTTTACAGCTATATATTTTGAAAATATTAAATTAAGAAATAAATAAAGGTGTGGCCGACCGTCCATGTCAACCCACGTTTAAAAGTTCAGTGGTAGTTTGTCTTGTTATTTATAGCAAAAGGTTTTAGTCTAACCTAGCGTGATAAAAGGGTAATATGCACACAGTCCCTAGTAGTAACATGACAGCATGTACCCAAGTAGTAACATGACAGCATGTACCCAAAGTAGTAACATGACAGCATGTATCCAAGTAGTAATACGACAGCATGTATCAAGGACAGAGATTTGTAACTTTGGCGCTGGCTCCTAGACCTGACTAAGATTGGTCCAGACATGGCAGAGGGTGGGGGGGGGGGGGTAGTGCACATTTTAAAACCTCGGCCTTGAGTACCAAGTGTCCCTCCCACTGCATGTAAGGCCAAGAGACTGCTCTACAGGAGTGCGTAGTCATGGACTGCTCCACTGAGACTGATCCTTGCTGATAGAGACCGGCGCTGGGAGAGTAAATTACATTTGAGAGCTCTGTTGTTGGCCGATTACATGTCACTTCCTGGCAGTTTGTAGAGACGATGGTTCCAGGAGAAGGTTTTAGTTCTTTAATAGCTACCACAAACTGAAGCTTCGTTTCCCATTGGAGTGGTGTCTATTTTTGATGGAATATTGTTCAGAGATATAAAGTGTAGTATGATCCGTGTGAACTTTCCTCTCTGGCCATCATTCCAGGTAGTCCACTCATCAGAAGATTTTCGTTTGCTTGTCTTCCTTCAGCTCTAAGGCTCACAAACATCTGACTGTAATACTTTGGGTCAGTATTGAGACGCATCATCTTTGAGCTCATGTGAGCAATGATGGACAGACATTGGTACCAAAAGGTCTCCTTTCTGCCGTCTACCAGGAAGGGACCTAGTGGGTAGGAGATCTGGTGTCCCATATAGCAATATGACACATACAAGCATGTTAACAAGGTTGCCTGAAGTTCTTTCTCACTTCTTATCTGGGAAGAGATGACATCTCGGCAAAGCATGTACAGGAACACCACAGTGCCTGATGTTAAAAATCCTTGGCCCTGCCATCCTTGAAGGAGAAGTTGTCTGTCTATGCTTGTTATCCACTCTACTACATCTATTGGGGAAAGGTGATACAGCTGGAAGCATCTCCGGCACAGAAAGTCTGCTAAACATTTTAGGATCTTCTTGGTGTATGTGTGTAGTATGATGCGCTGTGGAACATTAAATATTTGTTGCTCTTGAGTGGACACTTGATCTTTGAGGACTGGATATTCTGAGTCCATCTTCACGCTTGGTGGCTTAGTAGTTGTCAGAGTCTCCTTCAGATCAGCACTGATGACTGGAGTAATACTATACTTGCAACTGTTACTTGGTTCGTGGTGGTTTTTTCCTTTCTTTGTTTTCTGTGTGTCTTCATGGCGGCTCACTCTTACTTTGCTCTTTACATCGGGAACCAGCTTGCAGCAGCTGAAAGCTTTCCCCATGATTATTGAAGTCTAGATTCTGGATTCTATTTCTGTAGATGAAGTTACAACAGATGATTATTTCTTAGTTATGAAAAAACACATTGCAATATTTAACCAAATGTAGGAAAAAAAATGTAACCTTTTATTAGAACACGTCTATGCCTATGGGCAGCTCAGCCTTAAAAGTTGTCTGCTCTCATGGGTCATGGGTATATGCAGTGTGCTGTGAATATGCACAGATGATGCCAAGGTTTGTATTCCAGAGGAGAACAAGGCAAATCCCCAAATAAATTTTGTTATAATTATGGTCTATCCCTAGAAAGTCAAAAAAGACCTTTGGGGGACTTTTCTAATGTAACTGGGGCTGCAGATTTACAGGGTATATGAACCCTGTTATAGTGACTATTGTCCCTGTTAGGCTACGTTCACACAGGGCGGAGACACTGCATAAAGGTACACAGTGTATCCTCCCTGGCGGTTGCAGGGAATTTCGACTGAAAAAAAATCGCACCAAATTGTGGTTCATTTTTTTGTCCGGAATGTCGACTGCGGAAAACTGCTCGTAAAAAAACAACAACACATACTTACCCTCTGAAGTCTTGCAGACCAGCCTCCTAGGATGACGCTTAATCCCATGTGACCACTGCAGCTTGTGATTGGTTGCAGCGGCCACATGGATGGAAAGGTCATCCAAAGAGGCCAGGCTGGACGAAGAAACACAGAATTCTGGGTAAGTACACACTTTTTTTGCGGCGGAATCGCTGCTATTCCGCCGCAAAAAACGCATTATCTGCTACTTGCTGCAGGTTTTACTTCCCATTGAATTTAATGGGGAAATCCCACAACACAAAAGCAGCGATTACGAAAATACAATTGACATTCTGCAGATTAAGAAAACCGCACCGCAGGTCAATTTCTGAACGTTTTTTCCACTCATCATTTACGCAGTGTCTGAAGGGGATTTGGTAGAATCTCATCCACTTTGCTGCTGCTGTATTATGCTGCGGATTTTACACAATTAAATTTGTTGCAGAAAATGTGCAGTATTTACGCTACGTGTGAACTTACCCGTAGGGCTGTGCTGGATCTAGTTAGACCTAGCAGCAGCCTCCTACTACCGGCATCCCGGCGATCATGTGACCAGTGTGAATGTGAGTACAGAGAAGACAGTAACCTACTCTCCAGGGTCCCTGACAGTCACTGACTGCAGACCACCGACATTCAGCTGCCCAATTGTTTGGAGAGCAAGCTTAAACCTGCGCCGTATATATAAGGTGGACGATCCTCAAACGGTTAAATATGATAAAATATGTAAACTTGTCAACGTATTCTACATAGATAACGTTTAAATTGTTTTTTTAGAAAAATATTTTATTAGTATCACTTCCAAATACTAAATTATCAAGAAACCCCTGAAAAATCATAAATTGACATTCTGATCCTAAATTCTTTTCCATTTAGACCATGTTTGCTTATATTTCAATAGCTGCCCTCTTTCTTCATAATACATTTTCTCTGAGATAATCGGTTTCGTCATTCTCCATATCCTACTACGAATAATTCTTCTTGCCATTTACAACACATTCAATGTTAATACAGCCTCTTGTCTCCCTTTTATTTCCATATTAGCTCCCAGAAGATGATTATTTCATCCAGAAGGATCCGTATTTTACAGTTTCTATCTACGGTATCTCGGCTATACGTTTTCCCCAATAAATATGGAGCTTGGGGCAGCGCCACGGTATATGGACCAAGTCTACATTTAGGTTTGCACATCTTGGACAAGGGTATTCACCTCCGGGATGAAACATTTTAACTTCTTTGGTGTATAATAATACGCATCATGTATTATGAATAGCTGTGAAATTCTAAATACATTATCTCTAGTGGTTGCTGGCATCATTTTTAGCGCATTGATCCACTTATCATTATTTAGTGTATCCACCACCCTATTCCATGTAATGAAACTCTTCTTCAGCTTATCTTCTGTATCACTACAATTTAACATAGAATTTACTTTTGCCACCACCTTTTTCTAGTTACAGAGTGTATTAAGAAATCAAATAGTTTGTGGTTATACAATCTGAATTCTCTCTTCCCATATTGTGACCTAATATCATATTGTACTTGTACGTACTGTAAAAGGTGTTTATCTAACACCCCATATTCTCCCATAATCTTCTCAAAAGACTTAACCACCCTATTATTAAACCAGTGCATCATAAATGTAGCCCCCTTATCATTCCAAAACTTAACCCCTTGTAGAATTTCAGTGTCTGTAAATATATCACCCCAAACTGGGGTAAAAGGTAAATAGCCTTTAATCCCTAGAGTTTTATCCCTCACCCTGTCCCATATTCTCTGAATCGTTCCCCCAGTAATATTACTCCCCAATCGTGAGAGAATATTTGCTTCCATGCACATCACCATGCGGATTTTTTTTCCCTATTTAAAGAGGCTCTGTCACCAGATTTTGCAACCCCTATCTCCTATTGCAGCAGATCGGCACTGCAATGGAGATAAGAGTAACTTCTCTTCACAACGCCCAGCTTCTGGCAGTGCAGACACAGCGTGTTCTCGAGAGATCACGCTGTGACGTCACTCACTTCCTGCCCCAGGTCCTGCATCGTGTCGGACGAGCGAGGACACATCGGCACCAGAGGCTACAGTTGATTCTGCAGCAGCATCGGCGTTTGCAGGTAAGTCGATGTAGCCTCTGTCGCCTGGTGCCGATGTGTCCTCGCTCGTCCGACACGATGCAGGACCTGGGACAGGAAGTGAGTGACGTCACAGCGTGATCTCTCGAGAACACGCTGTGTATCTGCACTGCCAGAAGCTGGGCGTTGTGGAGAGAAGTGGATGATACTTCTATACACAACGCCCAGCTAGTAAAAGAAGTAAAAACGCCCAGATGTAACGAACACAATACACGCCCACTTGTACTTTTACTTTAAACACGCCCAGTTGTACTTTAGAAAGCCTCATTTACATAAATATATAAATGGTCATAACTTGGCCAAAAATGCTCGTTTAAAAAAAAACAAAAACGTTACTCTTATCTCCATTGCAGCGCCGATCTGCTGCAATAGGAGATAGGGTTGCAAAATCTGGTGACAGAGCCTCTTTAAAGATTCAACTGCCTTTACACCATTCAGTAACCCTTTATCATTACCCTCCAATTGTGCTGGTTGGGTTGTAAAGTAATAGAGCTAAAAGTTGGATATTTTAACCACCCCCTTCTTATATGGCAATTTCAATATCGATAGTAAGACACCTAGATCTTTTACCACCCCAAATCAGATCGATTATAATTGCATTAATAGTTCTAAATTATTTACCGGAAATCCATACTGGACAGTTTTGTAAGACATATAATCCCTGTGACAGGATCAATAATTGTACCAGTAAATTCTGGCCGCCATAGAAATTGGGGGTTTACACGACACCTTAATCTTTCCTCTTACTTTTAGAAACCAGGGCATCAAGTTCAAGGCGAGAAAACCTTGTACTTTCTCTGAAATAGTTATTACCAGGTATTTGGTCCACAATCAGTATATTTGATGGTAACTTTAAGTATATAGATACCTTATCCAGCAATCCTTTATTCTGTAGTAGACCAGGAGGTCCTCTCTTCTGGTTCAGAAGATTGTAAAATGTATATTCTCTAAAAGTAGTAAGACAATAGAGATAACATGGACACTGCACACTGAGAAGCGTGAAGTGTATGGTAAATCTGCGGTGAATCACTTGGATCTAGATGTCAGTGTTCTAGAACAATGTATATCACAATGGCAAAGGAAACTTACTGGTTACTATGACGATGCCAACTATGCTGTAGAGTTTCTATTAACGGGGCAGTGCAGGATTAGAAAAACATGGCTGCTCTCTTGTAAAAACAGTGCCACTCCAGTCCACAGGTTGTGTGGGGTATTGCAGCTCAGCCGGTGAACTGCAATACCAGACACAACCCGTGGACATGTGTGGTGCTGTTTCCGGAAGAAAGCAGTCACTTTTTTTGTAATTCTATGGAACCCATTTAAGATTCTTTAGAATGTTTGTGTCAAGGATAACCCCTGTCCATCCACGCTATTAGGACTTTTGAACATAATAGAAAGTAATTTCCGCATTATGGGCCAGAGCAGAGAGATGCTAACAAACAACAGCTCTTGCTCTTAATGATTCCAGCTGTCTATGTATTACAAGGTCGGCCTTCAGTGTTGGGCTGGGATGATTCCCCAGTAGATAGGGCCGCCACGTTTTACTGGCTAACCATTTTAAGGAATCCTCCATATCTAGTAGATCTACCGCACGCTAGGCAGGTGTAGAACACGCCTCTGACGCAGCCTGCCAGAGAGGAGCAGGAGAGCGCGCCACTGCGTGTGAGTGACTTGCTGCTGTACCCCAGAAGAGCAGGAGGACATAGGCAGGGGCGTAGCTAGGGGGGGGCAAGCGGGGCATGTGCCCCGGGCGCAGTTCGGAGGGGGCGCCAGCGCCACCTCCTCCTGCACTATAATTGTACCTGTGTCGCAAGGACACAGGTACAATTAGAAGCAATGAATGACCGGGCACGTTCCGTGCCCGGCCATTCAGCGCCTCTCCACGAATGAAGCGACTGGTACCTTTTGTACCAGTGACGCTTCCGTCGATGAAAGGCGCTGACTGACTGGCAGGGAAAGTCATCCTGCCCAGCCAATCAGCGCCTTTCATAGACGCTGTGTTCAACCCCCTGGCGACCTGCGCAGAAGAGAGCAGGTCTCCATGGCTGCCGGACGGCGTGGGAGCGGGAATAAGGTGAGTTTGAATATTTTTTTTATTTTTTTTAATTGCAATAGAAGTGTGCGGCTGTATCTGCGGGGGGGACTTTGTCTACACGGGGGACTTTATCTACGGGGGGTGTCTATCTACAGGGGGACTATATCTACAGGGCTGGGCTATATACAGGGGGACTATATCTGCTGGGCTATATATAGGGGGACTATATCTACAGGGGGACTATATCTACAGGGGGGCTATATACAGGGGGACTATATCTACAGGGCTGGGCTATATACAGGGGGACTATATCTGCTGGGCTATATACAGGGGGACTATATCTACAGGGGGGCTATATACAGGGGGACTATATCTACAGGGGGCTATATACAGGGGGACTATATCTACAGGGCTGGGCTATATACAGGGGGACTATATCTACAGGGGGACTATATCTACAGGGGGACTATATCTACAGGGGGGCTATATACAGGGGGACTATATCTACAGGGGGGCTATATACTGGAGTGGGCTGTCTATAGAGCACCATATACAGGGGTGGGCTGATTTCGGCAATTAACCCGATAAATGTGGTGCTCGATTGCGATCACCACATTTAGGGGGTTTGTAGCACATCAGCAGCCCCAATGCAATTGTGGGGGCTGCTGATGCTTGTGATGGCATCTGGAGACCAGGCAACGGCCTCTGCGTCTGCCATATATGGAAGCCTCTGGCTGGTCCTCGTAGACTTACTGTCAGAGTGACTGTGACGTTACACTGACAGTTGGAATACATTACACTACCTAGGTAGTGTAATGTATTCTAGCAGCGATCAAAGCTGCAGGTAAAAAAAATAAAGTGTAAAAAGTAAAAAAAAAGTTAATAAAAATGTTTTATAAAAGTGTAAAAATAAAAGTTTTTGTTTTCCTATAATAAGTCAATAAGTCATTTATTATAGGGAAAAAATGAAAACTTGAAAAAAGTACACATATTTGGTATCACCATGTTTGTAACAACCCAAACTACGAAACTATAATGTTCTTTTTTCTGCACGGTGAATGTCGCAAACAAAATAAACGGAAAACTATGTCAGAATTGCTATTTTTTGGTCACCACCCCTCCCAAGATATAGAATAAAAAGTGATCAAAAAGTCACATTTACCCCAAACTAGCTTCAATAAAAACTACAACACGTCCCGCAAAAAACAAGACCTCCCACAGCTTTTTTGACGAAAAAATAAAAAAGTTACGGCTCAGAATGGGGTGTCTCAGAAAATAAATTATTTTATAGAAACTTAATTTTATTGTGCAAAAGCGGCAAAACTTAAAAAAAACTATACACATATGGTATCGCCGTAATCGTACCGACCCACAGAATAAAGTAAAATGTAATTTATTGCGCACGGTGAACGCTGTAAGAAATAAAGAATTTAAAGCACCAAAATCGCTGTTTTTTGGTCACCTTAGCTCTAAAAAAGATCCTGTGGGGTCAAAATGCTCACTATACCCCTAGAAAATTCCTTGAGGGGTGTAGTTTCCAAAATAGGGTCACTTTGGGGGGTTTCCACTGTTTTGGTCCCTCCGGGGCGTTGCAAACCCGACATGGCACTGAAAACAAATCCAGCTAAATCTGCGCTCCAAAAAACAAAAGGCGCTCCTTCCCTCTTTAGCCCTGCTGTGGATCCAAACATCAGTGTGTGACCACATATGGAGTATTGCCATAATCAGAAGAAATTGCTTTACAAATGTTGGGGTGCTTTTTCTCCTTTATTCCTTGTAAAAATGAAAAAATTCTATGTTTCCACAGAAAAAAATTTGTTTTTCATCTTCACAGACTAATTCCACTAAATTCTGCAAAAAAACTGTGGGTTGAAAATGCTAACTATACCCCTAGAAAAATGCCTTGAGGGGTGTGGTTTCCAAGATGGGGTCACTTTTGGGGGGTTTCGACTGTTTAGGTACTACAAAACCTCTTCAACCTGACATGGTGCCTAAAATATATTCCTAAAAAAAGTAGGCCCCAAAATCCACTAGGTGCTTCTTTGCTTCTGAGGCCTGTGTTTCAGTCCATTAGGACACTAGGGCCACATGTTGGATATTACTAAAAACTGCAGAATCTGGGCAATAAATATTTCTCTGGTGAAACCGTCTGTATTACAGATTTTTTTTTAATACAAATGAATTTCGGCAAAAAAAAATGAAATGTGTAAATTTTACTTCTACTTTGCCTTAATTCCTGTGAAATGTCTAAAGAGTTAAAATACTTTCTGAATGTGGTTTTGAATACCTTAAGGGGTGCAGTTTTCAAAATGGGGTGATTTATGGGGACTTTCTAATATAGAAGGCCCTCAAAGTCACTTCAGAACTGAACTGGTCTCTGAAAAAATGGCCTATTGAAATTTTCTTGAAAATATGAGAAATTGCTGCTAAAGTTCTAAGCCTTGTAACGTCCTAGAAAAATAAAAGGACGTGAAAAAAAACAATGCAAACATAAAGTAGACATATGGGGGATGTTAACTAGTAACTTTTTTGTGTGGTATTACTATCTGTTTTACAAGCAAATACATTTAAATATAGAACAATGCTAATTTTTGCTAAAATTTGAAGTTTTTCACAAATAAATATTGAATTTATCGACCACATCTTTTCACTAACATAAAGTACAATATGTCACGAGAAAACAATCTCAGAATGACTTGGATAGGCAAAAGCATTCCGGAGTTATTACCACATAAAGTGACACAACAAGGGGTTAAAAGTAGGCCAATGAACAGACGTAACCTGGGACCATGTGATGTAAACTAACTCAATGACAGCTTAAAGCTGTCACTGCTTAATTTACTGTCACAGACCCAGGAAGGTAAGTATGATAATGGTTTTGCCTTTTTACTTATTAGGCTGGATTCACACGAGGTCATTACGTCCGTAATTGACGGACGTATTTCGGCCGCAAGTCCCGGACAGAACACTGTGCAGGGAGCCGGGCTCCTAGCATCATAGTTATGTACGACGCTAGGAGCCCCTGCCTCGCTGCCAGACAACTGTCCCGTACTGTAATCATGTTTTCAGTACGGGACAGTTGTCCGGCAGCGAGGCAGGGACTCCTAGCATCGTACATAATTATGATGCTAGGAGCCCGGCTCCCTGCACTGTGTTCGGTCCGGGACTTGCGGCCGAAATACATCCGTCAATTACGGACGTAATGACCTCGTGTGAATCCAGCCTTAGTGTTACTGTTAAATGTCGTTCTCACTGTCTTTCTGACCCACTAAAAAGTTAATATTGACCGCGTTTCCTTCAATATTCTTGATCAGTATTCAATAAGAGGAATACGAAAATTATACAAAAGATGGTTTGTTTATGGAGATATATTTAAAAAAATCATATAATAGCAGAGATACATACATAGACAGATCCATATTGTAATATAACTTAGATCGTAATACAGAATACAGATATCATCTTACATAGTCATTGTATGGGACACTTGTCGTCTCCATCTTGCTTAGCCTGAGTGTGTGTCTTCATCATTGGTATCAGTGTATGTCCTTGGGCGTCTTCCTGGATGACCACCACTCCTAGATGACCACCCCTAGATGACCACCCCTAGATGACCACCCCTAGATGACCACCCCTAGATGACCACCCCTAGATGACCACCACTCTGGGATATTTATGACAGAGATAGACAGAGTATACGTAGTTCGTACGGTTGAAAAAAAGACACATGTCCATCAAGTTGAACCAAGGGATGGGAAAAGGGAAGTAAACATTTTTTACACATAACAGCTTATATTTTTTTGTTTCAGGAATTTATCGAAGCCTTTTTTAAAGCCGTCTACTGTCCCTGCTGTGACCAGCTCCTGCGGTAGACTATTCCATAGATTCACAGTAAAGAAGGCTTGTCGCCTCGGCAGGTTGAACCTTTTTTTATAGGCGTGTCTTAACATTTAGGTGACATTTGTACCTACATTTGGAAGACTTACAACTGTCATTACTCATGCATTGCCGGTGCTTATATAGTTTTGCTTAAAGAGGCTCTGTCACCACATTATAAGTGGCCTATCTTGTACATAATGCGATCGGCGCTGTAATGTAGATTACAGCAGTGTTTTTTATTTAGAAAAACGATCATTTTTGACGGAGTTATGACCTATTTTAGCTTTATGCTAATGAGTTTCTTAATGGACAAATGGGCGTGTTTTACTTTTTCACCAAGAGGGCGTTGTGGAGAGAAGTGTATGACGCTGACCAATCAACTGAACAATCTGCGTCATACACTTCTCTCCATTCATTTACACAGCACATAGCGATATAGCTATATCGCTATGTGCAGCCACATACACACACACACTAACGTTACTCAAGTGTCCTGACAGTGAATATACATTACCTTCAGCCAGATAACCAATTTGTACACATGCAGCAATAGTATGAACGCCAATTCAGTAAAGACAATATATATATCTCTTTTAAATGTAACAGTCTAATGACTAGAGATGAGCGAACTTATGAAAAGTTCGGTTCGGCAGGTTCGCCGAATTTCATGAAAAAGTTTGATTCGGAACGAACTAGTTCTGACCGAACCTGTAATACAAGAAAGCCCCTAAAAATCGTGTATAACACTGTTTAAAAGCCCTAGAAGCCCTGTATAACACTCTTAGGTCACCCATGAGTGTATCCAAGTACTTTTGAGCTGTCTTTAAGGCAAAGTTAGTGTCAAAGTTACGCCAACATGTATGGCTATAGGAAAACGGATGGGACACGGTGGTAACTAACAGAAACCACTGCACTTGTGCATGTTGTATGCTTAATGCAATGTTAAAAAAGGTACCAAAATTAATCATTTTTGGCGGAAGATGCCTGACAGGGTTCATACATATAAGGTGGTAAAAGAAGAAGCAATGGCTTTTGACAAGCCCTCCAAAAAGTTACCCTTTTTATTGGCAGATGCCTGCCGGGGTTCATCCATACATGGATGTAAAAGCAACAAGCAATGGCTTTTGACAAGCCCTCCAAAAATGTACCCTTTTTATTGGCAGATGCCTGTCGGGGTTCATCCATACATGGATGTAATGTAAAAGCAACTAGCAATGGCTTTTCACAAGCCCTCCAAAAATTTACCCTTTTTATTGGCAGATGCCTGCCGGGGTTCATCCATACATGGATGTAATGTAAAAGCAACAAGCAATGGCTTTTCACAAGCCCTCCAAAAATTTACCCTTTTTATTGGCAGATGCCTGCCGTGGTTCATCCATACATGGATGTAATGTAAAAGCAACAAGCAATGGCTTTTCACAAGCCCTCCAAAAATGTACCCTTTTTATTGGCAGATGCCTGCCGGGGTTCATCCATACATGGATGTAAAAGCAACAAGCAATGGCTTTTCACAAGCCCTCCAAAAATTTACCCTTTTTATTGGCAGATGCCTGCCGGGGTTCATCCATACATGGATGTAAAAGCAACAAGCAATGGCTTTTGACAAGCCCTCCAGGCCTGCTTGTAGCAGACGGGCGGCAGTGGAGGTGTATTGGTGGTAGTAGAGATAGCCAACACAGACAGCAAGGGTGGTGGTAGTAGTAGTAGCAGCACATTAAAAAAAGAGACTGGACGACAGTCACAGGACAAAGCCCTGTGGTGGGGCAGGCCTCAGGCCTGCTTGTAGCAGACGGGCGGCACTGGAGGTGTATTGGTGGTAGTAGAGGTAGCCAACACAGACAGCAAGGGTGGTGGTAGTAGTAGTAGCAGCACATTAAAAAAAGAGACTGGACGACAGTTACAGGACAAAGCCCTGTGGTGGGGCAGGCCTCAGGCCTGCTTGTAGCAGACGGGCGGCACTGGAGGTGTATTGGTGGTAGTAGAGGTAGCCAACACAGACAGCAAGGGTGGTAGACTGGTAGTAGTAGTAGCAGCAGCACATTAAAAAAAGAAACTGGACGACAGTCACAGGACAAAGCCCTGTGGTGGGGCAGGCCTCAGGCCTGCTTGTAGCAGACGGGCGGCAGTGGAGGTGTATTGGTGGTAGTAGAGGTAGCCAACACAGACAGCAAGGGTGGTGGTAGTAGTAGTAGCAGCACATTAAAAAAAAGAAACTGGACGACAGTCACAGGACAAAGCCCTGTGGTGGGGCAGGCCTCAGGCCTGCTTGTAGCAGACGGGCGGCACTGGAGGTGTATTGGTGGTAGTAGAGGTAGCCAACACAGACAGCAAGGGTGGTGGTAGTAGTAGCAGCACATTAAAAAAAGAGACTGGACGACAGTCAACGGACAAAGCCCTGTGGTGGGGCAGGCCTCAGGCCTGCTTGTAGCAGACGGGCGGCAGTGGAGGTCTATTGGTGGTAGTAGAGGTAGCCAACACAGACAGCAAGGGTGGTGGTAGTAGTAATAGCAGCACATTAAAAAAAGAGACTGGACGACAGTCACAGGACAAAGCCCTGTGGTGGGGCAGGCCTCAGGCCTGCTTGTAGCAGACGGGCGGCACTGGAGGTTTATTGGTGGTAGTAGAGGTAGCCAACACAGACAGCAAGGGTGGTAGACTGGTAGTAGTAGTAGCAGCACATTAAAAAAAGAGACAGGACGACAGTCACAGGACAATGCCCTGTGGTGGGGCAGGCCTCAGGCCTGCTTGTAGCAGACGGGCGGCACTGGAGGTGTATGGGTGGTAGTAGAGGTAGCCAACACAGACAGCAAGGGTGGTGGTAGTAGTAGTAGCAGCACATTAAAAAAAGAGACTGGACGACAGTCACAGGACAAAGCCCTGTGGTGGGGCAGGCCTCAGGCCTGCTTGTAGAAGACGGGCGGCAGTGGAGGTGTATTGGTGGTAGTAGAGGTAGCCAACACAGACAGCAAGGGTGGTAGACTGGTAGTAGTAGTAGCAGCACATTAAAAAAAGAGACTGGACGACAATCACAGGACAAAGCCCTGTGGTGGGGCAGGCCTGCTTGTAGCAGACGGCACTGGGGTTGGATTGGTGGTAGAAGTAGTAGCAGCACCAACAGCGGCACATTAAAAAAAGAGTGGACAGGACAGAATCCCGTAGTAGCAGGCGGCAGTTGCATGTGGCAGCGGCAGCAGCAGCAGCAATGTCAGATCTAATCAGTTGCATCAGGCACAGGGGTTTTAAAATACTCACCGATCCACGCTTGATTCATTTTCAGAAACGTGAGATTTTCCAAGCTGTTGGCGGACAATCTTGTTCGCTTAGGGGTGACGAAGCCCCTGCCGCGCTGAATACCCTCTCTGACGCTACACTGGAGGGTGGACAAGACAGTACACCCATGGCAAACTGGGCCAGTTCTTGCCAATGATCCAATCTGCTGACCCAGAAGTCCATGGGGTCTGGGATCAGCATTTCTGATGGAGAAAGGGCACAGTCCAGGTACGAGTGAACCTGGTTGTTTAGGTGCTACACCTGGTGATGGTGAACATCCCTTTGGTGACTACGATGTGTGTCAGGTCAGGGTATTGGATGTAAAAATGTTGTCATCATATTTTTCAAACTGAATTGGCTGCTGCTGCTGCCGCCGCTGCCGCCTGTTGCAGAGGTAGCTCTGCCAGAGGCGGTGGAAAGATGAGACAGTGGGGAGCGGAGAGTGGCCCCCCGGTCAGACATGCTTGCAGCAGGTGTTTGCCATTTGAAAGCCGTGACAAGCTGGCTGCATAGCTTCTCTCGATAATGAGCCAATTTTGCCTCCCTCTCAGAAGGCGCAAAAAACTCCCCCATTCTGGCTTTATACCGAGGGTCTAAAAGTGTGGCTATCCAGTACTCATCTCTTTGCTTCATGCTAACAATACTACAGTCAGCACGCAAGTAACGAAGCATACAGCTCGCCATCCTGGCCAGCGTTTCAGAGGGCCCGGTTGGTTCCATCTCCGCCCCATACTGCCATGGTTGTCCATCATCAAGGTCGTCGTCAGACTCGTCATCACCACCATCACTGTCATGTTGTGCGGCTGCCTCGTCCCCTATCCCTTCCTGTGATTCCATCTCCAAATCCAGCTCCTCTTCAGGTCCTGTTTCCTCATCCTCATCCTCCTCCTCCTCCTCAACATCCATAGCCAGATGTGATCCTTCCTCCATCCTTTGCTGAATCATCGCTGTGAGCGTTTGCTCCATAATGAATATCAGCGGCATAACATCGTTCATTCCGCTAGCGTCACGGCTCACAAATCGTGTGGCCTCTTCAAAGGGCCTCAAAACGCGACATGCGTCTCTAACCAGCTGCCAGTGCCTGAGCTCGAAATTACACTGGCTCCAAACGCTGCCCGTCTGCTGCATCAGGAAATCATTCACGGCTTTCTGCTGTTCGTACAGACGGTCCAACATGTGTAGAGTGGAATTCCAGCGTGTTGGAACGTCGCAAATCAGGCTGTGTTCTGGGAGATTGTTTTGACGCTGCAAGTCCAGGAGGGCGTGCTTAAATGCATACGAACGTCTAAAGCGAATGCAAACCCTCCTGGACATGGCCAGCACACCCTTCAAACCAATATATGGCTTCAAGAAGCGTGTTATGACCAAATTGATCACATGTGCCATGCAAGGAGCGTGTGTCAGGTGACCTAGACGCAGTGCAGCCACAACGTTCTTCCCGTTATCAGAGACAACATTGCCCAGTGTGAGTTTCAGAGGAGACAGCCAGCGTGCGATTTCCTCCTTTATGCACAGCAGCAGCTCCTGCCCTGTGTGGCTTTTCTCGCCCAGGCTCAGCAGGTGTAAGACAGCGTTGTGGCGCTTCACCTCGCACCTATGAAAAGAGGAGGGAGGAGGAGTGGAAGATACGCTGTGTCCTGTCGGGGACGGGAAGACCTCCAAGGAGGAAGGCAAGGAGGAGGAGTAGGAGGATGGTAGGCGCCTGGTGTCGAGTTGAACCAGAAAGATACAAGCGTGGAGGTGGTAATGCCTGGCATTGCTGCGGTGGTGCATTGGACTGCAAAATATTGACACAGTGGGCCGTGAAAGACATGTACTGTCCCTGCCCATAGTTGCTGCTCCACGTGTCGACGGTGGCATGTACCCTGCTGCACACGGATAATTGCAAGGACTGGCACACCTTTTCCTCCACATGCTTGTGCAAGGCAGGGACAGCTGTTTTGGAGAAGTAATGTCGGCTAGGTATTCGCCACCTAGGCTGAGCGCACGCCATCAATAGCTTGAAGCCGGCGGAGTCGACCAGGTGGTACGGCAGCGACTGCACCACCAACAACTTAGCCAGGTGTGAATTAAGCCGCACGACAAGTGGATGACGGGGTATATATTGTTGCTTATTGGACAACGATTCCGTAATGGATAACTGACGGGACGTAGGAGGAGCACTAGATGACAGTGATGATGATGGTGACAACGACATGGTGGATAAGGCCTGGCTACTACTTAGATGACAGGGACTCGGAGCAGCAGCAGCGGCAGAGGGGTCTTCATTAGATGTACATGATGATGGTGGGGCATGTCGATTGTCCCACATGGCCTTGTGATGCCGCTCCATGTGTTTACGTAGAGCGGTAGTTCCTACATTGCTGCCCTGCCCACGCCTTACTTTCTGCTTGCAGATACGGTACTGTGCCATGTTTTCGTCTTCCGGGAAGGTACAGAAAAATTGCCACACGGCAGAGTACCGTAAAGAGGTAGTACCACGTCCACCACCAACACCACCACCACCCGAGCTTGCCCCTTGTCTGGCAGGCTTTTTTCGGGAGCCTACACCAGCATCAGTGTCGCCGTCACCGGCTCCTGAGCTGACCCTACCGCTGCAACGTTTTGCAGATTTACTTCTGCCCCTACCTCGGCTTGGCTGTTTATCACGGCCAGTGCCGCCACTACTACCCTCCTCCTCTGACGCCGTCATCACCTCGTCATCTGGTTCCCACGTCCTGTCTAAAACAACATCATCATCATAGCCTTCCTCATCATCCCCGCCACTTCTGTCACTGTGTTGTGAATGTGATGTGACATCATGGCGGGCTCCATGCCCCCCCTCATTACTGCGTCTGCCACCACGGCTACCACCACCAACACCCCCACTACCACAGCTATGCGTCTGACACCGCTTCCACCTCCACCACCGCCGCAACACACTCCGTTGGCTGACTCGCGGAAAACAAATCATCATCATCACTATGTTGTTCAGTATCTTCCTTCGCACCCGAGGAGATGTCTCTTAGGACTCTAAGGAAAGATGGCTTCCCGCTAGGAAGGGGGAGCGAAGACATAGATGATGGAATGGAAACGCTAGAAATACCTATATTACTACTGTCACTGTGCCAAGGAACTGTAGAGGATCTGGAATCCAACGAAACCTGGCTTGAAGCCAGATCGTCAGAGTCTTCCTGCTGAGATGACCGCGAGCCAGCCAACCAGTCCACAATGGCCGTATTGTCTAAAGTAACCCGCCCACCGGAGGAGATGGACAAGTCTGGCTTGCTGATACTGCTACTACTACCAGCAGGCACATTGCTTCTGCTACTAGTGGAACTGGGCACATGTCTTGTGCCACAAATGCTGGTACTGGGTCTGGCACCAACAGATCCAACATTTGGACTGGAAGAAGAGACGGCATGGGTATTTTTTCCTCTACCCCGTCCTTTCACAACCTTTTTTTTACCAGACATTTCACTGCTGGTGTTATGGCAGGAAGGAGGTGAAGGGAACAAGTGAGCCCTAATCTACCCACCGCCCTGTCCCTGCCTACTTGCAACGACCCGCCCTAGGCGACGGGGTACAACTTGGCGGCGGTCCCTACGCTGACTAAGTGCAAGGGGATACATACAGGGAACAAGCAAGGGAAGGGGCAGTAGCCCACGGAACACCGTGAGGAAATGGAGTGGTGAACGAGCCAGTCAGGATCAGGATGTAGTGGAGTATACAAACGCAGAGCACGGAGCAGGAAGCAAGCCAGGGGCAGAGCGAAGCAGGATAAGCGGGAACTGAAGCAAGGCAGAAGCACGGCAGAAGCAGGCTGGAGCAAGGCAGCAGTGGGGCCAGGAATCCAAGAAGAACTTGCCAGTGGCAGACCGGCCAGCAAACGAGACCTGAAAGGGAAGCAAAATTTTATTGCGTTTCATATTAACGGGAAATACCTGTGCGCCCAAGTGAACTCCCCGATGATCACTTAGGCGCGGAAGTTTTCCGGCTGCTTATTCTTGCGCCTGGGACAGGTGTTCAGTAGATGCTTGGCAGATCCTTTACAGTTGGAGTGCAGCAAGTTGAATCAAAACCCGGGGGATGAGCCCCTTCTAAAAGCGTATTCACACTGACACTGGCTTGGCAAATGGCAATGAATGAGAATTTCTATCAGCCACGCCGCTGTGCACTCAGGGAATGCTGGGCGTTGTAGTACTACGTCTACTACAAAGGCTACCTGTATTGCAAGTTGGATTGTTATTTGTTTGTTATGTTAACGGCCGGGGATGAGCCCCTTCTAAAAGCGTATTCACACACTGACACTGGCTTGGCAAATGGCAATGAATGAGAATTTCTATCAGCCACACCTTTAATTTCGTTGGATCGCAAAAATGATGTGTTTTCAAATGTCGTGGTATCGGTTTTAGGGTTTCCACGGCTTCCTCATTGGCTGCTCGTCTAATGTCAGACATATGCTCCCTCACCCGCACCTTTAATTCCCTTGAAGTGAGACCAACGTATACTTTAGGGCATGGGCACGTTGCATAATACACCACTGCTTTCGTGGTGCATGATATTGAATGTGTTATGGTGTATATTTTCGTACCTGTCACATTGGGAAACGTTGTTGTTCTCTCAATGTTGGGACATGCCACACAACGCCCACACGGGGAACACTCCCATTTTGCGCCCTTTGTCCCAAAACGATGTTTTCTTGTAATCGGATCATAGTGACTCCTCACCAAATGATCTTTCAGATTTTTCGAGCGTCTTGCTGTGATACTAGGGAACCTAGTCACATAATTGATAAGAATTGGGTCCGTGAGTAAAATTGGCCAGTACCTCTTACAGATTTCCCTCATTTGTGGCCACCTCGAGTGATAGTTAGTTATAAACCTCACCTTTTGTCTGTATGTCTTTTTTCCTTTTTGTAAACAGGAGGTCATCTCTATTTGTATGCTTAGACCTGTAATACGCTTTTTTAATGGACCGCATACTATAGCCTTGATCGATAAAGCGATTTTTTTAGATCCTTGGCGTGTTCCTCAAAAAGTGTGTCGGAGGAACATATCCTCAGAAATTGCCCGATAGGGATCGCCTGTAAGGTCTGTGGTGGATGGGACGACGAAAAATGCAATAGAGAATTAACAGAGGTCTCCTTGCGATACACATTACTCTGCAAGAATCCATCAGCATCTTTAGTTAACTTAATGTCTAGAAAATCCATGCATTGATTGTTAGATTTGTACGTAAATTTGAGATTAAACTGGTTGTTATTCAGATCCGACATAAAATTATCTAACTCTAATGATGTACCCTTCCAGATGACCAGGATGTCATCAATGTACCGTGCCCAAAACAGGATCCGGTCCATTGAATCATCCTGGCCATTTGTCAATAGGTCTCTCTCCCACAGTCCAAGGAACAAGTTGGCATATGAGGGTGCACAAGTAGCCCCCATCGCCGTTCCCTGGAGCTGTAGGTAGAAATTCCCATTCAAGGTAAAAAAATTGTACGGCAGAGTATATTCCAATAACTCAGCAAGAAAATCACGCATGGATTTTTCCAGATGAGATGTGGAGAGAGAGAATTTGGTGGCCCCAATCCCATCAGCATGCCTGATACTGGTATAGAGGGACTCCACATCAATCGCAACTAATAGCATGTCATCATCAATGCTGATGCCGCTAACCTTCTGGAGAAGATCTGCGGAATCACGGATATATGAGGGTAGGTTTATGACCAAATCTTTTAGGTGGTAATCAATGTATTTGCAACACTTCTCTGTAATGCTGCCCCTACCTGAGATTATTGGTCTTCCTGGTGGTATTGTGTCATTCTTATGCACTTTTGGGAGTAAGTACAACGTGGGGATAATAGGTTCAACAGTTGTGAGTGCGGTTAGCAATTCCTTATCAATAACATCTTCCTGTAAGGCCTTTGATAATATCTGCTGCAGTATAGATCTAAAAGAGGATGAAGGATTAAATGTCAATTTTTTATAACACTGCTTATCACGTAATTGTCTGTAGGCTTCAGCCTCGTACATGTGGCAAGGCCATACAACCACATTACCGCCTTTATCGGCAGCCTTAAACACGACATCCTTCATTTTTTGTAATTTATTTAAGCTTTCCCGTTGTATTGTGGTTAAATTGTCATGTCTAATGCTACCGGGAATATTTTGGTATTCTCGTGTAACCGCCTTAACAAATGAATCTACAGCGGGGCACAGACTGAGTGGAGGGAATTTCTTTGATTTCGTGCGGATACATAATGGAATTTTACCTGATACATTGGTATCTTGTTCTTCCAACAAATCCTCAAGGACCCCTAAGGCTTGTTGTTCCTCTGTAGTAGGAAATATATCCGCATGGTTGGATTTATGGAACCATTTTTTATGTATGAGTGACCGACCAAACATATTAAGATCTTTTACTGCAGAGAAAATATCGAAACGATTACAGGGTGAGAAAGTGAGGCCTTTTTCAATGACCTCTATATCTATTTCTGAAAAAATATGTGTGGATAAATTAATCACCTTTAGGCGATGAGTAGGGTCTTGCGTGTCTGGTCTTCTCTTGTTTGCCATTTGTCTCTGCGTAAGTTTTCTTTTAGGACGCAGACCAGATGATTGATTAAATCGTGAAAATGTATTTTCTGTTTCGCTCAGAGAGGAGATAGATGATACTGATGGTGTGCGACTCCGTCCACCCATTATTTTATTTCTCCTCCATCTGTATACCCGATTTTGCTGGAAATCTCCGACATCCCTAGTAAACTTTTTTGATTTTGTTGCTTGAATTTCCTTCTAACATTCGGAGAATTGAGCTTCAAGACTTTGTCTAAATTTGGACATACTGTCTATAGACATAAGTGCAATCAAATGGGATTGGATATCTTCAATTTCTGCATCCAACAAGGCAAGTGTATCTTGATTGAGCTCAACCAAAAGTTCCATGAACTTTTTGGAGCCACTGCTACAAACATCTTCCCACCTGGTGATGAAAGTTTCATCATTAATTGGGAATGAGGGAAAAATTTGGATTCTAAGACCTCTTGGAATGAGACATCTCTGAATGTAATTTTCCAAAAATACTTTATTCCACCAGACCTTCATACGTCGGTGGAGTAGATTTTTGTATCTATGCTGGTGTTCGCTCACACTCTCAGAACCACTAAAACCAGACACTGTTGACTCATCCTTAAAAACTTGATGCATCAAGGATCGCCAGGCGCCATCTCTGGCTTTGTAGTCCATGGGACCCACGGTACCTGATTCTGTGTAAAACACAGAAAACAATTAGTATAGATAACCAATTTGTACACATGCAGCAATAGCATGAACTCCAATTCAGTAAAGACAATATATATATCTCTTTTAAATGTAACAGTCTGACATATATGTAACCAAAACTATAAAGAAATGGAAGATTATACGCATAACCCAAATGTAACCTGGTACTCTGACCATACGTATACAGAACAACCTATAGAGGAAGAGGTCAAGTACAACTCACATAATAAGTAATAGAAAAAACTTCTTTATTGGTAAACAAAGACACAAACAATTAAAAATTAGTCATACAATGTATAAAAGGTGTCAGCCCATACAGGATACATGAAATGGTATTGGGACATAAACATATATAAAAAGGGACCCAAGATTGGATGCTGATATTAGTAGTAGGCTGGATACATATAACATGTAGAGAACAATATATTTATAAAGTGCTGGTGTGCAAGAGTAGTATGCTTCCTGTGTGGAAGACACCATGTACTAGTGTCAATATATGTCAAGTAAAGCTAAGTTGTATAGCAAGAAAATATAAAGGGCAGAGTGCAGCCTAAATATAGTAAACAAGCAGCCACAAGAGTCAGATAACAAGGATGATAGTACGTACCCGGATTCATGTCACCACATGGGGGAGACGCCAGACCCGACGCGCGTTTCGGCGAATGCCTTCGTCCGGGGGTGGCGTCTTCCCAGCGGGACCCTCCCTTATATATTGCCGTGATCAGGTATAATTCACATCAGTGGAGTCAGTGAGAGAGGTCTGCTGGCGACAAGCCGGGGGTAGCAAGATGGCTGCTTCCCCACTACCGGAACCGAGTCATCGAAGCGGACGTGAGCCAGCGGTGTCTGACAGCGCCGCCCACGTCCAGCTACGATTGGAGACTCGGCCGAGAGTGCGCAAGCCACTCCTCCACCCCTAGCCAGCGCACACCCCTCTCCCCCTGTGCCACCGAAAGAAAACACAGATCGGAAACAAATGCTAGTATTAAAGATAAATGTGTATATATACATATGAGACGACTGGGGGCAATTTGAGGAAGTATATACTTATTTGGAAAGGTGCAGTATATATAGATGCACATTGTCAGCGAAGAGAAAAGAAAAAAGAAGAATAAGGTGGAAAAAGAAAAATACGTAATCGCATGTGATAATAAGGTAAGTGAATGAATGAAGACGGTCCATAAACAAAGAATAATAAAGAAGATACACAGTGTGTGCAATAAGGGACCGATAAAAAAGAAAAAAAGGGAAGACAAATAATTAAATAAGTGAAGAAAAAGTGAAAGAAGAGAAAATAAGAGAACAATACTAGTAAATGGTAATAATTAACGGAAAAATACAAAAATATATATATATATATGTCTACAGTGTAATTGATATACAATATAAAATTACAAATATATACAAAATTTATTAAGTGCATAATCGATAATAAATACATTAACCCCTTAAGGACACAGCCTGTATTGGCCTTGTGGCACAGCCGATTTTTGCAAATCTGACGTGTCACTTTATGTGGTAATAACTCTGGAATGATTTTGCCTATCCAAGCGATTTTGAGATTGTTTTCTCGAGACATGTTGTACTTTACTGAAAAAATTTTGTCGTTAAATTCAATATTTATTTGTAAAAAACACCAAAATTGAGAGAAAATTTGCAAAAATCTGCATTTTTCTAAATTGTAATGTATCTGCTTGTAAAACAGATCGTAATATCACACAAAATATTTACTAGTTAACATTTCCCATATGTCTACTTTATGTTTGCATCATTTTTTGAACGTGTTTTTATTTTTCTATGACCTCACAAGGCTTAGAACTTTAGCTGCAATTTCTCGAATTTTCAAGAAAATTTCAAAAGGCTATTTTTTCAGGGACCAGTTCAGTTCTGAAGTGGGTTTGAGGGCCTTATATATTAGAAACCCCCGATAAAACACCCCATTTTAAAAACTGCACCCCTCAAAGTATTCAAAACCACATTCAGATTTTTTTTTTAACCCTTTAGGCATTTCACAGGGAATAAAGCAAAGTAGAGGTGAAATTTACAAATTTCTATTTTTTTTTACTAAATTCATTTGTAATACAGTTTTTTCTGTAACACAGAAGGTTTTACCCAAGAAATGCAACTCAATATTTATTGCCCAGATTCTGCAATTTTTAGAAATATCCCACATGTGGCCCTAGTGTGGTAATGGACTGAAATACCGGCCTCAGAAGCAAAGGTGCACCTGGTGCATTTTGGGGCCTCTATTTTATTAGAATATATTTTAGGCACCATGTCAGGTTTGAAGAGGTCTTGTGGTGCCAAAACAGTGGAAACCCCCCAAAAGTGACCCTATTTTGGAAACTACACCCCTCAAGGAATTTTTCAAGAGGTATAGTTAGCATTTTTAGCCCACAGGTTTTTTGCTAAATTTATTGGAACGATGTTTTAGTTTTTACAAGGAATAAAGGAGAAAAAGCACCCAAACATTTGTAAAGCAATGTCTCCCGATTACGGCAATACCCCATATGTGGTAATAAACTGCTGTTTAGACCCACGGCAGGGCTCAGAAGGGAACGAGGGCTATTTGGATTTTGGAGCGCAGATTTTGCTGGTATAATGGTGGTTTCTCTTGGCTCAAATACCCACAAAATCTCTCTCAGACCGGAGCAGGCAAAACTACATTGGGTATGATCCAACAAATACCCTAAATAACAAATATAAAGTACAGTTAAGTTTACCGCTCAGACGGCACTGGTAACAGTCCAATATCATTCAATATGGGCTCTCTCCCAGAAAAATGCAGTGGACAGTCCGCAATCCAATGAGGGTGTGGATGGTAATTCTTATCCTTGTAGTTCCACCAAGCTCCTTATCGTCTCCCTCCACATTCAAAGAACTCCTGGTAGGAAAAGGATCTTATGTCTCTAATAGATGGAAAAAGGAAGACACATAGTGCAACACCCTCTGCAAAAAGATTGCTCCACGCCAAGTTTAATCCATACTCACAGAAGTAACAAGAAATAAAAGCATCAAGGTAAGTAAAAATCTTTACAATTTCTAGGCGGCACGCCAAACACTCTCGCCCGACCCTGGGTTTCGCCCTTCCGGCTTCCTCTGGGGCATCCAGAGTGCAATGTATTAGAGCTGTCAGCTATTCACTGACAGCAAGCCTATTAGGCTTCGCCTCCCGGCGGGGCCTAATAGGCTTCCGTACTAGGAAGCGATTGTTAGGCTACGGTTGCCATAGCAACCAGCGGAACACCCGCGTGTGTGCCGATGGTTGTCATTAGCAACCATAGCGTGCGGTCTAATCACTTAGATGCAGCGATAGCTGCATCTAAGGGGTTAATCGGCCGGATCGGAGCCTAGCTCCGGTCCTGGCCGTTGCAGAGGGGTGCCGGACATCTGATTACCGGCGGTGATAGCGCTGGCTCAAGCTGAGCCAGCGCCATCACATACCCTACGTCATGGAGCTGTGATTGGTCAGTCTGCTTTGACTGACCAATAACAGCGATCGCCGGCAGAAGACCGCTGTGAATGGTCCCCTGCCGTCTTACTGTGCCGGTCAACTGTCATAAACAGTGGACGGCACAGTTCTGTCACCTTGTCATTTGACAGGGTGACAGTTTTTAGCCAGGACGCACCGGTACGTCCCTGTGGCTTAAAGCACTTCAATCCAGGAAGTATTGGTGCGTCCTGGTGCGCTAAGGGGTTAATAAAAAGTATGCAATAGTAAATAACAAATATTTGGATATTCACATAAATATAAATTGATATACAATAAAATTAATAATGATATATGCCAGATTATTGAGTGGATAATAGTTGCAAATACAGTAGTGATATATATATATATATATATATATATATATATATATATATATATATACAATGGCACATGTAGGGACACATGTATATTGTGACAAAAATGAGTCCGAAAACCCACACATAAAAAGAGAGAGAATAATATTAATAATAAATTATGAATAAAAAAAAAAATGAAATAACAAGTGGTCATTAAACAATGGGCATATATATTATTTAAATCCTCTCCAATATCCATGGCTTTCAGTATCTTCCATATGTGTTTCCAAACATGACTGCGTATCTGTGTACCTTAGAAATTGAAAAATTCACAAAAGAGGGTAGTTAACAAGGTAATGACTATATGCATAAAATGACAATTAATTAAAATGTATTAAAATATATTAAAAAACTTAGACCCGCAGGGAGTCAGTGGTTCAAAGAAATGGAGCGAAGTTCAGAGATTCATTTAGGCCCAGTGGATGCATTGACCTAAGGGTCCAAATCCAGCGTGCTTCACATTGTGCTAGTTTCTGTTTGATATTACCCCCTCTCATATTTGTAACAATGTGATCAATGCCTCTCACCTTTAATTTCGTTGGATCGCAAAAATGATGTGTTTTGAAATGTCGTGGTATCGGTTTTAGGGTTTCCACGGCTTCCTCATTGGCTGCTCGTCTAATGTCAGACATATGCTCCCTCACCCGCACCTTTAATTCCCTTGAAGTGAGACCAACGTATACTTTAGGGCATGGGCACGTTGCATAATACACCACTGCTTTCGTGGTGCATGATATTGAATGTGTTATGGTGTATATTTTCGTACCTGTCACATTGGGAAACGTTGTTGTTCTCTCAATGTTGGGACATGCCACACAACGCCCACACGGGGAACACCCCCATTTTGCGCCCTTTGTCCCAAAAGGATGTTTTCTTGTAATCGGATTGTAGTGACTCCTCACCAAATGATCTTTCAGATTTTTCGAGCGTCTTGCTGTGATACTAGGGAACCTAGTCACATAATTTATAAGAATTGGGTCCGTGAGTAAAATTGGCCAGTACCTCTTACAAATTTCCCTCATTTGTGGCCACCTCGAGTGATAGTTAGTTATAAACCTCAGCTTTGTCTCTATGTCTTTTTTCCTTTTTGTAAACAGGAGGTCATCTCTATTTGTATGCTTAGCCCTGTAATACGCTTTTTTAATGGACCGCATACTATAGCCTCGATCGATAAAGCGATTTTTTAGATCCTTGGCTTGTTCCTCAAAAAGTGTGTCTTTCGCGAGATTACGATGTAACCTGTCATTTAAAATGAGATTATGCTTGCCTTGCTGTAAATCTCACACAAACGCTACAGAAGTGTCAGGATTCTGAATAGACATCACGTACTGGCTGGAGGTAATGTATATTCACTGTCCGGACACTTGAGTAACGTTAGTGTGTGTGTGTGTGTGTTTGTATGCAGGGCCGGCCTTAGGGTAGATGGCGCCCCGTGCGAAATTATCTTTCGGCGCCCCACGCCATTATAAAAAATGCCCCATAAAAAAAAGCATAATTCCTCCCCACAGTATAATGCCCTATATAGTGCCCCCACACAGTGTAATGCCCCTTTAGTGCCCCACACAGTGTAATGCCCCTTTAGTGCCCCACACACAGTATAATAATAATATTTAATAATGTAATATATTATAACGCCTTCAAGGACACAGTATTTTGTCCTCTAATTGTGCCCACACAGTGTTATGCCCCCTAAGTGCCACACACATTATATTGCCCCCTGTAGTGCCCCTACACAGTATGATGTCCTCCACAGAGTATAATGCTCCCACAGCCCCCCTAGTAGAAAGTGCCCCCTGTAGATTGTGCCGTACGGCCTCCCTGTAGACAGTGACATAATCCCCCACCTCCTCCTTGTAGACAGTGCCATACAGCCCCCATCTGCCCCTTGTGTCATACAGCCCCCATCTGCCACTGGTAGTGCCATACAGCCCCCCATCTGCCCCTTGTAGTGTCATACAGCCCCACCTCCCTCTTGTACACAGTGCCCCCCACCGCCCCCTTGTAGACAGTGTCATACAGCACCCACCTCCCCATTGTAGAAAGTGACATACAGCCCCCACCTCCACCTGACAGGATCCTTGCGTAGGCCGGCTTGATCCAGAGATGTCATCACGCCGACTGCGCAGGGATCCTGTCCCTGCGCCTCATAGGCTGCAGGCGCCTCTGTAGCCTGCTACAGAGTTTCCCAACCTTTTCGGACTTGAGCCACCCCTGGAAAAAAAAAATTCCTCAGAGCCCCCCTACCAAAAATTGTTTAGAGAAAGACAGAAAATAGCTAAAAATAAGCACTACATTCTTAGGGTATGTTCACACAGCGTTTTTTGTAAGGCAGAAAAAAATTTGCTTTTGAATTGACAGCGTTATTTGATGGGGTTTTTTTAGCGTTTTTTTTAAGCCGTTGAAGCCAATGCAAAAGACGCAGCAAAAAAAGCTCCAAACGAGCGCCACAGCTATTTTCTTCCTACTATTAATTTCAATTGGAGGTCAGAGGTGGAAACCACCTGTGGGGGACTCACAGTAAAATGACCATCAGCCCCTCCACTCACAGTAAAGCTGGGTTCACACACACTATTTACGGACGTAATTCGGGCGTTTTAGCCTCGAATTACGTCCGAAAATGCGGCTCAAAAGCGTCGGCAAACATCTGCCCATTCATTTGAATGGGTCTTACGATATTCTGTGCCGACGGTTTTTACGCGCAGCTGTCAAAAGACGGCGCGTAAAAGAGACGCCGGCGTCAAAGAAAAGCCTGTCACTTCTTGAGACGTAATTGGAGCTGTTTTCCCTTGACTCCATGGAAAAACAGCTCCAATTACGTCCGTAATGGACGCAGCGAAAAACGCTTGCACATGCCATTACATCTGAAATTCCGGAGCCGTTTTCTCCTGAAAACAGCTCCGTAATTTCAGCCGTAATGGACGCTGCCGTGTGAACACACCCTAAAATGACCATCAGCCCGTCCACTCACAGTAAACCGACCATTAGCCCCCCACTCACAGTAAAACTACCATCAGCCCCCCACTCACAGTAAAATGACCATCAGCCCCCCACTCACAGTAAAACTACCATCAGCCCCCCACTCACAGTAAAACGACCATCAGCCCCCCACTCACAGTAAAACTACCATCAGCCCCCCACTTACAGTAAAACTACCATCAGCCCCCCACTCACAGTAAAATGACCATCATCCCGCCACTCACAGATGCCCCCTGTAGATAGTACCACACAGCCCATTGTAGGTAGTGCCACACAGCTCCCTTGTAGGTCGTGCCACACAGCCCCCTTGTAGGTCGTGCCACACAGCCCCCATGTAGGTTGTGCCACACAGCCCCCTTGCTGCACAGCCCCCTTGTTGGTCGTGCCACACAGTCCTCTTGTAGTTCGTGCCACACAGCCCCCTGTAGGTCGTGCAACACAGCCCCTTTGTAGGTAGTAGGGATGTCACGATACCTGAATTTGGACTTCGATACCGATACTTTGTGTAGTATTGCAATTTCGATACCAAAACGATACTTTGCCAACAGTAATAAAAAAAAGTTCTTAAATTTTCTGATGTGAGGCGCGAGGTGTGATGCTGAATTTAACCTCCATGTGCCTCAAATTAATAGTAATTAACCCCATCATGTTTCTCAGTCATAATGGGTTAATGTGTGAGGTACATGATGGGGTTAATTACTATTAATTTGAGGCACATGGAGGTTAAATTCATCACACCTCGGGCCTCACATTAATAAGTGAAAAGTTTTTTTTTAGTTTTTTTTTACAGCGTACACATCATAAATGACGCAAAAAAATTGTTGTGCAGGTTATTACGGCCGCGCCAATACCGAATGTGTATATTTTATGTATTGAGACTTATTTTAATGCTTATTGTAAAAAAGGCGTATGTGTATTTTTTTAAATGTAACATTACTTTATGTTTTTACTTTATTTTTAAACTTTAATATACTGGCATATATCAGATATATGCCAGTACATTAGCCTGTGTATGTATAGTACACAGGCAGTTGTTAGGACATACCTAAGTATGCCCTAACAACAGGAAATATGGTAAGACGGCCCTGGGGTCCTTCAATGGACCCTGGGCTGTCTGCCCATATATGGTATGGCCCTCAATCGCGTCACAGGAATTCCCTGTGACGCGATCCAAGGGTAATCCCCCCTCCTCACTTTCCCCTGAATGCTGCAGTCAGCTTTGATCGCAGCATTCAGGAGAATAGCGGCGGAGATGAGCGGTTTCTCTGATCTCCGCCGTTATAGAGCGGGGCTGCCGCTGTGTAATACAGTCATTGCCCCGCTCCTGACAGAAGTGCGTGCGCGGTCAGCATGAGGTAATGCGGCCGGCGCTGCACTAATGAGCGGCGGCGCAGACACCGAAGACAGAACATGGGGGTGTTTTGCAGTGCGGCCGCTATGTTCTGTTTTCAGTGCCGCCGCTCATTAGTGCAGCGCTGGCCGCATCGCATCATCCTCGTGGCGCACTCTTGTCAGGACTCAGGAGCGGTGCAATGGCTGTATTACACAGCCGCAGCCCCGCTTTCATTCATCATGTATTACTTACTATACTTAGCTGTGTGGCTCGAACCATTTGGGGATGCACAGTATCGAAGTTTCGATGCATTGTGCATCCCTAGTAAGTAGTGCCACAAATCCCCCCCTTGCCGCACAGCCCCCTTGTAGGTAGTGCCACACAGATCCCTTGTAGTGCCACACACACCCTTGTAGGTAGTGGCACACAGCCCCCGTGTAGGTAGCACTCCCTTCCTGTAGATAGCGCCACTGTAGCTCCCTGTGGCTGGGGATTCCGCTCCTTGACGGACTGCTTGATGTCTCTGTCCATATGTGAACAGTGACATCAGGGGCAACTAACTCCTGAAGCGGAATCCCTGTCCTCAGCGTTGCCGACGCTGTGACCGGGGATTCCACTCCAGGAGAAGCCCCTTACATCTCTGTCCATTTAGTCGGGGGGTGCCATCTACAGGGGTTCTGCAAAAAAATCTCCTCCTCCTCCTCACATCCACTTTACACTATGAGGAGGAGGAGAGAAAGCACGTCCGTGGCAGTTGTCCAGAGGAGTGTCGCGGCACCCCTGGAGGGTTCTCATGGGAACCTCATGCTGGGAACCACCAGCCTAGTAGATCGCAGAGCAGGGAGATACCTCCCTGCTCTGCTATAGTGTTGAATAGTATCTGCGTCTTTAGCACGGCCGTATTTACAACTCACGCTGTCCTAGGCACTAAGCCTGAATATACCCCCATTAAAGGCCTATTTAGTTTAGCCAATTATCATCATGATTCGCCAGTTTCTGACCAATTATAGTGATATTTGGTCAGTGTTAACAAAGGGGAAGATCAATGATAAAAACTTTGCTTATAGTTAATCTCTAATGAGAAAAAAAAAAAGGGTAGTACACCCGGCCGTAGTCATAGCGATGCGTATTCTCTTCTGAGCGTAGCCCGGCCTCCAGGGATGACGATGCATCCCATGTGACAGCTGCAGCCAATCAAAGGCTGCAGCGGTCACATGGACTACAGCGTCATCGCAGGAGGCCGGGTTACGCTCCGAGAGAAAGAGGGACTACGGCCGGGAGTATTACCTTTTTTTTTAAATTTATTTCTGCAGTCTTTCCGCCCAAAAAACGACACCAAAATGTGGTGCTGTTTTTCAGGTGAAATTCCCTGCGGTTCTCAGGACGTATACACTGTGTGGTTTTACGTATCCACCCTGTGTGTTCCTACCCTTATAATCAAGTTGATCTCCCCCACAAATATTATCTCTAATGGCTTATTCAGACGAACGGGAATTACGTACGTGCAACGCGCGTGATTTTCATGCGCGTTGCACGGACCTATATTAGTCTATGGGGCCGTACAGACATGTGTGTGATTTTTACGCTGCGTGAGTCCGCTGCGCAAAAGTCACAACATGTCCGTTCTTTGAGCGTTTTTTGCGCATCACGCACCCATTGAAGTCAATGGGTGCGTGAAAACCACGCATGCCACACGGAAGAACTTCCATGCGAACAGCGTGATTCGCGCAACAACTGTCAAAAGGATGAATGAAAACAGAAAAGCACCACGTGCTTTTCTGTTTACAAACATCCAAATGGAGTGTCATAATGATGGCGGCTGCGCAAAAAGCACACAGCCGCGCATCATACGGGGCTGACACACGCAGCTGTCAAATGCATTTTGCGCAGGCAAAACGCCGCATTTTTTGCGTGCGCAAAAGGCACACGCTCGTGTGAATCCAGCCTAAGGCCTTATTCTCACGACAGTGAAAAACGGCCATGTGATGGCCGTCCTTTTAACGGCTTTCACATGGCCGTTTTCAGAACAATGATGTTCTATGGGTTTATTCACACGGCCGTTTTTTAAACGGCCCGTGAATAATGGCCGTCAAAAAATAGGACATGTCCTATTTTTGGCCGTTTTAACAGTCTGACGGCCCCCATAGAAGTCAATGGATCCGTTTTTAACGGCTGTCAATACATGTAACAACCGTTAAAAACGGATCTGTTACATGGGGATTGGCAAGGGAACTACTAGTTCCCTTGCTGGCTATGGTTGGCATACTCACGTTTGCGGCGCTTCTTTAGGTGTGGTCACTCGTCTTCACGGGTTTGAAGGCGCCTCGATGACGTCACCGCCCCGTCGCGCTGCCTTGCCAGATCCCGTGCAGACCAGTGACCACACCTGAAGACAAGAGACGGCGCTGCTCTCGTGAGTATGTGGCACGATCTCTAGGCAGACTGGTGTGGCATGTACAGGGAGACTGGTGTGGCATGTACAGGGAGGCTAGTGTGGCATGTACAGGGAGGCTGGTGTGGCATCTACAGGGTGGCTAGTGTGGCATCTACAGGGAGGCTGGTGTGGCATCTACAGGGAGGCTGGTGTGGCATGATATACAGGGAGGCTGGTGTGACATCATATACAGGGAGGCTGGTGTGGCATGTACAGGGAGGCTAGTGTGGCATGTACAGGGAGGCTGGTGTGGCATCTACAGGGTGGCTGGTGTGGCATCTACAGGGAGGCTGGTGTGGCATCTACAGGGAGGCTGGTGTGGCATCATCTACAGGGAAGCTGGTGTGGCATCATCTACAGGGAGGCTGGTGTGGCATCATATACAGGGAGGCTGGTGTGGCATCTACAGGGAGGCTGGTGTGGCATCTACAGGGAGGCTGGTGTGGCATCATATACAGGGAGGCTGTGTGGCATTATATACAGGGAGGCTGTGGGGCATCATATACAGGGAGGCTGGTGTGGCATCTACAGGGAGGCTGGTGTGGCATCATATACAGGGAGGCTGGTGTGGCATCATATACAGGGAGGCTGGTGTGGCATGTACAGGGAGGCTAGTGTGGCATGTACAGGGAGGCTGGTGTGGCATCTACAGGGTGGCTGGTGTGGCATCTACAGGGAGGCTGGTGTGGCATTTACAGGGAGGCTGGTGTGGCATCATCTACAGGGAGGCTGTGGGGCATCATATACAGGGAGGCTGGCGTGGCATCATATACAGGGAGGCTGGTGTGGCATCATATACAGGGAGGCTGGTGTGGCATCTACAGGGAGGCTGGTGTGGCATCTACAGGGAGGCTGGTGTGGCATCATATACAGGGAGGCTGTGTGGCATCATATACAGGGAGGCTGTGGGGCATCATATACAGGGAGGCTGTGGGGCATCATATACAGGGAGGCTGGTGTGGCATCTACAGGGAGGCTGGTGTGGCATCATATACAGGGAGGCTGTGGGGCATCATATACAGGGAGGCTGGTGTGGCATCTACAGGGAGGCTAGTGTGTGTACAGGGAAGCTGGTGTGGCATCTACAGGGTGGCTGGTGTGGCATCTACAGGGAGGCTGGTGTGGCATCTACAGGGAGGCTGGTGTGGCATCATCTACAGGAAGGCTGGTGTGGCATCATATACAGGGAGGCTGGTGTGGCATCATATACAGGGAGGCTGGTGTGGCATCTACAGGGAGGCTGGTGTGGCATCTACAGGGAGGCTGGTGTGGCATCATATACAGGGAGGCTGTGTGGCATCATATACAGGGAGGCTGTGGGGCATCATATACAGGGAGGCTGGTGTTGCATCTACAGGGAGGCTGGTGTGGAATCATATACAGGGAGGCTGTGGGGCATCATATACAGGGAGGCTGGTGTGGCATCTACAGGGAGGCTGGTGTGGCATCATATACAGGGAGGCTGGTGTGGCATGTACAGGGAGGCTAGTGTGGCATGTACAGGGAGGCTGGTGTGGCATCTACAGGGTGGCTGGTGTGGCATCTACAGGGAGGCTGGTGTGGCATCATATACAGGGAGGCTGGTGTGGCATATACAGGGAGGCTGGTGTGGCATCTACAGGGAGGCTGGTGTGGCATCTACAGGGAGGCTGGTGTGGCATCTACAGGGAGGCTGGTGTGGCATCATATACAGGGAGGCTGTGTGGCATCATATACAGGGAGGCTGTGGGGCATCATATACAGGGAGGCTGGTGTGGCATCATATACAGAGAGGCTGGTGTGTTTTCGTCATATGTTGCTAGAACTGGCTGCCATTACCGTACTTCAAAGTGACTTTGTAGGTCACAGGTAGCACTTTTGAGGATTTCCTCTTGTTACAGGGCCCTTTATGTTTAAACTAGCTTAATCATTTATATATTTATTTTACAGTTAAAGATGTGAAGTCACGATGGGCATGTTGCCGTGACCAATATAAGAAATATCTCAGGGAGCACGCCAGGAGTGGGGATGCTCCTTTGAAGAAAAGGCCCTACTCCTATCACAAGCAATTACAGTTTCTTAACAGAGTTATGGACATGCGGCCGTAAGTAATTTATTTTGAATGTCTTTTTATTTTTAGTTTATACCATATTAAAATTAAATCAAATAAAATTTAAAAAATTCTACTTTGGTCGCTAACATCATGCAACAGGCAGTTAATTGTTTGAGTGGTAAATTGCATGATAGTGGGACCAAAGACCCCTTTGGTCCATACTATAGTGCCGCAAAGGCCAATATGGCATGTACAGCAAGAGGATGTGGAAGAGGTCGACCAGGATGACACCCAGATCGATCTTCCTGATGCCCAGGACCTCACCACAATCAACACCGAGGAGCTAGCGACTCCCTCAGTTACAACCTCTGCCATCCGTCCAGTGCAAAGACGGAAACGTTCAACAGCTTCTGCCTCTGAGGAGAACGTAACCAGGGCCAGAATAAACCAGAGGGTACTGGAGTACCTTGAAAGATCCTTGCAGGAGGGTGTTGAAGAGTCATTCCTACGATCTTTGGGACCCCTCTTGCGCCGGATCCCAGAAGCAAACAGGTACCGTGCTCGCATGGCAGTAATATCTGTTTTGGAGGCTTTTGTCCCTCCAAACAATCCATCCCCCATAGTGAGGTGCCTCAGTGCATATCAACAACAGCTGGATGAGGCACAATTTCCACCTGCAACAACTGGGACACGCAACCATTATTGGGGAATGGAATCGTCCCCACTCCTTTTTAGTCAGGAACGCACCCAACGTAGCGATTATGGTGCTCATGGGCAATTTCCAGTACAGATTCCGGCTGCACAATCAGCCGTACCATACAGCCGACCTGGTCCTTCTACAGGACAGTATGGACCGAGCCAACCTGGACCGTCGTCCTACTCGTCAACTGTACCACCTGGACCATCTGGCCCACCACCTGTCCCAGGCTACTCGGGGCACTACCCTATACAGGGTAACCAGGATGTTTTAGAGGGTAGTTTTGTTAGAACTACCCCTGACACCTCTTTCCAGCAGTTATTAGACAATTAAATTGTTTTGTTTCTCGAAGTATTTCTTTTAACGGTACTTTTGCACCATGTTGGTGCTTTTGTTGTCGCCATGTTGGCGTATTTGAATTGTTAACTTTATTGTATTAAAAGGTTTTTTTTTCACTTTTACAACGGTGTCGTGTGTCTTCTTCCAGCAATGTCCACTGTATAGCAGTGGCACCACGGTACTGAAGATCTGGTCCTAAAACAGCAGAGCTGCATCTGCCACCTGTCCCTGCTTACAGCTTCAGAGGCACAGAGGCAGCTGGCTCAGATGATCTGTGTGGGTGTCTGATTGTTGCACCCCACAGATCATTTACTGATAACCTATCTTGTGGATAGGTCAGGGGTATGAAAACCCATGTGGACACAAAACCAGTTGAAAGGGTGAAATTATTTGTAGACACTGAAGCGCCTAGGGAGAGTGTCAGGGACTGCAAGGGGTTAAGAAAGGATGGAACGGTTTAAAATAATGCCCAGGATCAGGATTGGTCAACAAGGGGTAAGAGGGGCGTGGTTAAGAAGATATAAGGCAGAGGTTTGGAGCAGGAAGCCCTCTTACCTTCAAGCTGCAGTGGAAGAAACACCTTTGCTGCTGCTGTGGAGATTCAGAGCGTGGTCGTTAAGAAGATGGCAGAAGAACTGTTGCGGAAGGTGGCACAGCGGGTAGCGGCAGAGGGGCCTGCCTGGCTGGAATCCCTGTTGGAGGAAGGAGAGAGGCGAGGAGCTGAGCGGGGCATGGAACAGTCGGGAGCGGCTACCCGAGGTAGGCCGCAGCGCGTTACACGCCCTCCGGTTAGACTAAGCCCTAGCCCTGTTGCTATGAGGGGTGCTGTGACTGCTGCACAGTCATGCGGTGGTCCCAGCAGGTCCCCTAGGCCTATGTCGATGGGTGCTTCGTCGGTCGACATAGTGCCCCCCTCCCCCCCGTCCACTCGTCGCGCTGGCGTCCTTCCCCATGGCGGTAAGAGGGCGGCTGTTAAACCGGCACGGGCACGGTACAACCCGCCTCGAGCTGCTGATGCGGGCGCGGAGGCAGCGGCCGACTATCGTGACAGTGGGGTGAATATGGCGGACTCAGGCGACTGGTCCGACATGGTCGCTTACCATGCGGCATGTTCACAGGAGCTGGGACTTGCTTCTGGGGCCTGTGTGCAGCCGGGGTCGGCGCCATCTTTCCCCGTGCTGTTCTCTACGCAGCCAGAATTGGCGGCGGGGGGAACAGGGGCGGGACGTCCTGGCAGGCGCAGTGCAGGCAGGACACAAGATGGCGGCACACGAAAAAAGAAGATGGCGGCGGGTGCGGGGAGGCGGACGGTGAGCAAGCAGCCCAGCCAGGGGGCGGGGGCTTCTGCGGTGCCTGTCGCTTCTCCACCCCGGTCCCCCCCGGGCCCCTGTCAGCACGGATCAGGGGCAGGGGGGGAGTGTGCTAGGAAAGATAGGAGTGAGGGTGTTTTGGATGCTATTTGCCCTTCTCCTGCCTTGTCATCTTTCTCTCCTGCAGGTCCAAGAAGGGAGCGTTCCAGGCGAGGGAGGAAACGCCGGGCTGGTGGACATCGCCGGCACGGCCATCATGGACGTCGCAGGTCAGGTGACGGGAAGAGGCGTGGTCGACGGTATTCCTCGTCTTCCAGCGATGGTTTCTCCTCCTCGTCTGCGACGACGTCCGCATCATCCGGATCATGGAGGAGGTCGTCGAGGAGATCCTCACGGCCGCAGAGACGCAGTCGACGCCGGGAGGTGCAGCGCTTGTCGGTGGATCAGGAGCAGCTGTCCCAGGTTGTACCTCCCGCCGGGCCGGTGGAGGAGGTGCAGGCCGTGGTTCCAGTGCCGCGGCAAGTGGCTGAAGGACCCTCTGGAGTCGGTGGGACCTCTGGGAGCGGTGAGTCGGCCTGCGGTGACGCATGGCTTAATAAACCTAATGCAGCGGGTGCGGATTTGATTTCTGTTTTAAAAGCCGTGGTGGCTGGGTTGAAAGTGAATGAGGGAACGTCGTGTCCCTCTGTGCCACCAGAGGGAGCTATGCCCCCGTCTGAGAAAGAGAATGCTTTAGCTAGTTTGACGTTTAGAGATTCATTGTTTTGTGGAGTCGCTCCTCTCGGGACTCATTTGTCAGCTGAGGTCAAGGACAAGATTTGGAGGAATGAATTTGTGGATATTTGGTCCTTGGTCTCGGTGGAGCAGGTGACTGTCGACAAGGAGCGGGGCTTTGAGAGAGGTTCGGATAGGAAAGCAAAAGTAGCGAAAACATTTGGCAACTGGGTACAGTGTTACGCTACACTGGCTCATGTTATTTGCCAACGCTATCCTGGGAAAGGGGCCGAGTTGTTTGTCTATTTTGACACAATTTTCAGCGCCCACAGGCTGCACGGTGGTGCGGCCTGGTGGCGATATGATGAAGAATTTCGGCGACGTTTGGCTTTGTCGCCTGATATTAGTTGGGCGACGAAGGCAACGGACGTGTGGTTGCAGCTTATTTTAGCGCAAGGGAGTAGGCAACAACGCCCCTTTCCCAGTGCGGCCGCAGCACCGGGCCCCGCCCCTGGAGTTGCGGCCGCTAGGCCCACAGGTGCCTGTTGGCTCTACAATGAGGGCCACTGTCGTTTCTTTGCCACGTGCAAATTTCGACATGAATGCTCCATCTGTGGGGGCGCTCATTCGGCGCTCCGGTGTTTCCGGAGAGGTAAACAGCCGGTCAAGGCACCTCCTTCCGGCGCAGCGGAGAACGCCGGTGAACGTGCTCGAGATGGGCCCATGGTTAGAGCGGTACCACAGGAGGCGGGAAGCAGAGGTGCTCACTAACGGGTTTTCGTTTGGTTTTGAGATTCCTTTTGAATATTCTGCGACATTGTCATTGGCTGACAATTTGAAGTCGATCAATGAGAATGTGGGCATTGCGCGGCTAAAATTAGCTAAAGAAGTGGAATTAGGAAGAATGGCAGGTCCATTCAGCGAGCCGCCGTATACGAATCTGCGAGTTTCCCCCCTTGGTTTAGTTCCAAAGAAGGAACGAGGAAAGTTTAGGCTGATTCATCACCTTTCTTTTCCTCGCGGTGGTTCTGTTAATGACGGTATTTCTAGGGCGGAGGCGGCGGTTTCGTATACGTCTTTTGATGTTGCAGTAAGGTTGGTACAGGCGGCTGGACAAGGGGCGTTGTTAGCCAAATCTGATATTGAAGCGGCCTTTCGTTTGCTGCCGGTTCATCCGGAGTGTTTTCACCTGCTGGGTTGTTGTTTAGACAAAGGGTTTTACGTGGATATGTGCCTTCCTATGGGTTGTTCAATATCATGCAGTTACTTTGAGATGTTTGCGTCATTTTTAGAGTGGGTAGTTCGTTTGGAGTCTGGTTGTGACTCGGTCATTCATTATCTGGATGATTTTCTTTTTGTGGGCCCGGGGGGCTCTGGGTTGTGCAGCACGTTGCTGAGAGTGTTTCGACAGGTGATGTCGCGTTTCGGGGTACCTATTTCCGAGGATAAGACGGAAGGTCCTGTAACGGTTTTGTCATTTTTGGGTATCGAAATAGATAGCGAGCGGATGATTTTTCGGTTGCCAGATGATAAATTGGCAAGGCTAGTGACGCAGGTTGACCAGGTCATGGGGTCGAAAAAAGTGACGTTAAAACAGTTACAGTCGTTAATGGGATTGCTGGTGTTTGCTTGTCGTATAATTCCAATGGGTCGTGTTTTTTCTAGGCGTTTGTCTTTAGCCACTAGAGGTATCTCGAAGCCAAATCATTTTATCCGGGTAACCTCTTGTATGAGGAAGGATTTGTTTGTCTGGCATTCTTTTTTGAGTTCGTTTAACGGGAGGTCGGTGTGTCAGGACGCTGAGTTGTCTAATGTAGATTTGGAATTATTTACGGATGCAGCCGGAAGTGATGGTTTTGGAGCAATTTTGGGCCGAAGTTGGTGTAGATCCCCTTGGCCCTTGCATTGGAGTGATTTGGGAGTCTTACGTAATTTAACGCTATTGGAATTGTTTCCTATTATAGTTGCAATAGAGTTATGGGGTAGCGTGATGGTGAATAAGAGGATTGTATTTTGGACAGACAACATGGCGGTGGTGCATGCGGTGAACGGGTTGTCGTCTAGTTCGTTGCCGGTATTAGCTTTATTAAGACGGTTGGTTTTGAAGTGTTTGCGTTTGAATGTGTGGTTTCGTGCAAAACATGTTCCGGGTGTCAGTAATGTGATGGCTGATGCTTTGTCTCGTTCACAGATGTCCCGGTTTCGGGAATTGCACCCGGCAGCTTTGGCAGAAGGGGTGTCCCCCCCCCTTCACTTATGGGCCCTGGTCGAGGACAACTTATGAGACTGTTGAGGGGTTCGGTGGTACCGGCGACTTGGAAGAGTCATTGCAGAGCGTGGGATCGGTGGTTGGAGATTGCGGGGAATGACTTCCCATCACAGGAGGGGTGTCACCTGGACGTCACGTTAGCAAGTTTGGTACAAATACGTCAGGAAGGGGGTAGTGCGGCCACGGCGAGCAAGTTTTTAGCAGGAGTGGCCTTTATGTTAAAATTGTGGGGATGCAGAGATGTTACAAAAGAATTTGTAGTTCGGCAGTCTTTAAAAGGGTGGAAAAAAGAGGCGTGTTCAAGGGACACGAGGCGGCCAGTATCTTTTTCACTTTTGGGTCGGCTTCTAGCCGTTTTATGTTTTGTGTGTCGGGATGAATATGAAGTGTCCTTGTTCGGCGCGGCGTTTTCGTTGGCTTTCTTTGCCGCTTTGCGGGTTAGTGAGCTGGTTCCGCACAGAGTAAGTGCGAGCGGTGGTCTTCTCGGATCGGATGTAGTAACGTTGGGAGATTCTCTCAGGGTCTGTGTGCGGAGGTCAAAGACTGATGTGGTAGGAAAGGGGGCTTGGCTGTCGATTGGGAGGATTGGGGGGCAGTATTGCCCGGTAAAATGGGTCCAGGAATTCGTGTTGGTCCGAGTGCCCGGGACGCAATTCTTGATCCATCAGGATGGATCCGCGATGTCGCGTTTTCAATTTGAGGCGATTTTTAAGGCCGGCTTGAAGTATCTAGGTTTGCCGCCGGGCGAGTTTGGTACACATTCATTTAGGATAGGTGCGGCAACTGAGGCGGATGCCTTGGGCTTGGATTCAGCGGCTATCATGAGTCTGGGTAGATGGCGCTCTAATAGCTATAAGTCATATGTGCGACCTGATCTGGTTTTAAAGATGGTGTAAGCTGGAAGTTTTCATAAGAAAGGTCGCCCCCTCCCCTTCCCCCCCCTCCCCTTCCCCCCCCCCCCCCCTGTTTTTCCTTCCTGTTATATGGAGTGTTATGTTAACCCTGCCTGTAATTTTCATTTGACCGGAATGTAGCTTAATTTCTTTGTTAGGGTTGCGGCGCCCCCAAGTGTGGATCTTGGGGCATTCGTATGTGCATTGGGCAGCGGTTCGAGCGGGTCGAAGGCCATTAGGTCCGAATTTGGGCCTCGCACAGGCCGACGTCCATTGGAGAGGTGTCCGGGGATTACGGTGGGTGCAGTTACTGCCAGAAGTAGTGGCAGTTACAAGGCACACGTACGGACCTGTTGTCCTAATCATCCATGCGGGTGGAAATGATATCGGCCAAGTGAAAATGGCTGAGTTATTGTCAATTATACGAACTGATTTGGCGCGTTTTCGGGATCTGTTCGCCCGTTGCGTGATAGTTTGGTCCGAAATAGTGGCGCGCACGGTGTGGCGAGGAGCGAGGAATATGGCAGCTTTGGAGAGAGTGCGCAGGTTAATTAATGTGCGGGTGTCGCGGTTCATTCGCTCTATAGGGGGGATCGGGTTGCGACACCAATCCCTGGAGGGGGATAATGCAGATCTGCTGGCACCGGATGGAGTGCATCTGAATGATATCGGGCTCGATATCTTTTTATTGGATCTCTTGGATGGTGCCGAGAGAGGGCTGGCGTTGCTTGGTGGGGGTGGTCGGGGGACTGAGTAGGTTTCTCAGTTCCCCCTTCTTGGCGGAAAGTACGGCAGATGAAGACGGAGGTAGCACCCTACATGCCTGATGGAGACAGGGAGCATCGGCATTTCAGGAGGAGAGGAAATAAATAAATATATATATGTCTTCATGCCGATGGTTGTAAATAATAATAAAGCTGTGGCCACTTCCACATTTGCATAAAGAAGGTGTTGGTGTGTTAATTCAAAGAAGGATGGTTAAGGTCCTGGGCAGGTAAAGTGGATAATGGGTCCTTGCAGTCTTGTAGACACTGAAGCGCCTAGGGAGAGTGTCAGGGACTGCAAGGGGTTAAGAAAGGATGGAACGGTTTAAAATAATGCCCAGGATCAGGATTGGTCAACAAGGGGTAAGAGGGGCGTGGTTAAGAAGATATAAGGCAGAGGTTTGGAGCAGGAAGCCCTCTTACCTTCAAGCTGCAGTGGAAGAAACACCCGCCCTCCCTCCCCTGGTGGTTTTGGTTTTGTTTTTAAAAATTTTTCTACGGTTATATTCTTGTTCTGGCGTTTTTCTGGTTTTTTCGTAGATGTCACAGCTGGCGGAAAGTACGGCAGATGAAGACGGAGGTAGCACCCTACATGCCTGATGGAGACAGGGAGCATCGGCATTTCAGGAGGAGAGGAAATAAATAAATATATATATGTCTTCATGCCGATGGTTGTAAATAATAATAAAGCTGTGGCCACTTCCACATTTGCATAAAGAAGGTGTTGGTGTGTTAATTCAAAGAAGGATGGTTAAGGTCCTGGGCAGGTAAAGTGGATAATGGGTCCTTGCAGTCTTAAAAAAGTGATATCTCACAGTGAGATGTCAGAAGTTTTTTTATCATTGGGGATCCGAGCACTTCGACCCCACGGATAGCTAAAAAGAAGCTGCATAAACACTTGGGAGAGCGCTGTGACACTTTATTTAGGATTGGCTTTCCTCAGAGTGGTGTATGGGCTCAATATAAAATATATCAGTCAGTACACCGCTCCTGGGAAGGCTAATCATAAACAAAGCGGCCCAGTGCTCACCTATAAGTGATTCTGCCACTTAGTTTTAGCGATTGGTGGGGGTCTCAGTGCTCGTGCCCCCAACAATCAAAACTTCTGACATGTCACTATAACATGTTAAAAGTTTAGCAACAGTTTAGATAAAGGGGTTGTCCATGCATGGATAGGTTTTTCATACTGATAGGTCATCAGCACATGATCGATGAGGGTACGACAGCCGGACCCCGCACCGATCAGCTGTTCTGGCTGCCTCCGAGCACCGGATGTTATGCAGTGGCAGGTTTTGGAAGCAAATGGCTGTGTACACTGAATAGTGGATGTGCTGCAGTACTGCAACTCAACTCCTATTCACTTGAATAGGAGCAGAGCAGCAGTACTGCACAATGACTGACTCCGGCACGGGCTCCCCAAATTGCCCAGAGATCAGCCAATTCCGTAGTACACTGTCTACAGGTACTGAGGACATATTGCAAGCCACAAATAGCTATAAATACTCCAGAAAACAATGCAGAAAAACTAGGGACTCAACAAAAGTCTTTATGCAGTAGAAGCCAGAGAAAATAGTGTCTAGGTGAACATGTGATCTTCTTTTGGTTGTTTTCAGGGGGCTGGGACAAAAAAAGCCTGACCAATGAAATTCATCAGTTTTTTTAACGGCCATGAAAAACTGATGTAAAATGGATGTCAAACGGCCATTAAAAACGGACAGACGGACTGGAAATGGATGAAAATTTAGAGACACACTGATGCAAAACGGCCATGAAAAACTGACCATTGATCAGATTTTAATGGACATTTTTTTTCACTGTCGTGTGAATAAGGCCTAAGGGTAAGGCCACACAGAGTGGCTCTGACACGGTCGCAACGCAGCTAACAACCACGCCGGCACCATGTTCAGTGCGGCTGTCAAACAGCCTGTTAATGGCCGCACGTATTCCGGTTACACGCTCATGCGCACTGCCGCTCCATTCATTCTCTATAGGAGCGCCGGAGATAGCCGAGTGCAGTGTTCGGCTTTTTCCAGCGCTCCCATTGAGAATGAATAGGGGTAAGCTGTTGTAATTTGAAAAATCGTGCGGCCATAAAGGGTATATTAATTCATGGCCGCACGATTTTGCAGATAAAGGGACGGTTTACCCGCGTTAACGTGCGGCCATGAATTAATACACCCTTTATGGACGCACGATTTTGCAAATTACAACAACTTACCTCCTATTCATTCTCTATGGGAGCGCCGGAAAAAGCAGAACACTGCACTCGGCTATCTCCGGCGCTCCCATAGAGAATGAATGGAGCGGCAGTGCGCATGTGAATGTAACCGGAATACCTCTTAACAAGGTATTGGACAGCCGCTCCTACATAGTACCAGCGCGGTTGTTGGCCGCGTTGCGACAGTGTGAGGGCTGCTCCGTGTGCCCATACCCTAAAGAATCCTTTCTCCCCATACATAATGCTAAGTTCCCCTCCCACATGATTCATAATAAGCTCCTACACCACAAAATAAACTATACAGAAGTCCCCCTCCCCACAAAATACATTTAGAAAGAATCCCCCCACTCCTATAGCATTTAGGGCAATGTCCCCTCACCCTCAAAATCGATCTGTAAAAAATACACACTCAAATCACCTATAACCCAGTCTCCCCTCCCCCACAAAATCGATCTTTTAAAAAAAAAAAAAACATCCTGTTACACATCACTTAAAGGGGTTGTCCCAAGTTGATAAATGGAGCTATAAAGCTCCCCCATGTAAAAATAAGAAGAATTCTAATTACCTGTCCGTCGTCCAGCGATGTCGTTTTCTTGATATCGTTGATTGCAGTTGCGGTCGGTCCCTCTTTGTATCCTGCTCGTTGCCTAGGTTCCCGGCCACCGCTATTTACCTTTAGCGGTGGCCGCGCATGCGTAATGACATCCTCTGCGTCCGGAGCAGAGGATGTCATTTACTCATGAACGCGCATCTCGGCGCATCTCGGCGCATGCACAGGAGATGCAAGGAGATTAAGTGGAAGGTACCCGTCGCGAGAAGTCTGCGCTCCGCTAAAGGTAAGTGTGTGTCTGTGTCTGTGTTTGTGAATATATGGGTGTGTTTGTGTATATGTGTTTGTGTATATGTGTGTGTGTTTATGTGTGAGTGTATATATGGGTGTATTTGTGTGTATATGTTTGTGTATGTGTTTGTGTGTATATATGGGTGTGTTTGTGTATATGTTTGTGTGTATATGTTTGTGTGTGTTTTTGTATATGTGTGGGTTTGTGTATGTGTTTGTGTATATATGGGTGTGTTTGTGTACATATGTTTGTGTGTATATGTGTATATGTTTGTGTGTATATGTGTGTGTGCTTTTTTGGTGTGTTTATGTGTGTGTGTTTGTGTATATATGGGTGTGTTTGTGTATATGTGTGTGTGTATATATGGGTGTGTTTGTGTATATATGGGTGTGTTTGTGTATATGTTTGTGTATATATGGGTTTGTTTGTGTACATGTGTTTGTGTATATGTTTGTGTATATGTGTGTTTGTGTATATGTTTGTGTGTGTGTTTGTGTGTTTATGTGTGTGTGTTTGTGTATATGTGGGTGTGTTTGTGCATATGTTTGTGTGTATATGTTTGTGTGTTTTTGTATATGTATGTGTGTGTGTGTGTGTGTATATGTGTGTGTGTTTGTGTATATATGGGTGTGTTTGTGCATATGTGTATAGGTTTGTGTGTATATGTTTGTGTGTGTTTTTGTATACGTGTGTGTTTGTGTATATGTGTGTGTTTGTGTTTATATGTGTGTGTGTTTGTGTATATATATGTGTGTGTGTTTGTGTATATGTTTGTGTATATATGGTTGTGTTTGTGTACATGTGTTTGTGTATATGTGTGTGTGTATATGTGTGTATGTGTTTGTGTGTTTATGTGTGTGTTTGTGTAATATATGGGTGTGTGTTTATATGTGTTTGTGTATATGTTTGTGTGTGGTTGTTTGTGTGTGTATAGGTGAGTATAAATATCGGTATTGTTCACATTGATAACTTTTTTTTTATGTTGTTGCAGATTTTGATGTACCAACTGGACTACATCTTCAATTCGTTGGACTACTGCGTAGATCTACATTTTTTGAAAATTTTAATAAAATGGTTAACGAGGGTTTTGTTGGGGATTTCTTATTTCAATAAAAAAAATTGTCTTTGTGTTTTTTTTTCAAACTTTATTAGTGCCTAGATAATGGTAGTTGGCTGATTGACAGCGTCCATTATTAAGGCGGTACTTAGTGTTAGCCGGTGCAGAGGCTAGCACTAACCACCCATTATTACCCCGGTACCCACCACCACCAGGGGTGCTAGGAAGAGCTTGGTACGATCCAGTACCCGACCATCTGTTGTGATGGTCGGGTACTGGGGCGGCCGTAGGCTGGTATCATGAGGCTGGGAAGGGCCAAAAACAGTGGACCTTCCCACCCTTGTAATGCTAGGCTGCTGCTGCTGTGTTGCATCGGGCTGGTTATAAAAATGTGGGGGACCCCCACGTCGTTTTTTTTTTAAATTTAACAATAGACGTTGGGTCCTCCACATTTTTAATAACCAGCCATATACAAGGCCGCAGCAGCCTGGCATTACACGGGTGGGAGGGGCCACTGGTTTAGTACATTCCCAGGCTAATAACACTGTGTTGTTTGTGGCTGGTTATGATAAATTGGGTGGAACCCCATGTCTTTTTAATAAAAAAAAAAAATAAATAATAAAAAAAAATGACGTGGGGCCCCCCCCATTTTTATAACCAACCAGATACAACACAGCAGCAGCAGCCTAGCATTACAAGGGTGGGAAGGTCCACTGTTTTTGGCCCTTCCCAGCCTCATAATACCGGCCTGCGGCCGCCCCAGAGCCCGACCATCACAACAGATGGTCGGGTACTGGATCGTACCCAGCTCTTCCCGGCACCCCTGGTGGTGGTGGGTACCGGGGAAATAATGGTGTTTAGTGTTAGCCTCTGTACCGGCTAACACTAAGCCTCCCCTTATTAATGGACCTTGTCACTCAGACAGCGGCCATTACTAAAGTGATAGTAATAAAACTTGAAAAGAAAAGACAAAGATATAGATAAAATATTTTATTGAAATAAAGCACCCCCAACACAACCCTCATTAACCATTTTATTGATGAAAAAAAAAGCGTCATCTAAGTAGTCCTCGAAACCGACGTAGTCCAAACACCAAACCTGTAAAAAAATCACAAATATATAAAAAAAAATGAAATAAAGCATGTCGTAGGCTTAGTTTCACTTTCATGTGTGATACTGACTGTTATACCATGTATAGAAGCCTGCGGCAAAGTTGGCTTAGATACAGGGTGCCAGCAGACAGTATCATACATGGCCATACAGACATATATACAAATATACATACATACATACATGCAAACATACATTCACATATACACATACAAACATGACAACATACATACAAGCAAACATACATACAAGCAAACATACATACAAGCAAACATACATACAAGCAAACATACATACATACAAGCCAACATACATACATACATGCAAACATACATACATGCAAACATACATAAATGCAAACATACATGCATACATACATGAAAACATACATACATGAAAACATACATACATGAAAACATACATACATACATACATACATGAAAACATACATGCACATATACACATACATGCACATATACACATACAAACATGACAACATACATACATGAAAACATACATGAAAACATACATACATGCAAACATACCTACATGAAAACACATACATGAAAACATACACACATACAAACATGACAACATACATACATACATACATACATGCAAACATACATACATGCAAACATACATGCACATATACACATACAAACATGACAACATACATACATGAAAACACATACATGAAAACATACACACATACAAACATGACAACATACATACAAGAAAACATAAATACATGCAAACATACATACATGAAAACATACATACATACATGAAAACATACATACATGCAAACATACATGCACATATACACATACAAACATGACAACATACATACATACATACATACATGAAAACATACATACAAGCAAACATACATACATACAAGCAAACATACATACATACAAGCAAACATACATACATACATGCAAACATACATACATGCAAACATGCATGAAAACATACATGCACATATACACATACAAACATGACAACATACATACAAGAAAACATACATACATACATACATACATACATGACAACATACATACAAAAATAAACTCACCTAAGACGTTCCCACGAAGAGCTGAACGGTCCCGTCACTTTTCTTCTCCCATTCACAATAACAGAGCGGTGGGCGCAGATGACGTAATCACGCGGGCCTGATATGATTACGTCATCTGCGCCACAACGCATTGTTACTATGAATGCGAGCGGCGCCAAGAAGAAGGAAGATGGCAAGTGACGGGACCGTTCAGAGCGCCGTTAGAACGCCTTGGGTGATTATTAGTTTATTTTATATATTTTTAGTTGTTCGCCGGGTGCTGATGCGGCAGGTACAAAAATGTAGTGACAGGGTGGGGGAGGGAAAAGTGGCTTGCCGAAACGGGGTGAATGTAATGTAATGTAATGTAATGTAATGTAGTGTAGTGTAGTGTAGTGTAGTGTAGTGTAGTGTAGTGTAGTGTACAGTACATTCACGGTAAGTTCGTCTCAATCGGGCTTACCATGCCCGCTTGAGACGAACATTCTCCCGATGTTGCTAGAAGTACAGTATCTAGCAACATCGGGAGCGCGCACACTGCAGAGCGGAGCGGCTTGAGTGACATCGAGCTGCTCACGCCCCTTTTTAGAAAAGATAACCAGCACTTGCTGAGTTATCAAGTGTAAAAAAAAGGCACTTAGGAAATGAATTTTAAATTTTTTTTAACACCAAATGTTTTAAAATTCATTTCCTGCTTAGAATGTATAAAAAACAAAAATTTGAGTCAACTTGGGACAACCCCTTTAACCCCTTCCCTCTTTCCTCCTCCCTCACACAGCACATAAATAGATATTGATTAAGCTAAAGCTGCTGCTCTTCTTACCTGACTCTGGAGCTCCGTGGAGGAGTCTTCACTGTGGCAGCAGCACAGCAGGAAGGAGCTGCGTGAGGTGCTGAGTGTGTGTGACACTGCAGTACAGGCTGTGCCGATTGGTGGAGCAGACAGAAGCACCTGCTGCTCCTCCAATCAGCGCTCACTTCACGCAGCAGTGCAGAGGAAGGAACATTTCTCCTCTCTACTGCTCGTACCCACTGGCTCCCCCCTTACAGCATGGCGGCCGGCGCCCTGTGCGACCGCACGTGTCGCACATAGCTAAGGCCGGCCATGTGTGTATGTGGCTGCACATAGTGATGTAATAAGATCACTATATGCTGTGTAAATGAATGGAGAGAAGTGTATGACGCTGATTGGTCACTGATTGGTCACCGTCATACACTTCTCTCCACAACGCCCTCTTGGTCAAAAAGTAAATCATGCCCAGTTGTCCATTAAGAAACTCATTAGCATAAAGCTAAAATAGGTCATAACTCCGTCAAAAATTATAGTTTTTCTAAATAAAAAACACTGCTGTAATCTACAATACAGCGCCGATCACATTATGTAGAAGATAGGCCACTTATAAAGTACAGGCTGGACCCGGCAGAATGCCATAGGGGGAGGCCACCATGATCAGGGATGTTAGGAAGGGAAGGAGTTAAGGAGTTAGGGGTGTGATTAGGAGGGGGCGTATGTGAGGGGGGCGAGGTCAGTTTACTTAAAGGGAATGTGTTGCCAGAAAAACATGTTTTTTTTTAAAAAATTAAACATTTAGTGTGTGGGTGATTAAACATTGTTCAAATTTTTTTTATTTTTTTGCACGAGTCCATGTAATATTATAAATTATTTCTAATTTATAATACTACCCATTTTTGGTCACTAGATGGAGCTGTTCCCAAAATTGCAGCATTGCAACATTGGGTTAAAAGCCCTCGCTCTAGTGAGCTCTCAGCATCCCCCCCTCCTTTATCCTGGCTAGTGCCGGGATAAACGAGGGGTTTGAAAGGTTTAACCTCCTACACTGTGTGTCGCCATTTTTTGAGGTAACCCACAGTGTAGTAGGTTTACATACAGTAGTAAACACACACAAACACTAACATACATTGAAATCTCTTACCTGCTCCTGCCGCCGCGGCTCCCTCCGGCCCGTCCGCTCCCTTTGCTGCCGCTGTTCCATGTGCACAAGTCCGGAAGCCGCGACCGGAAGTAGTAATATTACTGTCCGGCCGCGACTTCCGGTCCACAGGAAAATGGCGCCGGACGGCGCCAATTTCGAATAGGACTGTGTGGGAGCGGCGCATGCGCAGTTCCCACACAGACGCCATACACGGCAGTCAATGGGACGGGAGCCGTTCACAGTCCCTATGGGACTGTGGCTGCCGTGTTCCATGTCTGTGTGTGTCGTTAATCGACACACACAGAAATGGAACAAAAAATGGCAGCCCCCATAGGGAAGAAAAAGTGTAAAAATAAGAAACAGTAAAACACAAACACACAAATGAAAATAAACGTTTTTATTAAAGCACTAACATCTTTAACATATAAAAAAATTATTTGTGATGACACTGTTCCTTTAAGTGTAGGAGAGGGGAAGGCGTCGCCATCTTTAGTAACAGCACAGGGAAGCTTGCAACAGCACAGGGAAGCTTGCAGCAGCACAGGGAAGTTTGTCCAGTACTTTATAATGGATGCACTACTTACCCAGCTCCGTGTTTGGATCTGGGGCGCGGGCGGTGCCGTCCTCTCCTCCTCGGCGGCGGTCACGTCGCACGAGGCCTCCGGAGAGGTTGAGCCCGGAAGTGATGCCGCGAGCCAGGCACAGGGTAAGGAGCCCCACGAGGGACCCTCCAGGCCGGGCCCCTCGCTCGGCTGCCGTGAGCAGAACGGGCCGGTCTGAGAGGAATCCTGGAAGCCGGCCTGGCTCAGCGGAGGTGGTAGGGCAGGCGCCCGTGCAGCTGGGACCTCCCTCTGCCTCCAGACGACGTGACCCGGGACTTGCGGTGGGCCGTGCTGGCGATGCTCCAGTCGGGCGGCCCACCTGTACCCAGGATGATGCAACCAATTCCAGGTGGGTGCCACGGTCGGTGGTGACACGGCGGGCAGGAGGGCGGCTACCTGCGGGCCGCGGGGTGGTCGAGCCCCCCAACAGACGGGCGGAGAGGCCCAGTTCATCAGCGCAGTTACGGAGCGCTTCATCAGAAGGTCGGGGATGTCATGCGTGCTGCGCTTGTCCTGGCCCGTCTGGGCAGGATGAAGTGGACGACCGTGAGTTCGGTGACCAAGAGGGACGTCTGGATGGATCCTTCGCCCCGGCTTGTGGGGACACAGCACCTGCGCAGCCCGGTGAGTCGCTGTCTCCTACTTTTTCATTGCCTGCTGTATTTCGGTCCCCGGGGGTAGGGGGTGGGGGTTCACTTTCGCCTACGGGGTTGCCGGGGTGTAGCGGGGGGATTACAGGAAGTACGGGTGGTGGGGGTGAGATTCAGGAATTGTTGTGTTGTGTGCGTGACCTTTTGGCGCGATGCGGAGGGGGGGCGATGGGTTCCCCGTCCCCGGTTGCAGCTTAGGTGGGGCCGTCGGGGCCTGCAGTGGTGGATAGCACGCTATGGGGAGCTGGGGTGGTGTCTAGGGAATCGGGCGTGGCAGTGTCGGTGCAGACAGAAAAGGATGTGGCAGTGGATGAGGTGCGGTTGGATGATAAGGCGAAGGGCGAGGTCTATGTTTGTTTTGAGGGCCCATTGGGGGCGCATCTGAAACCGGAAGTAAGGGAAAAGATATGGAGGGATGAATATGTGGAAATATTTTCATTGTTGCCGTTGGAGAAGTTCAATTTAGATAAAGGCAAGTGGTTGGAAAGCAAGAAGGAGAAGGAGGAAAAACGTCGGTATCGATTGATTCCCCAAACTTTTGTTAATTGGTTGCAGGCGTTTGCGATTTTGGCAAGCGTAATTGGACAGAAGACGCCGGAACATTGTTCCGGCCTCTTCTGTTACATGGATGCTATCGGAGAGGCTCATCGAGTTTACAGCGGGCAGACGTGGCTGCGCTATGATGAGCAGTTTCGGCAGCGGAAGGCAGTGAGACCTGACATTAGGTGGGATAACAAAGACATAGGGTTATGGTTGCGGGTCATGGCTCCAGTGCGTTTTGGCCAGTCCTTTCAAGGGGGTGGGGCCGGGGTGGCCGGCCCCTCATTGCCTTCTGGGGGGGGAGCAGGGGTGGCAGGAGGAAAATCCGGGTTCTGCTGGCAGTTTAATGAGGGCCAGTGTAAGTTCGGATCGGGTTGTAAGTTCAAACATAGCTGCTCCTCCTGCGGGGGGATCTCTCACGGAACGGTTAAATGTTTTCGGAAGGGAAAAGGACGAGGGGCCGGGGGCGCTAGTCAAGGGCCGAACACCGGTGAGGTGGGAAGACATGGAGCCCTTTCTAAATAGGTACCCTGATAGGTCCAGGGCAAGTTTGTTGTTGGATGGTTTTCGGGTTGGTTTCCGTATCCCTGCCCCTTCTCACAAGGTGCCGTTTACCTTGCGTAGTTTGTGTTCAGCGTTGCAGTATCCAGGGGTAGTAAGGGATAAGTTGTGGAAGGAGGTGGAGTTGGGGCGCATGGCAGGTCCGTTTGAGAGTTGCACTTTACCGGAGCTGGTGGTGTCACCGCTGGGGGTGGTGCCTAAGAAGGAGCCGAATAAGTTTTGGCTCATACATAATTTATCTTACCCGAGGGGGCGATCGGTTAATGATGGGATTTCTCCGGAACTTTGCTCGGTGGCTTACACGTCATTTGATGCGGCAGTTGCGTGGGTGCGCCGCTATGGTGTGGGTGCATTAATGGCAAAAACGGATATTGAGTCGGCCTTTCGCCTCCTCCCTGTGCATCCTGAGAGCATACGTCTGTTAGGATGTTATTGGGACGGGGCTTATTTTGTGGATCGCTGCCTCCCTATGGGGTGTTCTATTTCCTGTGCCTATTTTGAGGCTTTTAGTTCTTTCCTGGAGTGGGTGGTTTGCGATGTTGCGGGGGTCTCATCGGTCATACATTACTTGGATGATTTCCTGTGTGTTGGTCCGGGCGGGTCTTCGGTTTGTGCTACGTTGTTGAGCACGATAGAGTGGGTGGCAAAGAGGTTCGGTGTGCCTTTGGCCCAGGACAAAACGGAGGGACCTAGCTCCTGTCTGGTCTTTTTAGGAATCACCATTGATTCTTTGAGGATGGAGTGTCGGCTCCCGGAAGATAAATTGGTAGCGTTACGGGCGGAGGTGGACCGGGCTAGGCATTTGCGTAAGATCACTTTACGTGCATTACAGTCATTATTGGGTAAGCTTAACTTTGCTTGCAGGATTATGCCCATGGGCCGGATTTTCAGCAGGCGGCTGTCGGGAGCGACGGCTGGGGTGACAGCCCCTCATCATTTCATTCGTCTGACACAGGCGCTGAGGGCGGATTTGGCAGTTTGGTTTGAGTTTTTGCATCGTTATAATGGGAGGTCCTTGATCATGTCCCCGGTGGTTGACAGCGTGGATTGGGAGCTGTTTACAGATGCTGCGGGGGGCGTGGGATTTGGGGCTTACTGCAAGGGTCAGTGGTGCGCGGCGCGGTGGCCTGAGGAATGGGCGGAGTTGGGTTTGGTGAAGAACCTGGCATTCCTAGAACTGTTTCCCATAGTAGTGGCGGTGGAAATTTGGAGTGAGAGGTTTCGGGACAGCAAGGTACGGTTCCATTGTGACAACTTGGGCGTGGTGGGGGCTATTAACAACGTGTCAGCGTCATCCCCCCCCCCGGTCGTCCGGCTGTTGAGGACCTGGTTTTACGTTGCTTGTCTTTGAACGCTTGGGTTGTGGCGGTTCATGGGCCAGGGATCAAAAATGACATCGCAGATTCTCTTTCTCGCTTGCAGTGGGAGCGGTTCAGGATGGTGGCTCCGGACGCGGAGGACGGGATCGCTTGCCCGGAATGGTTGTGGGGGCTGGGTTATGAGCCGCAGGAGGTTTGATTCAGGCTTCGCTTGCGCAGGGTACTTGGGCTGCTTATGATTCGGCGTGGCGGGAGTGGGAGAGTTGGTTGGCAGTTCTGGAGGGTGTAGTGACGGATGATGATCGGGTGGTGGCTTTGTTAGTTTTTCTGGGGCAAGTCTCTATCGCGGGCTGGTCAGTGTCCAAGGTAAATCGTTTTGTGGCAGCCCTGGCTTTTGGTTTTAAAGTCCGGGGGTACACGGATGTTACAAAAAGTTTTTTGGTTGGCCAGGCCCTGAGGGGGTACAGGAGAGGGAGGACGTTGCCGGATCGGCGGCGCCCGGTGTCATTTATGTTGGAACAGTTGTGGGGGGTGTTGTGTGACATTTGTTTTTCCAGCTACGAGGTGACCCTGTATAGGTTGGCATTCTCGTGGGCATTTTTTGGGGCCCTGAGGGTCGGGGAGCTGGTGGCTCCAAGCACAAGGAGACCTGGGGGGTTGAGAATGGAAGATGTGTTGGTAACGGATAGGAGTGTGGAATTCTGGATCCGGCGGTCTAAGACGGATCAAGGGGGTCGGGGTAAGAGAGTGGTGTTGGGGGTGGCCAAGGGGGTCAGGATGTGCCCGGTCACCTGCTTTGCGGGGTTCAGAGAGGTTTCAACGGTGCGTAGGGGACAGTTGTTGTGTCATGAGGATGGGTCCTTTATGTCCCGGTATCAGTTTACGTGGGTTTTTCGTAGGTGTCTGCGGCAGTTGGGATTGGAGGAGGCTTTGTTTTCCCCCCATTCTTTTCGGATTGGGGCAGCGACGGAGGCGGTGGCATGGGGGTTGGGTGAGGAAGTGGTAAAGCAGATAGGTCGATGGGATTCCCGCCGCTTCCAGCTGTATGTGCGCCCTCAGTTTATATGATAGTCCAGTCGTAATCCCTCCTTCTCTACACTCCCTCCGGCTCCCCTCGTCGTTTTTTCTCTCCTCCTCCAGGTTTCGCTTGCATCCTTACTCGTTTTGTTAATCAGTGCTTTTATTTTTCAGGACACGCGGGCCGATTGGTGTGGATCGTCGGGCATTCCTACGTTCATTGGGGGGCGGAGCGGGCGTATGTTCGTCCAGACGGGCGGCAGTTGGGTTTTCGGCGGGAGGATGTAGTCGTGCGGTGGCTGGGGAGTAGGGGGATGCTGTGGAGTCAGGTGTTGCCGGACGTGCATCGGTTTGCGCTGATTGACAGGGCCCCGGATGTCTTGGTGTTACATGTCGGGGGTAACGATTTGGGTAGTCGTCCTTTTCGGGAATTGATCAGGGATATAAAATACGATCTACTCAGGTTATGGTCCGTTTTCCCGGGTATTAAGGTGGTGTGGTCAGAGATTGTCCCGCGGAAGGTTTGGCGGCATGCTAGATCGGTGCAGCGGTTGAATAAAGCCAGGGTTAAGGTTAATCGGGCAGTTTCGGGTTTCGTGGTGAGAAACGGGGGGGTCTTCGTGCGTCATTATGACTTCGAGGATGGCCAGGGTAATTATTGGCTAGGTGATGGTGTGCACCTGACGGCCGTGGGGATTGACCTGTGGACTCTGCGCCTGCAGGAAGGTATCGAAAGGGCCCTCTCGTTGGGTGGGGGCTCGCATACTTAAAGGTGTCTAAGTATGTTCGTGTGGCGGATTGGGGGTCCTTGGAGTTGGTGGTAAATTACTGTGGGGGGGGGATTCATAGGGGGTATGGTCCCTCCCCAATTTATTATGGTTGGTAGTCTGGTCAATTTGGGCTCCTGCTGGGTGGTGTCCCGAGGAGTGGTCAATTTGGGCTCCCGCTGGGTGGTGTCCCGGGGAGTGGTTGCGGTTGAGGTCAGCCAACTGCAGGTATAACGGTGCCCCTGAGCCAGTAGGGTGACGGCTGGGAGTAAAATACTATGCAGGTGGGCTGTTTCGTGACAGACTTTTGTAGCTCCAAGGACTCCCCTTCCATTGTTATTATTATTTGTAAATTGTTGTTCTTGATGTTTGTTTGTAAATAAAATGGCTGCTGTGGCCAAATTTATCCAACCCAAGTGTCTGAGTCTTATTAGAGGGACAAGGGGTTTGGGAAAAGGTATGGCCATTAATGGGGAAGGTGAGTAGGTGTTAGAAGAATTTTCCATACTTATCAATAATGGTTCAAGTTTTCATCCCAATAAGAGTTTTATTCTCATCGATGAGGAGACAAGTCGAAATCAGCAGTTGTCTGCCTTCATTACATAAGCATAGGTTTATATACACATATACCAACTGAAAACCGTTTGTGGCTTTCCTGTCATATGAAATGTCTTATACCTCAAAATGAGATTAGGTCAGTTGGACTTCCTCTGGAGATTGCAATCTTTATTAAGAAATCCAACCGACTTACACACTTAAGAATATAACATATTTAACCTTTTGTTAGCTAAAGCATTTTCTGAGAACCCTGTATGCACATTTAATATCTATTACATGAAGTAACAATAAATTTAAAATAAGACTTTTCTAACATTCCCTCCTCTTATAAATTTATGTAGACATGTTCTGTAAGATTATCCAGGACAGGTTCTCTTCTTTTGAATCTCTTGGCACATTGTCTTTGTTACTGAGGTCTCAATTAATCTTTGGATCAATCCTCTTATGCAGAGTGTCGCATCGACAAACAGTCAATATACTGGCAACAACAGCAATGGTCATGAGTACAGATGTTACCAGGCCAGTCCATTTTCCAAACTATCCCTCAATCCATGAGGTGAAGATGTCATTTATTCTGGAGTTTTCCTGCAAGCTCTTCGGACAGGGAATTGAGTTCTTCCATTGCCTTGGTAATACTGTCATCAGGAGCTGTATTATTGGGAATAAAAGTACAACAGACATTTTGCAGACACCCCCTTTTCCTGCTAGTAACATCCAGGGTTATTCTATTTTGCCATGTCATTAAAGATGTAGGTCCCAACTGATCTGCAATGCCCTTTATTGCATCTCTGGTAAAATTAACAAATCTCTGTTGATTGTAATAAATATAATTAATCCAGTCGACATTCTTATTTATCGTAGACCACCAGAAAAGTACAGACTCGCAGCCTGATGCAATCTGATTTTGGGCCTTAAACTCATTTGGCCCCCTTCGGGGTACTCCTATTTTCTATGTATATTCTATGGTCAAAGGAACCTCCATGGATAGACTGCTTATAGTGATTCAGATAGTCTCCAGGGCATTTACTCCTTCTCTGAAACTCAGGTGCTAAAAACAAGTGGAATGGCATCAGAAGCTGAACCAGAGCACAGCTTCCCTGCCACTTGGCCAGTAGCCTCCCCATAGCCACCAGAGATCAGTCCTTGCCCTTGTCTGGTTGGTAAACCAATTAGAGGAGTAATTACCATTATCGGTCACAAAATTGTTCAGCGAGGTTCCCTACTTTCTTACCTTGCCCATTCCTCAGAAAGCAGGTGTAGTTGCCTGGGTAAGCCACTACTAAGGGAGGGATTTCATCTCTCCCCACAGGTGAGTACAATAAAGAGAATGTCTTTCATAATTTATCACCTGGATTATATGATGCATTATATAAAGATAACATGCATTGCAGACATTGTGGGTTCTCCTTATCTGAAAGATATAGTAGCCGGATGTGGTCTGGCTTTTGCACAAGCGATACAGTTAGTTCTATTATTTTGGATTGCAGTGTATCTCATCCAGGCTAACCATTCATGTTTATCACTGTAACCTGTTTCTAATGTAAATTTATCTTCATAAGTGAAGTTGGCCAGATAAACTTTAAAGGGTCAGTCTATCTTTGGAGCTAAAAAACTTTCAGTTGCAAGAAATGCCCTATAGGCCAGTACCTGAAACATCAATTCCTATATCATATAGTCCCTTATCCTTTTTATTAGGGTATTTACATAGATAGTACAAATGTATTTATCTGAATATGCGCTAGTTTGTAAGCTATGTTTCTAGCCTTGCATTGATCTATAACACAGCGCGGAAATCTATTTCATATGTTGCAATCTTACCTTCAGTGAAATTAAAATATTTAACTCTTTAAGCTAAGTCTTTAAGGAATCATACTCTGACCCTGTGTCCCAGGGATCCCATACCTTTGGTTGACACACCTTGGACCCCCATAGAATACCTAGAATAACATATAACATTTTGCCCTGTCTCCTCCCAGGCTCTGGATGTTTTCTTCGCTGAAGTTTGAGACCAGTCACTTCTAACAAATGACCACCCTTTGTAATCAGTCCTTTATAGCCTAGGAGGATAGTGGCAATTCCCTAACTACCTTACAGTGTTATAATTGTATCCAAGAGGTACGTTCAGCTATCTGTACGGCCGTAGGTGTGGTAAGCAGAACCTGATATGATCTTTTTCAATGAAAATAATATCCAATTTCCTGGCTTCACAGGTTCAGGTTCAGGTATAGGTACACCTGGAATACAAGTAGAGATAGAAACTTCCTTGTTGGTTAGCATTTTTGCCATAAATTCAGCAAGTGTAAAATCAAACTCTTCATCCATCCTAGAGAATGGATGTAACTGCGGTATTACAAATAGTCTACCCATTTGGTGAATACATCAATAATCACTAAACAATATTTCTTCCCTTTGGGTTTCGCATAAGAACTAATGTAAAAAATAACTATTTTAATAACATGCGAAATCAGCATTAATATACTTGTCTTAAAGAAACAATATCTTTCTTATTCACTACATAAGAACAAGATGGGGTCTCCAGACAAGATGACTGCTGCACAAAATGAATTAATCTAAACATTATTTTAATCACTTTCATTTTTCCCACCTTTTGTTTATTTTAGGACATTTTGTACCCAAGCCAGGTACTTAAAATAGGGCTTATCCCTCTTACGGACTTTATTTTCTTAGCTTGCTCTGCGTTCATACTTGTCCTGCATAATGCCAAAAAAGGTCTATACAGTGGCAACAGGCTAGGCCAACTATTTGGCAAATGCCAAGGGAGCAGTGTCCAATCTGTCGGCCACTTTCTCTATATTATGAGCATTCTTTACGCTAAACCTACTAATATTGGCAATAATCCAAATTTCTCCTCCACGGTATATATTGGACATAATTGTCGCACAGTCACTTACTGTCCTAATGGGACTTTTACCCCTGCAGATATAACAGGTTATGGGCAGCATCTCCCTCAAACCTAAAGACACCCAGGTCACATGACCTCTGGGCTCTCATTGCTGCCATGTGCTTCTTACATATGAGTGACAACAACCAGTGACCTTCACCTCATAACTCCATATAAAACACCAAGTTGTTATTCACAATACCGTGGCATGTTTACATACATTATAATTATAAACCTCAGACAATATAAACAATAGGGTCTCAACTAAGAAAATAATTCTATCACCAATCTCATGCTATCACCCCTCAGGTTTGGGTCTCATCAGTTCATTGACAAGTCTTGTACATCAAATCAAACAAACACCTTTATAAGAAAAACTTCTCTGTCCCTCTGGACAGGGCACATAGATAATATGTAGTTACTGGGTACATTTTATGTCACACATGTTGTTACCCTTTTCAGCAGGATTTGTACCTTGATCTGAGCTGATTATCTATAACATCTTCTACTCACAGAAATATTCACATATACCATACGTTTTATCTGACAAGTGTCTCAAGCCAAATTTCTTCTTGCATACTCTGAGATTCAAATTAACACCCTTATACATATTCCAAATATCTTAGGAAGCAAAAACAACTTCAATGAAATCCATACAAATGTGTTAGAATGGATATTGTGGATTTGGGAACTGTTCTCTTTTTGGTCTTACATTCCCCTGTGAATTATATTTGGCGCATGTTAAACTAGTTAAACGAATTTCTTTTTTTTAGAGTAGTTAGTAAAGCCATATGCCGTGAACACTTTATATATGATCTCTACCATCCCCCCTGTTGAGACATGGCTTGTCCCATGGCTCAATATAACTGCACATCTGAATAAGTTGCTGGGTAGGATGTATTTGTTCTTACAAGATCCATCTACAAACAGTATGAGATCACTATCTAGTAGTGGAATGTCTTTAAGATCTGATCTTGGTAACACTCTTTCTGCTATGGAGGATAGGCAATCATGTGGTGCACCATCCTCCGCAGTAGACATCAAGGTCGAAAAATTTAAAGTGGTACATCTTTCTATCATAAATAACACTAATGTGAAGCTCTTATAGCTTCTGCGGCGGCTACAACTGATTGAAAACAGGGAGGTAAGGCTCTAGCTACTGGGTCGAGTTTTGATGAGTAGTAATCTAGAGGTCTATCTTTTCCCCCATACTCCTGTGTTAGCACTGAAGTCATGTATCCATTTTTACAATCTATTGTGGATTTGAAAAAAAATCTTTGTTGTTTTTTTTTTTTTTTTAATAATCAGTTAGTCCAAGCACTGAAGATCCTACAAGAACCTGTTTTATCTGAAAAAAAAAAATGCCTCTTCATAAATCAAAGACATCAATGGTCCTGTAATATCAGCATATCTAACTCCTGTAGAAGTTAGTCATACCCAAAAAGGACATCATTTGTCTTTTTGTCAGAGGTTTCGGTGCTTGGAGTATTGCTGACTTTCTTCCTTCATCTAGATGTTTACCTTCTTGGGTAATATGGTGTATGGAATGCCTGTGTGATGCCGAGGCTAGTAAGTATATGCCCTAATACTTCTCCTATGAAGTGGGTTCTTCTGTCACTCTCGATTACTTCAGGACCCCATATCAGCATACTACTTCACTGAGTATTTTCCTAGCCGTGTTTTTAGCTATGTTTTTTGGTTACTGGCCATGCCTCAGGCCAATTTGAAAACATTTCAATAGATACAAGGACATATTCATATACACTCACCTCGGGTAGCTGTATGTAGTCCACCTGCAGTCGCTGGAAGAGGTAATCAAGGCAAGGCGTGTGCTTACTGGGTGTTTTTATCATTTTACCGGGGTTGTGTCTGACGCATGTCAGGCCGCCCTCTACATGTTGAGCAGCTGCGTTCTGAAATCCAGGTGCAAACCAGTGTTGTATTGGTTTGCCTGCTGCAGTCAGAAAGCCTCTTGCTCGCCATATTGTGTCATAATCGTGTGAGACTCCAAAGGTGTACCTCGAGTCTATATAGACGTTCACCCTTTTACCTGTGCCCAACTTACATGCTTCTGCGAGTGCCATGAGTTCTGCATCCTGGGCAGAGCTGCTGGAGGGCAGTGACTTTTTCAGCACTGTCTTACCTTCCTGGACTACTGCATACCCAGTGGTGAAATGTCCTGTCTGCTCATTCCAGTATCTGGATCCGTCTACAAAATACTGAACATCATAGTTAGTCAGAGGTACATCAGTGACACCTGGTAACCCTTGGGCGTCAAGTTACATTAAACTGTGACAATCAGACTCATGTTCCATATCAAACAAGTCTTTGTCATTTGCAAATTCGTACATTAAGGAAACTGTATTTATAACTTTAAAATCTGATTTTATATAGCCAACTTAATTAATTAAAAAGTCAGTCTATTTACACAATCTTGTACTTTAGTTCAATGTTCTAGGACTTTTTACACACTAATTTTACATATAATAATAATAATAATTTGAAATTCAATTAATTCAGTTCTTAATCTGGATTGAGAAAAACATCTCACCTCAAACAGTACACAATTTCATTTCCTCCTCAGACTAGTCTGCAACAAACACCCTGTATACCTGGACAAACACCCTGTATACCTGGACACACACCCTGTATACACGGACACACACTGTATACACATCTACATCATACTTCTTGTTATCATCCACCTTACTCATTGCAATGTACCTATCTGTATTATTCTTTATCACTAGTACAGTCACTGTTATCACTTTTATGCACATACTATATATCTCAACATTTATTGACACACTCTTCTATAGTTCTGCTTTTCCGATCATTTCATGGTCTTTCAACCAGCCAGCATTTTGTTCTATGAAAGTTTTTCATCTTGAACTATATAAACAACCTTCTTTAACATTCCTTATCATTTTAACATTCTGTCAACCTTCTACCTTGTTCTCCTTTGTGAGATTCTTCCAACCGTCGTCTTACACAATCAAAACCACACTTCTCTTTTTCCTTCACTAAATTATAACATTCAATTACCCTCAAAGTCCTTTTAAATCCAAATTTGCCACACCCTTATCATCATCATCATTTTACATTCACCACATCTAATTTGTGCATATACTTAACATCCCCTTCTAAAGGAATATTTAATACTTTTTAACACAAACAACCACATCCTGAAACTGTCCCTGATACGTTACACATGTTACGAGCAGTGTCCTTTTGAAAGTAAATCTAATTTAGCAATTTTAGTATATGTCGATCTCTCTATTTAATGGACACCTAAATAGTTTATTTTCTTTTTTTTCTAGAATAGGCGTCTTACGAGCACTTTTTATATTAAAAGATTTGATTAACTTTGTATCCTATATCAATTATTTTGACTATTCTCCAACCTTCAGTAGAAATAGCCACATTAATCCAAACATACAATCAGAATAAAACATTCTAAAACAATCTGGTGTGCCTTTGTTCTTTTCTAATATTTTCAATAGATGTTAATCCATCTTTTTGCTACGTGACAATTTGACTTACTAATATTAATTTATCCCTTTATTCTATTTGTTCTTGGTTCTATGATCTGACTCTAATTTGATCTCATTCAAAGAGTCTTGTAGAATTTTGATGGTCAGTTGGGAATATTGAATAACAGTGTTCGCTGCACCAAAACGTTATTCTCCCTGGACTGTAGGACTTGCTGCACTCTACACGCCTAGAGCTGCTTACGAAAACACAGTCCCAAGACAGTAATGTCGCTCACCCAAGGTGACCACGACACGAAAATGTGAAACACTGTCTCAACTCTCACTTTTATCACATTTAGACAAGACACATGATTAACGATTAACAAACAGACAAATTCGATATGAATAACAAAACCTACTATCATATTCTATATTTCTGTATACCTCGTATATCTTGACCACAAGGTATTTTCACCAGTTTCACAGTACACACACAAAACACAACAATATTTACAAGTATTATGCTGATCAGTCATATACTTCATGTTCCTGGGTGTTTTACAGTATTTTTCCTACTGATTTGTCCTTGTAACAATTTTACAAAGGACCATTCCTAATTGGACTCCCTTATACACGCAGGGTTTTATTTATTTAACCCTCATACATTCATTCTTCACAGTCAAGGAGTCTCATATATGTTTCATCTATAACAACCATTTCTTTCAACTGCACCAAATAAATATTTGATTACCTTAAAACTTCTGGTGTCAGGGGCGTCCAGAGACAATAAGAGGCTGGTCAGACCAGCAGCAGATGTCCTGGATGTGTCTTTACACCACAGTCTGAAAGTCTTTATCTTTCTTTAACTTTAGATTTAGTTTATCTCAATCATTCAATACTTTTAGTCACAATCATAAACTTTATAAAACAAATAATCCTAATACTCTATAACAAATAATCATAATACTCTATAAGAAACAATCATAATACTCTATAAGAAATAATCATAATACTTATTCTATAGGAGATCCTCCAAATCTCCAAGTACTTTATCTTTTACATGCTGCACGGAGTTATTTATTACCTGTAGCCTTCTCACATAGGCTATGGACTACTAACCTGGAGAACCACTATTCCCAGGTTTTTATATTAAGACCTCTGCTTAATATAACTAAGACCCAGTCTTAGTACCTAAGTTCCAACTCAGGTTTTTTACGTTTTCTTTTTTTTTTTTTTATCACATAACCTTATAACATCTAAATATGAAAAATAATAAAAACACATATATACAAAATTATATTACCGTTATTCAGATGAAAACTCGAATCCTCAATTCTCCTTACTATGTTCTTTTAAAAACCGTCATTCCACACCTCGTCCCTCCGTCTGACTGGCCTCTTTTTAACGGTAATTTAACCGGAGGTCTTTGAATTAAGTGAGTATTTTGATGACTCACCCCGTGCACGGTGTACAGTCCTCGGGTGGACGAGGGTCTGGAAATATTGGTTTCCGGCTTCGAAGGACCAAGATGTTAGAAGAATTTTCCATACTTATCAATAATGGTTCAAGTTTTCATCCCAATAAGAGTTTTATTCTCATCGATGAGGAGACAAGTCGAAATCAGCAGTTGTCTGCCTTCATTACATAAGCATAGGTTTATATACACATATACCAACTGAAAACCGTTTGTGGCTTTCCTGTCATATGAAATGTCTTATACCTCAAAATGAGATTAGGTCAGTTGGACTTCCTCTGGAGATTGCAATCTTTATTAAGAAATCCAACCGACTTACACACTTAAGAATATAACATATTTAACCTTTTGTTAGCTAAAGCATTTTCTGAGAACCCTGTATGCACATTTAATATCTATTACATGAAGTAACAATAAATTTAAAATAAGACTTTTCTAACAGTAGGTGAAGCCACTTCCCCCCGGTAGGAATGTACGCACTCTACAGTCCCCTGATCAAGTACAGGCTGGACCCGGCAGAATGCCATAGGGGGAGGCCACCATGATCAGGGATGTTAGGAAGGGAAGGAGTTAAGGAGTTAGGGGTGTGATTAGGAGGGGGCGTATGTGAGGGGGGCGAGGTCAGTTTACTTAAGTGTAGGAGAGGGGAAGGCGTCGCCATCTTTAGTAACAGCACAGGGAAGCTTGTCCCACCCTCCCTCCCAAAATGTTGTGTTCGTCTGTGTTGGTTATTTTGGTATTTCGCTTTGTTGCTCGTTGTTTTTGTTTTTCTGCAGGTACCGGAGGATGCTGTGGAACAGTTTTGCAATGTCGCAGCAGTTGTATGGCGGATTGGGGGTCCTTGGAGTTGGTGGTAAATTACTGTGGGGGGGGATTCATAGGGGGTATGGTCCCTCCCCAATTTATTATGGTTGGTAGTCTGGTCAATTTGGGCTCCTGCTGGGTGGTGTCCCGAGGAGTGGTCAATTTGGGCTCCCGCTGGGTGGTGTCCCGGGGAGTGGTTGCGGTTGAGGTCAGCCAACTGCAGGTATAACGGTGCCCCTGAGCCAGTAGGGTGACGGCTGGGAGTAAAATACTATGCAGGTGGGCTGTTTCGTGACAGACTTTTGTAGCTCCAAGGACTCCCCTTCCATTGTTATTATTATTTGTAAATTGTTGTTCTTGATGTTTGTTTGTAAATAAAATGGCTGCTGTGGCCAAATTTATCCAACCCAAGTGTCTGAGTCTTATTAGAGGGACAAGGGGTTTGGGAAAAGGTATGGCCATTAATGGGGAAGGTGAGTAGGTGAAGCCACTTCCCCCCGGTAGGAATGTACGCACTCTACAGTCCCCTGATCATGTGGTGACAGAGCCTCTTTAACTGTCATCGTTAGCATAATGTATCTTTAGTTCTATCGAATAACATTTATATTATAACACAATATAAAGTATTTTACAGTTACTAATGTGTTTTTTTGTGTTTTTTTAGAGGTTTGGTTGTTGGTCTTCGTCGGATTTGAGGACTACTTCGATGACTGCGTCATTATTTTCAATAAATTGGTTAACATGGGTTGTGTTGGGGGTTTTATTTAATATGAAATGGGAGGCATAAGGAGGTACAGTAAAGACCCTATGCACTAGAGCCCCATTACAGCTGTGTACAAAATGGAGCTATAAGACCATGAGGTTGAGGCCTGACACTCTTGATACAAAAGTCCAGGAGCTTAAAGGGTTGTCCCAAGTTGACTCAAATTATTTATTTTTTTACACATTCTAAGCAGGAAATGAATTTTAAAACATTTGCTGTTAAAAAATGTTAAAAATTCATTTCCTAAGTGCCTTTTTTTTACACTTTACAAGTGCTGGTTATCTTTTCTAAAAAGGGGCGTGAGCGGCTTGATGTCAATCAAGCCGCTCCGCTCTGCAGTGTGCGCGCTCCCGATGTTGCTAGATACTGTAGTTCTAGCAACATCGGGAGAATGTTCGTCTCAAGCGGGCACGGTAAGCCCGATTGAGACGAACTTACCGTGAATGTCATCAACCCTACACTACACTACACTACACTACACTACATTCACCCCGTTTCGGCAAACAACTTCTCTATCCCCCCCTGTCACTACATGTAATTTGTGTATCCGTCGCACCGATGCTGCAGCACCGGTGCTGCATCAGCACCCGGCGAACAACTAAAAATATATAAAAAAAATAAACTCACCTAAGACGTTCTAACGGCGCTCTGAACGGTCCCGTCACTTGCCATCTTCCTTCTTCTTGGCGCCGCTCGCATTCATAGTAACAGTGCGTTGTGGCGCAGATGACGTAATCATATCAGGCCCACGTGATTACGTCATCTGCGCCCACCGCTATGTTATTGTGAATGGGAGCAGTAAGACGAAAAGTGACGGGACCGTTCAGCTCTTCGTGGGAACGTCTTAGGTGAGTTTATTTTTGTATGTATGTTGTCATGTATGTATGTATGTATGCATGTGTATATGTGCATGTAGGTATGTTGTCATGTATGTATGTTGTCATGTATGTATGTGTATATGTGCATGTATGTTTTCTTGTATGTATGTCGTCATGTATGTATGTATGTTGTCATGTTTGTATGTGTATATGTGCATGTATGTTTTCATGTATGTATGTTTGCATGTATGTATGCATGTATGTTTGCATGTATATTTGCATGTATGTATGTTTTCTTGTATGTATGTTGGCATGTTTGTATGTGTATATGTGCATGTATGTTTGCATGTATGTATGTTTGCATGTATGTATGTTTGTATGTATGTTGTCATGTATGTTATGTTTGTATGTGTATATGTGCATGTATGTGTATATGTGCATGTATGTTTGAATGTATGTATGTTTGCATGTATGTATGTATGTATGTTGTCATGTATGTATGTTGTCATGTTTGAATGTGTATATCTGCATGTATGTGTATATGTGCATGTATGTTTGAATGTATGTATGTTTGCATGTATGTTTTCATGTATGTATATATGTGCATGTTTGTATGTATGGTTGCATGCAAGTATGTATGTTTGCATGTATGTATGTTTGCATGTATGTATGTTTGCTTGTATGTATGTTTTCTTGTATGTATGTTTGCTTGTATGTATGTTTGCTTGTATATATGTTTGCTTTTATGTATGTTTGCTTGTATGTATGTTTGTTTGTATGTATGTTTTCTTGTATGTATGTTTTCTTGTATGTATGTTTGCTTGTATGTATGTATGTTTGCTTTTATGTATCTTTGCTTGTATGTATGTATGTATGTATGTATGTATGTATGTATGTATGTATGTATGTTTGCATGTATGTATGTTTGCTTGTATGTATGTATGTATGTTTGCTTGTATGTATGTATGTATGTTTGCTTGTATGTATGTATGTTTGCTTGTATGTATGTATCTTTTCTTGTATGTATGTATGTTTGCTTGTATGTATGTATGTTTGCTTGTATGTATGTATGTATGTATGTTTGCTTGTATGTATGTATGTTTGCTTGTATGTATGTATGTATGTTTGCTTGTATGTATGTTGTCATGTTTGTATGTATGTTGTCATGTTTGTATGTGTATATGTGCATGTATGTATGTTTTCAAGTATGTATGTTTGCATGTATGTTTGCAGGTATGTTGTCATGTATGTATGTTGTCATGTTTGTATGTGTATATGTGCATGTATGTGTATATGTGCATGCATGTTTGAATGTATGTATGTATGTTTTCATGTATGTATATATGTGTATGTTTGTATGTATGGTCGCATGCAAGTATGTATGTTTGCATGTATGTATGTTTGCATGTATGTATGTTTGCATGTATGTATGCTTGCATGTATGTTTGCTTGTATGTATGTTTGCTTGTATGTATGTTGTCATGTTTGTATGTGTATATGTGCATGTATGTTTGCATGTATGTATGTTTTCAAGTATGTATGTTTTCATGTATGTATGTTTGCATGTATGTTTGCATGTATGTTGTCATGTATGTATGTTGTCATGTTTGTATGTGTATATGTGCATGTATGTGTATATGTGCATGCATGTTTGCATTTATGTATGTTTGCATGTATGTATGTTTGCATGTATGTTATCATGTATGTATATATGTGCATGTTTGTATGTATGGTTGCATGCAAGTATGTATCTAAGCCAACTTTGCGGCAGGCTTCTATACATGGTATAACAGTCAGTATCACACATGAAACTGAAACTAAGGCTACGACATGTTTTATTTTATTTTATTTTTTATATATAGATTTTTTTTTACAGGTTTGGTGTTTGGACTACGTCGGTTTCGAGGACTACTTAGATGACGCTTTTTTTTTATCAATAAAATGGTTAATGAGGGTTGTGTTGGGGGGTGCTTTATTTCAATAAAATATTTTATCTATATCTTTGTCTTTTCTTTTCAAATTTTATTACTACCACTTTAGTAATGGCCGCTGTCTGAGTGACAAGGTCCATTACTAAGGGGAGGCTTAGTGTTAGCCGGTACAGAGGCTAACACTAAACACCATTATTACCACGGTACCCACCACCACCAGGGGTGCCGGGAAGAGCTGGCTACGATCCAGTACCCGATCATCTGTTGTGATGGTCGGGCTCTGGGGCGGCCGCAGGCTGGTATTATGAGGCTGGGAAGGGCCAAAAACAGTGGACCTTCCCACCCTTGTAATGCTAGGCTGCTGCTGCTGTGTTGTATCTGGCTGGTTATAAAAAATGGGGGGGACCCTACGTCACTTTCTACTTACCACTATGTTATATGGAATTTGCCTAGAAATAAATTACAATTAGAAACTGTCCAACTAGATATGACTGGTCCTCCATACAAGAGGCCTATGATCCCATCAGTCCGCACTACAAAATATTGGGTAACTCCTGAGGATGAACTGTAAGTCTATGTCACTGTACATATATATATATATATATATATATATATATATATATATATGTACTCTCTAATCTGCATGTTAGAAGCTCATATATAACATGTCAATGGAAATGCTCCATTACAATGTCTGTAGATAAGTGAGTCCACATCTATGTATACATAGTCATTGAATCTGGTTTGCTGATAATGGATGGAACAGTAGAGTAATGAATACCCTTGTTTCTATTGTATCACCCCCTTTCCATGTAGACTGTGCGCTTGTGAGCAGGGCCCTCTCTCCTTATATTTATACTGTAACATTGTAACTTACTAGAATTGTATGTCACTGTACCCTGTAATTTATTGTACAGCGCTGTGGAAAATGTTGGTGCTTTATAGGTAATATTATTATCATTTATAATGTAATTATAAAGAAAGCGCATAGATAGGCGCAGTAATAATATACATTATACAATCAATGCCATCTCCCCACTTTACTACACAATGCTGCCCGAGGTCAGGGGGGCTCTAGACTTCATACAAGTTGTGTCCATGGTGCTTCCTATAGAGCTGGGATATGGGTGTCCTACTAAGGATATATTATTGGGTGTGATCGCCCCCACCAGCTGATCGGGGATGTTTGTAAGTTATTCATGTAAACCACATGTCATTGCAATATCTATGTTGTTTTTATTTGACTGACATTTATTAAAGCATTATGGGAAGAACATATATATTTCAAAAGGTTTGAATATGGAAACCAAGTGGATAAAGTGAAGAGATCATACAGCTGGTATGTGGTTGGCATATAACTGGCATATGATTGGTCACTCCCTGGCACCTGCCCGGAATGTTATGATTTGAATTTTCTGCTCGGCCTACAGATCAGTTGATCAGTTGGTTGGAAACAACTGCAGCGTCTTGTTATATACAAGAAGCGATTCATAGATATTTGAGAGCACATTTTGGTTTTTTGGGGAGTTTTTTTGCTGTTTTTTATTCCAGGATTACACCATACTTTCTTGATCATCTACTGGTAAGTGCAGATCTTTACACACCACACACACTACACACAGGACAGTATATACACAGTACACAAGGTATAAGACGACGGGCGTGACCTGGTCGGTGGATTGATATTTTCAGGGGCCATGTCATTTACTGATCAGTTTTGTAATTCTTAACCCCTTGTGGACACAACCCATTTTTTCAAATCTGACATGTGTCACTTTATATGGTAATACATTTGCAATGGTTTTACTTATCTAAGTGATTCTGACTGTGATTGTTTTCTCGTGACACATTGTACTTGTATGTTAGTGGAAAAATTTGGTCGATAAATTCAGTATTTATTTGTAAAAAAAAACACCAACATTTTGAGGAAATTAGTTAAAATTTGCATATTTCTAAATTTAAATGTATCTGCTTTTAAGACAGATAGTAATAGCACACAAAATAGTTACTAGTTAACATTTTTTTAGAAAATCAATTTTAATATAGGAAATTGTTTAACACAGAAGGTTTTACCAAAGACACGCAACTCAAAATGTACTGCCCAGGTTCTGCAGTTTTTAGAAATATCCCATATGTGACCCTAGTGCGCCACATGACTGAAATACTGGCCTCAGTGGATTTTGGGGCCTCCTTTTTATTAGAATATATTTTAAACACTATGTCAGGTTTGAGGAGGTCTTGTAGTGCCAAAACATAGGAACAACCCCAAAAAGAGACCATTTTGGAAATTACACCCCCAAAGAATGTATCTAGGGGTATAGTGAACAATTTGACCCCGCAGGTTTTTTGATAAATGTATTTGGAATTAGGTTGTGTAAATCAAAATTTACATTTTTTCTCATAAAATATAGATTTAGCTACAATTTTTACATTTAAATAAGGAATAAAGGCGAAAAAGCACCCCAACATTTGTGAAGAAATTTCTCCCGAAATTGCCTGGACGTATGACAGGGCTCAGAATTGAAAGAGTACCATGCCCATTTGAGTCTTATTTTGGTGAATTTAACTGCATTGGCCCACAAGTGCAGGGCTTTGAGGTCAAATACTGAAACAAACCCCCAGAAGTGACGCCATTTTGGAAACTACACCCCTCAAGGCATTTTTTGAGTGGTGTAGTGAGCATTTTCACACCAGAGGTGTTTTTTTTATTAGAAATTAGATAATAACATGCAGATGTGTGGCAAGTGTCACACTGATAAATGGTGCCCGATTTTAACCCCTTTTTGGAACACACGCTGCACATTTTGTGTCTACATTTTCTGAGAGCCAGAACTTTTTTATTTTTCATTAACTGAGCTCTGTGAGGGCTTATTTTTTTGCGGGACAATCTGTAGTTTTCATTGTTACCATTTTGGGGTACATGCAACTTTTTGATCATTTTTTTGTGAAACAGGGTGACTAAAAACATAAAAAAAATTTATTCTTTTTTATTTATTTTAATATTCTTTTTTTTTTTACGCCGTGCATCATGCATTATAAATGACATATTGAAATTATTTTGCGGGTCGCTACCATTATGGCGACACCAAATCGATATAGTTTTTTTAATATTTTACAGTGTTTTACAGCTATAACTTATTTTTGCGTCAAAAAGGCTGTGTAAGGGCTTGCTTTTTGCGGGACGAGCGGTTGTTTATATTAGTACCATTTTGTGGTACATGCGACTTTTTGATGATTTTATCAAAAAATTTCTGGGAAGGCGAGGTGATCAAAAAAGTGTGACTTATTTTTTACGGTGTTCACCGTGCAGGAATTTTTTTATAGTTGGGGTCGTTACGGATGCGGCAATACCAAATATGTATACTTTTTTAATGTTTTCAGTTTTTTCCTGTAATATAAGTTTTATTATGGGAAAAAAAAATGCATTTCTTGTTTATGTAACGTGAAACTTTTTTTTTTTTTTAGTCAACATTTTTAGTAACTTTTTTTTTGTCCCACTAGAGGACTTGAAGGCCTGAAGCCCTGATTGCTATTCTAATATACTGCAGTACACACGTAATGCAGTGTATTAGGGCACATTCAGACGTGGCGGGATTGCTGTTGAATTCTGCTGCGGACAGTCCACAGTTAAATTCTGCAGCAGCCGTTTTTTACATGTCTTTCTATACATTTTGAGGAAATTTAGCTCAGACGTTGCAGAAAATAAGTGTGTGGAAATTGGACTGCGGTGCAGATACTTCCCTCCGCAGCATGCTCATTCCATTGCGGAGAAGAAGCTGACTTTCACTGCGGATCTCAGCATTTGCATTGCAAAGGTTGAAATCTGCAGCAAGTCTGCTGTGATATCCACAACGTCTGAATAACCTGTCAAATATGAAAATGTTGCTGCAAATTCGCAAAGAATCTGCAGCAACATTTTCTGCGGAAAAATTCTGCCACGTCTGATCGTGGCCTTAGAGCTGTCAGTCATACACTGACAGCAAGCTTATTAGGTCCCATCTCTTGGGCAGGCTGGGTCTAATAGGCTTCTCTACTTGGCAACCAGGAGGCAATTGTTAGGCCTCCGGTTGCCATAACAACCATAATCGCGTCACAGCAGTGTCGATGGAGTACAAACCATCGAAATGCTGTGGTCGCAATTGACAGCAGCATTTAGGGGGTTAATCGGCGAGGGTTGGACAACAGTCCAGTTCCTGCCGTTACCGCAGTGTTTCAGCTGTGGTATACAGATGACACCCGCTGGTGATGGAGCGGGCTTAGCTTCTGAGCCTGCTCCATCACCGTCAAGGACAGTTATGCGACAATGCGCTAACCCCTTGGCGGCAGCGACGTAAATGTACGTGACATGTAAAAGGGTTAATAACATATCTTCTATTTTCCTACATATATGGGGGTCACAGAAAATTTGTACAAATATTAGGTTGGGTTAGAAAGAAAATCACATTTTTATACTGAGTTAAAGTCTCCTAATATGTCTCACGCCTTACAATGGTGACTTTGGAACAGATTATCTGAAAAGTTACGCAACTTTTTATTATGTAAAAAGAAAACAAATTGCTTATAGTCATAGCTGGAGGCTGGGCATTACCTGGCACTTGTACCCGCTTAGCATTTTAGAATTTGAACTGGCAGACTATTTGGGCCTCTGTAGATTTTCACTGCAGCAGTCCTATTCATTCAGTTCTGTGCACATGACCCGTAAATACTGTGCGGGAGAGGAATTTATTAAGACTGGCATTCCAGTCCTAATGGGAAACAAGCGGAGTAAGATGCAACAAATTTCTTAAGAGGCGCATGCTAGATTTACGCTATAATTTACGCCAGTTTCGGGAACAAATAATAATAAATGCGTCGGGCCATGGGTTTTTTTTTTTAAAAGTGTCAAGGGTGACGAAAACGGCCCAACAGTCGAAATTTTTGTCACTTTTGAGCCGTTTACGATTTTTCTACGCCAGATAACCGGCGTAGAAAAGTTGTTCAATTCCTCCTATGTTTTTACATGTGATAATAAAAAGATAATAGTTCTAGAAAATGCTACTAGTACTATTTCTATTCCTAGCCACACCACACATGGATCCTGCGGCAGGGTTGTTGGTGGAGTGATAGTTCAGATCTACCAAGTCTACACAGAACTTTATTCTTTTACAAGTGACTGTCATGAAGAGAGACTGAAGACCCGACTGTAATGTAGAAGATGAAGCTCCAGATCTTAGTGCTCAGTGTAGGAACGACTCCCTCCTTGCTCTCCACATATAAGAACACTACATATTTCTCCATGTGTAAATATCTTTATATACTATCTGTGTGTTCAGCAGCCAGTGACACACGGACTGCCCGCTAGATCAGAAGACATGGAGCGCCGGCAAGAGAAAGAAGGCACCGGCGACATGAGTACCATGATGGCATCAGCACTGCTGGCCGGCTTCACTATAAGGGTATGTTCACACGTTGTGTAAACACTGCGGATTATATGCCACGTATTTCATTGTGTAAAATCCACAGAATAATACAGTAGCAGCAAAGTGGATGAGATGTAACCAAATCTCATCCACACGTTGCGTAAAAAATCCACCAAAAAACTCTGAAATTGACCTGTGGTGCGGTTTTTTCAATCCCCAGCATGTGAATCTGCTTTGGATCCGCTGCTTTTCTGTTGTGGGTTTTTCCCATTGAATTCAATTTTTGCAGCGGAAACAATGGGATTCCATTACAAAATTTGCAATTCAGAAAAAAGAAAAAGCTTTTTGTCGTTTAAAATGAATAATAAGGTTTATACTTACCACCCAGGTGTTGTCATAGCGACTCATTCTTTTATTGTCCGTCCAGGCCGGGCTCCTGTAGTGACGTTTTATCCCATGTGACTGCTGCAGCGGTCACATGGGCTGTAGCTTCATCCCAGGAGGCCGCACTGCAAGGACAACACGGGGACGCGTCGCCATAACTACGGAGAACGGGCTAAGTATAAGTGTTTTTTTTTCTGCAGTGGACATTACGCCTGAAAAACTGCACCACAATTTGGTGTGTTTTTTCGGCCGATATTCCCTGCGGGTTCCAGGGCGGATATGCTATGCACTTTTACGCAGCGTATCCGCCCTGTGTGAACATGGCCTTACTGTCAGTGTCTTTTATTACTTCATTTTCAATGTATAGTTTATATAACCAAACTAATTAATTGGTGTAGAAAAGCTGTTGAATTTCACCCTATGTTTTTACATGTGACAATAAAAAGATAATAGAAATAGTACTAGTAGCATTTTCTAGAACTATCCACACCACACATGGATCCTGCGGCAGGGTTGTTGGTGGAGATATAGTACAGCTCTGCCAGGTCTGCACAGAACTTTATTCTTTTACAAGTGACTGTCATGAAGAGAGACTGAAGACCCGACTGTAATGTAGAAGATGAAGCTCCAGATCTTACACCCCATGCACACGACCGAGTGTGCCGCCCGAGTCCCGTCAGTGATCCGAGGAAAGATAGGACATGTTCATCTATCTTTCCTCGGATCAGAGACTCCGACCATTTTTCATGGACCCGATTCACCTGTTATAGTGAATGGGTCCGTGAAGACTATCGGGTGTCACTCGGATGCTGTCAAAAACGGCCTGAGTGGCACAACGGTCGTGTGCATGAGCCTTTAGTGCCAATGTAGGAACGACTCCCTCCTTGCACTCCACATATAAGAACACTACATATTTCTCCATGTGTAAAAATCTTTATATACTATCTGTGTTTTCAGAAGCCAGTGACACACGGACTGCCCGCTAGAGCAGAAGACATGGAGCACCGGCAAGAGAAAGATGGAACCCTGGACGTACCTACCATGATGGCATCAGCACTGCTGGCCGGCTTCACCAATACTGTCAGTGTCAGGGTCTTTTATGTCTGCATTTCAGTGTATAGTTTATATATATTGCAGCACCAGACACTTTATCACTGACCACATACCACATCAGTATAGTAAGGCAGTCCTAAATGAGAAATTCACTTCTACCCTACATATTGCTCCAAATATTAGCCGTTCTACTGATCACGGAGTACTTTTATATGTAAGTATTCCAGTGTACGCTGCCCTTTACATTCTATAGTATCCTATACTGCAAAATATGAAGAAGAGAAGGACAGAATTATGTAAATCATGTCCTGGAGAAAACAAAACTCCACCATGTCCCTCCATTTCTCCGCAGCCATGAAGGAATAGATCAGCTCTGGTAATGCCAGTGACATCAGTATAATGTTCTGCATCCTAAGAGAATCATCTCACGGTTACAGCTTTATTCTTTATATCATTCCTTACACTAGATTCATACCGGTTACATTTATATTTTATCCATTATAAAATAATATCATATGTTCAGTATAATAAGGAAACCAGCACTTTCTGCAACTTTTATCAGGGCCGGTTTGAGGTGCCTGGGCAGTAAATCTGGTGGGTGCCCATCATAATTCTAATTTTACGGGCACATGACAACTTTTTCTATAAGGGTAATCTGTATAGAAATGCATTTGTTGTCAGTCGTTTTATACCAGATAAAGCTCAGCACATGTAGTACAAGTTTCTATAGGAGCTAGTCTATATAGACATGTACTGAGCTCTATGTGATATAAAATGATGGACAGAACATATACATTTCTACACAGACCAGTCCTTATAGAAACTGGCATATGATAAACCTTTTTCTACAAAGGGAAATCCGTGTAGAATTGAATGCACTTCTTGTGCAATATTGTAAATGACATATAAAACCTCTTACATGTTCTGAGTGGTCTATGTGATATAAATGGTGCCATTTCTACACAGACTAGCCCCTATAGAAACTGGCAAGTGCGAAACTGGTCTATCATATACCATTTTTTCTACAGGGGCTAGTCTGCAGAAATGCCCAGGTTTTCAACCATATAATACTGAATAGAGAGCCATAATATCTAGTCATAATGGGACGTAAGCGATTTGTGTATTGGAGCCAGGGCAGGGGCTAGTCTACCTTCCCACAGAATCAGAGCGCCTCCTGTTGTGTCTGTGACTCAGAGTTTATCTCCTGCTGCCCGGCAGAGAATGAATGGCTCCTGTCTGCCCAGTTCTGTCCTATGCCTCTGGCAGTGCGTGCCACCCTCCGCCAGCCCTTACAGTAAAGTCCCTAGCCACCCTGTGCCACTAAAGCTGAGATCTGTGTTGTAGCCGATGATATGACTGTTGCAGTATTTGCAGCTTTCAACAGCACTCAGACATTGTGGGAGAATCAAACTGGTTTTACTTGGGACAAACAGCAACCAACATCAGTAACAATATCAAGATGGAGAATACAAGAGATAACATACACATCACCACTAGAGGAGCTACACATAGATAATAACTAATAGTTAACACAGCGCCATCTACTGTCAGTTCAAGATCGTTCCTCCAGCATTAAGCTGCAGATGTTGTAATATTCCAACAATGACGTCATTTCATTGGCTTAGAAAACAACACAGATCTTCACCTAACTCCAGCTGCCTGTCCTGCAGAGAATGAATGGCTCCTGCCTGTCCAGTTCTTTTCTGTCCTGTGCCTCTGGCAGTACATGCCACCCTCTGCCAGCCCTTACAGTAAAGTCCCTAGCCACCCCTGCACCGCTAAGGCTGAGATCTGTGTTGTAGCCGGACATGACGCCATTACATTGGCCTAGCACAGCAACACAGAGCTCCTCCTAACTCCTGCTGCCTGTCCTGCAGAGAATGAATGGCTCCTGCCTGTCCAGTTCTTTTCTGTGCCTCTGACAGTATATGCCACCCTCTGCCAGCCCTTACAGTAAAGTCCCTAGCCACCCCTGCACCGCTAAGGCTGAGACCTGTGTTGTAGCCGATGACATGACGTTATTACATTGGCCTAGCACAGTAACACAGAGCTCCTCCTAACTCCTGCTGCCTGTCCTGCAGAGAATGAATGGCTCCTGCCTGTCCAGTTCTTTTCTGTGCCTCTGGCAGTACATGCCACCCTCCGCCAGCCCTTACAGTAAAGTCCCTAGCCACCCCTGCACCGCTAAGGCTGAGATCTGTGTTGTAGCCGATGACATGACGCCATTACATTGGCCTAGCACAGTAACACAGAGCTCCTCCTAACTCCTGCTGCCTGTCCTGCAGAGAATGAATGGCTCCTGCCTGTCCAGTTCTTTTCTGTGCCTCTGGCAGTACATGCCACCCTCCGCCAGCCCTTACAGTAAAGTCCCTAGCCACCCCTGCACCGCTAAGGCTGAGATCTGTGTTGTAGCCGATGACATGACGCCATTACATTGGCCTAGCACAGTAACACAGAGCTCCTCCTAATTCATGCTGCACAAAGATGAAGAGATCACATGGGGGAGATGATGGTGCAGCTGGGGGAGGGCTGACGTTGATGGAAGTGCTCCCAGCCTCCCCTGCAGGCTGCAGTTGTGACTTTTACTAGCACTGTGCCTGTGGCGCTCATCATTTAAAGGGGTTTGCCTATCAGGGACATTTATGTCATATCCACAGGATATGTCATAAATATCAAATAGATGCGGGTCCATTGCTGGGTCTACACAGTGGACAGTGGTAAGGGGGTCCTGTGCAACTGCAACCGCTGCGACTACTATAGCTACACCACTAGGTGTGGATTGATATTTTTAGAATTCTCTTGGAATGTCTCTAAAATTTTAATTAATGGAAATGAATCAAGTTTTAATTCATTAATTATAAAACATTTGTTAAGTTAAAAAAGAAAACTAAATACAAACTGTTCTATTGTAGCCTCCACCACTCCACGTTATGGCGCACATCCTGAAGAAAGCCGAGGACTATGTAAGTTATATCAGCAGATGATCCTATTATTACACAGAACATCTGTAAGTCCACAGAAATAAACCTAACCAGAATAAATTTCAACCCTACACACACACTATATATGTATATATATATATATATATATATACATACACATATATATATATATATATATATATATATACACATTATATGTATAAATATATACACACATATATACATGTGTATATGTATATATATATATATATATATATATATATGTGTATGTGTATGTATGTATATATACATATATAATATGTGTGTGTGTGTGTGTGTGTGTATATGTATATATATATGTATATATATATATATGTATGTATGTATGTATATAGCCCACTCCAAAATACGAGACAGCACTCCAGTTGTAGTGAAAAATAGGATCACTTTAATCACCCCTTGCGACGTTTCAGCCCTACTCCATGGGGCCTTTCTCATTGCATACACACACATATATACACACACACTATATATATATTTTTACTTTTTGAGATACAGCTGTTCTGTATCCTGTATTGCAGCTGTATTGTGCGCTAAGACCTGAATCTGTATGGTCCATGGGAATGACAGGTTTAGTGCAAGCGGGTCCTGTGTGTCTGACACGCGGGATACACCTGTGATCGATCTAAGTTATGAACCTGACGGACACAGGACCTGACAGGTACAGGATTCAGCGTAAGATACAGCCGCTCTGTATACAGCATACAGAGCAGCTGTATCTTAAAAAGTAAAAATAATTTTTAATAAAAACTAATTATAAAGTTGCACAAAACACACTGATTGACTTTATTTATTTTGTTTTTTAAAAAAAACATTCCTTTTGAAAGGCTTTATACAATGTTATCTTTCTAGTTCTCCAAGGATCTACAAGTGGAGGAATTTACCATGGAGAAGGTAAGAGCCTCATTTTTTCGAAAATCATAAAATCTTCTTAACCATGGAAAACCGACGTAGCGGAGTACAGGCTCATAGATTCTCTATCAAGCTCGTACTTCGCTACATCAATTTCCGAAAAAAGCCGAATAGAAACTACGCGGCTAAGCGCTCACACAAGCGCTTCTGCCGCTTTGTTTTAGCTATTGGTGGGGGTTTCAATGCTCGAACCCCCACCAATTAAAACATCTGACATGTCACTATGACATGTCAGGAGTTTGTTGAATATTTAGGTACACTTTAATTTTCCAGGAACTTCTCTAGAGCTGCACTAGATCAAAACGACAATGATCAATTTATTTTAAGTATTCTCTTCATTTTATTTACAGATGAGAGACAAAGGACTGAAGATCACCGAGTACTATGTAAGTGATATCAACAGACCATCCTATTAACACACAGAATATCTGTAGAGATACATTTATAGTTAGGTCCAGAACTATTTGGACAGTGACACAATCTTCATTCATGACCTGCCTAGGTAGAGTCGTGTGTTAACCTTAAACCATACTATCCCCCACCCCCATTTAGTAACGACACATGACACCGAGGTTGGATGTGAAATGGCCACAGCAGCCGTTTATTAATTTCACAGTTTTATAAAAACAATTTAAATCCGAAACATTCGGATAACTAGTTAGGAATCCACCAGAGAATTCCTCCTAATAATTCACATGACCCAACATGGGTCAGAATCATAAATAACCATTAAACGTTAACATTAACCCGAGCAGAGGAAGTCCTTGAAGCCCCTTCAGATGTTCCTTTCAAGAACACACCGAATTAGCCATCTGCAAACCACTAATTACCTCCAGCCGTAAACCAGCTCGGAAGCACCGTTCACCTCTGCAGATGGCTCCACCCACTAGAAGTCCACTTCAAGGGGATAACACCCGTTGAAGCCCTCAAGTGATATACCGACCACTAGAAGTCCACTTCAAAGGGATAACACCCGATGAAGCCTTCAAGTGACATACCTTCTACCAGAAGACCACTTCAAAGGGATAACACCCGATGAAGTCTTCAACCATGTACCTTTTTTGGGGGACGCATACCCCCGATGCGACCCCCCCACCATTTTGTACTGACTGGCCTCAAGGACTCCCCCCGCCAGCTGCCATGACAACAGAACCTACTCCGGAAAAAAGAAAAACATGTTAAATAAACACACAAAATAAAACACAACGCTCATATACGGACGTACAGAAGACCTAAGGAGTAACAAAACAAGGGTGGGAGGGTGGGAGCTTTGCTTCTTGTGTACTACTCCTCCCGCTGCTTCCGGCTCAATGCCGAGAAACAGCGGGAAGCGCAGTAACGGCCCCCCCGTCCCCCCTAGCTCCTCCCCGTCCCTCCTTCAGCTTCTTCACCTTTCCCTCACCTCTTAACATTAACCCTTTCCCTACCAGGACGGTCATGTCGGCTTCCCTCAAGCCTGCAGCTGCGTCCAGCCTCTTCTTGACCTGCCTAGGTAGAGTCGTGTGTTAACCTTAAACCATACTATCCCCCACCCCCATTTAGTAACGACACATGACACCGAGGTTGGATGTGAAATGGCCACAGCAGCCGTTTATTAATTTCACAGTTTTATAAAAACAATTTAAATCCGAAACATTCGGATAACTAGTTAGGAATCCACCAGAGAATTCCTCCTAATAATTCACATGACCCAACATGGGTCAGAATCATAAATAACCATTAAACGTTAACATTAACCCGAGCAGAGGAAGTCCTTGAAGCCCCTTCAGATGTTCCTTTCAAGAACACACCGAATTAGCCATCTGCAAACCACTAATTACCTCCAGCCGTAAACCAGCTCGGAAGCACCGTTCACCTCTGCAGATGGCTCCACCCACTAGAAGTCCACTTCAAGGGGATAACACCCGTTGAAGCCCTCAAGTGATATACCGACCACTAGAAGTCCACTTCAAAGGGATAACACCCGATGAAGCCTTCAAGTGACATACCTTCTACCAGAAGACCACTTCAAAGGGATAACACCCGATGAAGTCTTCAACCATGTACCTTTTTTGGGGGACGCATACCCCCGATGCGACCCCCCCACCATTTTGTACTGACTGGCCTCAAGGACTCCCCCCGCCACCGCGAAACAGGCCTTGACCACCTTAAGCCTGTGAGTTCCTCCACACCACCACCGCCCTTTCTATGCCTTCTGCTATAGCCAAGCTCCAAATATCAATGCCAACCTCGGTCAGATGAACCCCGTCACTCCTCCAGAAATTCCCCAATCCTGACTCCAAATCCCTATGCCTCACGCAAATGCCCCCGTTCTTTGCCACAAAACGGGACACCGCCCGGTTAACTTTTATCCGAGCCTTATTGACTCTCTCCACCGATCTAGCTAACCGCCAATGCTTCCTTGGGACTATGTCCGACCACACTACCACCAACTTGGGATAAGATACCCACAAACACAACAAATCATGTTTGATATCCCGCACCAACTCACGAAAAGGGCGGACTCCTAAGTCATTCCCACCCACGTGCAACACTAAAACCTCCGGAACCCTATCAAGCCGCACATATGTCTGGAATTCCGCCAACACCCTGTTCCACGACATACCTCTAAACCCCAGCCAATGCACAACCGCATCCTGTCGCGGAATGCGCAACTGGCGACCATCCGGGCGGACGTCCGCCCTCAAAGCCCCCCAGTGCACGTACGAATGACCCATCAACCACACCAGACAAGGAGGCGAATCTGAAACGGAAAACACAGTTAGGCACCACCATATACATTTGCAAGCATAAACAACAAAATTACAACATATGGGGGCGGACATAGGACTTAAACCTTTTAGACTCCCAACGACCAATACGCCTCACCCCCTCATCATCCAACCCCCAGCGCCCTGCTTCCGTTGCTGCGCCAATCCGGAAGGAATGAGATGAATATGAGCCTGCCGCAACCCCAACCGCCGTCAAACATTTTTTAAAAACAGCTCCACACTGAAACCTGGACAAGAACGACCCGTCCACATGACATAACAAAGGCAAATCTGGAGACCCCCTGTTTTTTGTAAAACCACGCATGCACTCTACTGGGCACATGACCGACCCCGGGAGAGCGAACAAAACTATCAGTTTTCCCTTCCCTAATTGGTCAGTTTTTGATCTACGCAACCATACCTCCAACCGATCTGCAAAAAGGCTCACCTCCCCAGATCTCAGCCCCCCTGCCTGTTTAGTACTTGGCGACACCAACTCACCTATTCTAAATGCTCCGAAGAACGCCAACGAGAAAGCCAACCGAAACAAATCCATTTCATCTGAAGAACGACATACCGATGCCAATGAACCACCCAACAAGCCCAGCAAAGCAAACGACACCGGCCTTCTACTATCCGCCTCCACCCTACCTCTGCGCAACCCCTTCAAAGCCTGCGATACCAGAAATTCCTTCGATACATCCCGCAAGCCCCGCAACTTAAGCCCAAACGCCACCGCGGATATAAACCGGTTCACCTTCGCTACTGAAAACCCCGCCTCCCAGGCATCCCCTAACCAATACAAAAGTGCCACCAACCTGTCTCTATCCGTATTGACATCACCCAACTCTCTTACCCACTCCTCCCACTGCCTCCAACAAGCAGCATAAGCCCTCCACGTCGTGCCCGCCAAAGACCTTTGTAACAGCTGCTCTACGGGACCGATACCAGATCCCATAGATGATCCGGACACGCCAAACCAATACGTTCCGCTCCCGGAGCCAATTGCCGAAACCGGTCCCACTGCGAGCGAGAAAGAGCATCAGCAACACAATTCCGTACACCCGGGACATGCACCGCCACCACCCACGCGTTCAGCGACAAACACACCAACACTAAATGTCGCAACAATTGAACTACCGGAGGAGAGGACGCCGTGATGTTATTAATGGCAAGCACCACACCCATGTTGTCGCAGTAAAAACGGACCTTCTTATCCCTGAGCCTGTCCCCCCAAATGGTAGCCGCCACCACGATGGGAAACAGCTCGAGCAGGGCCAGATTCCGCGTCAATCCACTGGACACCCAGCTAGCCGGCCATTGACCTGCGCACCACGGACCTCCCCGTAAGCTCCAAAGCCACCCGCCCCAGCCGCATCCGTGAAAATATTCAGATCACTCGTATCCTGCGCTGGGGCCATCCATAGCGAGCGACCATTGTACTGGCCCAAGAAGTCATCCCAAACCTGAAGATCAGCTCGGTGCTCCTCCTTGAGCCTCACAAAATGATGCGGCGCCCGCACTCCCGCCGTTGCCGCCGCCAACCTTCTACCAAACACCCTCCCCATCGGCATAATCCGGCAGGCGAAATTCAACTTCCCCAGCAGCGACTGAAGCTCCCTCAACGACATTTTCTTCCTTCTACAAGCCCGTCGCACCTCCAGCCTCAAAGCACCCAGCTTATCCGCCGGGAGCCGACACTCCATTGCCACCGAGTCAATTTCGATTCCCAAGAAACAAATCGTCGCTACCGGGCCCTCCGTTTTTTCCGGCGCCAAAGGGATCCCAAAATCCCTCGCCACCTTCTGCAGGGCATGAAGCAAGTTACCGCAAACCGGCGAACCCCCCGGGCCAACGCACAAAAAACCATCTAAGTAATGGATCAACGAATCGACCCCGGATACTCCCCTCGTTACCCACTCCACGAAGCTACTAAACGCCTCGAAGTATGCACAAGAAAGAGAACACCCCATCGGAAGGCACCGATCCACGTAAAAGGCCCCACTCCAAAAACAGCCCAACAGCCGTTGGCTTTCTGGATGCACCGGCAACAACCTGAACGCCGCCTCGATGTCGGTTTTTGCTAGCAGCGCCCCCGGACCCGCAGCCCGCACTAACCCCACCGCCTTATCGAATGAGGTATAAACTACGGAACACAACTCGTGATCAATCCCGTCGTTTACCGACGAACCTTTGGGATACGATAAATGTTGAATCAAACGAAACTTTCCGGGCTCGCGTTTAGGGACAATACCCAAAGGGGACACAACTAAATCTTTCACCGGCGACTCCACAAATGGCCCCGACATGCGCCCCAACGAAACTTCTTTTAACAACTTTTCCGACACGACTTCCGCATGCACGTAAGCCGATTTTAAATTTCTCCGCGTAACCGGAACCTCATAAGGAGGCGGAGGAATAACAAAACCAACACTAAACCCTTCATAAAGCAACTTAGCCGCCGCCCTATCCGGATACTCATTTAGATAAGGGGCCATCCTTTCCACCCTCACCGGCGACACCCCCTTGACCAGCCCCGTGCTGGTTCCCGGACCTCTTTTTACGCAGACATTTTGCCGCCCCGTGTGATGCACCATTACACTCGGAGCACACGTGCTTGAACTTGCACGTGGCCCCGAACTTACACTGGCCTTCATTGAATTGCCAGCAAAACCCCGCCTTTCCCCCGCCGCTTGGTCCACTCTGACTAGTCTGGCCTCCCTGGCCACCGCTCCCGGGAAAGGGCTGCCTAACCGGAACCGTAACCCGTAACCAGAGAGCAATATCCTTCTGGTCCCACCGAATCGCCGGCCGAACCGCCTTCCGCTGACGGAATTGCTCATCATATCGCAGCCACGCCTGACCCCCATACGCCCTATGAGCCTCCCCAATAGCATCAAAATAACAAAATAACGCCGAACAATTTTCCGGCGCCTTTTCCCCTATCACACTAGCCAATATGGCGAACGCCTGCGACCAATTAACGAACGTCTGCGGGATAAGCCTATACCGCCGCCGTTCCTCCTCGTCCTTTTTACTCTCATCCCGCTTGCTCTTATCCAAATTGAATTTAGCCAGCGGCAAGAGAGAAAAAATTTCAACATATTCATCTTTCCAGATCCGATCACGCACCTCCTGCTTTAAATGCGCCCCCAACGGACCCTCAAAACAAACATACACCTCCCCCCGAGCACGATCGTCCATGCGCACTCGATCGCCGTCCTTCTGTGCCTCAGTCTGCACCGACACCGCGACCGCCTCTCTAACCGCCACCACAGGACGCGCCTGCAACGATCCCACTTCCCTGGAGCCTTCCCAAACTACCGCAGGGGACACTTCCGTTACTACCGGCGCCGCGGCCCTATCCAGGCGCCCCACCAGCTCCCGTAAGCAACCCACTAAATCTGCCAAACCCGCTCCGTCGCGTCCGCCCGCGCCACTACCGGCCCCCGATGCTATGCTAGCAGCCCCCCCGCCGACACCCGACATAAAAATCGCTGGATAAGACAATAAAGGAGTTATACACTCACCGGGCTGCACAGGCGCTGTGTTCCCGTCAGCCGGACCATCCTGACCTCGACGATAGACGTCCAGTTCACCTTCCTCCAGTTCTTCTCTCGCCGACGACTGTCCCTCCCAACGACCTCTTCGGAAAGGGGATGAGGACGCGCTGACCGATGGGCCGGCAACCTGCCGCCCGACCGCCGGGACCCAGACTTCCGACCGGACCTGTTGCCTCGACGTCGCTGCAGATCTAGTCGTCCGTCTAGACGATCCTGACGAAGCCTGCCCCCTGGCCGGAACATCACCATGCGGGGCGGCCGTACCTTGCTCTTGACATCTTCCATCTGATGGGGGAGGGGTGACAGGGAGCCCGGCCTGCGACTCCCTGCTTACCGCCGGACCCCGTCGCGGCCTGGGATTCCTGCCAGGACGCAGGGCCTGGGAAGGGGCGGTCCTCCCAGCTGCCTGGCCTGCAGCGTCCGGGATCGGGCTCCCTCTGCGACGCCGTGTCCGCGGGACTACCTCCGGACTCAGGCGCTCTGGAGGTCGGGACCGCCGAGAGGGACGGGTCGACACAGCCTGCATCGCCGTCACCCCTGCTACCGCTCTCTGCCTGCCCAGCGCAGGAGCGGTTGTTGCCGACTCCCCCCCCGCCGCCATAGCCATGCTCGTAGGGGGGCCGGGGGAGGGGAGCCTGTCCCTTACAACAGACCCCGAACGCCGTGCCCGACGTGGCGAAACGGCGTCCGGGATCCGCGTTAATGCAGCCACGGTCTCCTCCAGCCATCCGGGACCGTGGTGCACAGCAGCGGCACGCAGCCGCTCTAAAATCAGGGCCTCTGCCATACTAAAAAGCCGGGCAACGGGGAGCTTTGCTTCTTGTGTACTACTCCTCCCGCTGCTTCCGGCTCAATGCCGAGAAACAGCGGGAAGCGCAGTAACGGCCCCCCCGTCCCCCCTAGCTCCTCCCCGTCCCTCCTTCAGCTTCTTCACCTTTCCCTCACCTCTTAACATTAACCCTTTCCCTACCAGGACGGTCATGTCGGCTTCCCTCAAGCCTGCAGCTGCGTCCAGCCTCTTCTTGATTTGCGCTCTGCATGCTTTACATTCGATTTGAAATGAAATAACTGAGATGCAATTGAAGTGTAGACTTTCAGGTTTAATTCAAGGGGTTGAACAAAAATATCCTGTGAAACGTTTAGGAATTGCAACCATTTTTCTAAACAGACTCCTCATTTCAGGGGCTCAAAGGTAATTGGACAAATTAACCTAACCATAAATAAAATGTTTTTTGTTAAATACTTTGTAGAGAATCCTTTGCAGGCAATGACTGCCTGAAGTCTGGAACGCATGGACATCACCAAACGCTGGGTTTCCTCCTTTGTGACGCTTTGCCAGGCCTTTACTGCAGCGGTCTTCAGTTGTTGCTTGTTTGTGGGTCTTCCTGCCTTAAGTTTTCACTTAAGCAAGTGAAATGCATGCTCGATAGGGATGAGATCTGGTGATTGACTTGGCCATTGCAGAATATTCCACTTCTTTGTCTTAAAAAACTCCTGGGTTGCTTTCGCAGTAAGTTTTGGATCATTGTCCATCTGTAATGTGAAGCGATGTCCAATCAACCTTGCTGCATTTGGTTGAATCTGAGCAGAAAGTATATCCCTGAACAATACAGAATTCATCCGGCTGCTTCTGTCTTCAGTCACATTATCAAAAAAACACTAGTGACCCAGTGCCTTTGGCAGCCATGCATGCCCATGCCATCACACTGCCTCCACCATGTTTTACAGAGGATGTGGTGTGCTTTTGATCATGAGCCGTTCCAAGCCTTCTCCATACTTTCTTCCTCCCATCATTCTGGTACAGGTTGATCTTAGTTTCATCTGTCCATAGAATGCTGTCCCAGAACTGGTCTGGCTTCTTTACATGTTGTTTGGCAAAGTCTAATCTGGCCTTTCTATTTTTGAGGGTGATTAATGGTTTGCACCTGTTGGTGAACCCTCTGTATTTGCTCTCATGAAGTCTTCTCTGTATGGTAGACTTAGATACTGATACACCTACTTCCAGGAGTGTGTACTTCACAGGGTAGATGTTGTGGAGGGGTTTTTCTTCACCAGGGAAAGGATTTCGTGGACGTCCAGGCTTTTTGGAGTTCACGACATCACCAGTACGCTCTTTTTTTCAAGAATGTACCAAGCTGTTGATTTGGCCACTCCTAATATTTGTGCTATCTCTCTGATGGTTTTCTTCATTTTTGTCTGCCTAACGGTCTGTTTAACTTGCATTAAGAGCTCCTTTGACCTCATGTTGTGGGTTCACAGCAACTTCTTCCAAATGCAAATGCCACACCTGAATCAACTCCAGACCTTTTATTTGCTTAATTGATGATGGATTAACGAGGGAATAGCGCATTCTGCCCATTAAATAACTTTTGAGATAGTTGTCCAATTACCTATGGTCCCTTGAAAAAGAGGCAGCTACATATTAAAGAGCTGTAATTCCTAAACCCTTCCTCAAATTCGGATGTGAATACACTCAAATTAAAGCTGAGAGTCTGCACTTTAAGCCCATATTGATTATATAACTGTATATTCAATATGTTTTGGTAAACAGCTAAAATGCCAAAACTTCTGTCACCGCCAAATAATTCTGGACCTGACTGTATATATCACATAGAAGCCTCTATTCCATGACTGAGGGATGATAGAGTTCGGTCCTAGTAAACCCTTCTAAACCCCCTACTGAGGCCAACCACCCAATCCCATCCTTGTACTCCTATTTCCCTCAATAAGGACAGACTCATGGTTTTATAAGGTTGGCCACAGCAGCCATTTTATTGACAATCAATAACTAATAAAAATATTACCATCAAATATAAATAATCAACATTATCAAAATGAATAACAAACATTCCGAGGAAAGAGATCCTTGGAGCTAAGTAGGGTATCTGCTCAGCGACTAATAAGTGCAGTATTTACCCCCAGCCGATTCCCCACAGCTCAGTTGCAGCGTATACAACTGCAGATAGCCAATAATTCAACCTTGCTCCCCGGGACACCACCCAGCAGGGGCCCAAAAATAGCCAGAGCCTCCATATTGCATAATTTGTGAAGGACCATACCCACGATGAGTTCCTCCCCCACCAATTTAACACCATCTCCAAGGACCTCCAACCTGCCAACCACTGCCATGACAAATAAAACATCACCGAAACGCAGCATAACAAAACAATAAAACAAATAGTGAGGGTGGGCGGAAAACTTCACCTGCGTGTGCTTCTCCTCCTAATGGCGCAGGCACTGCCTTCGTGCCACTATAATCCTCAGGCAACGCCCCATAACCTCTCTCCTCCTATTACCCCGGTCATGTGGCCTCCTTCTATGTTCTGCGGCCCGGGTTGGACTTTCTTTCCAACAGCTGAAAAGTAGATTTATGACGGTACCTGTTTTTACCAGCACAAATCCCCCCTCCCCCACCACAGATATATAAAAGAATTATAAGAAAATGATATGGTAGAATTATATTTTATTTCTTTCCTTGTATAAGGATAAAGATGCAGAAGAAGATGCTGAGGACGGGGTAAGAGCCTCACTGTTACTATTACTAGATAGACATGACATATAACCCTCAACCACAGCACAGAATAACATTAACCAGTTCAGGACCGGGCTATTTTGCGCCTTCAGGACCAGACACCATTAAGCCCTTTTTAGCACGTGTTAGTTAAATGGCTATAACTTTTTTATTTGTTGGGCTGACGACGTGATTTTTGCGACATTTTTTCCGTAGACAATGCAGGTTTCTTTTTTTATCGTTTTTATACGCACCTTTTTTGCTAATTTAGAATTTTTATTCATAAAGTTTGAAAATAATAGTAAAAAAATAAGCTTTCTTAAGTTTCAGCTATTTTTTTGGGTAATAACATAGTTTTACCCTAAAATAGACCTTTTATTTGTGATCGTCATTGTCTACCGGAAATTATAATATATTACATGTCTATATTAGGGTAATTGGGTCAGTACTAGCGTTACAAAAATGATTGGCGGGGGGGACGGGTTTTTTTGGGGTGGGTATTTTATGTGTATTTATTATTAAAATTTTTTTGCACTTGACTTTACTATTTTTTATTACTATGGTCTGTCCCTCAAAGGTCAAAAAAGACCTTTGGGGAACTTTATATATTTTTTCCTTTCTTTTACACCATGTCTTTCCACTGTAACTGGGGCTGCACAGCAGTTACAGGGGAAATCAGCCCTCTCATAGTGACGATTGTCACTAATAGGGCTGTGCTTGGTCTTGTAAGACCCAGCAGCAGTCTGTCAGTAACGGCACCCGGCGATCATGTGACCAGTCACATGAACACCGGGAGGAATAGAGAAAGCGCCGCTGCTGCTGTCTCTATTCCTATACACAGCGTTCATTGAGCGCTGTGTACAAGTCATCAGAGAAGACAGAAGCAGCGAAAGCTGCTTCTATCCTCTCCTCAGGGTCCCCGGCAGTCACTGACAGCCGGAGACCCGACATTCAGCTGCCCGATCGCGCAGGCAGCAAGTTAAAACCTGAGCCGTAAAAAGTCTATGGCTCGGGTTTTAAGGACCCTTACCGCTGGCCGTAAAAACACAGCCAGCGGTCGGGAACCAGTTAAACATCTCAGAGCCCAACAAGAGGGTCTATAGTTCGGCAGAATATCGTTCAGAAGGAGTTTTCCATAGATAAATCTACATGCGGGATCATTCAGTACTGACAGCAGAGTGTGAGAAGGAATCTGAAATGGGTGGACATGGTATTCACAAGAAAAATAGGAGATTATATATAACATTATTATATAACCCAGAAAAACGAATTCTTCCCTGTTCTGTTGTAGCCGATCTACATGAAGCTGGACGACGGCATGATGATCCCAGAAGATGTAAGTGATGTCAGCAGATAATGGTATTACTTCATGAGGATCCACAACTTCTCTACATATTAACCTGACATTACATTCTTTATATTCACATTATAATAAACCAGAAACCTAGTTATTACTGGAAATAGCGCTCACAATGTCTCTGACAGATTCCTTACATATATCACACTCAGCATTTACTCATTCTGAACATTATCTGTTACATTTCAATGTGTAGTTTTGGATTCATAGACTCCCCACCTTATAGACGGGCCGGCCTCAGATTTAACCTTTCCCGTCGCTGTACTGTCTTTTTATGTCGGTACAGGGTATTTAAAAATGGTGCATGCTTTGAAGCCCAGCTGGCGCCATAGCTTCTGGGTCTCTGTTGTGTTACACACCAGGGACCCAGTGGCAATGCTTGCTATCACAGACATCTCTGATTTCAAGCATTTAACCCCTCAGATCAGGGGCGTAACTAGGAAAGACTGGGCCCCACAGCAAACTTTTGACTGGGGCCCCCCCTCCGCTGGGTATCACACAACCGCCCCCTTGTAGATAGTGCCTCCCTATAGATTCCACCACACAGCGCCCCCCTATAGATAGCACCATACACAGCCCCCTGTAGATAGCGCCATACACAGCCCCCTGTAGATAATGACTTACAGACCCAAATCCCCCCTGTAGATAACGCCATATAGACCCCCTGTAGATAACGCCATACAGACCCCGCTGTAGATAACGCCATACAGAACCCCCCAAAAAAAAACGGCCTATAGTTTGTCCTACAAAAGAGATGGGATAGGATAGGGGAAACATGTGTGATTGCTGGCAGCGATAAGGAGAACGGGGGACCGAAATTCCCCCGAAGTTCTCCATGACAAACCTCGGGCTTCCGGCGTCTGCGCAGTTCAATAAAAATGAAAGGAGCGCTGGTCACGCATGCGCAAGTAATTTCTATGGAGCTGCAGACAGACCCCGGAAGTCTGAGGTTTGTCATGGAGAACTTCGGGGGACTTTCGGTCCACCGTTCTAATTATCGCTTGCCGTCCCAGCGATCACACATGTATCCCCTATCCTGTGGATAGGGGATGCATGTCTTTTGTAGGAAAAACCCCTTCAGTGGCGTCACACTGTAGCAGCCATAGCAGCTGCTAACGGAGCCTCCGGGCATGGGGGGCCCGTGCCGGCGGGTGGCACGGGCCCCCTCATGCTGCGGGCCCCGTAGCAGCCGCTACGGCTGCTATAGCGGTAGTTACGCCACTGCCTCAGTTGCTGGGGTCAGATGTGACCACCGGCATCTGAAGGGTTTTTCACTTTCCGTTTGTGGCTGGTCACCGTCTCCCATGTGGTGAGATCGCGGGAGCCGGTGTGTTCCTATAGTAGCCAGGAAGCTTGTAAACGCTCCCAGTCCTGCTATAGGAAGATTTGCACTGATGCAATCAAGCAATGCACTGATCTGATTTGCAATAGATTTCAATACTGTTAGTGCAGTCTGTGGCATAAGCGATCTAATGATCGCAGGTTCAAGTCCCCTAAGGGGGCTAAAAAAATTAAATTTCAAAATATAAAAATTAAAATCACCCCCCTTTTCCTAGATCACATATAAAAATAAATACACAAATAAACAAACACATTAGTTATCCCAACGTCCAAAATGCCCGAACCATAAAAAAAATACAAATATTTACCCTATATGGTGAACGCTGTAGCTTTAAAGAAAGATCAAAATGGCCGAGTTAAATCAGACTTCAAAATTAATTGAGAACCCTGACACCTAAATTAATTAAAGGGGTTTTCCTATGATGGACATTTATGACAGGTCTACAAGATATGTCATAAATGTCAGCTAGGTGCGGGTCCTACCTCTGGGACCTGCACCTTTCTCTAGAACGGGGCCCCCTAAACCCCGTTCTACCTTTTTCTGCTCCTGCTGCCTTCCGGCCACTTCCTGACTATTTGGTTGGGACTCACGGAAAAAGCGTAGCTCGCTGAGCTACAGTGCATCCGTAAGTCCCATAGTAGTGAATGGCAGTTATGGAAGCAACGTAGCATGCGAGCTACGCTGTTTCTGTAACTACCACTCATTTCTATGGGACTTACGAGAACAGCGTAGCTCAGCGAGCTATGCTGATTTCTTCTTCAGGGTCGGAAATCTCCAGCTTCAGTCACTAAACAGAGCGGTAGAACGGGGTTTAGGGGGCCCTGCTCTAGAGAAAGGTGATGGTCCAAGAAGAGGGACCCGCATCTATCTGACATTTATGACATATTCTGTAGATATGTCATAAATGTCTCTGATGGGAAAACCCCTTTAAGACCCCTAAATAAATTCCAAAAACCAGACCAGGACCCCAGGTAATTCAGAACCCTGACCAAGCCCAAAAATTTATTCAGACCCCTAGGCTGACGCAAATATAAATTCAGACCTAACCCCAAAACGAATTCAGACTTTAACCCAAACTAAATTTAGATCCCAAAACACACCAAAAATAAAGTCAGACCACAAACCAGACCACTGCATTTACTTTTTCTTCTTTGCCGGGTCGTCTTCACCTCCAGGCTCTGCGGCACTAGGCTCGGATACTGCCCAGCATCAGAAACTTGTGTTCAGCACTGGACACAGGGAAAAAGTGCTGCGGCGCTCAGGAGTGAAATGCGAGTGCAAAGCGATAAGTGATAGTGGCTGTTATATAGTGAATTTGATTTGCATAGCTGAATAAATAAGCTTCTGATTCTCTCTACTGTAGAAGTTTTTATTTTGCTATCTTTGAGATATTAGTATAAATAGCTCAGCGTTCTGCACGTTTATAAAATGGACTGAATAATTTACTAATATATTTTTATTATGGGAATCGCTTCCTTAATTAGCAATTGCCACTCCCATAAACCTACAGAAATGGCACTATTAATACCCACACAACCCGTAGGTGCTGTTTATGGACGATTTTAATTCATTAAAATTGCTTAGAATACTTAGAATATTCTTCAATATAATAATGTTGGAAATCTGGGTTACAACTAAGATAGCTGAATTACAGATCCCTCTGAATAGATCACCCAACTTTCCTAGACACCTGCATGGTAATTCTGAATAGCATACACTACATACAAAGTATACATTACACACACAATAGACTACACATACACACACACTTATCAGTTTTTCTGTTCTACTTTGCGGTGCTTGGGTGCAGTAATTTAATCATATGACTGATATCACAAAAGGTTCTGCAGTCCTCCTAGTTGTAGTTTAGTCAGACACTGGAAGCTTGTCAAGAGAAAGACTGCAGGCAGAAGGAATAGTGCATGGAGGCAGCCTCTATGTTAGCAGTAACATTTACTGGGGAGTGGTGACGCGACATGTGCAGCTGCACACCCCTACAGAAATACATTAGGGTAACCCTGCATACATAGCTGTTATTACTGTTTGGGCTCTAGAATCATTACACATGGGGGAGTTCAGTGTACAGACCATACAGTCTTTGAAATTACTTCATTTTGTTCACAGGAGCCAACAATGGAGATTACACCTGAAAGAACCATTCATCTGTCTGAAGAGGAAGAAACACGAAGCTGCGCCTGGTTCTGCATTCCAGCAGCCATGATTCTCAGAAGAGCAAGGGCCAGGATTGTGTCTTTCTTCATGAGAGGAGTAAGGGAATCTGCGGTCTGAGAGGCATCTGGAGTCAGGGAGGCAGGGCGGGCATCTGGGGTCAGGGAGGCAGGGTTGGCATCTGGGGTCAGGGAGGCAGGGCGGTCATCTGGGGTCAGGGAGGCAGGGCGGTCATCTGGGGTCAGGGAGGCAGGGCGGTCATCTGGGGTCAGGGAGGCAGGGCGGGCATCGGGAAGGAAATCTGGCGTCGGAGAGGGCGTCTAGAAAGGCATCAGGCGTCGGAGAGGGTGTCTAGAAAGGCGTCAGGCGACGGAGAGGGCGTCTAGAAAGGCGTCAGGCGTTGGAGAGGGCGTCTAAAAAGGCGTCAGGCGATGGAGAGGGCGTCTAGAAAGGCGTCAGGCGACGGAGAGGGCGTCTAGAAAGGCGTCAGGCGACGGAGAGGGCGTCTAGAAAGGCGTCAGGCGACGGAGAGGGCGTCTAGAAAGGCGTCAGGCGACGGAGAGGGCGTCTAGAAAGGCGTCAGGCGACGGAGAGGGCGTCTAGAAAGGCATCAGGCGAAGGAGAGGGCGTCTAGAAAGGCGTCAGGCGACGGAGAGGGCGTCTAGAAAGGCGTCAGGCGACGGAGAGGGCGTCTAGAAAGGCGTCCGGCGACGGAGAGGGCGTCTAGAAAGGCGTCAGGCGACGGAGAGGGCGTCTAGAAAGGGGTCAGGAGAGGGCGTCTAGAAAGGCATCAGGCGACCGAGAGGGCGTCTAGAAAGGCGTCAGGCGACGGAGAGGGCATCTAGAAAGGCGCCAGGCGACGGAGAGGGCGTCTAGAAAGGTGTCAGGCGACGGAGAGGGCGTCTAGAAAGGCGTCAGGTGACGGAGAGGGCGTCTAGAAAGGCGTCAGGCGACGGAGAGGGCGTCTAGAAAGGCGTCAGGAGAGGGCGTCTAGAAAGGCGTCAGGCAACGGAGAGGGCGTCTAGAAAGGCGTCCGGCGACGGAGAGGGCGTCTAGAAAGGCGTCAGGCGACGGAGAGGGCGTCTAGAAAGGCGTCAGGCGACGGAGAGGGCGTCTAGAAAGGGGTCAGGAGAGGGCGTCTAGAAAGGCATCAGGCGACCGAGAGGGCGTCTAGAAAGGCGTCAGGCGACGGAGAGGGCATCTAGAAAGGCGCCAGGCGACGGAGAGGGCGTCTAGAAAGGCGTCAGGCGACGTAGAGGGCGTCTAGAAAGGCGTCAGGCGACGGAGAGGGCGTCTAGAAAGGCGTCAGGCGACGGAGAGGGCGTCTAGAAAGGCGTCAGGAGAGGGCGTCTAGAAAGGCGTCAGGCAACGGAGAGGGCGTCTAGAAAGGCGTCCGGCGACGGAGAGGGCGTCTAGAAAGGCGTCAGGCGACGGAGAGGGCGTCTAGAAAGGGGTCAGGGGAGGGCGTCTAGAAAGGCATCAGGCGACCGAGAGGGCGTCTAGAAAGGCGTCAGGCGACGGAGAGGGCATCTAGAAAGGCGCCAGGCGACGGAGAGGGCGTCTAGAAAGGCGTCAGGCGACGGAGAGGGCGTCTAGAAAGGCGTCAGGCGACGGAGAGGGCGTCTAGAAAGGCGTCAGGCGACGGAGAGGGTGTCTAGAAAGGCGTCAGGAGAGGGCGTCTAGAAAGGCGTCAGGCGACGGAGAGGGCGTCTAGAAAGGCGTCAGGCGACGGAGAGGGCGTCTAGAAAGGCGTCAGGCGACGGAGAGGGCGTCTAGAAAGGCGTCAGGCGACGGAGAGGGCGTCTAGAAAGGCGTCAGGCGACGGAGAGGGCGTCTAGAAAGGCGTCAGGCGACGGAGAGGGCGTCTAGACAGGGGTCAGGAGAGGGCATCTAGAAAGGCGTCAGGCGACGGAGAGGGCGTCTAGAAAGGCGTCAGGCGACGGAGAGGGCATCTAGAAAGGCGTCAGGAGAGGGCGTCTAGAAAGGCGTCATTAGAGGGCGTCTAGAAAGGCGTCAGGCGACGGAGAGGGCGTCTAGAAAGGCGTCAGGCGACGGAGAGGGCGTCTAGAAAGGGGTCAGGAGAGGGCGTCTAGAAAGGCATCAGGCGACCGAGAGGGCGTCTAGAAAGGCGTCAGGCGACGGAGAGGGCATCTAGAAAGGCGCCAGGCGACGGAGAGAGCGTCTAGAAAGGTGTCAGGCGACGGAGAGGGCGTCTAGAAAGGCGTCAGGTGACGGAGAGGGCGTCTAGAAAGGCGTCAGGCGACGGAGAGGGCGTCTAGAAAGGCGTCAGGAGAGGGCGTCTAGAAAGGCGTCAGGCAACGGAGAGGGCGTCTAGAAAGGCGTCCGGCGACGGAGAGGGCGTCTAGAAAGGCGTCAGGCGACGGAGAGGGCGTCTAGAAAGGCGTCAGGCGACGGAGAGGGCGTCTAGAAAGGGGTCAGGAGAGGGCGTCTAGAAAGGCATCAGGCGACCGAGAGGGCGTCTAGAAAGGCGTCAGGCGACGGAGAGGGCATCTAGAAAGGCGCCAGGCGACGGAGAGGGCGTCTAGAAAGGCGTCAGGCGACGTAGAGGGCGTCTAGAAAGGCGTCAGGCGACGGAGAGGGCGTCTAGAAAGGCGTCAGGCGACGGAGAGGGCGTCTAGAAAGGCGTCAGGAGAGGGCGTCTAGAAAGGCGTCAGGCAACGGAGAGGGCGTCTAGAAAGGCGTCCGGCGACGGAGAGGGCGTCTAGAAAGGCGTCAGGCGACGGAGAGGGCGTCTAGAAAGGGGTCAGGGGAGGGCGTCTAGAAAGGCATCAGGCGACCGAGAGGGCGTCTAGAAAGGCGTCAGGCGACGGAGAGGGCATCTAGAAAGGCGCCAGGCGACGGAGAGGGCGTCTAGAAAGGCGTCAGGCGACGGAGAGGGCGTCTAGAAAGGCGTCAGGCGACGGAGAGGGCGTCTAGAAAGGCGTCAGGCGACGGAGAGGGTGTCTAGAAAGGCGTCAGGAGAGGGCGTCTAGAAAGGCGTCAGGCGACGGAGAGGGCGTCTAGAAAGGCGTCAGGCGACGGAGAGGGCGTCTAGAAAGGCGTCAGGCGACGGAGAGGGCGTCTAGAAAGGCGTCAGGCGACGGAGAGGGCGTCTAGAAAGGCGTCAGGCGACGGAGAGGGCGTCTAGAAAGGCGTCAGGCGACGGAGAGGGCGTCTAGACAGGGGTCAGGAGAGGGCATCTAGAAAGGCGTCAGGCGACGGAGAGGGCGTCTAGAAAGGCGTCAGGCGACGGAGAGGGCATCTAGAAAGGCGTCAGGAGAGGGCGTCTAGAAAGGCGTCATTAGAGGGCGTCTAGAAAGGCGTCAGGCGACGGAGAGGGCGTCTAGAAAGGCGTCAGGCGACGGAGAGGGCGTCTAGAAAGGCGTCAGACGACGGAGAGGGCGTCTAGAAAGGCGTCAGGGGAGGGCGTCTAGAAAGGCGTCAGGCGACGGAGAGGGCGTCTAGAAAGGCGTCAAGCGACGGAGAGGGGGTCTAGAAAGGCGTCAGGAGAGGGCGTCTAGAAAGGCGTCAGGCGACGGAGAGGGCGTCTAGAAAGGCGTCAGGCGACGGAGAGGGCGTCTAGAAAGGCGTCAGGCGACGGAGAGGGCGTCTAGAAAGGCGTCAGGCGACGGAGAGGGCGTCTAGAAAGGCGTCAGGCGACGGAGAGGGCGTCTAGAAAGGCGTCAGGCGACGGAGAGGGCGTCTAGAAAGGCGTCAGGCGACGGAGAGGGCGTCTAGAAAGGCGTCAGGCGACGGAGAGGGCGTCTAGAAAGGCGTCAGGCGACGAAGAGGGCGTCTAGAAAGGCGTCAGGCGACGGAGAGGGCGTCTAGAAAGGCGTCAGGCGACGGAGAGGGCGTCTAGAAAGGCGTCAGGCGACGGAGAGGGCGTCTAGGAAGACGTCAGGCGACAGAGAGGGCGTCTAGAAAGGCGTCAGGCGACGGAGAGGGTGTCTAGAAAGGCGCCAGGCGACGGAGAGGGCGTCTAGAAAGGCGTCAGGCGACGGAGAGGGCGTCTAGAAAGGCGTCAGGCGACGTAGAGGTGCGTCTAGAAATGCGTCCGGCGACGGAGAGGGCGTCTAGAAAGGCGTCAGGCGACGGAGAGGGCATCTAGAAAGCCGTCAGTCGACAGAGAGGGCATCTAGAAAGGCGTCAGGAGAGGGCGTCTAGAAAGGCGTCATTAGAGGGCGTCTAGAAAGGCGTCAGGCGACGGAGAGGGCGTCTAGAATGGCGTCAGGCGACGGAGAGGGCGTCTAGAAAGGCGTCAGGCGACGGAGAGGGCGTCTAGAAAGGCGTCAGGCGACGGAGAGGGCGTCTAGAAAGGCGTCAGGCGACGGAGAGGGCGTCTAGAAAGGCGTCAGGAGAGGGCGTCTAGAAAGGCGTCAGGCGGCGGAGAGGGCGTCTAGAAAGGCGTCAGGCGACGGAGAGGGCGTCTAGAAAGGCGTCAGGCGACGGAGAGGGCGTCGAGAAAGGCGTCAGGCGACGGAGAGGGCGTCTAGAAAGGCGTCAGGCGACGGAGAGGGCGTCTAGAAAGGCGTCAGGCGACGGAGATGGGGCATCTGGGGTCAGGGTGGGAGATGGGGCATCTGGGGTCAGGGCGGGAGATGGGGCATCTGGGGTCAGGGCGGGAGATGGGGCATCTGTGGTCAGGGCGGGAGATGAGGCTGGGGCATCTGAGGTCAGGGAGGGAGAGCATCTTAGGTCAGGGTGCGAGGGAGGGCATCTGAGGTCAGGGAGGGATGGAGAGCATCTGAGGTTAGGGAGGGAGTGCATCTGAGGTCAGGGAGGGAGGGACGTAAAGCATCTGGGGTGAGAGAGGGAGAGAATATGGGGTTTAAGAGAAAACAAAATATAAAAAAGTATTAGCAATAGGGCCCCATCCAGTGTTATCACTGCAGTGAACCAGGGAGTAGCCGACCGCCAGTACTTGGGGTCAGGAAGGAATTTTTTTTCCCCCACATGGGGGTTATGTTTCGCCTTCCTCTGGTTCACATCCGTTGTTTGCAGTAAATCCTATAATTTGTCCTGGATGGTTTAGGTAGGTAGTTATAATAGGTATTAATAAAACCTATTTTAATCTATTCATTGTGTCAGTGTCATCTTTTCTGTTTGGTGTGAAATCCCCTGAACGATCTGGTAATAAATCGTCAATTCCTGACACCTTTCTAAAAAAATAACATTAAAATAAATATACTAAAATCGCTTCAGTCTGGTACAGAACAGTCCACAGAAGCTGATTATCTGGAGTCTGAGAAAAGTAAACATAAAGGAACGGGCATAACAAGAACTTTATGGGACCTGAGCCCCTTCTCCTCACTTGTACCACCCATTATGCATCTTACCCCTGGATAATAACCCCTCCTGAAATAAGGACCTGTCAACCCTCATGATCGGTGGTGTATGTGGTACAGTATCTGGTCTAAGGTGAGTGGTTGAAACACATCACATCACATCACCAGTGTTGGATTATGGTTGACATCTAAAGCTCAGTAATATACACGTTTCTTCTCTTACCACTGGCTTTGTAATTCTGTATAATCGCAGGGGTCATTCCTATAATAGATTACAATGGAATGAGTATGTGGGTTATTGCTTTGTAAATGTATCGGGTGAAGTCAAGGCCGACTTTGAGTTATGTGGTGACCTCTGGAGAAATATTCCCCTCCCCTGCCACCAACTAATAATGGTGGAGATTGCTTTTGATAGAAATCTGAGCACCATAGAAAGGTTGATATGAGTGCCAGTTCTATATGGCACTTCAGAAGATCATTTTTGGCAGAATTACAGATTCACCAACAATTAATATGGACAATACCACATTTAATATGGACATTCAGCGTGCAGCCTGATGAGGAATGTTTTTAGTACAGAAAGAAAAGAACATTTTCTACTAGGTAATGGGCCAATCACTCATAGACTACCTAAACTGCAGTACCATGAGTTATTTAAAGAGAATCCATCACTAGTTTATCAATTCCCTATCTCCTAACTAATCTAATAGGCGCTATGATGCTGATAACTACAGGGTGATTTGTTTTCAAAAACGTTCATTATTTGCAAAGTTATGAGCATTTTTCTAAATATGCTAATGTGGCCATACTTGCCAAATAGGAGGTGACTCTTTCTTTTCAGTCTGGGCGGTGTTATGTTTTCTGTATGACGCTGACCAATCGTCGTCATACAGCTTCTCCCCCTTCCCTGCCCAGCAACACAGAGTGATCACATAGTATACAGCTCCACTCCCGACTGTGTATTCAACTGCGATTCTGGGGTCATATGAAAGATTAGAATCTCGGGGACGTGTCCTGATGGCAGCAGACATGGCCGTGTGTTGACTTAGCTCCGCTTCCACCTACAACTTAAGCGACAGATAAAGTGTTCTCAGTATGTAAAAAATCTTATCAACAAATAATCCGAAACTCATCCTAAAGACAGATCCTCTCTGTTATTCACTCACTCCGGGAGGAGAACTCAAACACATGACAGAACTGGGACCAGGAATCCCCCAGAGAGCCCGTGGTGCACGGAGCTGAAAGACCAATAAGTGTATATTCACACAGAATATTTTCAGCCGTTTTTCGGCCCGTAAACGTCCCGAAAAACGGATGAAAATACGGTGGCTGAATGCCTCCAAACATCTGCAGATTGATTTAAAAACGGCCGCGTAAAAAAACCGCCTCATAAAAAGAAGTGCATGTCACTTCTTGAGCCGTTTTTCATTGACTAGAATTGAATAGATTGAATAGAAAAACGGCCGTAAAAAACGCTGCAAAAAACTCTAAGGCCCTGTTCACACAGAGTATTATGACAATTTTTTTGGCGCGGAAACCGCTCCGCAAAACTCGTCAAAAACCGGTCGAAAATGACTCCCATTGATTTCAATGGGAGGCGGAGGCGGTTTTCTCCCGCGAGCGGTAAAACAGCCTCGCGGGAGAAAGAAGGGACATGCCCTAACGGACAGGAACAGCGATCGTGCGGTTACAGAAGCCTGTAAAAATAACAATATACTGCAATACATTAGTATTGCAGTATATTGTACCAGCGATCCAATGATCGCTGGTTCAAGTCCCCTAAGGGGACTAATAAAATGTGTAGAAGAATTAAAGTTATTAGTAGTGAGAAAGAAAAAAGTTTAAAGTTAAAAAACCCCCTTTTTACCATTTTTCTTCTAAAGTAATGTAAAAAAATTAACAAAATTGGTATCGCTACGTCTGTAAAAGGCCGAACTATTAGGGTATGTGCACACACACTAATTACGTCCGTAATTGACGGACGTATTTCGGCCGCAAGTAGTGGACCGAACTCAGTGCAGGGAGCCGGGCTCCTAGCATCATACATATGTACGATGCTAGGAGTCCCTGCCTCTCCGTGGAACTACTGTCCCATACTGAAAACATGATTACAGTACGGGACAGTTGTCCTGCAGAGAGGCAGGGACTCCTAGCATCGTATATAACTATGATGCTAGGAGCCCGACTCCCTGCACTGTGTTCGGTCCGGTACTTGCGGCCGAAATACGTCCGTAAATTACGGACGTAATTAGTGTGTGTGCACATACCCTTACAATATACCATTATTTAACTCGCACGGTGAACACCATAAAAAAATTTTAATAATTTAAACCGCCAAAATTGCAGTATTTTTTGTCACTTTAGCTGTCCAAAAAAAATTAAATACAACTTTTTGATCACTTTTTACGTACCAAAAAATGGTACTAATAAAAACTACAGTTCGTCCCGCAAAAAATAAGACCTCCCACCGCTCAATCAACCAAAAATTACGGCTCTCGGAATGTGGTGAAACAAAACAATTTTTATTTTAACAATTACATTTTTCTTTGTAAAAGTAGTATAATATAAAAAAATATATAAATTTGGTATCACCATAATTGGATTGAGCCGCAGAATAAAGTCGAGTTTTCGTTTTTATCGCACGGCGAAAGCTGTAAAAACGATAATCCCAAAAATTGGAATCAGATTTTTTTCCTATATCATCCCGCAAATATTTTTTTTTCAGTTTCCCAGTACATTTTATGGCACTTTAAATGGTGGCAATAGAAACTACAGCTCCTCCCGCAAGAAATAAGCGCCCACACCACTCTATTGCCAGAAAAATAAAAAAGTTATGGCTCTAAGAACGTGGGGAGTAAAAACCGAAAATAAGATAGCAAAAAATGGATCAGACCTGAAAGGGTTAATTCATTTCTAATGAAAAAAAAACTTTATGACCCCATGTGGGTATTTCCATACTTGTGAGAAATTGATTTACAAAAATTTGTTATTTTTTTCTCCTTTATCCCTTGTAAAAATGAGAAAATGCAACATTTTAGTGGAAAAAAATGGTGATATTAATTTTCGCGGCCTAATTCTAATAAATTCTGCAAAAGACCCGTGGGGTCTAAATGCTCACTATAGAAAAATTCCTTGAGGGGTGTAGTTTCCAAAATGGGGTAACTTTGGGGGTTTCCACTGTTTTGGTCCATCCAGCGCGTTGCAAACGCGACATGGCACCGAAAACCATTCCAGCAAAATCTGAGCTCCAAAATCCAAATGGCGCTCCTTCCCTTCTGTGCCCTGCTGTGGGTCCAATCAGTAGTTAATTACCACATATGGGGTATTGCCGTAATCGGGAGACATTGTTTTACAAATGTTGGAGTGCATTTTCTTCGTTATTCCTTGTAAATATTAAAAATGTCTATATTTTTCAGAAAAACAGTAGATTTTCAATTTTACAGACTAATTCCTATATATTTAGCGAAAAACCTGTATGGTCAAAATGCGAAATATACCCCTAGATAAATTCCTTGAGCGGTTTAGTTTCCAAAATGTGGTCACTTTTGGGGTGTTTCCACTGTTTTGGCACCACAAGACCTCTTCAAACCTGACAAGGTGTCTAAAATATTTTCTAAAAGAAAGGAGGCCCAAAATCCACAGGGTGCTCCTTTGCTTCTGAGGCCGGTGTTTCAGTCTATTAGCGCACTAGCGCCACATGTGGGATATTTTTAAAAACTGCAGAATCTGGGCAATAAAATATTGAGTTGCATTTCTCGGGTAAAACCTTCGGTGTTACAAAATTTTTTTTTATTAGAAATGAATTTCAGCAAAAAAAAAAAAATTCTAAATTTCACCTCTACATTATTTTAATTCCTGTGAAACGACTAAGGGCTTAAAACACTTTGTGAATGCGGACTCGAATACCTTGAGGGGTGCAGTTTTCAAAATGGCATGACTTCTGGGGATTTTCTAATATATAAGGTCCTCAAAGCCACTTCAGAACTGAACTGGTCCCTGAAAAAATGGCCTTTTGACATTTTCTTTAAAATATGAGAAATTGCTGCTAAAGTTCTAAGCCTTGTAACGTCCTAGAAAAATAAAAGAACGTTCAAAAAATGATGCAAACATATGGGAAATGTTAACCAGTAACTATTTTGCGTGGTATTACGATCTGTTTTACAAGCAGATACGTTTAAATTTAGAAAAATGCAAATTTTTGCAAATTTACAAGCGATATAGTTCTATAATGTAATTAACATAAAAATAAAAGAAAATAAATTAAAGAGGCCACACACAGCCCCCTATAGATAGCGCCACACAGCCCCTCTCTTGTAGATTGTGCTACACACAGCCCCCTGTAGATAGTGCCACACACAGCCCCCAGTAGATAGTGCCACACACAGCACCCCTTGTAAATAGTGCCACACAGCCCCCCTTGTAAATAGTGCCACACAGCCCCCCTTGTAAATAGTGCCACACAGCCCCCCTTGTAGCTAGTGCCACACACAGCCCGCTGCCCCTTTGTAAATAGCGCCACACTCCCCCCCCCTTTTAAATAGCGCCACACTCCCACCCCTTGTACTTAGCGCCACACTGTGAACAGACCGGTGAGCAGTAGCCTACCGCTACCACTCTCCGCTCTGCCTGGTGTGACTTACCGGAGGAGCCGAGGAGGTCATTCGGCGCAGGCAGCGACGGAGTTCCTTCTGACTAGGGTTGGTGACAGCCTGGGCCAGCCTTAGCTTGGATGGCGCCCTGTGCGGGACTCTCTATTGCCGCCCCCTACACAAACCAAAAATGAACCACATATATGGACACGCTGGAACATATATACTGTACATACATAAAGACAGATATTTAGACATACAGGCAAATATACATACACACATTCTGGAATACATACATACAGGTATATATATATATATATATATATATATAGACGTACAGACACATATACGCACACACACTGGGATATAAATACACAGACAGGAATATATACAAATACATAAAAGGCACAAATATACAAGCACAAAGACACATTCACAAACAGACCCATATATACGCACACAGGCACATATGTACACAGCACAGATAATGTAGATGTCACCTGCAGTCCTATGTAACACCACAGTTAACACAGTGATAACTCTCTAAATACAGATAGTAGTGTTACCTGCAGTCCTATGTAACACCACAGATTACACAGTGATAACACTCTGAGTACAGATAATGTAGTAGCTGTTGCCTGCAGTCCTATGTAACACTACAGATAACACATTGTAGCAGAGCTGAGATTGTAATTTAGCACAATGTGTTATCTGTGGTGTTACACAGGACTGCAGGTAACACTACTACATTATCTGTACTCAGAGTTATCATTGTGTCATCTGTGGTGTTACATAGGACTGCAGGTAACACTACTACATTATCTGTACTCAGAGCGTTATCACTGTGTTACCTGTGGTGTTACATAGGACTGCAGATAACACTACTACATTATCTGTACTCAGAGCGTTATCACTGTGTTACCTGTGGTGTTACATAGAACTGCAGGCAGGGCCGGCCTTAGGGTAGATGGCGCCCCGTGCGAAATTATCTTTCGCCGCCCCACGCCATTATTAAAAAATGCCCCATAAAAAAGCCCACAGTATAATGCCCTATATAGTGCCCCCACACAGTGTAATGCCCCTTTAGTGCCCCACACACAGTATAATAATAATATTTAATAATGTAATATATTATAACGCCTTCAAGGACACAGTATTTTGTCCTCTAATTGTGCCCACACAGTGTTATGCCCCCTAAGTGCCACGCACATTATATTGCCCCCTGTAGTGCCCCTACACAGTATGATGTCCTCCACAGAGTATAATGCCCCCACAGCCCCCCTAGTAGAAAGTGCTCCCTGTAGACAGTGCCATAATCCCCCACCTCCTCCTTGTAGACAGTGCCATACAGCCCCCATCTGCCCCTTGTAGTGCCATACAGCCCCCCATCTGCCCCTTGTAGTGTCATACAGCCCCACCTCTCTCTTGTACACAGTGCCCCCCACCGCCCCCTTGTAGACAGTGTCATACAGAACCCAACTCCCCATTGTAGAAAGTGACATACAGCCCCCACCTCCCCCTTGTAGAAAGTGCCATACTGCCCCCCACCTCCACCTGACAGGATCCTTGCGTAGGCCGGCTTGATCCAGAGATGTCATCACGCCGACTGCGCAGGGATCCTGTCCCTGCGCCTCATAGGCTGCAGGCGCCTCTGTAGCCTGCTACAGAGTTTCCCAACCTTTTCGGACTTGAGCCACCCCTGGAAAAAAATAATTCCTCAGGGCCCCCCTACCAAAAATTGTTTCGAGACAGACAGAAAATAGCTTAAAATAAGCACTACATTCTTAGGGTATGTTCACACAGCGTTTTTTGTAAGGCAGAAAAAAATCTGCTTTTGAATTGACAGCGTTATTTGATGGGGTTTTTTTAGCGTTTTTTTTAAGCCGTTGAAGCGAATGCAAAAGACGCAGCAAAAAAAGCTCCAAACGAGCGCCACAGCTATTTTCTTCCTACTATTAATTTCAATTGGAGGTCAGAGGTGGAAACCACCTGTGGGGGACTCACAGTAAAATGACCATCAGCCCCTCCACTCACAGTAAGGCTGGGTTCACACACACTATTTACGGACGTAATTCGGGCGTTTTAGCCCCGAATTACGTCCAAAAATGCGGCTCAAAAGCGTCGGCAAACATCTGCCCATTCATTTGAATGGGTCTTACGATATTCTGTGCCGACGGTCATTTTTTTTACGCGCCGCTGTCAAAAGACGGCGTGTAAAAGAGACGCACCCGCGTCAAAGAAAAGCCTGTCACTTCTTGAGACGTAATTGGAGCCGTTTTCCCTTGACTCCATGGAAAAACAGCTCCAATTACGTCCGTAATGGACGCAGCGAAAAGCGCCTGCACATGCCATTACATCTGAAATTCCGGAGCCGTTTTCTCCTGAAAACAGCTCTGTAATTTCAGCCGTAAAGGAGGCTGCCGTGTGAACATACCCTAAAATGACCATTAGCCCGTCCACTCACAGTAAAATGACCATTAGCCCCCCACTCACAGTAAAACTACCATCAGCCCCCCACTCACAGTAAAATGACCATTAGCCCCCCACTCACAGTAAAACTACCATCAGCCCCCCACTCACAGTAAAATGACCATTAGCCCCCCACTCACAGTAAAATGACCATCAGCCCCCCACTTACAGTAAAATGACCATTAGCCCCCCACTCACAGTAAAACTACCATCAGCCCCCCACTCACAGTAAAATGACCATTAGCCCCCCACTCACAGTAAAACTACCATCAGCCCCCCACTCACAGTAAAATGACCATTAGCCCCCCACTCACAGTAAAATGACCATCATCCCGCCACTCACAGATGCCCCCTGTAGATAGTACCACACAGCCCCCTGTAGATAGTGTCAGACAGCCCCCTTGTAGGTCATGCCACACAGCCCCCTTGTAGGTCGTGCCACACAGCCTCCTTGCTGCACAGCCCCCTTGTAGGTCGTGCCACACAGCCCCCTTGTAGGTCGTGCCACACAGCCCCCTTGCTGCACAGCCCCCTTGTAGGTCGTGCCACACAGCCCTCTTGTAGGTCGTGCCACACAGCCCCCTTGTAGGTCGTACCACAGTCCCCTGTAGATAGTGTCACACAGCCCCCTGTAGGTAGTGCCACAAGGCCCCCTTGTAGGTCGTGCCACACAGCCCTCTTGTAGGTCGTGCCACACAGCCCTCTTGTATGTCGTGCCACACAGCCCCCTGTAGGTCGTGCCACACAGCCCCCTGTAGGTCATGCCACACAGGCCCCTATTGGTCGTGCAACACAGCCCCTTTGTAGGTAGTAGGGATGTCACGATACCTGAATTTGGACTTCGATACCGATACTTCGTGTAGTATTGCAATTTCGATACCAAAACGATACTTTGCCAACAGTAATTAAAAAAAAGTTCATCCATTTCCTGATGTGAGGCGCGAGGTGTGATGAATTTAACCTCCATGTGCCTCAAATTAATAGTAATTAACCCCATCATGTTTCTCAGTCATAATGGATTAATGTGTGAGGTACATGATGGGGTTAATTACTATTAATTTGAGGCACATGGAGGTTAAATTCATCACACCTCGGGCCTCACATTAATAAGTGAAAAGTTTTTTTTTATTCTTTTTTTACAGCGTACACATCATAAATGACGCAAAAAAATTGTTGTGCAGGTTATTACGGCCGCGCCAATACCGAATGTGTATATTTTATGTATTGAGACTTATTTTAAGGTTTATTGTAAAAAAAAGGTGTATGTGTATTTTTGAAAATTTAACATTACTTTATGTTTTTACTTTATTTTTAAACTTTAATATACAGGCATATATCAGATATATGCCAGTACATTAGCCTGTGTATGTATAGTACACAGGCAGTTGTTAGGACATACCTAAGTATGCCCTAACAACAGGAAATATGGTAAGACGGCCCTGGGGTCCTTCAATGGACCCTGGGCTGTCTGCCCATATATGGTATGGGCAGTCGCGTCACAGGAATTCCCTGTGACGCGATCCAAGGGTAATCCCACCTCGTCACTTTCCCCTGTATGCTGCAGTCAGCTTTGATCGCAGCATTCAGGAGAATAGCGGCGGAGATGAGCGGTTTCTGTGATCTCCGCCGTTATAGAGCGGGGCTGCGGCTGTGTAATAGTCATTGCCCCGCTCCTGACAGAAGTGCGTGCGCGGTCAGCATGAGGTAATGCGGCCGGCGCTGCACTAATGAGACAGACACCGAAGACAGAACACTGGGGTGTTTTGCAGTATGTCCGCCATGTTCTGTTTTCAGTGCCTCATCGCATCATCGTCGCGGCGCGCTTTTGTCAGGACTCAGGAGCGGGGCAATGGCTGTATTACACAGCCGCAGCCCCGCTCTCATTCATCATGTATTACTATACTTACCGGTGTGGCTCGAACCATTTGGGGATGCACAGTATCGAAGTTTCGATGCATTGTGCATCCCTAGTAAGTAGTGCCACAAATCCCCCCCTTGCGCACAGCCCCTTGTAGGTAGTGCCACACAGATCCCTTGTAGTGCCACACACACCCTTGTAGGTAGTGCCACACAGATCCCTTGTAGTGCCACACACACCCTTGTAGGTAGTGCCACACAGCCCCCGTGTAGGTAGCACTCCCTTCCTGTAGATAGCGCCACTGTAGCTCCCTGTGGCTGGGGATTTCGCTCCTTGACGGAGTGCTTGATGTCTCTCTACATATTTGAACAGTGACATCGGGCAACTAACTCCTGAAGCGGAATCCCTGTCCTCAGCATTGCAGACGCTGTGACCGGGGATTCCACTCCAGGAGAAGCCCCTGACGTCTCTGTCCATTTAGTCGGGGGGTGCCATCTACAGGGGTTCTGCAAAAAAATCTCCTCCTCCTCCTCACATCCACTTTACACTATGAGGAGGAGGAGAGAAAGCACGTCCGTGGCAGTTGTCCAGAGGAGTGTCGCGGCACCCCTGGAGGGTTCTCATGGGAACCTCATGCTGGGAACCACCAGCCTAGTAGATCGCAGAGCAGGGAGATGCCTCGGCACTAAGCCTGAATATACCCCCATTAAAGGCCTATTTAGTTTAGCCAATTATCATCATGATTCGCCAGTTTCTGACCAATTATAGTGATATTTGGTCAGTGTTAACAAAGGAGAAGATCAATTAAAAAAAGGTAATACACCCGGCCGTAGTCATAGCGATGCGTATTCTGTTCTGAGCGTAGCCCGGCCTCCAGGGATGACGATGCATCCCATGTGACAGCTGCAGCCAATCAAAGGCCAATCAAAGGCTGCAGCGGTCACATGGACTACAGCGTCATCGCAGGAGGCCGGGCTACGCTCAGAGAGAGAGGGTCCAACGGCCGGGAGTATTAGCTTTTTTTTTAATTTATTTCTGCAGTCTTTCCGCCAAAAAAACTGCACCAAAATGTGGTGCTGTTTTTCAGGTGAAATTCCCTGCGGTTCTCAGGACGTGTACACTGTGTGGTTTTACGTATCCACCCCGTGTGTTCCTACCCTTATAATCAAGTTGCTCTCCCCCACAAATATTATCTCTAATGGCTTATTCAGACGAACAGGAATTACGTACGTGCAACGCGCGTGATTTTCATGCGCGTTGCACGGACCTATATTAGTCTATGGGGCCGTACAGACATGTGCGTGATTTTTACGCTGCGTGAGTCCGCTGCGCAAAAGTCACAACATGTCCGTTCTTTGAGCGTTTTTTGCGCATCACGCACCCATTGAAGTCAATGGGTGCGTGAAAACCACGCATGCCACACGGAAGCACTTCCATGCGAACAGCGTGATTCGCGCAACAGCTGTGAAAAGGATGAATGAAAACAGAAAAGCACCACGTGCTACAAACATCCAAATGGAGTGTCATAATGATGGCGGCTGCGCGAAAATCACGGGGCTGACACACGCAGCTGTCAAATGCATTTTGCGCAGGCAAAACGCCGCGTTTTTTGCGTGCGCAAAAGGCACACGCTCGTGTGAATCCAGCCTAAGAGTAAGGCCACACAGAGCGGCCCTGACACGGTCGCAACGCAGCCAACAACCACGCCGGCACCATGTAGGAGCGGCTGTCCAATACCTCGTTAAGGGGTATTCCGGTTACACTCGCGTGCGCACTGCCGCTCCATTCATTCTCGATAGGAGCGCCGGAGATAGCCGAGTGCAGTGTTCTGCTTTTTCCAGCGCTCCCATAGAGAATGAATAGGAGGTAAGCTGTTGTAATTTGAAAAATCGTGCGGCCATAAAGGGTATATTAATTCATGGCCGCACGATTTTGCAGATAAAGGGACGGTTTACCCGCGTTAACGTGCGGCCATGAATTAATACACCCTTTATGGACGCACGATTTTGCAAATTACAACAACTTACCTCCTATTCATTCTCTATGGGAGCGCCGGAAAAAGCAGAACACTGCACTCGGCTATCTCCGGCGCTCCCATAGAGAATGAATGGAGCGGCAGTGCGCATGTGAATGTAACCGGAATACCTCTTAACAAGGTATTGGACAGCCGCTCCTACATAGTACCAGCGCGGTTGTTGGCCGCGTTGCGACAGTGTGAGGGCTGCTCCGTGTGCCCATACCCTAAAGAATCCTTTCTCCCCATACATAATGCTAAGTTCCCCTCCCACATGATTCATAATAAGCTCCTACACGACAAAATAAACTATAAAGAAGTCCCTCTCCCCACAAAATACATTTATAAAGAATCCCCCCACACTCCTATAGCACTTAGAGCAATGTCCCCTCCCCCACAAAATCGATCTGTAAAAAATACACACAAAGTACCTCTAACCTAGTCTCCCCTCCCCCACAAAATCGATCTTTTAAAAAAAAAAAAACATCCTGTTACACATCACATAAAGCCCCCTCTCTCCCCCTCCCTCACACAGCACATAAATAAACATAAATTAAGCTAAAGCTGCTGCACTTACCTGACTCCGGAGCTCCGTGGAGGAGTCTTCACTGTGGCAGCAGCACAGCAGTAAGGAGCAGCGTGAGGTGCTGAGTGTGTGTGAGTACAGGCTGTGCCGATTGGTGGAGCAGACAGAAGCACCTGCTGCTGCTCCTCCAATCAGCGCTCACTTCACGCAGCAGTGCAGAGGCAGGAACATTTCTCCTCTCTTCTGCTCGTACCCACTGGCAGTGGCGTAACTACCGCGGTAGCAGCAGTAGCGGCTGCTACGGGGCCCGGGGCTTGAGGGGGCCCGGTGGCGCCGCTAGCAGCCGTTATGGCTACTACAGCGGTAGCGTCGCTACTGTGGGGCCCGCGACGCCGAGCCTTACACAGGCCATCTCATGCCTGTAGGTGTCGCTAGCACCGGAGGGGGCCCCAGTGCTAGCGGCAGCCAAATACATGAATGGCCGGGCATGTTCCGTGCCTGACCATCCAGTGCCTTACAATGACACTGATTGGCTAGCGGCGCGATGACATCATCGCGCCGCTTCCATGCTTGGAAGGCGCTGATTGGCGGGGCAAGTCATTCTGCCCCGCCAATCAGCGTCATTGGAGGACGCTCGTTCAACTCCTGCAGACATGCTCAGAAGAGAGCATGTCTGCATCGCCAGTGAACAGCGTGGGAACCGGAGAATGTGAGTATGTCAAGTTTTTGTTTTTTTTCCCCTCATAAAAATGTGAATGGCATTATCTATGAGGGGGGGAGGGGGGGGGGTCATCTTTATGTGGGCTATTATATATAGGGGGTCTATATGTGGGGCAGTAGCTACAGGGGGGGTCTATATGTGGGGGTGTGGGCCATTATATACAGGGGGCTCTATATGTGGGCCATTATATACAGGGGGGTCTATATGTGGGGGTGTGGGCCACTATATACAGGGGGCTCTATATGTGGGGGTGTGGGCCACTATATACAGGGGGCTCTATATGTGGGCCATTATATACAGGGGGCTCTATATGTGGGCCACTATATACAGGGGGGTCTATATGTGGGGGTGTGGGCCACTATATACAGGGGGCTCTATATGTGGGGGTGTGGGCCACTATATACAGGGGGCTCTATATGTGGGCCATTATATACAGGGGGCTCTATATGTGGGCCACTATATACAGGGGGGGTCCATATGTGGCCCACTATATACAGGGGGGTCTATATGTGGGCCACTATATACAGGGGGGTCTATATGTGGGACACTATATACAGGGGTGGGTTACCTGTGGGGCACTAGCAACAGGGTGGCTATATGTAGTGCACAGTCTACAGGGGTGGGCTATATGTGGGACACTATATACAGGGGGAGCTATATGTGAGACACTATATACAGAGGTGGGCTATACGTGGAGCACTAACTATAGGGGAAGCTATATGTAGGGCAGCACGGTGGCTCAGTGGTTAGCACTATTGCCTTGCAGCTCTGGAGTCCATATGTGGGCACTATCTACAGGGGCTTCTATGTAGGTCACTATCTACAGGGGCCATGTTGTGTGTTTGTGACAGTTATATTTAGATGTGTTGAGAATTTTAACTTTGTTTACAGGTGCAGAAATGTTTTAAAAGTGAGAAGCTGAAGACATCTAAACGGAAAACTGCAGAAATGGGTCATGGCCGGGAGAAATCCATCATAGAGGTCTGGACCGGAGGGAGAAGAAAAGAACTAGAATCTGAGACGTCACCGGTGAGTCACTTAATATAAATGTTTATTCTGCCTCTAATCAGTATTGTAGTCACTGTATGATCTGCAGCGAGATGATGGTGATAGGATTTTTTTTGTGAAACCGCATCTCCCAGCATATCCTTACCATTGTTCCGGCCATGCTGGGAGCTGTAGTTTTACGCCGTACAAACTTATACGCAGTGGCGTAACTACCGCTATAGCAGCCGTAGCGACTTCTACAGGGCCTGCAGCATGAGGGGGCCCGTGCCACCCGCCGGCACGGCCCCCTCCCATGGCCGCAGGCTCCGCTAGCAGCCGCTATGGCTGCTACAGCGCGACGCCACTGAAGGGGTTGTTCCTACATAAGACATGTATCCCCTATCCACAGGATAGGGGATACATGTGTGATCGCTGGCAGCGATGAGGAGAACGGGGGACCGAAAGTCCCCCCTAAGTTCTCCATGACAAACCTCGGACTTCCGGGGTCTGTGTCGGCAGCTCCGTAGAAATGAATGGAGCGCCGGTCGCGCTTGTGCGCATGCGTGACCAGCGCTCCTTTCATTTTTATTGAACTGCGCAGACGCCGGAAGTCCGAGGTTAGTCATGGAGAACTTCGGGGGACTTTCGGTCCCCCGTTCTCCTTATCGCTGCCAGTGATCACACATGTATCCCCTATCCTGTGGATAGGGGATGCATGTCTTTTGTAGGACAAACTATAGGACGTTTTTTTTGGGGGGGGGGGGGGGCTATATAGCGTTATCTACAGGGGGGGCTGTATGGCGTTATCTACAGGGGGGCTGTATGGCGTTATCTACAGGGGGGCTGTATGGCGTTATCTACAGAGGGAGTCTGTATGGCGTTATCTACAGGGGGGCTGTATGGCGTTATCTGCAGGGGCTGTGTATGGTGCTATCTATAGGGGGGCGCTGTGTGGTGGAATCTATAGGGAGGCACTATCTACAAGGGGGGGGGGGGGTTGTGTGATACCCAGCAGAGGGGGGGGCCCCAGTCAAAAGTTTGCTATGGGGCCCAGTCTTTCCTAGTTACGCCCCTGCCCACTGGCGCCCCCCTTACAGCATGGCGCCCGGCGCCCTGTGCGACCGCACGTGTCGCACATAGCTAAGGCCGGCCATGACTGCAGGTAACACTACTACATTATCTGTACTCAAAGTTATCATTGTGTCATCTGTGGTGTTACATAGGACTGCAGGTAACACTACTACATTATCTGTACCCAGAAAGCTATCACTGTATTATCTGTTGTGTTACATAGAACTGCAGGCAACAGCTACTACATTATTTGTAATCAGAGTTATCACTGTGTTATCTGTGGTGTTACATAGGACTGCAGGTAACACTACTACATTATCTGTACTCAGAGATATATCACTGTGTTATCTGTGGTGTTACATAGGACTGCAGGTAACATCTACTACATTATCTGTACTGTGTAGCAGAGCTGAGATTGTAATTTAGCAAACAGTACAGATAATGTAGTAGATGTTCCCTGCAGTCCTATGTAACACCACAAATAACACAGTGATATCTCTCTGAGTACAGATAATGTAGTAGTGTTATCTGCAGTCCTGTGTAACACCACAGATAACACAGTGATATCTCTCTGAGTACAGATAATGTAGTAGCTGTTACCTGCAGTCCTGTGTAACACCACAGATGATACAATGATATCTCTCTGAGTACAGATAATGTAGTAGATGTAAGAGACAAACACATGCAGAGAGACAGAGACACACACACACAGACACACACAGAGACACATTACACACTACACACACATAAACACACAGACACTCACCATGTCACCTTGCTGACAGCATCACAGGTCAGGACAGGCTGTGTGTGGGCGGAGCTTCCTCTTCTGCTTCTCGGAAGAGCACAGAGTAGAGGAGAACTGGAAGGCTGCAGCACGGGAGTGGACCTGTCCCCTGACCTGACTCATCTGACCTCATGTCACTGACGTGAGGTCAGGTGACTGGACTGGTCCACTCCATGGCCGTCACAGACCACAGTCAGAACGCCGTAATGTCCTGGCTCTTCCTAAGCTGCTGCAGGTGTCCGATATACGGGGCGCCTATCCTCCGGGTTGCGCCCGGGGCACATGCCCCGCCTGCCCCCCCCTAGCTACGCCCCTGCCAACTAAATAACCGAATATACACGATTTGCAATGCATATGCTCCTAACAGCAAGCAAATCCATTTTCTTAAGGCCTCATGCACACGGCGTGCCTGTAATCATGGCCATGCCCGTAATCATGGCTGCAGCCCGCATTATCGGGCCATTCTCCCATACAAAGTGTGGGAGCATGGCCCGTAAAATATGAAAAATAGGACATGCTCCATAATTCCCGGCAGAGTTCTACGGTACGGACACCCATCCGTAGTGATACGGAAAGGTGTCCACGGCCAATAGAACTGTATGGGTCCGTAATTGCGGACCATATTACGGTATTAAGGCTCAGTGCCCATTTTTCAAACCTGACATATTTCACTTTACGTGGTAATAACTTCGGAATGCTTTTACCTATCCAAGCAATTCTAAGACTGTTTTCTCGTGACACATTGGGCTTTATGTTAGTGGTAAAATTTGGTCGATACATTGTGTTTATTTGTGAAAAATAGCAAAATTTAGAGAAAAGTTTGAAAAATTAGCATATTTTTTTATTTAAATGTATCTGCTTGTAAGGCAGATGGTTATACCACACAAAATAGTTACTAATTAACATTTCCCATATGTCCATATAATTTTTTGAACATTCTTTTATTTTGCTTGGATGTTACAAGGCTTAGAACATGAGCAGCAATTTCTCATATTTTCAAGGAAATTTCAAAAGCCTTTTTTTAGGTACTAGTTCAGTTCTGAAGTGGCTTTGAGGGGCCTATGTATTAGAAACCCCCATAAAACACCCCAATTTTAAAACTAGACCCCTCAAAGTATTCAAAACAGCATTTAGAAAGTTTCTTAACCCATTAGGCGTTTCACAGGAATTAAAGCAATGTGAAGAAATTCAAATTTAATCATTTTTTTCTGTAACACAGAAGGTTTGACCAGAGAAACACTACCAAATATGTATTGTCCAGAATCTGCAGTTTTTAGAAATAACCCACATGTGGCCCTAGTGTGCAAGTAGACTAAAACACAGGCCTCAGAAGCAAAGAAGCACCTGGTGCATTTTGGGGCCTCTTTTTTATAAGAATATATTTTAGGCACAATGCCGGGTTTCAAGACGTCTTGTGGAGCCAAAAGTGACACCATTTTGGAAACTGTACCCCTCCAGGAATTCATTTATGGGTGTCGTGATCATTTAGACCCCACAGTTCCACTGAACTTATTTGAATTGGGCTGTGAATTAAAAAAAATATAACATTTTCCAATAATATGTGGTTTTTGCTCAAAATGTCTTATTTTTACAAGGCATAAAATACCACATTTTTAACATTTTACAGTTGAAACCCCCTATAAGTGACCCCAGTCCTGCTTGGGCACACAGCAGGGCTCAGAAGGAAAAGACCACCATTTGGCCTACTGGACCTTTTCTGGTTCTAAGTCATGTATGCAGAAGTCCTTGAGGTACCAGTACAGTTGAAATCCCCGAGAAGTGACCCCATTTTAAAAACGACACCCCTTAAGACATTCGTCTAGAGGTGTAGTGAGTATTTTCACCCCACAGGTACTGTATAAAAGATAATGCGCAGCAGATGGTGCAGAGTGAGATTTGAAATTTTCTATATATATATATGCCATTTCAGTGTCCGATATATTGTGCCCAGCATGTGCCACCGGAGATATACACCCCATAAACTGTAATGTGGATTCTCCCGGGTACGGAAATACCCTACATCTTTCTGTTATCTGCTGCCTGGGCACACGGCAGTGCTCAGAAGGGAAAGATGAGGGGGATAAAAAGGGTCAGGGTCAATTAAAAATCAAGGGATGTATGATGAATTCCAAAACAATCTTTCATACAGAGCCCTGGTTTTTCGGGACACGTGTCACATTGATATAATGTGTCCTTCCTTATCCCCCTCTTTGAGCAGACTCTGCACCTCTTTTGACTCTTTCCCTTCTTGCCCGTTAGGGGAACTTCTAGTGGAAAATGTTGCTCTGGTACTACGCCTGTGGCCTCGCTTACAGAAGTACTGGGTGCCCACCCTTCCTGGTCCCTAAAGATTAGGTTCTTGATAACCACCTCTTGAAGTTCCAGGAAAGCTCCCCTCTGGCTTGTACGTCGATGTAGCACGTACGCATTGTACAATGCCATCTGTATGATGTGCACGGCCAGCTTCTTATACCACACCCTCGATTTCCGACAAGTCCACCCCTCCCATGTACCTATTGTAGTCCAGCATGCAGTCTGGTTTGGGGGTCTCTGTACTGGTACCTCGTACAGGTACATGGGTACTGGTGTGGCCATGTATTGTTGTCAATACAAGGACATCTCTCTTGTCCTTGTACTTGACACACAATATGTTGCTGCTAGAATGTGCCCTGCTCTCCCCCCTTCTGAGTGTTTGACAAAGCAGTGTCTTAGGGAGGCCTCTCAGATTTTTTTGTAGCAGTGGTGCATGCCACAGTACTCCTGGAAGCGAGGCCCTTTAAGAGTGGGACGCTGGTATAAAAATTATCCAGGTAGAGGTGGTAACCCTGGTCTAGCAGTGGCTGCACCAAATCCCACCCAATTTTTTCGTTAATTTCCAGTAAGGGGGGGGGGCATTCTGGGGGCTGAATACTGGTGTCCCCTTCATATATTCTAAATTTGCACAGCTTTTACATTTTCACGCCATACCTTTCCCTCTTACTTGGCGGGTACTGGCAGAATTGAAGCCTCCCTTTAAAATGTACCAGGGACTCATCAACAGAAATACACTTCTCGGGGGTGTATGCTTGGGCAAACCGGGCACTGAAATGGGGGTCTCAGTTTATACAAACGGTCAAAACTGGGGTCATCTCGGGATGGGCACTGCTCATTATCAGTATAATGTAAGAAGCGAAGTATTGCCTCATAACGCATCCTGGACATAGCCATGCTAGTACATCGGGTGTGGTATAACATGTCTGTACTCCAGTAGGTCCTAAGGGATGGTTTTTTCAGAAGCCGCATGTTCTAGAGCAGTCACCAGAACTTGCCCAACTCTGCTGCGTCTACAGGAGTCCAGCTGTTGGATTGGGCATAAAATGATGTGGGGTTCTTTGTTGTATACTGATGGGCATATAAATTTGTCTGGGACACTATAAGCTCTATAAATTCATCCGTTAAAAAGAACTTGAAAAAGTTAATCTCACTGAACCCTGCCGTATTAAATTTTACCCTTGGGCTGCCCATGTACTCAGGGATTTCAGGCTCGTAATTGTCCGGTGTGGTGGTCCAAATGGGGTCACTTCGCTCGGGGGTTTCAACTGTTGCGGGGTCACTTCTCTCAGGAGTTTCAACTGTGGTGGAGGTCCTGGGGTGTCTCCTAGGGGGTCCCTCCTCTTCATCACTGGATGAGGTTGATAAATAAAAGAGAGTCTCGCCATCTGACCAGTCTGTGTCAGAGGCAAGAAACACATAGGCCTCTTCAAGAGAAAATGACCTTTGGGACATATTTTATTATTTATGTGTCACACGTGTAAATTGTGTGCTTAGACACGTGTATTGTGTATACAGCAAAATGTGCTCTCTTGCACAGGCAGAGCGTGTGTGCTTGACAAGAACAAAATAAAAGTATACTTTTATTAGTACTACTGGAAGCAATAGACTGCTACCTAAAACTTTTTCTTTTGTTTTTATAGAACGATTCCCTGACACTAACAAACGCTAATAATAGCGGAGATGCTGCAGATAACGAAGTATCTAAACTTTCATATATATATATATATATATATATATATATATATATATATATTTATTTATTTTTTAGTTTTTTTGTTTTTATAGAACGAGTGGACTTCCCTGACACTAAACCAAACCAGGGCGAGGTTTCCTAACACTAAACCTAACTAGATTTTATGTGAACTTCCCTGACACTAAACCTAACAACGCGACGGATTCCTGACACTAAATTCCCTGACGCTATACCTAATGATTCCATGACACTAACAAACCCTAATAGTACCTGAGATGCTGCGGATAACGATATATTTTTATATTTATTTATTTATTTTCTTTATAGAACTAATGGACTTCCTTGACACTAAACCTAACTAGGGCAAGGGTACCTAACACTAAAAGGAACTAGATTTTATGTGAACTTTCCTGACCCTAAACCGAACTATGGCGATTTTTTTTTTATATACATATTTTTATATTTTAGTTTTTTGTTTTTATTGAACTAGTGGACTTCCCTGACACTAAACCTAACTAAGGCGAGGGTTCCTAACACTAAACCTAACTAGATTTTATATGAACTTCCCTGACACTAAACCTAACTATGGCGACGATTCCCTGACACTAAACCTAACTGTAACGTCTATGGCCGCGGCCTGTCGTTCTGACACCCTCTGACGGCCGCAGCCATGGACATGTGAGTTCTCGGCGGCATCTCCCTCCTGAGAGACGCCGGCACTCACTTCCTGGCTCAGAGACTGTCTCCCGCAGGGCGCCCGCGCGTGCACGGCCTTAAAGGGCCAGTGCACGCACAATTGCAGGAAATCTGCAATCAGTGCAGAATGCTGCAGGACTATAAAAAGGTCTCTGCCCTCTTGAACATTGCCTGAGCATTGTTGTGTACCTAAAGTTTGTCTTGCAAATGGTCTCCTAGTGTTTTCCAGTTCCCAGTGTTACCCGTTCCTGCTGCCTGTAACCTGTATCCCGTGCTACCGTGCCTCTGTGCCGTCTAGAGTTGAAGTCGAGTTGTGTCTTCCGCTGCATCTACTGTGTCACACCCCGCTGGGTGTCTGTCTACTGCCGGAGCCTCAACTTCAGCCAGAATCACCGCTACTGTCTACATTGCCTCAGGTACCCTTCCTGGACTATAGACTTTGTATTGTACCTGTTTAGCCAGCTGCTATCCTGCTACGCGGTATCCCCAGTGGGTCCACACCCCGCACCGTGACAGTACGCTAAGGCCATGGACCCTGCTGGTCAATTCAAGGGCCTGTCACCCTCCAAAGCCATGCAGGCAGACCTGCAGGATCTGCGAGCATGACAGGATCAACTTATTGTGGCAGTAGACTCCATGGCACAACAGCTAGGGTCGTTAGCTGCTTCCTTCTCTGCTCCTGTTCAAGCTCCTCCGATTGATCCTCCGGCTACACCTCCTGGCAGCTCCGGTTCTGATCCTGCCATTGCCGCCTTGTTTCCATGGAGGCGCAAGTACGTGCAGGGGATTTCTTAACCAGTGTCATAACAACTTCACCCTGCACGCCAGAGCATTTCCTTCAGACGGAGCCAGGATCGCCTTCATCATTTCATTACTTTCTGGGCGAATCCAAACTTGGAACGACAGGGACCCGAGACTTCCAGGGGTTCGGTCAGTTATTCGGTATGGGGTTCGAGGAGCCTGGATGAGTCTCGTCGGCAGCCACTGCTATGCTGAACCTTCGCCAGGAGGACGCCTCTGTAAGCGAATACACCATCCAGTTCCGGACCCTGGCAAGAGAACTGTCCTTCTGGCGTGGCCTATCGCCCGAGATCAAGGACGAACTTGCTGCTCGGTATCTACCATCTATCTTGGATGACCTGATTCTACTTGCTACTCGAGTAGACATAAGGCTCAGAGAGAGATCTCAAGAAGTTCGACAGGAGAGACGGCTTCCTAGGCTGGCGCCCAACTTCCAGAAACCCCTCTTGCCTACTTTTACTGCTCCACCCGAGGTTCCGATGCAGGTGGATCGGCTTAAACTGTCTGTTCAGGAGAAACAGCGCAGGCACACCTCTGGACTCTGTCTATATTGCGGCCTCGCTGGCCATGTCGTGCGTCTGTATCCCCAGAAGCCAAAAAACTCCAGCGCCTAGGATTGGTTGGAGAGACAACCCTGGGCGATACAGCATTTAATAAAGGACTCTCCTCCAAACTGTTCATTCCTGTGACCATCGTCACTGGCGAGAGGCCCCATCCAGTCTCTTCCTACCTGGACTCTGGCTCTGCAGCCAATTTCATCTGCCAAGACCTTGTGGATCTTCTTCAGTTGCCCACTGTTCTGCTGGAAAGGCCGTTGATCGTTGCCTCGGTAGATGGACTGCCGCTGCCTGACCCAATTCTGTCTGTGACCAAGCTGTTGAGACTTCAATTGGGAACCCTTCACTCTGAGCTCATCTCCCTGTTTGTCCTGACCAAGGCCGTCAACCCTGTGCTGCTGGGTTTGCCTTGGCTCCATCTACACGCCCCAGTCCTGGATTGGAACTCCGGAGAAATTCTCCAGTGGGGTCCCAAGTGTCTCAACCGCTATCTGGGGCATATCCATCCTCCTCAGTCTCTTCTGCATCAGTCGTTGGCAGAGTTGCCTCCTTGTTACTCTCTGTTCTCAGATGTCTTCGACAAGAAGGAAGCAGAGACGTTGCCGCCACATCGAGCATATGATTGTCCTATCGACTTGGTTCCTGATTCGTCCCCTACTCGCAGTAGAGTATACCCTCTCTTCTTACCTGACACTCCGTCTATGTCGGCCTACATTAAGGAGAATCTGGAGAGGGGCTTCATACGTAAATTCTCATCCCCGGCCAGAGCCGGGTTTTTCTTTGTCAAGAAAAAAGATAGATCCCTCCAACCCTGCATTGACTACCGGGGTCTCCAACAGATCACGGTGAAGAACAGGTACCCATTGCCTTTGATTTCGGAACTGTTTGATCGCATACGGGGTGCAAATATTTTTTCTAAACTAGATCTGCAGTGGGCTTACAATCTAATCCGTATTCGTCAGGGTTACGAGTGGTGGAAGACTGCATTTAATACACGTGATGGACACTATGAATACCTGGTCATGCCTTTCGGCCTGTGTAATGCCCCCGCGGTGTTTCAAGAATTTGTCAATTACACTTTTCGTGATCTCCTCTATGTCTGTGTTGTGGTGTATCTCAATGACATTTTGATTTTTTCCCCAGATCTTGTAACTCATCAGAGTCATGTCTACCAGGTTTTGCTTCGAATAAGGGAGAATCATCTTTATGCCAAGCTGGAGAAGTGCGTGTTTGAAAAAAAGTCTCTACCCTTACCTGGGCTATATCATTTCCGATCAGGGTCTCAAAATAGACCCTGAGAAGGTAAAGGCTGTCCTGGAATGGCCCCGCCCCCAAGGCTTAAGGGCCATACAACGCTTCCTGGGATTCGCCAACTTCTACCGGCTGTTCATTCCCAACTTCTCTCCATTGACAGCTCCCATCTCTATCCTCAGCAAAAAAGGCATGAATGCCAAGTTGTGGACTCCGGAAGCAGAAACCGCATTTAAAATCTTAAAAAAGGCTTTCACGTTAGCCTCTATTCTTCATCACCGTAATGTATCCCTACAGTTTTCATTAGAGGTGGACGCTTCCTCTGTTGGTGCTGGTGCACTTTTGTTCCAGAGAGGTTCAAAAGGCAAGACTGTGGTATGTGGCTACTATTCTAAGCGTTTTTTTCCTGCAGAGCGCAACTACTCGATTGGGGATCGTGAGTTACCGGCCATCAAGCGGGCCCTGCAGGAGTGGAGACACCTACTGGAAGGCGCAAGCTCATCCTATCCTGGTCTTCACGGACCACAAGAACCTGACCTATCTACAGATGGCTTAACGGCTGAATCCTCGCAAGCCAGGTGGTCGTTGTTCTTTGCTCGGTTCCGGATCAAACTCCATTACCGACAAGAATGTGGGGGCCGATGCCTTGTCTAGGTCATTTCAAACAGAGGACACTGAGGAGTCCCCACAGAATATTATTGATCCTTCCGCCATCTTCTCGGTTAACCCTCTGCAAGTTAGAGACATTCCTCCGGGAAGGACTGAGGAAGAATCCTTCGCTGGGGTCACAGTTCCAAGCTGGCAGGTCACGCGGGTGCCCGTAAGACCCGAGACCTAATTGCCTGTCAGTTCTGGTGACCCACGCTGCCCAAAGACGTCGTGGACTTTGTCTCCTCCTGTACGGTATGCGCAGCAAACAAAGTTGCCCACTCCAGAACAGCCAGTCTGCTCCAACCACTGCCTGTGCCCAATGCCCCCTGACAGCATGTTGCTATGGACTTTGTCACAGATCTGCCTCTCTCTGTGGGATGCAGTGTGATCTGGGTGGTGGTGGATCGATTTTCTAAAATGGCTCATTTTGTTTCCCTGACTAGCCTGCCTTCTGCTGCTCGACTGGCCGACCTCTTCATTCAACACATCTTCCATCTGCACGGCTTACCTCTGCATATTGTCTCGGATAGAGGGGTCCAGTTCACCTCGAAGTTCTGGAGAGCACTCTGCGGCCTCCTCGGTGTAAAGTTGGACTTCTCCTCGGCTTATCCTCCTCAGTCCAATAGACAAGTCAAAAGGGTTAACCAGATTATGGAGAACTATCTGCGGCACTTTGTCTCCAGACGGCATGATGACTGGGTGCAGCTGCTCCAGTGGGCTGAGTTCTCCTATAATAACCATACTAGTGAGTCCACCACCTCCAGTTCGTTCTTCATCGTCTACGGCCAACATCCTCGTATACCTCTTCCTGTCTCTATTTCCCAGGTGCCTGCAGCTGACTCTACCTTCAGGGACTTTCTGCAGATATGGCAACAGACACGATCTTCTATTCTGCTGGCGGTGGAACACATGAAGAGTAAGGCAGAAACTAGAAGACGAGAACCTCCCTAGTTTCTTCCACGTACAAAGGTCTGGCTGTCTTCCAGGAATATCGGGCTGAGGGTGCCGTCTTGCAAGTTTGCTCCCAGGTTCCTCCATGTCTCCTTGCTGAAGCCTGTGGTCCTGTACCGCTACTCCAGGACTCCTAGTTCAGCAGTGGCTCCTGGCGGCTCGTCAGGGACTTTCGAAGTGAGGTAGATCCAGGCCACCAAGAAAGTAGGAGGAAGATCGTTTTATTTGGTGGATAGGAGGGGAATGGTCCAGAGGAGAGGTCTTGGGAGCCAGAGGAGAAAATCGATGCCCCTGTCCTCATGAAGAGATTTCTCTCCCGCTCTGGTCCCAAGAAGAGGGGGCGTAAGAGGGGGGATACTGTAACATCTATGGCCGCGGACCATCGTTTAGACTTACCCTCTGATGGCCCCGGCCATGGATGTCTGTGTTCTCGGCGGCATCTCCCTCCAGGGAGCCGCCGGCACTCACTTCCGGGTTCTGAGACTATTTCCCGCAGGGGGCCGGCGCCCGCATGTGCATGGCCTTAAAGGGCCAGTATGCCTCCAGTTGTTAATAATCAGTAATTAGCCCAGAATGCTGCTGGACTATAAAAAGGGCTCTGCCCTCTTGATCATTGCCTGAGCGTTATTGTGTCCCTGAAGTTTGTCTTGCAAATGGTCTCCTAGTGTTTTCCAGTTCCCAGTGTTACCCGTTCCTGCTGCCTGTACCCTGTATCCCGTGCCTCTGTGCCATCTACAGTGAAAGTTAAGCTGTGTCTTCCGCTGCATCTACTGTGCCATCTACAGTGAAAGTCAAGTCGTGTCTTCTGCTGCATCTACTGTGCCATCTACAGTGACAGCCAAGTTGTGTCACCGCTACTGTCTACATTGCCTCAGGTACACTTTCTGGACTATAGACATTGTATTGTACCTAGTTGGCCAGCTGCTATCCCGCTACACGGTACGGGCCAGTGGGTCCACACCCCGCGCCGTAACACTGAAGTCATCTGAGCGGCAAACTGCAGAAATGGGCTGTGGCCGGGAAAAGTCGTCATAGAGGTCTGTACCGGATGGAGAAGAAAAGAGAAAAACTAACAACTAGAATCTGAAAAGACGTCACCGGTGAGTCACTTAATGTAAATGTTTATTCTGCTTCTAATCAGTACTATAGTCACTATATGATCTGCAGCGAAATGATAGGTGGTATGATTTTTTTTGTTGTGAAACAGCAACTCTCAGCATATCCTTACCATTGTTCGGACCATGCTGGGAGCTGTAGTTTTACGCCATAAAAACCTGTACGGCAGGGTTTGCACTAAATTGAGCTGTATTTGTGCTGAAGCGGTTTTTATGTTCTGAGCTTGTTTCTGGTGCTTTATTTATGCACTGAACTCAGTTCTGGAGCTGTATATATGTACTGAGCTTGGTTCTGGTGTTATATATATGTAGTTAGCTTGGTTCTGGTGATGTATTTATGTGCTAAGCTTGGTTCTGGTGATGTATTTATATGCTAAGCTTGGTTCTGATGTTGTATACGTATATGTAGTGAGCTATGTTCTGGTACTGTATGTATGTCAGAGCTTGGTTATGATGCTGTAATTATGTACTGAGCTTGGTTCAGGTGCTGCATATATGTACTGAGTTTGGTGCTGGAGCTGTATGTATGTATTGAGCTTGGTTCTGGAGCTGTATATATGTATTGAGCTTGGTTCTGGAGCTTTATATATTCACTGAGCTTGGTTCTGGTGTTGTATATACATACTGAGCTTGGTTCTGGTGTTGTATATATGTACTGAGCTTGGTTCTGGTGTTGTATATATGTGCTGAGCTTGGTTCTAGTGTTTTTATGTACTGAGTTTGGTTGTGGTACTGTAAATATGTCAGAGCTTGGTTCTGATGCTGTAATTATGTAGAATATATTTCTAATAACAAAATTGTAGGGCAGATGGAATTGTTTTCAATTCAATGTATATTTAATGGGAACCTGTCAGGTAGTTTTAACCCCTTGAATGGCCACCATGCAGTAATACATTACCTGACAATATTTCCAAATATTCCCCTGTATGTTTTTTTTCAGATGCAGCAAAATCTATAATTTCAACCTTTAAAATGGCACACACTATATGCTAATTACTCATTAAAAGGTCATGGGGCGGTGCCGCTATCCTGAAGAGTCACATAGTCCTGCATCCAAACCCACCTTTCCATGCTTGATTGACATCCCCCTGGCTGATATACATCACTACCAGTCTCCTTCAACTTTCTTGGATGCGCCATTGTCTTGTACTACTTGGGCACTCACCGTGCAGCAAGGTGTACGCTGCCCGGCTGCACTGCACATGCCAGAACAAGGCAACGGCGCATCTGCAAGAGTTGGAGGAGGCTGCTAGTGATGTAAAACAGCCAGCGGGATATCAGTCAAAATCTGGGGGGCGCCATTTCAATTTTCGCCTCAGGCAGTAGAAAAGCTAGAATTCGCCATTTATTGTATTAAAAAAAAGCTTGCCATACATTTAAAGTAAAAGGTCACCTTCACTTGCATATTAGATATTTGCTTATACCCGAATTCCCTCAAATAGTCCTACTCGTTTGTCTGTATCTGAGGAGCAGCAGATCTTCGCTGCAGACGGCCCTGCTCTCTCCCACCCTTATCGACTGTCCTAGCAGAGTTTTTGGGAGGCCCTTCTGGTTTTTCCGGATTGTGCCACAGCCAATGCGCATCGGGACGCAAGGACTTTGAGCAAAGGGACACTATTATAGAATTTATCGATATATAAATGGTACCCTTTGCCAAGCAGCGGATGCACAAGCTCCCACACAATCACTCCATTTTTCTGCAGAAAATTTGATCCATGTGTACAAACCCTAAATGGACACAAAAGTTACAAATGCTTCATTAGTATAGTTTTATGCCACCCAAAAACAGATGCAAAACCCTCCCAAAAAAAAACATACACCTCAGCACACTGTGAAACAGGAGTCCTTGCATACGTGTATGTACACATCAACGTTTTCTGAAATTCAAAGGGGGGCACCATTTAAAGAGGCTCTGTCACCAGTTTTATACTTCCCTATCTCTTACCTAATATAATAGGCGCTGTGTTGTAGATAACTATTGTGTTGTTGTTTTAAAAAAAACGTTTATCTGTCAGTCAGATTTGAAGTTGCATAATGATGAGTAATACTCTCCAAAATGATCTGCTATTTCAGTTGGATTAAGAGTTTTCTTAGATGTGGTTTGTGAGATCAGATGGGCAATTTTATTTTTCATTTTTATATTTTTAACTCTCTTGGCCATGAGAGCATTCGCTTTATTGTTTAGGCTATACTATTGCATACAAAGTTTAGTTAAGTTATGTTCATATTTGTATAGTAGTAATGATCTGAGTTTGTCTCTAGTATGAGTTAATGTTTGGTGGGTTAGAAATGATGCATTTTTTTTTGTTGTGTTTCTAGTCTTCTCAGTTCTGTGGTAATGTAATCCAATTGTTTTTTCCTTTTTTTTGTATTGTGGAATGCTGATATTTTAATAAAAATACCTCGTAAGTACACTAATATCAGGTGTGGCATTGAGTTTGAAGAAGTCCTTGATCTCTTTATGAATGAGTTTCTGGGTTTCCGTACGGGCTAGTAGAAAGTTGTTTAGTCTCCATACGTTCTCTATTTGTGGAATATGAGGTTCATAAATTTTTATAACTAAAGGTGAATGATCAGACCAAGTTATGTCACCTATCTTTATCTCAGTACCTAGCTGTAGAGAGTTTTTATCTGTGAGACAATAGTCTATTCTTGTGTATGTTCTACTGTATGTGGAGAAGAATAATATTTGTAGTCCTTTTTGTTGGCATGAAGACATCGCCAAGTATCATTCAAATTACTATGTAACCATGACACTAATGTTGAGGGCAGTCTCTTATGCTTAGCTGTAGTATCTATTAATGGATCGGAAATTTGATTTAACCCCTTCGCGCTCAGCAACGTACTATTCCGGTGCGCTAAGTGCATCTTTCGCGCTCAGCTCCGGAATAGTATGTCCTGGGGAAAATGCATCGTCATTTTATCCCGGCGTTTCATCGAGCTGTGATGCCTGCTGTTTCCGACAGCTCAGTGTGCAGGGACCAATCGTAGTGGTCCCGCCTCCGCGATCGCTGCTATTGCTTAATTAGTGACGACGAACCAATAGCAGCGATCACATAAGTAATTTCCTGCTCTGACCTCAGATTCTGCCGCACCCGCTCTCTGTTGGAGTTTGAGAGTCGTTGAGAGGGGTTGTGGCATGAGACAGTGCAGTATGGTTTAGAAAAAAAACTTGCAGTATAGTTTACAAAACTTTTCCCACCTTTTATCCACTTCCCACTCCTGTCCTTGTGTTCAGACAAAGGCAGTCTATCTACCGAGGCAACGATCAACAGCCTTTCCAGCAGAACAGTGGGCAATTGATGAAGATCCACAAGGTCTTGGCAGATGAAATTGGCTGCAGAGCCTGAGTCCAGGTAGGCAGAGACTGGATGGGGCCTCTCGCCAGCGACGATAGTCACAGGAATGAACAGTTTGGAGGAGAGTTCTCTATTAAATGCAGTATCGCCCAGGGTTGTCTCTCCAACCAATCCTAGGCGTTGGGTTTTTTGGCTTCTGGAGATACAGACGCACGACATGGCCAGCGAGGCCGCAATATAAAGTCCAGAGGTGCGCCTGCACTGTTTCTCTTGAACAGACAGTTTAAGCCGATCCACCTGCATCAGAACTTCGGGTGAAGCAGTAGAAGAAGGCAAGAGAGGTTGCTGGAAGTTGGGCGCCAGTCTAGGAAGCCGTCTCTCCTGTCAAACTTCTTGAGATCTCTATCTGAGCCTTATGTCCACTCGAGTAGCAAGTAGATCAGGTCGTTCAAGGCAGCTGGTAGATCTCGAGCAGCAAGTTCGTCCTTGATCTCGGGCGATAGGCCATGCCAGAAGTCTGCTACCAAGGCCTCATTGTTCCAGGACAGTTCTCCTGCCAGGCTCCGGAACTGGATGGTGTAGTCGCCCACAGAGGCATCCTCCTGGCGAAGGTTAAAGATAGCAGTGGCTGCCGACGAGACTCGTCCAGGCTCCTCGAATACGGTACGGAATAACCGCACAAACCCCTGGACGTCTTGGGTCCCTGTTGTTCCAAGATTGGATTCGCCCACGCCAGGGTCTTGCCGGCAAGTAGAGACATGATAAAGGCGATCCTGGCTCCATCCGAAGCAAATGCTCGGGCGTGCAGAGTGAAGTGGATATGGCATTGGTTCAGAAACCCCCTGCACATACTTGTGTCTCCATGGAACAGAGGTGGCAATGGCAGCGAGAACAGAGGATCCGAACCGGAGCTGCCAGGAGGTGTAGCAGGAGTGTCGATCGGAAGAGCTTGAATATGAGCAGAGAAGGAAGTAGCTAGCACCCCTAGCTGCTGTGCCATGGAGTCTACTGCCACAAGAAGTTGATCCTGTCGTGCTCGCAGATCCTGCAGGTCCGCCTGCATGGCTTGGGAGGGTGACAAGCTCTTGAATTGACCAGCGGGGTCCATGGCCTGAGCGTATTCACGGCGGGGGTGTGGACCCACTGGGGCGTACCGCGTAGCGGGATAGCAGCTGGCCAACTAGGTACAATACAATGTCTATAGTCCAGAAATGGTACCTGAGGCTATGTAGACAGTAGCAGTGACACAACTTGACTTTCACTGTAGATGGCACAGAGGCACGGTAGCACGGGATACAGGCAGCAGGAACAGGTATGCAACAATGTTCAGGCAAGGATCAAGTCACCAGAGCCCTTTTTATAGTCCAGCAGCATTCTGGGCTAATTACTCATTATTAAACAACTGGACGCGTACTGGCCCGTGCGCGCACTGCTTGAAACAGTCTCAGAACCCGGAAGTGAGTGCCGGCGTCTCCCTGGAGGGAGATGCTGCCGAGAACACAGACATCCATGGCCGGGGCCGTCAGAGAATAAGTCGGAACGACGGTCTGCGGCCATATTTACATTCAGCTTCTCACTTTTCATACATTTCTGCACCTATAAACGAAGATAAAATTCTCATGGTGCCACACACTACGCCCTAAATACAATAGTACCATACACTGTGTCCCTGATTATAATTGCACCATACACTGTGTCCCACACACACACACACACACACACACACACACACTGCTCCCTCTAGATAGTGCCCCCATAGCCCCTGTAGATAGTACCCCCCATAAAGCCTCTGTGGATAGCACCCTACATAGATTCTCTTGTAGATCACGTCCTACATAGATCCCCTTGTGGATAGTGGCCCACATACAGCACCCTGAAGTTAGTGCCCCACATATATCAAACTGTAGATAGTACCTTACATATTGCCCCCTGTAGATAGTGCTTTACATATAGCCCCTCCCTGTAGATAGTGCTCTACATATAGCCCCCTGCAGATTGCGCTCTACATATAGCACCCCCTGTAACTAGTGCCCCCATATATAGCCCCTCCTGTAGATAGTGCCCCACTTATAGCCCACCCCTATAGATAGCTCCTTACTTATTGAGCCCCTTGTATATAGTGCCCCACATATAGCCCCCCTGTAGATAGTTTCCCACATATAACTTCCCCGCTGTAGATTGTGACCCACATATAGCACCACCTGTATATAGTGCCCCACATATAGCCACCCCTGTTGATTGTGCAACACATATAGCTCCCCTTGTAGATAGTGCACTACAAATAGCCCCCGTGTAGATAGTGAACTACATATAGCCCCCCTGTAGATTGTGCCCCACATATAGCTCTCCTTGTCAGTGGCGTAACTACCGCGGTAGCAGCAGTAGCGGCTGCTACGGGGCCCGGGGCTTGAGGGGGCCCGGTGGCGCCGCTAGCAGCCGTTATGGCTACTACAGCGGTAGCGTCGCTACTGTGGGGCCCGCGACGCCGAGCCTTACACAGGCCCTCTCATGCCTGTAGGTGTCGCTAGCACCGGAGGGGGCCCCAGTGCTAGCGGCAGCCAAATACATGTATTAGCACTGAATGGCCGGGCATGTTCCGTGCCTGACCATCCAGTGCCTTACAATGACACTGATTGGCTAGCGGCGCGATGACATCATCGCGCCGCTTCCATGCTTAGAAGGTGCTGATTGGCGGGGCAAGTCATTCTGCCCCGCCAATCAGCGTCATTGGAGGACGCTCGTTCAGCTCCTGCAGACATGCTCAGAAGAGAGCATGTCTGCATCGCCAGTGAACAGCGTGGGAACCGGAGAATGTGAGTATGTCAAGTTTTTGTTTTTTTTCCCTCATAAAAATGTGAATGGCATTATCTATAGTGGGGGGGGGGGGGGTCATCTTTATGTGGGCTATTATATATAGGGTTCTATATGTGGGGCAGTAGCTACAGGGGGGTCTATATGTGGGGCAGTAGCTACAGGGGGGGTCTATATGTGGGGGTGTGGGCCACTATATACAGGGGGCTCTATATGTGGGCCATTATATACAGGGGGCTCTATATGTGGGCCACTATATACAGGGGGGGGGTCTATATGTGGGCCACTATATACAGGGGGCTCTATATGTGAGCCATTATATACAGGGGGCTCGATATGTGGGCCACTATATACAGGGGGGTCTATATGTGGGCCACTATATACAGGGGTGGGTTACCTGTGGGGCACTAGCAACAGGGTGGCTATATGTAGTGCACAGTCTACAGGGGTGGGCTATATGTGGGACACTATATACAGGGGGAGCTATATGTGAGACACTATGTACAGAGGTGGGCTATACGTGGAGCAATAACTATAGGGGAAGCTATATGTAGGGCAGCACCGTGGCTCAGTGGTTAGCACTATTGCCTTGCAGCTCTAGAGTCCATATGTGGGCACTATCTATAGGGGCTTCTATGTAGGTCACTATCTACAGGGGGCACGGTGTGTGTGTGTGTGTGTGTGTGTGTGTGTGTGTGTGTGTGTGTGTGACAGTTATATTTAGATGTGTTGAGAATTTTAACTTTGTTTACAGGTGCAGAAATGTTTTAAAAGTGAGAAGCTGAAGACATCTGAACGGAAAACTGCAGAAATGGGTCATGGCCGGTAGAAATCCATCATAGATGTCTGAACCGGAGGGAGAAGAAAAGAACTAGAATCTGAGACGTCACCGGTGAGTCACTTAATGTAAATGTTTATTCTGCCTCTAATCAGTAATGTAGTCACTGTATGATCTGCAGCGAGATGATGGTGATAGGATTTTTTTTGTGAAACCGCATCTCCCAGCATATCCTTATCATTGTTCAGGCCATGCTGGGAGCTGTAGTTATACGCCGTACAAACCTATACGCAGTGGCGTAACTACCGCTATAGCAGCCGTAGCGACTTCTACAGGGCCTGCAGCATGAGGGGGCCCGTGCCACCCGCCGGCACGGCCCCCTCCCATGGCCGCAGGCTCCGCTAGCAGCTGCTATGGCTGCTACAGCGCGACGCCACTGAAGGGGTTGTTCCTACATAAGACATGTATCCCCTAATCACAGGATAGGGGATACATGTGTGATCGCTGGCAGCGATGAGGAGAACGGGGGACCGAAAGTCCCCCCTAAGTTCTCCATGACAAACCTCGGACTTCCGGGGTCTGTGTCGGCAGCTCCGTAGAAATGAATAGAGCGCCGGTCGCGCTTGTGCGCATGCGTGACTAGCGCTCCTTTCATTTTTATTGAACTGCGCAGACGCCGGAAGTCCGAGGTTAGTCATGGAGAACGTCGGGGGACTTTCGGTCCCCCATTCTCCTTATCGCTGCCAGCGATCACACATGTATCCCCTATCCTGTGGATAGGGGATGCATGTCTTTTGTAGGACAAACTATAGGCCGTTTTTTTTTTGGGGGGGGGGCTATATGGCGTTATCTACAGAGGGGTTCTGTATGGCATTATCTACAGGGGGGGCTGTATGGCATTCTCTACAGGGGGGACTGTATGGCATTCTCTACAGGGGGGACTGTATGGCGTTATCTACAGGGGGGCTGTATGGCGTTATCTACAGAGGGGGTCTGTATGGCGTTATCTACAGGGGGGCTGTATGGTGTTATCTGCAGGCGGCTGTGTATGGTGCTATCTATAGGGGGCGCTGTGTGGTGGAATCTATAGGGAGGCACTATCTACAAAGGGGGGGGGTTGCGTGATACCCAGCAGAGGGGGGGCCCTAGTCAAAAGTTTGCTATGGGGCCCAGTCTTTCCTAGTTACGCCCCTGCTCCTTGTATATAGTGCCACACATTAAGCCTCCTGTGTAGATAGTGTCCCACATATAGCCTCCCCTGTAGATTGTGCCTCACATATAGCTCCCCTCCCTGTAGATAATGCCAATTATACTTTTAAGTGGGAAAAAAAACTCTACATACTCACTTTGATCCCGTTCCTGCGCTGTCCGGTGTCAATGTAGACCTGCTATCTTCTGAGCAGGTCTGATGGGGCTGAATGACGCAAGTGGTGTGACGACGTCATCGCACCGCTTGCGTCGTTGAAAGGCGCTGATTGGCAGGGTAGAATGACTTCTCGCCAATCAGCGCCTCTCAACAATGAAAGTGGTGCAATGACGTCATCGCGCCTCTAGCATCGTTGAAAGCCGCTGATTGGTGGGGCAAGTCATTCTGCCCTGCCAATGAGCGTCATTATAAGTTGCTGAATGGTCGGGCACGGAACTTGCCTTGCCATTCAGCGCTTATGAATGTAATTGTATCTGCGTCCTATAGACAATAGGGATGTTACGATACCAGAATTTGGAATTTGATACCGATACTTCGTTTAGTATTGTGATTTCGATACCAATTCGATACTTTGCCAGCAGTAATTTAAAAAAAAAAAAAGTTCTTCCATTTTCTGTGAGGCGCGTGGTGTGATGAATGTAACCTCCACGTGACTCACATTAATAGTAATTAACCCCATCATGTTTCTCAGTCATAATCGGTTAATGTGTGAGGTACATGATTGGGTTAATTACTATTAATGTGAGGCACATGGAGGTTAAATTCATCATCACACCTCGTGCCCCACAATAAGTGATAGAAAGCAGTTTTATTTTATTTTTTTACAGCGTACACATCATAAATGATGCAAAAAAATTGTTGTGCAGCGCCAATACCGAATGTGTGTGTTTTATGTATTGAGACTTATTTTAATGTTTATTGTAACAAAGGTGTATGTGTATTTTTTATTTATTTAACAATACGTTATGTTTTTACTTTTATTTTTTAAAACTTTAATGTACTGGCATATATCTATATTACAGTACATTAGCCTGTGTACGGATAGTACACAGGCAGTTGTTAGGACATACCTAAGTATGCCCTAACAACAGGAAATATGGTAAGACAGCCTTGGGGTCCTTCAATGGACGCTGAGCTGTCTGCCCATATATGGTATGTCCCTCAATTGCGTCACAGGAATTCCCTGTGACGCGATCCAAGGGGCATCCCCCCATCTCATTTTCCCCTGAATGATGCAGTCAGCTGTGATCGCAGTATTCACGGAAATAACGGCAGAGATGAGAGGTTTCTTTGATCTCCGCCAGCGGAGCTGCGGCTGTGTAATAGTCATTGCCCTGCTCCTGACAGGAAGTGCGTGCGCAGTCAGCATGAGGTGATGCGGCCAGTGCTGCACTAATCAGCGGCAGTTCAGGCACTGAAGACAGAACTTGGGGGGATGTTTTGCAGTGCACCCGCCATATTCTGTCTTCCGTGCTGCCGCTCATTAGTGCTGTGCCGGCCGATTCACATCATCCTGACCCCGCGCACTTGTTATCAGGACTCAGGAGCGCAGCAATGACTGTATCACACAGCCGCAGCCCCGCTCTCATACATTCATGTGTTACGATAGTTAGCTGTACGACCACACAGCTAAGTATCTAAATACATGATATAACGGTATCCAACCGTTTGGGGATGCACAGTATCGAAATTTTGATGCATCGTGCATCCCTAATAGACACAGGTACAATTAGTGCAGGAGTGGGTGGCGGCGTCTGGTTTCAGTTGCGCCGCCGCCCCCTCAGAGAGTCAGCAGGCCGCCGCCTGAGGTGAGAAGCTCATCCCGCCTCATGCTCGGTGCAGCCCTTTATTATAAATTGAAGCACGGTCTGTAATTCAGTTTTTCCCTTAGATCACAGAACTGGTCGGTGCAAAACATGTGGGTTTCTTCGGTCCAGCTCAGTTTTTTATTGCATTAATATTAACTGCAGCAGCACAGACTGGTCTTGTAGAGAACATAATGTGTGGTGAGGAGATAATATATTTTGCAGTAGATGTGCATGTTCTGGAACAATCAATACTGAAAACAAGTAAAAGCTGTTAACATATTATATGCATATAGCTATCTATCTAATCTATCTATCTATCTATCTATCTATCTATCTATCTATCTATCTATCTATCTATCTATCTATCTATCTATCTATCTATCTATCTATCTATCTACCTATCTCAACACATACCACCCTGACATATGCCAAGAAGGACATTCTTTTGGCCTATGTCGAGTCAATGGGGCTATATGGATACCATTTGTGTATGCGACTTGAGCTTTCCCGACGCATACGCCCAACAAACACTGAAAATACAGTGTGAGCATAGCCTAAGCTGATGTGCTGATGGCTTTTTATTGTACTTCTAATATAGATTCACCTTTTAAAAAATACCTCAGTGCGCTGGACTTTTACTGCTATTCTTACCATTTGCTGACAGCAATGCATGAACCGAGTTTGCGTGGATTTTCAAAGCAATGTTGAACTTATCAAAGAAACTTTTATTTGGGCTTGTGCTTCTCTGGTACTACTGATATTGATATTTATGTTTGTAAATACCTTTGCATTATGTAGGACAAAATGCTAAGCCTTGTAACGACTGATGGTCCCCCAGGAGGACTTAAAAAAAAACGCTCAAGGCGGGGCTTAGCTATGGCGGAGTAAGCACGCACATCGGGGGAGCTCCGTGCAGCGAAGTGCTTAATAGCAGCCTGAGCCCGTCTAAGACCGGCAGGAGATGCCAGCAAAACGCAGGGGACAAGGCACTACACCCTCCCGCTCCCTACATAGCTTGCAGACGCAGAGTGCTAGCATGGAGCGCTTCCTATCAGCGGCGTCTGCTTCTCAACTCCCAGGTGTCATGGCGGACCCGGCACTGCATCCTGCCACGTGCAGATCTACGGGCCTTCAGCACGCAGCAGCAGGAGCACAAGCGCAGGGACAGAGGATCGCACCACAGCCTGGGGCCAGCAGTTATGAGGTACCGCACGTGTCCCCTATCCTATCTAGCCGTGTACTTCAACCAGCCACCGTGTCCCTGCCCAGAAGCCCAGATACTGATTCTGTCCATTTACAGCCTGCATTGCATGCAGATTTACATCTGCTCAGGGAACTGATCCAAGCTTTACCTACCAGGCAGGACTTAGATTCCCTGGTGACCAGAATTGAACAGTCCCACCAACAAGATATCGCTGCCTTACAGCAAGAAGTGGATAGGGTGGACACTAGGATTACCGACACAGACCAAGCGGTCTCCAATATTGACAGCAGAGTGCTAGCTCTGGAGCAGGCAGCCATTTCCAGCAGAACACATATACAGTCTCTGGCGTTACAGTTAGACGATCAGGAGAACAGGGGTCGCAGGAATAATATCCGTCTGAAAGGCCTCCCAGACCTGGGTCCCAGAGATGACCTTCCAGCCAGGATAACTGCCATCTTTAATATGGTCACTAACAGGCCGTTGGAAGCGACATTTTTGCTAGATCGTGTCCATAGGGTCTCTCGGCCTGGTCCGAACGACCCAGCCAACCCTCGTGATGTTCTGTGTAGACTACATTACTACTCGGACAAGGATTTAATCATTCAAGGCGCGTGGTCACATGGCCCGGTCACGGTGGATGAATGCAGGGTCACGATATATCCAGATGTCTCCCCACGCACGCTCTATATGAGGCGCCTCCTGCATCCACTACTAGAGAAGATCAAAGCTGCGGGAGCCACTTATAGATGGGGTCACCCGTTCCACGTGGTCGTAAGGAAAGAATCAGCCACCTTTCTTTTGCGCCATTTCTCAGATTTGGAGGCCTTATTCAATTTCCTGCAGATCTAGTCGTTTCCAGTCCCGGATTGGCTGGCATTGGACAGGCCGGAACCATCGCAACGCCGGCGCGCTCGGCGCCCTAGCCAACATCTCGACAGACCTTCGATCCGAGAGTCATTAAGGTCTCAGCCGGACCTTTCGCTACTACTACCGCCCGAGGCCTGACGTGGATTACCCTCGGAAGTATCCTCAAATCTCCGTGGCATTATCTGATCTACAGTTTATAGCGCTGGGCTCCTCACAGCGCCTAGCGTCTGTTTTTTTGTTGCAGGTTGTTCTGACAGTCCCTCTGTGAAGTGCCTTTTCTCAACGGAACTTTGTGTGCAGTCCTGGTTCTTTCTGAGACTTCCGTGGACAGTGAACTGTCACCAAAGACTCCACACAGATGCCTGCAGAACTGTAGATATGACCCGACATACAGTTTACCCTTCTTCCTTCCTTGTCCTCCCCCCCTCTCTCTCCCCCCCTCCTCTCTCCCCCTCGTGAATTGTTAGGAAATTGCTCGTGTTACGACATATTGTTAGTATTGATGCACAAGGCCACATGATGTTATCAAAGGCAGTGGTATTACTATTCATAAGGTTTCATTTACTACCTGAGACCTAACTTGTGATCCGATTTGCTTTATCTGTATCTTGTTGAATGTCGCACTAGGGCTCTTTCTGAGGAGTCCCTTACTTATCCCTTTCCTCTCCCCACCCTCTTTCCCCTTCCCCTCCTCCTCATACCCTCTCCCCTCCCCCCCCTCTCTCCTCTTACCTCCCCCCCCTCCTCTTTTCCCCCCTTCTCCTCAATCTCCCCCCCCCACCCTTTTAAATAGGTCGTGCTAGTATTCCGGGTCCTCCAATAAGTGGAGTTTAATGTTATATATCACAGGTCACAGATAGTGTCGCTCTGGGTTTACAGTGTTCTTCTCTCGCAGCTTTTCAGATGAAGGGTTAAGCTGGCTTATATGGCCGTGTTTTTTTTTTTTTGTAGGGCCAGGTAACAAAATGTTATGTCCTCCCTTGCCCGCCATTTGGTGGTCATCGGATGAGTTTTTGTTCAAAGTTTTGTGCTTCTCGCTGCATGGGGCTCCCCCACACTCCTCATTGGTTTTCTTTGTTCCCGTTTTGTTATTAACCTTTTCTCCACAGGTCTCCGTGCCGTGTGGGTGTCGGCCTTTGGGTCTTTTTTTTCTCTCTCTGTCAATTTCCTTTTTTTTTTCCTTTTTTCTCTCTGGTCTCTCCCCCTACTCCTCTGTGTCTTCTTTCCCTCCCCTCCTTTGTTTCCATCACCTACCGGGGACATGGCCCACCACTCCCAGACTGACCTTCAGATAGGCTCGTTGAATGTCAAGGGGTTACATAGTCCCGGGAAGCGATCCATTTTGTTCAACATGCTGAAAGGTAGACACTTACATGTAGCTTTCCTGCAGGAAATGCATCTTAGTGAACAAAAACCTTTTAAGATGTCTAACCTATGGTTTCCACATGCCTATCATAGTTTCTCTCCTGACCCGAAATCCAGGGGGACGAGTATTCTCCTGTCTCGTTCTCTTCCGTGGGAATTTCTGGACTCTCGCAGTGATGGGATGGGGCGAATGCTACTACTCAAGGGCAGCATTAATTCACAGATCTACACCTTTGCTTCCTTCTACCTACCCAATGTGGGTCAAGGTTCAGCTCTGCTCGTTTTTTTGGATGAGCTAGAGGAGTTTGGGGAGGGTACCATTGTCCTGGGAGGTGACTTCAATGTTGCACTGGAGCCTAACATGGATGTCTCAAGGGGGACATCATCAATTCCACATTCCCAACTGCGCCGTATTAAGCGTGCGCTTCACGAGCATAATTTTGTGGACACATGGCGCCTATTACATCCGGGTGATAAAGATTTAACTTTTTACTCATCTGTCCATGACACCTACTCCAGACTCGATCTAATATTTGTCAAACACCGCTCACTCCCAATTTTACAGGCTGCCGATATTGACTCAATTTCTTTCTCAGATCATTAACTTGTCACGCTATCCGTAACAATGCAAGCCCCGATATTACACCAATCTCAGTGGAAGCTCAATCCGTTGCTTCTTGATGACTCCTTGGTATCTTCAGATGTGCAGCGTACACTTGAGGAATACTTCTCGGCCAATACCCCTGCAGACACAAACCCACGTGTACTGTGGGAAGCGCACAAGTGTGTTGTACGTGGCACCTTTATTAAACATGGAGCTCGGTTAAAAAGGGAACCACTGCTCGGCTTCTCTCGGAAATTAGGGTGTTAGAATCTACTCACAAGCGTTCCCATGAATTAGCATGTAAAGTCGCGCTACTCCAGAAACGGGAAGAGCTCCGTACTCTATTAATGTCTAAGGCCAAAGCTACCCTATCGAAATGCAAGCGCCACTTCTACGAATATGGGAATAAATGCAGCAGGTCTCTGGCCAGGGCACTGAGACTCCAGCAAGCGCGTACCTACGTACCCTTTATTGCAACATCCTCCACTACTCGGGCTAACTTGACATTAGACATAGCCTCACAGTTTCGCGACTTTTATGCCTCCCTATACAACACAGACTCCACCAACCCGATCACGATGGCGAACAACTTCCGTTCACGTATCAAAAACTATATTGCAGACTCAGGAATGCCTTCTTTGTCAGAGGAAGTATTAGGCGCACTGGAGGCTCCAATCTCTCCACCAGAACTAGCTGATGCACTTAAGGGCTCCGCTAATGGTAATGGATTCACACTCCCCTACTATAAAAAATACTCTGCTACCCGTAGCCCACATTTTTTAGCGTCCTTGAACTCCTTCTCCTCCTCAGCTCGCGTTCCACCAGATACACTCAGGGCCCACATTGCAGTGATTCCCAAACCAGGAAAAGACCCCTCTCAGTGTGCTAGCTACAGGCCGATTTCGCTTCTCAACACTGACATTAAACTCTTTGCGAAGATTTTGGCAATGCGGTTGGCGCCGTTGCTCAGTGGGGTCATTCATTTTGACCAGGCGGGGTTCATGGTGGGCAGAGAGGCTCGAGACAACACCACGAAAGCGATCAACCTTATACATAAGGCTAAGCTGTCCCGGGTTCCACTGATGCTCTTGTCAACTGACGCTGAAAAGGCTTTTGACAGAGTCAATTGGACATACATGGAGGAAGCACTACTCCGACTTGGCCTGGGCCCTCAGATGATGAGTTGGATCATGTCTTTGTATTCTTGCCCCTCGGCGAGGGTCCGGGTGAATGGCATTCTCTCGGAAGAATTTGCCATCCATAATGGGACACGCCAGGGCTGCCCACTCTCACCCCTGATTTTTATCCTGACACTGGAACCATTTCTAAGGCATGTTCGTGCCAATCAAGACATTCAAGGCCTAGGGGAGGGCTCCCATGTCAATAAGGTGGCAGCATACGCAGATGACCTTTTGTTTTTTCTGACCAATCCTGTCACCTCTCTCCCGAATCTGATGCAGGAGTTTCGTCGCTTCTCAAGCCTTTCCAATTTTAAAATAAACTTTGCCAAATCAGAGGCCATGAATGTCTCCCTCCCCGCCCCCATGCTATCTACGCTAGAACAATCCTTTAGTTTTAAATGGAACTCGGTGGCGCTTAAATACCTGGGAGTATATATCCCGGCAGATTTAAAGGGTATATTTAACCTGAATTTTCAGAGGTTTCTTACTGAGATTAAAGCGGATTGTGCGAGGTGGTCGGGAGGCTCATTTACGTGGATGGGCCGATGTACTATTTTTAAAATGAATGTCCTACCACGACTACTTTACTTATTCCAGGCCCTTCCTATAGCAGTGCCATCTTCATTCTTTAAAGCGATCAACTCCATACAAATATCTTTTGTCTGGAATGGCAAACATCCACGTCTTAGTCGTTTGCTTCTGTGTCGTTCCCGGAAGTCGGGAGGTTCGGCTCTTCCTGACATTCGTTCGTATTACAACGCAACTCATTTTGTGCGCATAGTGGACTGGTGTAGACACGCCCCTTTTAAGGCATGGGTAGGTATTGAACAAAGCTTCTTGACGGTCCCTCTCGAGGTATCTCCATGGCTGAAACGCGGACTTCTCACATCCCTACACCATCACCCCACGATCGGTCCCACGCTCAGATGTTGTGCCCTTGTAGCGGTCCGTTCACACCTCCTGCCTCTTTGCTCCCCCATGTCTCCGATCCTGGGGAACCCATCTTTTCCATCGGGGTTGAGTGACTCGGTGTTGAAGTCTTGGGCAGCGAAGGGAGTATTTAGGGCAGAGCATTTTTTGAAGAATTCGGAGTGGCTCTCCCTTGAGGAGTTGACGCAGATGCCTGAACTCCCTCCTTTGGGTTACTGGCGCATATTTCAACTCCGCCATTTCTACTCTTCTTTACCACCCTTGGAGCTATTCCTAGCTCCGAGGTCCCCACTGGAAGACTTGTGCGTGGGCGCTGAGCCGGTTCGTCATTCATTGTCCACGATCTATCACCTCCTACTGAACCCGCCTGACCTCCCGGCGCCTGGATATATTTCTGAGTGGGAGTCGGATCTGGGTATTATCCTAACCACAGACCAATGCTCTCGCATTCTCTCTCTTGTTCATAAAACCTCAATTAGCTCGCGTTACCAAGAGGCTAGCTTTAAAATACTCTTGCGCTGGTATAGGACCCCGGTTCGCCTGCATCAGATCTTTCCGAATGTATCTCCTCTCTGCTCGAGATGTGGACTGGACAATGGTACCCTCCTTCACACTTTTTGGTCTTGCCCGCTACTTGCAGAATTCTGGAATGGGGTTAAAAGGGTGATTTACGAGGTAACAGATACCAGCTTAACTATGGACGCGGCTTTCTTCCTTCTCCATCACTGTGATATCCCAGCAAACACCTACAAACGCTCCCTGCTGCACTATCTAGTGATGGCGGCTCGACACTGCATTCCCCTGCGTTGGAAGAATTCTTCTCCTCCCACGCTGTCCCTCTGGATCTCCAAGGTTAACGATATAATGCACATGGAGGATCTGACCTCGAGCATTCATGGTAATCATGCCAGATTCTGCCGCACTTGGGCTCCGTGGATTATATTCCAGGACTCTGACTCCTACAAAGATATTCTGGGACAGACGAGCGTTGGGGAGTAGCCCTTATTGGATGCGGCCTGGGGCGGCGGGGATGTCCCCGGAGGGAGCAGCTATCCCTCCACCCACTTGTCCATCCTTCACCCTTTCCTCCTTCATTGTGTCCTATGTACACGGGGGGGGGGGGAGTGTATAACACTATAATCAAGAAATAATGAGGTTGTTATACACGGCTAAATTTTAGTAGTAATACTCAATTCTATGCATTCCTAACCTTGTACATGTATATCACCCTCCCGTATGTACGTACGTTTATCTGTATTCTTTTTTACTGTAAAAATTTGGCTGTTAGCCTTGAAAATAAAGAATTTAAAAAAAGAAAAAAAAAAACGCTCAATGAAGTAAAAAAAAATTTTTTTACACATAAAAAACCTTAAACGCCAGAATCACTGTTTTTTGGTCACCAGATCTCCCACAAAAATGTTTAATAAAAACTGATCAAATAGTTGTATGTACCCAAAAATGGTAGCACTAAAAACTAAAGAACATCCCGAAAAAAACAAGCCCCTTCACCGCTCAATGGACGGAAAAAATAAAAAAAAGTTATTACAAAATATGGCGACATAACTGTTTTTTTTAACACATACTATATAAATTTGGTATGGTCATAATCGTATTGACCCGCAAGATAAAGCTAATATGTTATTTTTACCACACAGTGAACTCTGTAAAACTAAATTAAAAAAACAATGGAGCAATCACTGTTTTTTCCCATTCCACCACACAATGAATTTATTCCAGTACCCCAGTACATTACAAAGAGAAATAAAAGATGCCGTAAAAAAAACTACGACTCGTCCCACAATAAACAATCCAATATACAGCTATAATCGACAAAAAAATAAAAAAGTTATGACTTTTGGAAGTGGAAAAAGTGAAAATGAAAAGCTGAAAATTTGCTGCAGTGGAAAGGGTTTAAAGAGATTTGAGTTTTTTGTATGGATTTATTTGTGCAGCCTTATTCAGTTACTGTATGAGTCCATGAAAAACGGCTCCAAAAACGGCCCAAGAAGTGACATGCACTTCTTTTTACTAGGCGTATTATTACGCGGCTGTGTAAAAAATGCCACATGGAAACGGAACGCCGTTGAAATCAATGGGCAGATGTTTGTAGGCGTTCAGCCACTTTTCAGGGCTTTTACGGGCCGAAAAATGGCTGCAAAGTGCCCGTGTGAACATACCTTAGTACTCATAGCAGCCAGAAGAAGAAGAAGAGCCGAATGTCAGTGTCAGGGGCGTCGCTAGCACCAGGCCTTCGGGGCCCAAGCCCCGGATCTTTGGCCCGGTGCCCCAGATCCTCGGGCGACTGCTTCATTCAGTGGTGTAGCTACAGGGGTCGCTCGCAGCAGTCGCAGTTGCGACTGGGCCGCGGCCACCTGCACCGTGTCTATAAAAAGTTACTATAGTAACTGGGGCCCATGTAATAAAATACACGTGCCCGTTACTGTGGTGATGAAACTATACTTTTCCTCCTCCTTCCCGAGCGCAGCAGAAGTCCTGACGTCTCCTCGTGTCATGACGTCACGAAGCTGTGTGCCGCGCATGACGTCACAACGTTGGATGGTGTCAGGACATCCACTGCACCCGGAGCCAAAGAGGAGGGTAAGTGTAACATTACTGTCTGCTGGGGCCCTGTATCTAAGCCTGCCTTGTGGTAAGCTTATATACAGGGTCTAACAGACAGTATCACACATGGACCCTGTATGTAAGCCTGTCAAATAGTAGGCTTAGGGCGGATTTAAGTGAGCGTGTGAGTTTTGCGCACGCAAAAAACGCGGCGTTTTGCGTGCGCAACAGGCACTTAACAGCTCCGTGTGGCATCACATAGGATGGGCGTGATTTTCGCAAAGCTGCCATCATTATGACACTCTGTTTGGATGTTTGTAAACAAAAAAGCACGTGGTGCTTTTCTGTTTGCAAACATACTTTTGACTGCTGTTGTCTGTTGACTGCTTCCGTGTGGTGCGCGTGATGCGCTAAAAACGCAGAAATATAGGACCTGTCGTGAGTTTTACGCAGCGGACTCACGCTGCGCAAAAATCACTGACAGTCTGCACTGCCCCATAGACTAGCATAGGTCCGTGAAAAGCACGCGCGTTGCACGGACGTATTACACGTTCGTGTAAATCCGCTCTTAGATACATGACTATGTATGATATTGTCTAGTGGGCCCTGTATCTAAGCCTACCACATAATAGACTTAGATACAGGGCCCCAGCAGACTGTAATCTTATACTGTATAAGATTACTGTCTGCTAGGGCCCTGTATTTAAGCCTAACATGTGTATCTAAGCCGGCATCTAAGCCTAAGGGGACTTATTCAGACGAACGTGATATACGTCCGTGCAACGCGCGTGATTTTCACGCGCGTTGCACGGACCTATATTAGTCTATGGGGCTGTGCAGACAGTTGCGTGATTTTTACGCAGCGTGAGTCCGCTGCGTAAAAGTCACGACATGTCCGTTCTTTCTGCGTTTTTCGCGCATCACGCACCCATTGAAGTCAATGGGTGAGTGAAAACCACACATGTCAAACGGAAGCACTTCCGTGGGACGTGCGTGATTCGCACAACAGCAGTGAAAAGGATGAATGAAAACAGAAAAGCACCACGTGCTTTTCTGTTTACAAACATCCAAATGGAGTGTCATAATGATGGCGGCTGCGGAAAAAGTACGCAGCCGCGCATCATACAGGGCTACCACACGGAGCTGTTAAGTGCCTTTTGCGCAGGCAAAATGCTGCGTTTTTTGCATATGCAAAAAGCACACGCTCGTCTGAATTCAGTCTAAGATTGCTGTCTGCTGGTACCCTGTATCTAAGCCTACCTTGTGGTAGGCTTATATAGATGGTCACACAGTATTACACATTGGCCATGTATCTAAGCCTACCACGTGTTACAATTTTTTTTTGTGTTTGTGATTTTTTACAAGTTCGGACATTGGACTACGTGGGATTCGAGGACTACTTTGATGACGGCTTTTTAATTTTCAATAAAATGGGTAAGGAGGGTTGTGTGGGTTTTTTATTTCCATAAAGTATTTTTTCTTTGTCTTTGTATTTTCTATTAAACTTTTATTACTACCGCTTTAGTAATGGCCGCTGGCTGATTAACAGCGTCCATTACTCAGGCGGGGCTTAGTGTTAACCGGTGCAGAGGCTAACACTAACCCCCATTATTACCCTGTTACCCACCGCCACCATGGGTACGAGGAAGTGCCAGGTACGATCCAATACCCGACCATCTGTAGTGATGGTCGGGTATTGGGGAGGCCACAGGCCAGGCTGGGAAAGCCCAAATACAGTGGCCCTTCCCTCCCTTGTAATGCTAGCCTGCTGTGTTGTATCTAGCTGGTTATGATTCATTATTATTTTTCTTTAAATAAATAATTGGAAAAAAGGACGTGGATGTCCCCTCCCCCCCCCCCCCCCCCAATTTTTCATAACCAGCCTGATACAACATAGCAGCAGCAGGCTAGCATTATCAGGGTGGGATGGCCCACTGTTTTTGGCTTTTCCCAGTCTAATAATACCAGCCTGTGGCCACCCCATTACCTGACCATCACTATAGATGATCGGGTGCTGGATCGTACTCTGCAATTCCCGGTAACCCTGATGGCGGTGGGTACCGAGCTAAAAATGGGGGCTAGTGTTAGCCTTTTCACCAGCTAATATTAAGCCCGGTCTTAGTAATGGATGCTGTCAATCAGCCAGCGGCCATTACTAAGGCGGTAGTAATTAAGTTTAAAAAAAAGGACATAGAATAAATATTTGATTGAAATAAAAAAAAACCACACCACCCTCGTTATCCATTTTATTGAGAATAGTCCGAAGTAGTCCAACAACAAGAATCTGTAAAAAATTAGTAACACCAAATAAAGCAAAGCAATTATTATACTTACATTTCCTGGGTCCAGCGCTGGAGCCGCAATGTCAGCGAGCTGGGCCCTATATCTAAGCTTATTATGTGTGATACTGTCTTCTAAGCCACTGTATCTAATCCTATCCATAGCTATAGGGTTAGGGTATTTTCACACGCTGAGTCAGGGGAATACAGCTCCTGATTTTCAGACATTTTTTAACCCTTTCCCGCCATTTCACGTAACTGTACGTGATGGGATGCGGTCTGTTCCCGCATTTCCACGTACAGTTACGTGAACGCTTTAAAATGTCGCCGCACCGGGATGTGCGGCGGCAGTTTAAAGCAGACGGCTGTCCGAGACAGCCTAGCAGTTGAGGATGCCGGCCGAGGACCAATCACAGCTGTCCTCTGCCGGCAATCGCTGTGATTGGTCCATCAGTGCAGATGGACCAATCACAGCTTAGTATAATTTACTTTGACAGCTAGAACTCATTCAATTTCACGAAATACGGCTGTCCAAGACAGTCTAGTAACAGGGGATGCCGGCCGAGGACGAACCACAGCTGTCCTCGGCCGGCGATCGCTGTGACTGGTCCATCAGTGCTGATGGACCAATCACAGTTTATTATGAGAGTTGGAGAGGGGAGTTTAGTGTAGTTTCCGTCTCTGACCGCTTCACTTCTGTCAGGGAAGCGATCAGAAAAGGAGCTATTGCTAGTTAGAGAGTAAATTAATAATTAACCATATAAATTAACCCCTGGATCACCCAGCAGCCAATCTACTGTGCCCTATACAGCTGTCCTGTGCCCTATACAGCTGTCCTGTGACCTATACAGCTGTCCTGTGACGTATACAGGTGTCCTGTGACTTATACAGCTGTCCTGTGACCTATAGAGCTGTCCTGTGACCTATACAGGTGTCCTGTGACCTATACAGGTGTCCTGTGACCTATACAGCTTTCCCGTGACCTATACAGCTGTCCTGTGACCTATACAGGTGTTCTGTGACCTATACAGGTGTCCTGTGACCTATACAGCTGTCCTGTGACCTATACAGGTGTCCTGTGATCTATACAGCTGTCCCGTGACCTATACAGCTGTCCCGTGACCTATACAGCTGTCCTGTGACCTATACAGCTGTCCTGTGACCTATACAGGTGTCCATCACAGCCATCTGTACCACAGTACCCTTGGTGCCCTATAATAAGACTGGTAGCCTCGTGCGCCGCATCCAGCCTCGTTTGCCGCATCCAGCCCCCCTGTGCCGCATTCAGGCTCCTGTGCACCAAGACGTCTGTTACTGCCCAGCGTTTAAAATAAAACAATTAATCCCGTCATTGACTCGCCACCCTCCTGTGCTTGATTGACACCAATCAGCCTCATCAGCACTCTGCCACCAGTATCACCTGTGATCCCTGCAAATCACTGCCCACCTGTAATTTTCCTGTTATACCTGCAAATCACTGCCCAGTGACGTGTGTGAAAAGTGAGGTGTAAAATAAATTCACCCCTTCATTGTCTCATCGCTACCGTCCTGTATTCTGCGCCTAATTGGGACATACCAAACTCCATCCACCTGCGTTTGACACCTGTTACCCGGGAGTTTTTGTAGATATATTAAAAAAAATACCTTGGTTTTAGGGAATTAGTTATTCTATAAAATAAAAAATAAAAAAACACAAAAAAACGACAAAAAAAAAAAAAGTTTTACGCTACTTTCAACACCAGTGACACTTTGTTACTAAGTTTACAGAAGAAAAAAAAAATGACTAAGCGTCTGTATACTGCCAAAGAGGCATGTGCCATGCTCTTTGAGGACTCTGAGGGTATGTTCACATGGCAGCGTCTGTAACGGCCGAAATTACGGGGCTGTTTTCAGGAGAAAACAGCCCCGTCATTTCAGCCGTAAGGGCATGTGCAGGCGCTTGAACGCCGCGTCCATTACGGACGTAACTGGAGCTGGTTTTCCATGGAGTCCATGGAAAACGGCTCCATTTATGTCTGAAGAAGTGACATGACACTTCTTTGGCGTGGGCGTCTATTTACGTGCCGACTTTTGCCAGCGACGCGTAAATATACGCCTCGTGTGAACAGACAAACGTCAGCCCATTGCTTTCAATGGGCAGATGTTTGTCAACGCTTTCAAGCCGTAATTTCGGACGTAATTCGGGGGTTAAAACGCCCGAATTACGTCTGTAAATAGGCCGTGTGAACATACCCTGATTCTGGTAGTGGGGAAGAGGTGACAATTTTAGTGTCCTCTTCGTCTAGTGACTCATATACTGATGAACCGGCACGTAGGCGTCCAAGGGTAGGCGTCAGTAGTGCACAATCGCAGCTCAGTACAGCTAACTCCACAGGGATCCCCGCAGATAATTTTGTGCCCCAGGTGCCTGAATTCACTGCGACTCCAGGCATCAATGTAGATATCGCAGGCTTCAGTGAAATGAACTATTTCCAACTGTTCTTCACTGATGACCGTTAAATTTGATTGTGGCACAAACGAACATATATGCCCAGCAATTTATTTCCCGCAATCCAAATAGTTGTTATGCCAGGCCCCAAAAATGGACCCCCACAAACCCCACTGAAATCCGAAAGTTCTGGGGACTTCTATTGAGTATGGCCATTACCAAAAAAACCCACGCTACGTTCCTATTGGAACAAAGACATCCTTTATCATTCCCCTCTTTATTTTGTTGCCATGCCCAGGGCCCGTTTTGAAATTTTATTAAAATTCATTCACTACAACAATAACGATGAGTGCCCACCACCAAACGACCCCAATTATGATAGACTGTATAAAGTTAGGCCAGTAGTTGACCACTACAACTTAAAATTCAGTCAGGCCTATACGCCCCAAAAAAGCCTTGCAGTGGACGAATCCCTAGTCTACTTTAAAGGCAGATTACACTTCCCCCAGTACCTGCACAATAAAAGGGCTAGGTATGGCGTGAAGCTGTATAAGGCCTGCGAAAGTGTGTCTGGGTATACACTACGCTTTCGTGTATATGAAGGGAAGGATCCAAAGATCGAGCCACAAAACTGTCCCCCTGTCCTGGGAATAAGTGGGAGGATAGTATGGGATTTTCTCCACCCCATACTAGACCAAGGATACCACTTGTATGTGGACAATTTTTACAATAGCGTCCCCCTCCTGAAGTGCCTTTCTGCCAGGGGCACACTAGCATGTGGCACAATTCGGCGAAATCATAACGGTCTCCCCAAGTCCTTTATAGAGCAGACACTGTGCCGTCGGGAAAGCAGAGCTGTTTGCTCCGAAAATTTGATGCTTGTCATATATAAAGACAAGCGTGATGTCTTTATTTTGACCACACTGCATGCTGATCGATCCACCCCAGTTCCAGTCAGAGGAGCCACAGAGCAGACCACCAAGCCTGTGTGCATCCAGGACTATAACCAATTCATGGGAGGGGTGGATCTTTCGGACCAGGTACTGCAGCCCTACAGTGCCCTAAGAAATTCTAAGGTGTGGTATAAAAAATTGGTGGTATACCTCACCCAAGTGGCACTCTATAACGCCTTTGTTCTCTACAGAACAGCAGACAATACAGAGAATTTCCTGGGATTCCAAGAAAAAATTATTAGAAAAATGAATTTTTGGAGACCAGGAAGCAGAGGGCAGCAGTGAAGGTAGCAGCACTTCTGGGATCTCTAGAATAATACATGGCCAGCATTTCCCGGGAGTACTTCCCCCCACAGAAAAAAACCAAAAACCCCAGAAAAGGTGTCGAGTTTGCTCAAGCAGAGGGATTAGGAAAGACACCACTCACTACTGTATGACTTGTTCCTCTAAACCAGGCCTCTGCATCGGAGAATGCTTACATTTTTATCACACCTCTGTTGATATTCGTTAAATCAAATTTTTACTACTCCAATGACATCACATCCATTCCATTTATTTCTTAAATACGCCCTGGGCATTTATTTTCCAAATTAATTCGATATCTCAATAATACCACACCCGCCCCCCCCCCCCCCCAAAAAAAAATATACAAATTCCCATTATAACCCTAGATGAATACTGTGCTTTGAAGGGTGCAATTTTGTTAAATGAGGCATTTACTTTATGTTCTGGAGTCTCTGCAAACATAAGGTAGGCCTTCCCTTCTGAGCCTACAGTGTGCCCAGGCAGCAGCTAATGGCCACATATGGGGTATTGGCCTTATCCGGAGAAATTGCAGAACAAATTTCGGAGTGCTTTTTTTTATTTTTTTTTATTACAATTGTATAAAAGATAAATTTGAGGATAAAGCAGGATAAGCTTTATTGGAGAAAATTAAATTCTGCATTTTCACGGCCCAGTGTTTATAACTTCTAAGAAGCACCTTTCGAGTCAAAATGCTCACTACACCCCTAAATAAATTCCTTAAGGAGTGTAGTTTACAAAATGGGGTCACTTCCTGGGGGTTCCCACTGTACTTGTACCTCAGTAGCTCTGCAAACGCGACATGGCACCCGAAAACCATTCCAAACAAATCTGAGCTTCAAATAGCGCTACTTCTCTTCTGAACCCTGTCGTGGGTCCAAACAGCAATTTAATACCACACATGGGGTATTCCCGTAATCGGAAGAAGTTGCTTTACAAATTTTGGGGTTCTTTTTCTCCTTTATTCCTAGTAAAAATTTAACATTTCTACGTTTTCTCAGAAAAAAAGTCGATTTTCATATTCACGGCCGAATTCCACTAAATTCTGCAAAAAACCTGTGGGGTCAAAACGCTAACTATACCACTAGGAAAATTCCTTGAGGGGTGTAGTTTCCAAAATGGGGTAACTTTTGGGGTGTTTCCCCTGTTTCGGTCCCTCCAGGACGTTGCAAACGCGACATGTCACCGAAAACCAATCCAGCAAAATCTGGACTCCCATATCCAAATGGCGCTGTTTCTCTTCTGAGCCCTGCCGTGGGTCCAAACAGCAGTTTATTACCACATATGAGGTATTCCCGTAATCGGGAGAGGTTGCTTTACAAATTTTGGGGTTCTTTTTCTCCTTTATTCCTAGTAAACATTAAACATTTCTACGTTTTCTCAGAAAAAAAGTCGATTTTCATATTCATGGCCGAATTCCACTAAATTCTGCAAAACACCTGTGGGGTCAAAATGCTAACTATACCACTAGGAAAATTCCTTGAGGGGTGTAGTTTCCAAAATGGGGGAACTTTTTGGGGGTTTCCACTGTTTCGGTCCCTCCAGGACGTTGCAAACATGACATGGCACCGAAAATCATTCCAGCAAAATTTGTGCTCCAAAATCCAAATGCCGCTGTTTCCCTTCTGAGCCCTGCCGTGGGTCCAAACAGCAGTTTATTACCACATATGGAGTATTGCCGTAATCGGGAGAAAGTGCTTTATAAACGCTGGTGTTCTTTTTATCTTTTATTCCTTGGAAAAATTAAAAAATTCTATGTTTCCCAGAAAAAAGGTGGATTTTCAATTTTACAGACTTTTTCCAATAAATTTAGCAAAAAACCTGTGGGGTTAAAATGCTAACTACACCCCTCGATAAATTCCTTGAGGGGTGTAGTTTCCAAAATGGAGTCACTTTTGGTGGCTCTCCACTGTTTTGGCACCACAAGACCTCTTCAAACCTGACATGGTGCCTAAAATATATTCTAAAAAAAGGAGGCCCCAAAATCCTCTAGGTGCTCCTTTGCTTCTGAGGTCTGTGTTTCAGTCCAAGAGGACACTAGGGCCACATGTGGGATATTTCTAAAAACTGTAGAATCAGGGTAATAAATATTGAGTTGCAATTCTCGGCTAAAACCTTCTGTGGTACAATTTTTTTTTTTATAACAAATGAATTTTGACAAAAAAAAAATGAAATTAGTAAATTTCACATCTATATTGCTTTAATGCCTGTGAAATGCCTAAAGGGTTAAGAAAATTTTTGAATGCTGTTTTGAATACTTTGAGGTGTGCATTTTTTAAAATGGGGTGATTAATGGGGACTTTCTAATATATAAGGCCCTCAAAGCCACTTCAGAACTGAACTGGTCCCTCTAAAAATAGCCTTTTGAAATTTTCTTGAAAATGTGAGAAATTGCTGCTAAAGTTCTAAGCCTTGTAACGTCCTATAAAAATAAAAAACAATGCAAACATAAAGTAGGCATATGGGGGATGTTAACTAGTAACTATTTTGTGTGGTATTACTATCTGTCTTACAAGCAGATACATTAAAATTTAGAAAAATGCTAATTTTCACAAATTTTCTCAAAATTATGGTGTTTTTCACAAATAAATACTGAATTTATCGACCACATTTTTTCACTAACATCAAGTACAATATGTCACGAGAAAACAGTCTCGGAATCGCATGGTTAGGTGAAAGCATTCCGGAGTTATTACAACATAAAGTGACACATGTCAGATTTGAAAAAATAGGCTGTGTCCTTAAGGGGTTAAGACACTCACGATTTTCGCTGCGTTTTTCATGTCCGTTTTTGGAGCTTTTTTCAATAGAGTCTATGAAAAACAGCTCCAAAAACGTCCCAAGAAGTGTCCTGCACTTCTTTTTCGCGGACGTTTTTTTACGCGGCCATTTTTCAAAAAGGCCGCGTAAAAAAATGGCCCATCGGAACAGAATGTCGTTTTTTCCATTGCAATCAATGGGCAGATGTTTGGAGGTGTTCTGCTTCCGATTTTTCGGCCGTTTTTTGGGCGTTTACGGCCCGTAAAATGGCCGAAAATAGGCCGTGTGTACTTACCCTTAACCCCTTCAGGACCAAGCTCATTTTGGCCTTCAGGACCAGACCCATTTTTTCAAATCTGACATATTTCACTTTATGTGGTAATAACTCCGGAACGCTTTTACCTATCAAAGCGATTCTGAGATTGTTTTCTCGTGACACATTGGACTTTATGATAGTGGAAAAATGTGGTCGATAAATTCAATATTTACCAGTGAAAAACACCAAAATTTGGTGAAAAATTTCAAAAATTAGCATTTTTCTAAATGTAAATGTATCTGCTTGTAAGACAGGCAGTTATACCACACAAAATTGTTGCTAATTAACATCCCCCATATGTCTACTTTAGATTGGCATCGTTTTTTGAACATCCTTTTATTTTCTAGGACGTTACAAGGCTTAGAACTTTAGCAGCAATTTCTCACATTTTCAAGAAAATTTCAAAAGGCTATTTTTACAGGGGCCAGTTCAGTTGTGAAGCGGCTTTTAGGGCCTTATATATTAGAAACCGCCAAAAAGTCACCCCATTTTAAAATCTTCACCCCTCAAAGTATTCAAAACAGCATTTAGAAAGTTTCTTAACCCTTTAAACGTTTCACAGGAATTAAAGCAACGTAGAGGTGAAATTTTCAAATTTCATTTTTTTTTGCAGAAATTCATTTTTATTCTATTTTTTTTGTAACACAGAAGTTTTTACCAGAGAAACGCAACTCAATATTTATTGCCCAGATTCTGCAGTTTTTAGAAATATCCCACATGTGGCCCTAGTGTGGTAATGGACTGAAGCACCGGCCTCAGAAGCAAAGGAGCACCCAGTGGATTTTGGGCCTCCTTTTTATTAGAAAATATTTTAGGCACCATGTCAGGTTTCAAGGGCTCTTTCGGTGCCAAAACAGTGGAAATCCACCAAAAGTGACCCCATTTTGGAAACTACACCCCTTGAGGAAATTATCTAGGGGTATAGTGAGCATTTTGACCCCGCAGGTTTTTTGCAGAAATTATTGGAAGTAGGCCGTGAAAATAAAAATCGTCATTCTTTCAAAGATTATGTAGGTTTAGCTAATTTTTTCTAATTTCCACGAGGACTAAAGGAGAAAAAGCACCTCAACATTTGTAAAGCAATTTCTCCAGAGTAAAACAATACCCCACATGTGGTTATAAACCGATGTTTGGACACACGTCGGAGCTTAGAAGGGAAAGAGCGCCATTTGGCTTTTGGAGCTCAAATTTAGCAGGAATGGTTTGCGCAGGCCATGTCGCATTTGCAAAGCCCCTGAGGTACCAAAACAGTGAAAACACCAAAAAAGTGACTCCATTGAGAAACCTAAACTCCTTGAGGAATCCATCTAGGGGTGTAGTGAGCATTTTGCCCCCACAGGTGTTTCATAGATTTTATTAGAATTGGGCAGTGAAAATAAAAAAAATCCTTTTTCTTCAATAAGACGTAGCTTTAGCTCCAAATTTTGAATTTTCTCAACAAATAAAGGAAAAAAAGAACCCCAACGCTTGTAAAGCAACTTCTCTGGAGTACGGCAATACCCCACACGTGGTCGTAAAATGCTGTTTGGGCACACGGCAGGGCTCAGATAGGAAGGAGCGCCATTTGCTTTTGGTGTACAGATTTTGCTGCATTTGGTTTCTGGTCGCTATGTTGCATTTGCAAAGTCCCTGTGGGACCAAAACAGTGGATCCCCCCCAGAAGTGGCCCCATTTTGGAAACAACACCCTCAAGGTATTCACCTAGGGGTGTAGTGAGCATGTTAACCCCACAGGTGTTTTGCAGAAATTCGTGTGCACACGATGTGGGAGAATGAAAATGGGAATTTTTCCTTAGATACGCCAATATGTGGTGCCCGGCTTGTGCCACCATAACAAGACAGCTCTCAATTATTATGCGGTGTTTCCCGGTTTTAGAATCACCCTACATGTGTCCCTAATCTTTTGCCTGGACATTTGACAGGGCTCAGGAGTGAAAGAGTACCATGTAAAATTGAGGCCTAATTTGGCGACTTATAAAGTACTGGTTCACAATTGCAGAGGCTTTGATGTGAAATAATAAAAGAAACCCCTGAGAAGTGACCCCATTTTGGAAACTGCACCCCTCAAGGCATTTATTAAGAGGTGTAGTGAGCATTTTCACCCCACGTGTCTTTTCCATAAATGATTGCGCTGCGGAAGGTACAAATTAAAATGTTTCCCTAGATATGCCAATTCAGTGTCAAATATGTCATGACCAGCTTGTGCCACTTTTTTTTTTATATACATCGTTCACCGTACGTTATAAACTACATGTTACCTTTATTCTGCGGGTCAGTACGATTCCGGCGATACCAAATTTATAGAACTTTTTTATAACTTTTTGCACAATAAAATTACTTTTGGAAAGAGAATGTATTTTTTCTGTCGCCAAGTTGTGAGAGCCATAACTTTTACATTTTTTCATCGATGGAGCTGTGTGAGGGCTTGTTTTTTTGCGAGACGAGGTATAGATTTTATCGGTACCATTTTTGGATACATGCGACTTTTTGATCACTTTATATTTCAATTTTTGGAAGACAGTGACCAAAAAAACAGTAATTATGGCAGTGTTTTTGAGGTTTTTTTTACGGCGTTCACTGCACTGGATAAATAACATAATATTTTTATAGTTCAGGTCGTTACGGTCGCAGCGATACCAAATATGTATGGCTTTATTATTTTTTTCAATAATACATGACTTGATAAGGGAAAAAGGGCGATTGTCTTTTGTGTTATTATTTGAAACTTTTATTGTATGTTTTCCAACTTTTATTTTTACTTTTTTTACACTTTTTTTTACACTTTTCTTTAGTCCCAGTAGGGGACTTGAATGTCCAACTGTTTGTTTGATGTTCTAATACATTGCACTACCTATGTAGTGCAATGTATTGGAACTGTCAGTTGTTCACTGACAGCAAGCCGATCGGCAGCCTTGCCATGGCAAGGCTGCCGATTTTCTACAAACCTCTAGGATGCAGCGATCACAATGGATCGCTGCATCGAAGGGGTTAATGCCAGGAATCGGAGCTAGCTCCGGTTCCTGGCGATAGATCAGGGTGTCCGCTGTAACATACAGCGGACACCCACTGCTGATGACGCCGGCTCAGCTTCTGAGCCGGAAGCTGAGCCGGCGCCATGTTGCCGATGTTACCAGAAGCCTCCTGGGCCCCGCCGACGACGGGGCATAGGAGGATTCCGTTACAGGCTGATCGGGAGGTAAGCATTAGCCCTCCGATCGCCTTTGCAGCCACCGGCAACCAAGCGATCACGTTGCTGGGGTGCCGGTGGCTATAAACTCCTCACATGCTGCAATCTCTATTGAACGCAGCATGTGAGGAGTTAATCGGTCGGATCGGAGGCTAGCTCCGGTCCTGGCCGATACCTTAGGGTGCCAGCTGTAACATACAGCTGTCACCCGGTGGTGATGTCGCTGGCTCAGCTCCTGAGCCAGCTTCATCTCCATGACGTACATTTACGTGAAAAGGCGGTAAGCCACCGATTTTAATGACGTTTATATACGTGATCCGGCGGGAAGGGGTTAAACAAAAACATCTGAAAATACGGAGCTGTTTTGAAGGGAAAACAGCTCCTGATTTTCAGAGGTTTTGTTAGCAACTCGCGTTTTTTACGGCGTTTTTTACGTCAGTTTTTGGAGATGTTTATCTATAGAGTCAATGAAAAACAGCTCCAAAAACGTCCCAAGAAGTGACATGCGTAAAATAACGCCCCGTCTGAACAAAACGCAGTATTTCCCATTGAAATCAATGGGCAGATGTTTGTAGGCGCTCTGCTTCCGATTTTTCAGCCGTTTACGCGTGCACATACCCTTAGGCTGGGTTTACACAGAGTTTTTTTACTAGTTTTTGGTGCGGAAACCGCTCCGAAAAACTCGCCAAAACACGGCCGAAAATGGCTCCCATTGTTTTCAATGGGAGGTGGGGGTGGTTTTCTCCCGCAAGCGGTAAAACCGGCTCGCTGGAGAAAGAAGGGACATGCCCTATCTTCGCGCGATTACGCCTCTGATCTCCCATTGACATCAATGGGAGGCAGAGAAAGCGTATTTCGCTGCGTTTTATGCCGCAGCGTTTAATGGCCGTGGACGAAAAACGCAGCGAAAATCGGCGTGCAGGCAGAGGAAAATCTGCCTCAAACTTCCAAATGGAATTTTGAGGCAGAATTTCCTCCTGCAAAAACTCTGTGTGAACCCAGCCGTAGGCCTTATTCACACGAACGTGTCCGTTTTGCGCGCGCAAAAAATGCAGCGTTTTTCACGCGCAAGAGTTTAGTGTGGCTTCTGTATATGGTAAGTGGCTGCGTGATTTTCGCACAGTCGGCATCAGTATGACACTCTGATTTATGTTTACAGACATAAAAGCAGGAGGTGCTTTTCTGTTTTCATTCATTTTTTTTACAACTGTAGCGCAAATCACGCGTAGCACCCGGAAGTGCTTCCATGTGCCGAGTGCGATTTGCACGCACCCATTGACTTCAATGGGTGCGTGCTGCGCGAAACACGGGCAAGTATAGGACATGTCGTGAGTTTTACGCAGCGGTCATACCCTGCGTGAAAATCACGACCTGTCAGAACGGCCCCATTGACTTACATAAGTCCATGCGACGCGCGTGATTTCCACGCGCGTAGCACGAACGTAATACACGTTCATGTGAATAAGGCCTAAGAGTGCTACAGAGATGCTGTCTCCCTTGATGTTTTAAGAGATTAGCGATGCCCCTGGCTGCTAGTGCAGCATTGTTGGGTCACTTAGGAGACCCAGCGATGCAGCTGAAAGCTGCGGGCAATCAGTTGTGGGAAGTTGGGGGCCTAAGAAGGACTTTAAATATATACACATATACATACACACATGCACATTTTTTGGGGTCGGTGGACATATGACAGGACAACGATACTTGCTTCTGGGGCCCTGTATCTAAGTCTATCATGTGTGATACTGTCTGCTGGGTCATGTATCTAAGCCTATCATGTGTGACACTGTCTGCTGGGGTCATTTACCTAAGCCTATCATGTGTGATACTGTCTGCTGGGGCCATGTATCTAAGCCTATCATGTATGATACTGTCTGCTGAGACAAGGTGGTTATATGGGACTACCTATAGGGGACTGCATGGCACTGTCTACAAGGGGGATGTATGGCAGGGGGACTGTGTGTGTACCATACAGGGGTTTGTGACACTATATACAGGGGGCATTGTGTGGGGCACTCTCTACAGGTGTCTATGATTAGACCCCCGAGACATAAATTTGTTTGGGACCCCAGAAATGCCAAATTTGAGGGTTAGTACAAGGATGCTTACTGCTCGGGCCCTGTATCTAAGGCTACATTCACACGAACGTGAAAGATTTACGCATGTAAAAAATGCACATAAATCTGTCCGTGTGCTTTGCGTTTTGCATCTGTGTGCTTTGCGTGTGGCATGTGTTTTTCATGTACTTGAAAGCACTTTACTTTACAGTAATTGATGCATGAAACACGGAGAGCACACGGATATGCGTCCAAGTCCTGTCTGTGGTTTTCACGCACCCATTAACTTCAATGGGCGACTAGATGCGTCAAAACGCACCAATATAGGACATGCAGTGAGTTTCACACAACAGACTCTCGCTTCTTGAAATCTCACGCATGTGTGAATAGCCCCATTGAAATCAATGGGGCCGTGAGCTCTACGATGTTTCAACACACAGCATACAGACGAGAATCTTACCTGTCTGAATGAGCCCTAAGTCTGTCATGTGTGATACTGTCTGCTGGGGCCATGTATCTAAGCCTATCATGTGTGATACTGTCTGCTAGGGGCCTGTATCTAGGCCTATCATGTGTGATACTGTCTGCTGGGGGCCTGTATCTAAGTCTATCATGTGTGATACTGTCTGCTGGGGCCATTTATCTAAGCCTATCATGTGTGATACTGTCTGCTGGGACCATGTATCTAAGCCTATCATGTATGATACTGTCTGCTGAGACAAGGTGGTTATATGGGACTACCTACAGGGGACTGCATGGCACTGTCTACAGGGGTTTGTGACACTGTATACAGGGGGCATTGTGTGGGGCACTTTACAGGTGTCTATGATTAGACCCCCGAGACATAACTTTGTTTGGGGCCCCAGAAATGCCAAATTTGCCCCTGAGGGTTAGTACAATGATACTTACTGCTCGGGCCCTGTATCTAAGGCTACATTCACACGAACGTGAAAGATTTACGCATGTAAAAAATGCATGTAAATCTGTCTGTGTGCTTTGCGTTTTGCATCTGTGTGCTTTGCGTGTGGCATGTGTTTTTCATGTACTTGCAAGCACTTTACTTTACTGTAATCGATGCATGAAACACGGAGAGCACACGGATATGCGTCCAAGTCCTGTCTGTGGTTTTCACGCACCCATTGACTTCAATGGGCGACTAGATGCGTCAAAACGCACCAATATAGGACATGCAGTGAGTTTCACACAACAGACTCTCGCTTCTTGAAATCTCACGCATGTGTGAATAGGCCCATTGAAATCAATGGGGCCGTGTGCTCTACGATGTTTCAACACACAGCATACAGACGAGAATCTTACCTGTCTGAATGAGCCCTAAGTCTGTCATGTGTGATACTTTCTGCTGGGGCCATGTATCTAAGCCTATCATGTGTGATACTGTCTGCTGGGGGCCTGTATCTAGGCCTATCATGTATGATACTGTATGCTGAGACAATGCATCCAATTCTATCCAGCGGTGTAGCTATAGGAGCCTTAGTCTTATAGATATGCTATCTCCGATTTGTATGTAAAAATGTATTTATTTTTCGGGGTGGGGGGGGGGATATATGTTTCATATGAAGCCTGTCCTTCTGATCTTTTAAGACCCTAGCAACGGCCCTGGTCAGTGTGAGTAAAGGACATGTGTGGTCGCAATGGAGGGCGTCCTCCGCAGGAGTTTGGTTTATCTCAGTGAGGGTCCATATCAAACTGAGGCAGGCTGCATGGTAGAGGTTGGTCTTTCTTTGACTTGTAGTGTCACAAGCATAAATCCATGGACTAGTGTGAATTCAGTTCAGTCTTCAATTTAAATGTATTGTTTTTCTCCACTGCGTGGACTTCTCTGGTTGCTACCCCAAGAAAAGTCTCCGATAATAACAGCTGATACAGCAGAGTCAGGAGCCACCAAGATGCAGGACCAAGGCAGAGAACGAAGTCAGACGTGCACTGGTCAGGGCAGGCAACGTTCTGTCTTAAACAGAAATCAGGCAGTAGTCAGGGCAGATGGCAGATAAAATCGTGGTCAGGTACAAGCCAGGTCAACAACAAGTATTCAGAACAGACGATATGAAGACTATGGCATTGAACACAGGATTAGCGCCAGTGACAATCGACCTGTGCGAGAGCACTACCGAAGCATACCACTGGCCCTGTATAAAGAGATCAATGGGTTGCTGTGAAAGATGGTAGACAATCAGCTCGTTCTAGAAAGCATCAGGGATCATGGACAGCATCAATCTTCCTGATGGGAAAAAGATGGTACTCTGCTTCCTCGTGGACCTTCACACATCATGATGCTAAGTACTCCACCACCCTTGATTTGCCAAGTGGACGCTGGCAAGTGCCAACACAAGAAGAGGAGCAAGAGAATACTGTGTTTGTTGTTTCTACGAACCTGTTGCCCTTCAGTCTCATTATCACCTTCGGTCTCATGAACGTCCCCGGTACCTTTAAACGAGCCATGAAACGGTGCTCGGGAGATTAAAACTATGAGTCGGTGTTAATCTATCTTGACAATTGTGTTTTATTTTTTACAAACATTTCAGGACCACTTAGAACTCTTAAGAGTCTTGTTAGCCTCGCTAAGCAATTATAAGCTAAAGTAAAAATGTCGACCTGTGCATGAGTGGTCCGAGCCACAGATGTGACAGATGTGTGGTCCTTCTTTGACTTGGGCTATTCCAGATGTTATATCTCCCCCTTAACCAGCTTCTAATAAGGCAAGCCCCAGAGAAGAAGGGACCAGAGGTCATCTCATAATGGAGTGACCCATAGGGGGAAGCTTTTCAAGAACTGAAACAAAGTCTGTTATTTGTCCCCATTCCGGCTTTTGCAATTATGGCCTCGTGTTTGAGTTATTCAGTGATGGTAGCTTGGCAGAGTTAAAGAGGCTCTGTCACCAGATTATCAAATCCCTATCTCCTATTGAATGTGATGGGCGCTGCAATGTAGATAACAGCAAAGTTTTTTTGTTTTTTTTTAAAAACGATCATTTTTGCCCAAGTTATGAGCAATTTTATATTTATGCAAATGAGCTTTTCAATGGACAACTGACAAATCAGCATCATACACTTCTCATCGTTCCCACCCAGCTTCTTTCACTAAAGATACACAGCGTGATGTTACCCACAGGTCCTTCAACCTTGTCGTCGGACAAAGAAGATACATCGGCTGAAAGGCGTCCAAAAGGTTAATATGCTCGTCTCTAGGGAGTTTACTATGCTTACCTGCACATACCCTGTACTGTACCCTCTGACGCCTGGAGCTGTGGTGTCTTCTCTCTTCCGACGCCAAGGTTGAAGGACCTGTGGGTGACGTCATCATTCCCAGCCAGCTTCTTTCACTGCAGACACAGCGTGACGTCACCCACAGGTCCTTCAACCTTGGCGTCGGAAGAGAGCAGACACCACAGCTCCAGGCGTACAGTTGAATTTTCAGCATCATCACCATGTGCAGGTAAGCATAGTAAACTCCCTAGAGACGAGCATATTAACCTTTTGGACGCCTTTCAGCCGATGTATCTTCTTTGTCCGACGACAAGGTTGAAGGACCTGTGGGTGACGTCACGCTGTGTGTCTTTAGTGAAAGAAACTGGGTGGGAACGATGAGAAGTGTATGACGCTGATTGGTTAGCGTCATACACTTCTATTCATAACGCCCAGTTGGTAAAAACACAATACACGCCCAGTTGGTAAAAACACAATACACGCCCAGTTGGTAATACGAGAAAACACGCCCAGTTGTCCATTGAAAAGCTCATTTGCATAAATATAAAATTGCTCATAACTTGGGCAAAAATGATCGTTTTAAAAAAAAACAAAAAACTTTGCTGTTATCTACATTGCAGCGCCCATCACATTCAATAGGAGATAGGGATTTGATAATCTGGTGACAGAGCCTCTTTAAGACCTGTACTAACCCAGTGTCAAATAGGAGTGGAAGGTACGTATGGGTGTTGTATCTCTGAGCCTTGGAGAAGAATCCAGTAAATTATAGCTCCTTCAGACTAGAATTGCTGCAATAGTATTGGTTGTTACGGAAGGATTTTCACGATACTTATCTGGCAGTTGTGTACATATATATGGATAACAATCCTTTGTTCTCTCTCAGCACTGCCAAACTGGAGCAAAGGAGCAACAGTGGGCAGCTTGCCTGGCCCTAGAGTGTGTCTGAGATTAGATTGTGAGTCCCATTAGGGAAAGTGAATCATGTGAATGGAGAGAATATCTGTACAGCGCTGCGGAATAGGTTGGCACTATACACCGTGTTCCAAATTATTATGCACTTGGATTTAAGTGTCATAAACATTTAATTATTAGTTTTTCAATTAAACTCATGGATGGTATTGTGTCTTAGGGCTCTTTGGATCATTGTAATCAATCTCAGACACCTGTGATAATTAGTTTTCCAGGTGTGCCCAATCAAAGGAAAACTACTTAAGGCTGGGTTCACACGAGCACATTAACGTCCGTAATGGACGGACGTATTTCGGCCGGAAGTCCCGGACCGAACTCAGTGCAGGGAGCCGGGCTCCTAGCATCGTAGTTATGTACGATGCTAGGCTAGGAGTCCCTGCCTCTCCGTGGAACTACTGTCCCGTACTGAAAACATGATTACAGTACGGGACAGTTGTCCGGCAGCGAGGCAGAGACTCCTAGCATCGTACATAACTACGATGCTAGGAGCCCGGCTCCCTGCACTGAGTTCGGTCCGGGACTTCCGGCCGAAATACGTCCGTCCATTACGGACGTTAATGTGCTCGTGTGAACCCAGCCTAAGAAGGACGTTCCACATTATTAAGCAGGCCACAGGTTTCAAGCAATGTGGGAAAGAAAAAGGATCTCTCTGCTGCCGAAAAGTATGAAATAGTGCAATACCTTGGACAAGGTATGAAAACATTGGATATTTCAAGAAAACTTAGGCGTGATCATCGTACTGTGAAAAGATTTGTGGCTGATTCAGAGCACAGACGGGTTCGTTCAGATAAAGGCATAATGAAGAAGGTTTCTGCCAGACAAATTAATAGGATTAGCAGCTGCTAAAATGCCATTGCAAAGCAGCAAACAGGTATTTGAAGCTGCTGGTGCCTCTGGAGTTCCGCAAACCTCAAGGTGTAGGATCCTCCAGAGGTTTGCAAGTGTGCATAAAGCTATTATTCAGCCACCCCTAAACAATGCTCACAAGCAGAAACGGTTGGTGTGGGCTCAGAAATACATGAAGACTAATTTTCAAACCGTGTTGTTTACTGATGAGTGCCGTGCAACCCTGGATGGTCCAGATGGATGGAGTAGTGGATGGTTGGTGAATGGCCACCATGTCCCAACAAGGCTGCGACGTCAGGAGGTGGCGGAGTCATGTTTTGGGCTGGAATCATGGGGAGAGAGCTGGTAGGCCCCTTTAGGGTCCCTGACGGTGTGAAAATGACCTCTGCAAAGTATGTAGAGTTTATGACTGACCACTTTCTTCCGTGGTACAAAAATAAGAACCGTGCCTTCCGTAGCAAAATTATCTTCATGCATGACAATGCACCATCTCATGCTGCAAAGAATGCCTCTGCGTCATTGGCAACTATGTGCATAAAAGGAGAGCAACTCATGGTGTGGCCCCCATGTTCCCCTGACCTCAACCCTATTGAGAAACTTTGGAGCATCCTCAAGCAAAATATCTATGAGGGTGGGAGGCAGGTCAATGATGCTGCAAATTCAACAAATTACCATTTTAGTTCTCTTTACAACCTTTAAAATGTTTTGACCTCTGTTGTGCATAATAATGTGAAGCAGTGCATTTTGAGTTTTTTTACTTCTAAAAAAAAAACTGTTATCATTATGAGATTTGTTCAATAAAATGTGCATTATACTCTAACAGTTGATGGCTTGAAGATTATACTGACTGTCATTTGCATCGACTATTTAGGAAAATCAGCGAAAAATAACATTTGCATAATAATTTGGAACGCGGTGTATAAGCAATAGGAAATAAATAAGAAACATTCACCAGTATTTCTACAGTCCATAGCAGTCTTCTGTAATTAAAGGTGTTTTTCGGTTTTGTCTATATAAAGTCAATAACTTTATAAATAAAACATTCTACTACTTTCTAATATTCTTTGTCTTTTAATTCCTCACTATTTTCAAGATATTGGCTGTCTGTAAGTGAATGAGAATACTCTGTTTCCATTCAGAGGAGGCTGAGAATTAGATACAATTGTATCCAGTCTAGGTAATGTTCTGGGAGCGAAATACACCAGCAGTAGCTGCACAAATCCCTCTGCTACTGTAGTTTGGTAAAATGTATCAATCTGAGGTGCGGACTGTGAGGCTAGGTTTTCACATCGCGGTCAAAATGCATCATTTGCGGCTAATCGTGTCTGAGTCGTGCCAATTTGCCACGATTTTCATCAGATTGGGGCAAAATGGCGCAGTATTGCAGTGATTTGTGGCAAAAAAAACACATTTTGACTGCAACATGTGGACCCAGCCTTAAAGAGGCTCTGTCACCAGATTTTGCAGCCCCTATCTGCTATTGCAGCAGATAGGCGCTGCAATGTAGATTACAGTAACGTTTTTATTTTTAAAAAAACGAGCATTTTTGGCCAAGTTATGACCATTTTTGTAGTTATGCAAATGAGGCTTGCAAAAGTACAACTGGGCGTGTTTAAAAGTACAAGTCCAAGTGGGCGTGTATTGTGTGCGTACATCGGGGCGTTTTTAATACTTTTACTAGCTGGCCGTTCTGATGAGAAGTATCATCCACTTCTCTTCAGAACGCCCAGCTTCTGGCAGTGCAGACACAGCCGTGTTCTCGAGAGATCACGCTGTGACGTCACTCACAGGTCCTGCATCGTGTCAGACGAGCGGGGACACATCGGCACCAGAGGCTACAGATGATTCTGCAGCAGCATCGGCGTTTGCAGGTAAGTAGCTACATCGACTTACCTGCTAACGCCGATGCTGCTGCAGAATCAACTGAAGCCTCTGGTGCCGATGTGTCCGACACGATGCAGGACCTGTGAGTGACGTCACAGATCTGCACTGCCAGAAGCTGGGCGTTCTGAAGAGAAGTGGATGATACTTCTCATCAGAGCGCCCAGCTAGTAAAAGTATTAAAAACGCCCCGATGTACGCACATAATACACGCCCACTTGGACTTTTACTTTTAAACACACCCACTTGGACTTTTGCAAGCCTCATTTGCATAACTACAAAAATGGTCATAACTTGGCCAAAAATGCTCGTTTTTTAAAAATAAAAACGTTACTGTAATCTACATTGCAGCGCCGATCTGTTGCAATAGCAGATAGGGGTTGCAAAATCTGGTGACAGAGCCTCTTTAAGCTTGCAGTGCATTGCCTAGACTGGATACAATTGTATCCACTTCAGCTGCGAGCAGAAGAATATTTAGTATTTATGGATTTTTTTGCTTCTGAATGTAACCAAAGGTGTTGCAACTCACTGACAGCAAACAAATAGCTAGAAAATGGTAAAGAATTGAAACACTATGGGGGAATTTATCAAACTATGTACAATAGAATTCTGTTGTAGAAAAGTTTCATAAGATTTGTATGCCGTCCTAGCCGGTTTTGCGTAAAAAGAGGGCGTGACTTCACAAAATGGACAGAGTTACAGCAGCCTGACAAATTACTTATAATTTACACCAGAAAATTGGCGTAAATCATAGTGGAAATCTACACCAGCTCCTAGCTGCCGTAGATTTCTCTGTGTGGGGCTTAGCAAGGTACAGGGCACCGTGCGGGCCATACTTTGCCCCTTTCTGTCGGACTAGCCCCCATCACCCTTTGGACATTTAAATAAAAACAAGAAACAATTATGCTCATTACAATGTTCCTATTCTGAGGGAGCCGGAGGGGACTAGGAGGGGAGAAGAGGAGCAGTGAGGTTAATATACTTATTCTTTATTTTATGTCCGAAGAGGCGGGGGTAGGGTTGGATGCTGCACGGCCACGGTTGCTGTGCCACACGGCCAGCAGGTAGATGCAACAGCTTTTTTTTTTCATAATAATGGTTTTGATGACATTTTTTAACCTTTCAACCAAGGGTACAGAGGGCAAAAGGGGAAGGGGAGGGAAGGAACCAATAAGAAGCATGGTTATATACATTATATTAAATATCAATACTTGAATGCAGGTCAATAATGATGACATTGCCGAGATATATCTCACAGTTAGGCCCCATGCACACAAACTTATTTTTTTCCTCCCGTAAATACTGGGGTAAATACGGGTCCTTGGTCACACGTATTTGACCCGTATTGCACTAGTATTTATGAACCCGTGCCTGTAAATACGGGTCCGATGTCACCCGTATTCCACCCGTATTTACGGGCACGTTTTCGCTGCAAAATTACACTGCACTAATCAGCAGCCACTTCTCTCTACCAGTGTAGGATAGAGAGAAGGGGCAGCCCTTTCTGTAGTAAAAGTAAAAGAAATTATTACTTATCTGGCCGTTGTCTTGGTGACGCGTCCCTCTTTCGACATCCAGCCCGACCTCCCTAGATGACGCGGCAGTCCATGTGACCGCTGCAGCGGTCACATGGACTGCTGCGTCATCCAGGGAGGCCGGACTGGAGGAAAAGAAGGGTTCCTTATTCTATCCTGGCCAAGCAAGTCTCAAATCGCCAAGACCCTTTATATGTATACTGAAAGGAAGGTTATGCAGAATAGAGGTATTACTTGATCAAAGTGTATAAATAACAGCTATATACCTGTATATTCACATTAATACAATGTAATGTAGAGAATCTGTAAAAAAAAAACAACGGGGGGGGGGGGGGGGGGAGCGGGAGAGGAAATGGGGTTTGGATACCAGGATTTCACCTGACCAGATACCATGAAATGCTATCCAGGCTAAAATATAAATGGCTTAAATCAATTGAAGTGTCGAACCAGTGAGAGATTGCTCAACATACCAAGTGGTTGGGCCAAGTATCTGAGTTTCACATGCTCTGGGAGAAGAAATATGAATCTCCCCCGAATTTAAAATGTTTTTTTTCCCCCTTTTTTTTCTTGGATAACGACGCCTCTATCCAGTTCATGCGGAAGTAGAACGAATACTTTTCAAGGAAAAGTCCGGTAGTGGGTGGAGATGATGATATACAACAGCGTAATATTGTTTTACATGCTGCCTTTGAAAAAAACAGCAATAATTTTCGCTCATGTCCGAACCTACTTTTTTAACGTTTTTGGGATAATATCAAATAAACTCCAGGAAACTGCATAAGGGCAATTCACTGATATGTTTGGAGAAACAAAAGACTTTATCTGTTACCAGAAGTTTTAAATCTGAGGGCATGACCACATACAATGAAGATGAACTCTGTGTCGGGCAGTGCATTTTTGGCAGGAGTGATCTGTAGTATTATTAACCAAAAATCCCCTGTGTGAAGAGATGTAAGCTCTGTGTGTTCATTTGTATGCCATTTCCCAGTATATGGCGGAGGGCAAATATTTAGCTTTATTCTGCAATGCAGACAGGATATCAACTACTGTGACTGCTCGACATCACAAGTATAGCTGTTATCCTGAGCCTCTACCAATCAATATACCCGTGCTATACTGTGCCACCGGACTGTACAGTATTCTTATTGCCGTTCCCTTTAGCCTGAGATTTGGTGGTAGATGTGTTGGCAGCTTCCATTGTGTGTTTTGTCCATTGTGCCGCCACTTGGTCCCAAAGATTGGGTGTTGGTAACGGGAGCATCCTCTGCAGGGGTTTGGGGCATCTCATTGAGTGTCTGCATTACACATAGGCGGGCCATGTGGTAGAAGATGTGGTAGAAGATGCCCTTCTGTGACCTGTGGCAGCATCAGCATACATCCATGGACAAGGGTGTCCTCAAGCTTTCTGGCATATCTGTACCACAGTGGGACTCTGCGGTGGGATATAGGACTTTTCTCTGTAAAGGTCTGATCAGCCTTCTATAAAGTCTGACTGATTGTTATCCACTTCCAATGCTCCACTGTGTAGATTACAGTCTGTATACCTCCCATATACAGATGCTGGTGTCAATCTGCCGTACCAGGGTGGGGAAAGGCAGGTTAGCCGATGCAGGAATCATAGCCCAAACTATGCACCAGGGGAACAGTGTATTCTGGAGATTTTATAGTAATTTGTAAATAAATGTATGACCCCACAGACCTGCATTTACAGTGCATTCAGAGCCCTGGCTGATCGAACATCTCTGGAGAGACCTGGAAATAGCTGTGCGTCAATGTTCCCCATCCAACCTGACAAAGCCCGAGAGGATGTACACAGAAGAATGGGAGCGAATCCTCAAATACATTTGTGCCAAGCTTGTAGCTTCATACCCAAGAAGACATGAGGCGGTAATCCTCAAGAAGGTGCCACAACTAAGTACAAAGTAAAGTATTACTTAGTAAAGAATATTTATGTAAAAGTGGTATTTGAGTTTATTCTTTTTAACACATTTGCTGAAATTTCTGCAAACCTGACTTTGCTTTGTCATCATGGGGCATTGTGTGTAGATTGAGGAGTAAAAAAAAAAAGATTATCCATTTTAGAATAAGGCTGTAATGTAACAAGATATGGAAAAATTGAAGGGGTCTGAATTAGGGTTATCACGATAACAGAATTTGGACTTCGATACCGATACTTTGTTACATAGTTACATAGTTAGTACGGCTGAAAAAAGACACATGTCCATCAAGTTCAACCAAGGGATGGGAAAAGGGAAGGTAAAAATTTCTACACATAGGAGCTAATATTTTTTTGTTCTAGGAAATTATCTAAGCCTTTTTTAAAGCCATCTACTGTCCCTGCTGTGACCAGCTCCTGCGGTAGGCTATTCCATAAATTCACAGTTCTCACGGTAAAGAAGCCTTGTCGCCTCTGCAGCTTGAACCTTTTTTTCTCCAGATGGAGGGAGTGCCCCCTTGTTTTTTGAGGGGGTTTTACAAGAAACAGGATTTCACCATATTTTTTGTATGTGCCATTAATATATTTATATAAGTTAATCATGTCCCCCCTTAGTCGTCTTTTTTCAAGGCTAAATAGGTTTAATTCTTTCAATCTTTCCTCATAACTTAAATTCTCCATGCCCCTAATTAGCTTCGTTGCTCTTCTTTGTATTTTTTCCAACTCCAGGGCATCCTTTCTATGAACTGGAGCCCAGAACTGAACTGCATATTCTAGATGAGGCCTCACTAATGCTTTGTAAAGTGGTAATATTACATCCCTGTCCCGTGAGTCCATGCCTCTTTTAATACACGACAATATCCTGCTGGCCTTTGAAGCAGCTGATTGACACTGCATGCTGTTATTGAGTTTATGATTTACAAGTACACCCAGATCCTTCTCAACAAGTGAATCCGCCAGTGTAGCTCCCCCTAGGACATATGATGCATGCAGGTTGTTGGTACCCAGATGCATAACTTTACATTTATCTACATTAAACTTCATCTGCCAAGTGGACGCCCAAACACTTAGTTTGTTTAAATCTGCCTGCAATTCATGAACATCTTCCATAGACTGAACTATATTACATAGCTTGGTGTCAGGGGCGTAGCTAAAGGCTCATGGGCCCCGATGCAAAAACTCTTACTGGCTGACGGTCCGCAGCCTTCAGCTGCATCGCTGGGTCTCCTAAGTGACCCAACAATGCAGCACTAGCAGCCGGGGGCGTCACTAAGGTTGGGTTCACACACCCTATTTACGGACTTAATTCGTGCGTTTTAGCATTGAATTACGTCCGAAAATGCGGCTCAAAAGCGTTGGCAAACATCTGCCCATTCATTTGAATGGGTCTTACGATGTTCTGTGTCGACGGTCATTTTTTTTTACGCGCCGCTGTCAAAAGGCGGCGCGTAAAAAAGATGCCCGTGTCAAAGAAGTGCCTGTCACTTCTTCAGATGTAAATGGAGCCATTTTCCATGGACTCCATAGAAAAACAGCTCCAATTACGTCCGTAATGGACGCAGCGAAAGACGCCTGCACATGCCATTACGGCTGAAATTACGGTGCTGTTTTCTCCTGTAAACAGCACCGTAATTTCAGCCGTAACAGACGCTGCCGTGTGAACATACCCTCAGGGCTTAAAATGTCAGGGAAATAGCCCCAATACATATGTGTCCGCCCAAAAAAATGTGTGTATAAGAGACAGCATAGCATATCTATAGCACTACGACCCTATAAACTATGGATAGGATTAGATACAGTGGCTCAGCAGACAGTATCACACATGATAGGATTAGATACAGTGGCTCAGCAGACAGTATCACACATGATAGGATTAGATACAGTGGCCCAGCAGACAGTATCACACATGATAGGATTAGATACAGTGGCTCAGCAGACAGTACCACACATGATAGGATTAGATACAGTGGCTCAGAAGGCAGTATCACACATGATAGGATTAAATACAGTGGCTCAGCAGACAGTATCACACATGATCGGATTAGATATAGGGCCCAGCAGACAGTATCACACAAGATACGATTAGATACAGTGGCTCAGCAGACAGTATCACACATGATAGGATTAGATACAGGGCTCAGCAGACAGTATCACACATGATAGATTTAGATACAGGGCTCAGCAGACAGTATCACACATGATAGGATTAGATACAGTGGCCCAGCAGACAGTATCACACATGATTGGATTAGATACAGGGCCCAGCTCGCTGACATTGTGTCTCCAGCGCTGGACCCAGGACTGGTAAGAATAATAATTTTGCTTCTTTATGTGTTACTGATTATTTTTGTGTGTTTGTGTTTTTTTACAGGTTCGGTTGTTGGACTTCGGATACGAGGACTTCAATGACGGCGTTTTTTTTAATCTCAATAAAATGGTTAATGAGGGTTGTTTTTTTATTTCAATAAAACATTTTTTCTATGTGCTTGTATCTTTTTAAACTTTATTATCACCGCCTTAGTAATGGCCGCTGGCTGATTGACAACCTCCATTACTAAGGCGGGGCTTAATGTTAGCCGGTGCAGAGGCTACACTAACCCCCATTATTACCCCGGTACCCACCGCCACCAGGGGTACTGGGAAGAGCCGGGTACGATCCAGTACCTGACCATCTGTAGTGACGGTCGGCCACTGGGGTGGTGGCAAGCTGGTATTATCAGGAGGGGAAAGGCCAAAAACAGTGGCCCTTCCTACCCTGGTGATGCTAGGCTGCTCCTGCTTTATTGTATCTGGCTGGTTATGAAAAATGGAGGGGACCCCACATCGTTCTTTCCAATTATTTTTTTTTAAATGACGTGGGGTCCCCCTCATTTTTCATAACCAGCCAGATACAATAAAGCAACAGCAGCCTAGCATCACCAGGGTAGGAAGGGCCACTGTTTTTGGCCTTTCCCCTCCTGATAATACCAGCCTGCGGCCGCCCTAGTGCCCAACCATCACTACAGATGGTCAGGTACTGGATCGTAACCGGCTCTTCCCAGCACCCCTGGTGGCGGTGGGTACCGGGGTAATAAAGGGGGTTAGTGTTCGCCTTTGCACCAGCTAACACTAAGCCCCGCCTTAGCAATGGACGCTGTCAATCAGCCGGCGGCCATTACTAAGGCGGTAGTAATATAGTTTAAAAAAAAACACAAAGACATAGAAAAAATATTTTATTGAAATAAAAAAAAAAACACACAACCCTCATTAACCATTTTATTGATAATAAAGAAAAAGCCGTCATCGAAGTAGTCCTGGAATCCGCCGTAGTCCAACGACCGAACCTGTAAGAAAACACACAAAAAACTATTAGTAACACATGTGTTAGACTTAGATACAGGGCCCATGTGTGATACTGTCTGTGGGACCCTGTATCTAAGCCTACCACAACGTAGGCTTAGATACAGGGTCCAGCAGACAGTAATCTTATACAGTATAAGTTTACTGTGTGCTGGGGCCCTGTATCTAAACCTACAGTGTGGTAGGCTTAGATACAGGGCCCCGCAGACAGGATCACACATGGGCCATATATCTAAGCCTACCATGTGATTGGCTTATATACAGGGCCCATCAGACAGGATCACACATGGGCCATGTATCTAAGCCTACCATGTGATCGGCTTAGATACAGGGCCCAGCAGACAGGATCACGCATGGGCCATGTATCTAAGCCTACCATGTGATTGGCTTAGATACAGGGCCCAGCAGACAGGATCACGCATGGGCCATGTATCTAAGCCTACCTTGTGATTGGCTTAGATACAGGGCCCAGGAGACAGGATCACGCATGGGCCATGTATCTAAGCCTACCATGTGATTGGCTTAGATACAGGACCCAGTAGACAGGATCACGCATGGGCCATGTATCTAAGCCTACCATGTGATTGGCTTAGATTCAGGGCCCAGCAGACAGGATCACACAATCTGTGATCCGGTCTCATGGGCCCCCTAAGCCTGCTACATCGTAGGCTTAGGGGTTGTGCAGTCCCTAAACATTGATGGCCTATCCTCAGGATAGGCCATCAATAGCTGATGTATCTCCCGGGACCCGCAAATCAGCTGTTTTGAAGGGGCCGCAGCAATCATACGAAAGCTGCTTCCCCTTCATTTCACTACTCGCCCACACTGTGAATCGCCGACACGGATTCACAGTGTGACCGGAATGAAGTGACAGGAATGAAGGGGAGCAGCTCTCGTACGAGTGCTGCGGCCCCTTCAAAACAGCTGATTGGCGGGTCCCGGGAGTCGGACCCCGCCAGTCAGAGCTAACCTTACCGTCCTCTTCGGCCGCGGCGGGGAGTTCTGTCGTCTCGATGCTGTGCGCGGCGCATAGCGTGGTGACGTCATGCTCTGCGCACAGCGCTTGACGTCAGGACCTCCGCTGCGATCCGGAACCAGGAAGGTAAGTAAAGTATGTTACTATAGTAACAGGGGCCCGCGGCCCGAGTTACTATAGTAACTTTTTATTGATGTGGTGCGGGGGGCCGTGGGTCCCCTGGCTTCGGGGCCCGGTCGCAATTTCGACCACTGCGACCCCTATAGCTACGCCAGTGCTTGGTGTCATCTGCAAAAATAGAAATAGTGCTATTAATCCCATCCTCTATATCATTAATAAATACGTTGAATAATAGTGGTCCCAGCACTGAACCCTGGGGTACACCACTTATAACCGGGGACCATTCAGAGAAGGAATCATTGACCACAACCCTCTGGATACGGTCCTTGAGCCAATTCTCAATCCAATTACAAACTATATTTTCTAAACCTATAGTCCTTAATTTACCCATTAGGCGTCTATGGGGGACAGTGTCAAATGCCTTTGCAAAGTCCAAAAACACTAAATCCACAGCGGCCCCTCTGTCTAGACTTCTGCTCACCTCTTCATAAAAACAGATTAGGTTAGTTTGACAACTTCTGTCCTTAGTAAAACCGTGCTGGCTGTCACTTATAATGCTATTTATTGTCACATAATCCTGTATTATTGCGATTTTCGATACCAAAACGATACTTTGCCAACAGTAATAAAATAAAATAAAATAAGTTCTTCCATTTTCGGATGTGAGGCACGTGGTGTGATGAATTTTGAATGGGCCAGACATTAATAGTAATTAACCCCATCATCTTTCTCAGTCATAATGGACAACATTGGGTTAATGTGTAAGGTACATGATGTGGTTAATTACTATTAATGTGAGGCACATGGAGGTTAAATTCATCACACCTCGTGCCTTACATTAACAAGTGAAAGAAAGACGTTTTTATTTTATTTTTTTATAGCGTACACATCATAAATGCCACAAAAAACAATTTGTTGTGTTTATTTATAACAGCCGCGCCAATACCGAATATGTGTATATTTTATGTATTCAGTCTTATTTTAATGTTTATTATAAAAAATGTGTATGTATATTTTTTTTATTTAACATTACTTTATGTTTTTATTTTTAAACTTTAATGTACTGGAATATTTCTATATAGCAGTACATTAGTCTGTGTACTGATAGTACACAGGCAGTTGTTAGGACATATCTAAGTGTGCTCTAACAACAGGAACTATAGTAAGAGAGCCCTGGGGTCTTTCAATAGACCCTGGGCTGTCTGCTTATATATGGTATGTCCCTCAATCACGTCACAGGGAAGCATCACAGGGACTCCCTGTAACACGATGCCCCACGTGGCATATTTCTTCCGCAACTGTCCGCATCAATGCCGCACAGAATCTGCGTTGCAGATTCTGTTGCGGATCTGCCCAAAATGTGCAGTAAATTGATTCGGACTGGCCGCTGCTTATTGAGGGGAAAGTACTTCCCATCTCTCTATCAGTGCAGGATAGAGAGAAGGGACAGCACTTTCCCTAGTGAAAGTAAAAGAATTTCATACTTACCAGCCGTTGTCTTGGTGACGCGTCCCTCTTTCGGCATACAGCCCGACCTCCCTGGATGACGCGGCAGTCCATGTGACCGCTGCAGCAGGTGATTGGCTGCAGCCGTCACTTAGACTGAAACGTTATCCTGGGATGCCGGACTGGAGAAAGAAGAAGGGAGTTCTCGGTAAGTTTGAACTTCTATTTTTTTTACAGGTTGATGTATATTGTGATCGGTAGTCACTGTCCAGGGTGCTGAAACAGTTACTGCCTATCGCTTAACTCTTTCAGCACCCTGGACAGTGACTATTTACTGACGTCGCCTAGCAACGCTCCCATAATTACGGGTGCCCCATTGACTTCCTCAGTCTGGCTGTAGACCTAGAAATACATAGGTCCAGCCAGAATGAAGAAATGTCATGTTAAAAAAACAATACGCTCCGCAGCACACATAACATGTACATGACATCTGCGGACTTCATTGCGGAATTTAGAATCTCCATTGAAGTCAATGGAGAACTTCCGCAATGAGTCCGCAACCAGTCCGTCACACGTCCGCAACATCCATTGTATGCTTCGGACACCAAATTCCGCACTGCAGCCTATGCTCCGCAGCGCAATTTTCTGCATCGTCTAAACGAACCCTACTAAAAAGCAGTGGAAGGCAATGGAGAAACGGGTGCGCTGCGGATTAACGCTGCGGAGCGTCCGCAGCAGAATTCCAGAGCAATTCCGCCACGTGGGGCTTTGCCCTTACACAGCTGCAGCTCCGCTCTCATACATTCATGTGTTACAATACTAAGCTGCTTAGTATCGAAATACATGAAATAATGGTATCGAACCGTTTGAGGGTGCTCGGCATCTAAACAGTATGGAAGTCTCAATGCATGGTGCATCCCTAGTCTGAATACGTTCTCAGTATTTTGTTTTACATTCTGCCTCTTAATTGGCTGTGTTCACATGAACCGGTATCGGTGCAGTTCTCCTCTGCATTTTTTCTCATTTGTAGCACAGCTCCCATACTAAGAAGACGAGGAATGACACACATGACATTCACACGCCTGCAACCAGGCACTTAGACACATAGAATAATTTCACCTTATAAAGAGTATATGGAAGTCAACATTCCGGCAAGGCTTAGTATTTTATTGATTCATACATTTTACATTCTGCAATGTTTCGGCTTCAGAGGAAAACTTTCTGAACCAGCCGTTTACCCGCCTGAGAAGGCTTTCTCATTGTGCAGCTTTATTTCTCTGCATTTTTTTTTATCACATGCTTGTATATAATAAGTTACGGCTGGTGGGGGACCGTGAACAGGAGTTGATAATCCAATCAAAACTCCACCTTGCTCTGTCACATTAATGAATGCATCTACTGAGGGCATGTGGCTAAGCGGATGTCCCAGCGTCTCCTTAGCGATTCTGCGCATACACCCAGGCTCAAGCGAAATAGTATCATGACAGCACGTATCCAAGTAGTAACATGACAGCATGTATCCAAGTAGTAACATGGCAGCACGTATCCAAGTAGTAACATGACAGCACGTATCCAAGTAGTAACATGACAGCATGTATCCAAATAGTAACATGACAGACTGTATCCAAGCAGTAACATGACAGCACGTATCCAAGTAGCAACATGACAGCATGTATCCAAGTAGTAACATGACAGCACGTATCCAAGTAGTAACATGACAGCATGTATCCAAGTAGTAACGTGACAGCATGTACCCAAGTAGTAACGTGACAGCATGTATCCAAGTAGTAACATGACAGCATGTATCCAAGTAGTAACATGACAGCACGTATCCAAGTAGTAACATGACAGCACGTATCCAAGTAGTAACATGACAGCATGTATACAAGCGGTAACATGACAGCATGTACCCAAGTGGTAACATGACAGCATGTATCCAAGTAGTAACATGACAGCATGTATCCAAGTAGTAACGTGACAGCATGTACCCAAGTAGTAACATGACAGAATGTATCCAAGTAGATACGTGACAGCATGTACCCAAGTAGTAACATGACAGCATGTATCCAAGTAGTAACATGACAGCATGTATCCAAGTAGTAACATGACAGCATGTATCCAAGTAGTAACATGACAGCATGTATCCAAGTAGTAACATGACAGCACGTATCCAAGTAGTAACATGACAGCACGTATCCAAGTAGTAACATGACAGCATGTATCCAAGTAGTAACATGACAGCACGTATCCAAGTAGTAACATGACAGCACGTATCCAAGTAGTAACATGACAGCATGTATCCAAGTAGTAACATGACAGCATGTATCCAAATAGTAACACGACAGCATGTATACAAGTAGTAACATGACAGCATGTATCTAAGTAGTAACATGACAGCATGTATCCAAGTAGTAACATGACAGCATGTATCCAAGTAGTAACATGACAGCATGTATCTAAGTAGTAACATGACAGCATGTATCCAAGTAGTAACACGACAGCATGTATCCAAGTAGTAACATGACAGCATGTATCCAAGTGGTAACATGACAGCATGTATCCAAGTGGTAACATGACAGCATGTATCCAAGTGGTAACATGACAGCATGTATCCAAGTAGTAACATGACAGCATGTATCCAAGTAGTAATATGACAGCAAGTATCCGAGTAGTAACACGACAGCATGTATCCAAGTAGTAACATGACAGCATGTATCCAAGTAGTAACATGACAGCATGTATCCAAGTAGTAACATGATAGCATGTATCCAAGTAGTAACATGACAGCATGTATCCAAGTAGTAACATGACAGCATGTATCCAAGTAGTAACATGATAGCATGTATCCAAGTAGTAACATGACAGCATGTATCCAAGTAGTAACATGATAGCATGTATCCAAGTAGTAACACGACAGCATGTACCCAAGTAGTAACATGACAGCATGTATCCAAGTAGTAACATGACAGCATGTACCCAAGTAGTAACATGACAGCATGTACCCAAGTAGTAACACGACAGCATGTATCCAAGTAGTAACATGATAGCATGTATCCAAGTAGTAACATGACAGCATGTACCCAAGTAGTAACATGATAGCATGTATCCAAGTAGTAACATGACAGCATGTATCCAAGTAGTAACATGACTCAAATAAGTCGAGTCGCTTCTCCCCTTATGTAAATCTACCCTCTCAAAGCAGACACTGAAACAGAGTTGGATTTTAATGGCCACAGTAGCCGTTTATTATTTTAAATAACAATAACTTTAAATACCATAATTTTTGAATCCCCAAAAAAGGGGATACATCATAACAACAAATAACCCACTGCGACCCTATCAGGGTCATAACATTATAAACCAACCAGAATGACAGGGGCAAGTCCTTGAAGCCACCGATACTTAATTTTGGCCATCTGCCCACAAATACCTTACCCCCAGCCGTAACCCGGCCCAGGAGCACCAAATTACCTTTTTGCAGATGACCACCATATATATATAAATATATATAACCCAGCTTTCAAAAGGGGTAACACCCTAAGAAGCCGACAAATTGGGGGTGCATCCCGTGATGCATTCCCCCCCACCACTTTTTACGACCTACTTCAAGGACTCCCCCCCGCCAAAGCGAAACAGGCCTTGACCACCTCACGCCTGCGAGCTCCCCCACACTCCCACCGCTCGCTCAATTCCATCGGTCAAAGCCAGACTCCACATATCCATCCCCACCTCATTGAGGTGCACACCGTCCTCTCTCCAGTACCTGCCTGTCCCAGCCTCCAGATCCCAGTGGCGCACCGCAACCCCACCATTACGCGTCACGAAGCTCGATATGGCCCTATTAGCCTTAATGCGAGCCTTGTTAATTTTTCCCACAGAACGGGCCATCCGCCAGCTCTTCCTAGGGACCATCTCAGACCACACCGTCACCAATTTAGGATAAGTTGCCCATAAGCAGAGCAAATCATGCTTGACGTCCCGTACCAACTCCCGGAAAGGGCGTATACCCAAATCGTTGCCTCCCACATGCAACACCAGTACCTCCGGCGCCCTGTCAAGCAGTACAAAATTGTGAAACTCGGGCAATACCCTGTTCCATGTCATTCCCCGTATACCCAACCACCTCACAACCGCCGCGTCCCGCGGAATCCTGAGCTGTCGACCGTCCGGCCGTACATCCGCGCGAAGGGCACCCCAGTACACAAAAGAATGTCCCATAATCCACACCATGCATGAGTCACGGCCTGCAAAACAAATGAAGAACATACACGCACCACCTCTTGCTGCCGCGTACCATCAATACTCAGGCGGAAACGCACGCACCCGGAACATGCTATACATCAATATATCACAACATGTCCAAGCGCACATAAGAACGGAAACGCGCCGACTCCCAACGCCCTATCCGCTGCACGCCTGCATCATCTAAACCCCATCTCACCGCCTCCGTCGCTGCCCCTATACGGAAAGAATGAGACGAGTATTGCTCTGCCTGCACCCCGCTAGCCACCAGACACTTTCTGAAAACCGAAATAAACTGATACCGCGACAGAAACGAGCCATCCTCGTGCCGCAGCAACGGCCCGTCTGAGAGATCTAAACCCGCCAAGTACTCCTTGACACACAACACTGGACAAACCGGATTCTTTGGGACCGCCAACAAAACCACTCGACGTCCTGCCCCTCCTTGGTCCGTTTTGGACCTTCGCAACACTATCTCCACCCTGTCTTCATACAAATCGACATTATCCTGCAACAAGCCCCCCGCTTTTACCGAACTGGGGGAAACCAATTCCCCTACCCGAAAAGCTCCAAAAAAGGCTAACGCAAAAGCCAACCGGAAAAGCTTGCTCTCATACTCTGAACGACACACCTGCCGCACCACCACCTCCAGGGAACACAACAATTGAAATGACACGGGACGCCTCTTATCCCTCACCACTACACCCCGTCTCAGCCCCTTCAATGCCTGGCCCACCAAGAACCGCTTCGTGATATCTACCAACCCCCGTAACTTACAACCGAAAGCAATGGCCGCCACGAAGCGATTAACCTTAGCTACCGTGCAACCCCGGGCAAACGCATCCCCCAACCAAAACAGCAAGGCCACCATCCTATCATCATCCGAGCACACATCACCCAAAGATCTCACCCACTCCTCCCATTGCCTCCATCCAGCCGCATACGACGATCACGTCGCACTGGCCAGTGAACGTTTAATCAATGCACCTGCCGCCTGGATACCAGCTCCCACAGATGACTGGGACAGTCCACCCCTGTTAACTCCGCGTCCGGGACCAGCTGCCGGAAACGATCCCACTGCGAGCGAGAAAGCGCGTCAGCAATACAATTCTCTACCCCGGGAACATGCACCGCCACCACCCATGCATTTAAACTCAAACAGGAAAGCACCAACTGCCGCAACAAGCGAACCACTGGAGGGGACGACGCCGAAGTATTATTTATAGCCATCACCACCCCCAAATTGTCGCAATGAAAACGCACTTTTTTGTCCCGGAACCTGTCTCCCCAAATGGTGACCGCCACCACGATGGGAAACAGTTCGAGTAGGGCCAAGTTACGCGTCAGTCCCGCCTCCACCCATGCAACCGGCCATTTTCCCGCGCACCATTGACCTTCAAAGAACGCCCCGAACCCCACCGCCCCAGACGCGTCAGTGAACAATTCCAAATCGAAGCTATCTAACGCCCGGGACATCCAAAGAGAGCGCCCATTATACTGTGCCAGAAAATGGAGCCAGACCTGTAAATCTTCCCTGTGCTCTGCAGCCAGACGAATGAAATGATGGGGTTCCCGAACCCCCGCCGTCGCCGCTGCCAACCGCCGACAAAAAAACCCTGCCCATCGGCATGATGCGGCAAGCAAAATTCAACTTCCCCAATAAGGACTGCAATTCTCGTAGCGTAATTTTCCTAATCCGACACGCTCGCTCCACTACCAACCGCAAATCCCCCAACTTATCCTCCGGCAATCTGCACTCCATTGCTACGGAGTCGATAGTAATTCCCAAAAAACAAATGGTCGTCACCGGACCCTCAGTTTTTTCCACAGCCAAGGGTACACCGAACTCCCTTGAAACCCAATTGACCATCTCCAACAAATTTGCGCAAACCCCCGAACACGACGGGCCAACGCACAAGAAATCGTCGAGATAGTGAATAACTGATTCCACCCCCGCAACCTCCCTGACTACCCATTCCAAAAAAGAACTAAACACCTCAAAGTACGCGCACGACAACGAACAACCCATGGGAAGGCATCGATCAATGTAATAATCCCCTTCCCAATAACATCCCAACAACCTCTGGCTGTCCGGATGAACCGGCAACAAACGAAACGCCGCTTGAATATCAGTTTTAGCCATCAGAGCCCCTCTTCCGTAACCACGTACCAACGCTACCGCCGCATCAAACGACGTGTAGACCACAGAACAGAGATCCTGGTCAATGCCATCGTTAACCGACGCCCCCTTCGGGAAGGACAAATGCTGAATAAGCCGGAATTTGTTACCTTCTCGTTTTGGAACCACCCCTAACGGTGACACCACCAAACCTGGAACTGGGATCGTGCTAAAAGGGCCCGCCATTCTGCCCAGATCAATCTCCTTCCGGATTTTTTCCGAGACTACCCCCGCATGCTGATATGCCGACTTAAGGTTGCGCTGCGTGAAAGGGACCTCATGCAAAGGGGGCGGAATAACGAAACCGTAACCAAAACCTAAACTAATCAACCGCGCCCCCTCCTTATTGGGGTACCTACTTAGAAAGGGGGCCATCTTTATGAGCTTCACCGGAGTCTCCCCCATAACCAGACGCACCGCTGGCTCCCCCTTGTCGTTTACCCTTCTTAAAACATTTAGACGCTCCATGTGACTGCCCGCTGCAATGTGAACACGCATGCTTGAATTTACACGTCGCTCCAAATTTGCACTGCCCCTCATTGAACTGCCAACACGTCCCAAATTTTGAACCTGAGGCCTGACTACCCCCGCCGGAAGTTCCTGCTGCATTCCCGCTCCCGGGAAAGGACTGCCCCTGCTTATAAAGTGCCGTCACTTTCAACCATAAGGCTATGTCCTTATGGTCCCACTGTATATTCGGCCGCACCGCTTTCCTCTGCCGAAACTGCTCATCGTAACGAAGCCAGGCCTGGCCCCCATAAACCCGATGCGCCTCCCCCACCGCATCCAAATAACAAAACAAGCCGGAACAATTATCTGGCGCCTTTTCCCCAATAACACTCGCCAAAATTGCAAAAGCCTGCATCCAATTGACGAACGTTTTTGGAATCAACCTGTACCGTCTCTTTTCTTCCTCATCCTTTTTTGTTTCATTCTGCTTCACCTTATCTAAATTAAACTTCTCCAGCGGAAGCAAGGAAAAAATCTCCACATACTCGTCTTTCCAAATCCTTTCCTTTACCTCCTGCTTTAAATGCGCCCCTAACGGGCCCTCATAACAAACATAAACCTCCCCGCGCGCACGATCATCAAGACGCACCCTATCAACCTCCTTTGGCGAGTCTGTTTGAACCGCCGCCACCGCTGCCCCGGCATTCAACCCCCCACCGTTTTGACGAACCGGAGCGCTTCCAACACTGCCCCCCCACACCGCGACCGGCGCCACACCTGACGGTTCTTGGGAAGGGAAACCACCTAGCCGCCCCACTAACACTTTTAAACATCCCACTAACTCCGCCAAACTATCCCCCGCACCCGCCTGTAGCGACGAGACCCCCGACTCCGCCGCGACGCCCACCGCCGCGACACCCTCTACACCGATACCCGACATCAATAAAGCTGGAAATGGTAACGTAGGTGTCAACTCACCAGGCTGCCCAGGGGCTGTGAACCCGTCAGCCGGACCCCCATGTCCACGTGGAGAGGCCCGCCGCTCACCGTCCTCCAATGCTCCGGACTCCCTCTGGTGCTGTCCGCATTGGCAATGTGTGCACGGGGAATTCCGATTTTCGTCTGAGAAAAGGGGGGGTGACATCGCATCATCCAATTGGCCGAGCTCCAGTTCATGCCTCATCCGTCCCGCTGAACCAGCTCCAAGCTGTTCCGTCCCTGGCACTCCAACCACCGACCTCATCCTGCGACCTCTGGTCATTTCCACCTCGACGACACCATGAGCCGACCCTCTGGCTGGCACATCGCCATGCAGGGTCGCCGTTGCCCTTCCGCCACGTGCTGAAGAAGGAGAGGATGTGACCGGAAGTGAAGGCCGCGTCCTCCTCGCCGCTGCCGCCGGGCGCTGCCGCGTTTTGGGATTCCTCCCAGGACCAGACGAAAGAGCAGCGGCAGGCCGCCCTGGGGTCTGGCCTGCAGGGTCCACTGATGGGCTCCTCTTGCGCCGCCGCGCCCGCGGGATGTCTTCAGGACTCAGCCTTGCGGGCGGGCGCGAGCGCCTCGTGCTGCGCGTCACGCCGGGAGTGCCAGCCCTGGCCTGAGTCATGGGGGAAACGGGCTCTCCTCTTCTCCTGCCCGACCCCCTGGTACGCCGGTCCTGTACCTCGGCCTGCTCCAGCAGCCCCGCGACCACCGGCATGACAGAGCGCTCCCCGCTTGCTCCAGCCGACTCTGCTCGCTCCTGGACCGGAGCGCCCGATTGTCCCTGCAGCAGCGTCGCCACTCGTGCTCTGAGCCATCCAGGACCCTGAGAGGCTGCCCCGGCCCGCAGCAGCTCCATAGCCTCCTCATCAGACGCAGCAGGGGTAACAAACATGTTCCTGCTTCTGTGTCCTGGCGAAGAGAGGGAGAGCACAAACAGGAAACAGGTACATCCCCTTCAATCCCCACCCCTTCTCACCCAAGCCCTCCTGCTGTCCCCCCCCTCTTCCTCTCATAGGCCAGCCAACTCTGTGTCCCTCCCATCTATTTTAGTCATGGAGGCCTTCCCTTATTCCTCTTTTCTTCTTTCAGTACGGCCTCTTCTTGACAGCATGTATCCAAGTAGTAACATGATAGCATGTATCCAAGTAGTAACACGACAGCATGTACCCAAGTAGTAACATGACAGCATGTATCCAAGTAGTAACATGACAGCATGTATCCAAGTAGTAACATGATAGCATGTATCCAAGTAGTAACACGACAGCATGTACCCAAGTAGTAACATGACAGCATGTATCCAAGTAGTAACATGACAGCATGTATCCAAGTAGTAACATGACAGCATGTATCCAAGTAGTAACATGATAGCATGTATCCAAGTAGTAACACGACAGCATGTACCCAAGTAGTAACATGACAGCATGTACCCAAGTAGTAACATGACAGCATGTATCCAAGTAGTAACATGACAGCATGTATCCAAGTAGTAACATGACAGCATGTATCCAAGTAGTAACATGACAGCATGTATCCAAGTAGTAACATGACAGCATGTATCCAAGTAGTAACATGACAGCATGTATCCAAGTAGTAACATGACAGCATGTATCCAAGTAGTAACATGATAGCATGTATCCAGGTAGTAAGACTACAGCATGTACCCAAGTAGTAACATGACAGCATGTATCCAAGTAGTAACATAACAGCATGTATCCAAGTAGTAACATGATAGCTTGTATCCAAGTAGTAACATGACAGCATGTATCCAAGTAGTAACACGACAGCATGTACCCAAGTAGTAACATGATAGAATGTATCCAAGTAGTAACACGACAGCATGTACCCAAGTAGTAACATAACAGCATGTATCCAAGTAGTAACATGATAGCTTGTATCCAAGTAGTAACATGATAGCATGTATCCAAGTAGTAACACGACAGCATGTACCCAAGTAGTAACATGATAGAATGTATCCAAGTAGTAACACGACAGCATGTACCCAAGTAGTAACATGACAGCATGTATCCAAGTAGTAACATGACAGCATGTATCCAAGTAGTAACATGACAGCAAGTATCCAAGTAGTAACATGGCAGCATTTATCCAAGTAGTAACATGACAGCATGTATCCAAGTAGTAACATGACAGCATGTATCCAAGTAGTAACATGACAGCAAGTATCCGAGTAGTAACACGACAGCATGTATCCAAGTAGTAACATGACAGCATGTATCCAAGTAGTAACATGACAGCATGTATCCTAGTAGTAACATGATAGCATGTATCCAGGTAGTAACACGACAGCATGTACCCAAGTAGTAACATGACAGCATGTATCCAAGTAGTAACATGACAGCATGTATCCAAGTAGTAACATGATAGCATGTATCCAAGTAGTAACATGACAGCATGTATCCAAGTAGTAACATGACAGCATGTATCCAAGTAGTAACATGACAGCATGTACCCAAGTAGTAACATGATAGCATGTATCCAAGTAGTAACACGACAGCATGTACCCAAGTAGTAACATGACAGCATGTATCCAAGTAGTAACATGACAGCATGTATCCAAGTAGTAACATGACAGCATGTATCCAAGTAGTAACATGACAGCAAGTATCCGAGTAGTAACACGACAGCATGTATCCAAGTAGTAACATGACAGCATGTATCCAAGTAGTAACATGACAGCATGTATCCAAGTAGTAACACGACAGCATGTATCCAAGTAGTAACATGACAGCACGTATCCAAGTGGTAACATGACAGCACGTATCCAAGTAGTAACACGACAGCATGTACCCAAGTGGTAACATGACAGCATTTATACAAGTAGTAACATGACAGCAAGTATCCAAGTAGTAACATGACAGCATTTATCCAAGTAGTAACACGACAGCATGTATCCAAGTAGTAACACGACAGCATGTATCCAAGTAGTAACATGACAGCATGTATCCAAGTTGTAACATGACAGCATGTACCCAAGTAGTAACATGACAGCATGTATCCAAGTAGTAACATGACAGCATGTATCCAAGTGGTAACATGACAGCACGTATCCAAGTGGTAACATGACAGCAAGTATCCGAGTAGTAACATGACAGCATGTATCCAAGTTGTAACATGACAGCATGTACCCAAGTAGTAACATGACAGCATGTATCCAAGTAGTAACATGACAGCATGTACCCAAGTAGTAACATGACAGCATGTATCCAAGTGGTAACATGACAGCACGTATCCAAGTGGTAACATGACAGCATGTATCCAAATGGTAACATGACAGCAAGTATCCGAGTAGTAACATGACAGCATGTATCCAAGTGGTAACATGACAGCATTTATCCAAGTAGTAAAATGACAGCATGTATCCAAGTAGTAACATGACAGCATGTATCCAAGTAGTAACATGACAGCAAGTATCCGAGTAGTAACACGACAGCATGTATCCAAGTAGTAACATGACAGCATGTATCCAAGTAGTAACATGACAGCATGTATCCAAGTAGTAACATGATAGCATGTATCCAGGTAGTAACACGACAGCATGTACCCAAGTAGTAACATGACAGCATGTATCCAAGTAGTAACATGACAGCATGTACCCAAGTAGTAACATGATAGCATGTATCCAAGTAGTAACACGACAGCATGTACCCAAGTAGTAACATGACAGCATGTACCCAAGTAGTAACATGACAGCATGTATCCAAGTAGTAACATGACAGCATGTATCCAAGTAGTAACATGACAGCATGTATCCAAGTATTAACATGACAGCATGTATCCAAGTAGTAACATGACAGCATGTATCCAAGTAGTAACATGACAGCATGTATCCAAGTAGTAACATGACAGCATGTACCCAAGTAGTAACACGACAGCATGTATCCAAGTAGTAACACGACAGCATGTATCCAAGTAGTAACATGACAGCATGTACCCAAGTAGTAACATGACAGCATGTATCCAAGTAGTAACATGACAGCATGTACCCAAGTAGTAACATGACAGCATGTATCCAAGTAGTAACATGACAGCATGTATCCAAGTAGTAACATGACAGCAAGTATCCAAGTAGTAACATGACAGCATGTATCCAAGTAGTAACACGACCACTGGCGTAGCTATAGGGGTCGCAGCGGTCGCAACTGCGACCGGGCCCCGAAGCCAGGGGGGCCCACGGCCCCCCGCACCACATCAATAAAAAGTTACTATAGTAACTCGGGCCGCGGGCCACTGTTACTATAGTAACATACTTGACTTACCTTCCTGGTTCCGGATCGCAGCGGAGGTCCTGACGTCAAGCGCTGTGCGCAGCGCATGACGTCACAGCGCTATGCCGCCGCGCACAGCATCGAGACTACAGAACTCCCGCCGCGGCCGAAGAGGAAGGTAAGGTTAGCCCTGACTGGCGGGGACCGACTCCCGGGACCCGCCAATCAGCTGTTTTGAAGGGGCCGCAGCACTCGTACGAGAGCTGCTCCCCTTCATTGCGGTCACTTCATTCCGGTCACACTGTGAATCGGTGTCGGCGATTCACAGTGTGGGCGAGTAGTGAAATGAAGGGGAAGCAGCTCTCGTACGAGTGCTGCGGCCCCTTCAAAACAGCTGATTTGCGGGTCCCGGGCGACACATCCGCTATTGATGGCCTATCCTGTGGATAGGCCATCAATGTTTAGGGACTGCACAACCCCTAAGCCTACGATGTAGCAGGCTTAGGGGGCCCATGAGACCGGATCACCGATTGTGTGATCCTGTCTCCTGGGCCCTGTATCTAAGCCAATCACATGGTAGGCTAAGATACATGGCCCATGCGTGATCCTGTCTTGTGGGCCCTGTATCTAAGCCAATCACATGGTAGGCTTAGATACATGGCCCATGCGTGATCCTGTCTGCTGGGCCCTGTATCTAAGCCTACCACACTGCAGGTTTAGATACAGGGCCCCAGCACACAGTAATCTTATACTGTATAAGATTACTGTCTGCTGGACCCTGTATCTAAGCCTACCTTGTGGTAGGCTTAGATACAGGGTCCCACAGACAGTATCACACATGGGCCCTGTATCTAAGCCTTAGGGTATGTGCACAGACACTAATTACGTCCGTAATTGACGGACGTATTTCGGCCGCAAGTACCGGACCGAACACAGTGCAGGGAGCCGGGCTCCTAGCATTATAGTTATGTACGATGCTAGGAGTCCCTGCCTCGCTGCAGGACAACTGTCCCATACTGTAATCATGTTTTCAGTATGGGACAGTTGTCCGGCAGCGAGGCAGGGACTCCTAGCGTCGTACATAAGTACGACGCTAGGAGCCCGGCTCCCTGCACTGTGTTCGGTCCGGTACTTGCGGCCGAAATACGTCCGTCAATTACGGACGTAATTAGTGTGTGTGCACATACCCTAAGGCTTAGATACAGGGCCCATGTGTTACTAATCATTTTTTGTGTGTTTTCTTGCAGGTTCGGTCGTTGGACTACGGCGGATTCCAGGACTACTTCGATGACAGCTTTTCTTTTATTGTCAATAAAATGGTTAATGAGGGTTGTGTGTTTTTTTTTTTATTTCAATAAAATATTTTCTCTATGTCTTTGTGTTTTTTTTTAAACTATATTACTACCGCCTTAGTAATGGCCGCCGGCTCATTGACAGCATCCATTGCTAAGGCGGGGCTTAGTGTTAGCGGATGCAGAGGCTAACACTAACCCCCTTTATTACCCCGGTACCCACCGCCACCAGGGGTGCTGGGAAGAGCCGGGTACGATCCAGTACCTGACCATCTGTAGTGATGGTCGGCCACTGGGGTGGCCGCAGGCTGGTATTATCAGGAGGGGAAAGACCAAAAACAGTGGCCCTTCCCATCCTGGTAATGCTGCCTGCTGCTGCTTTATTGTATCTGGCTGGTTATGAAAATGGGGGGGGACCCCACGTCATTTAAAAAAAATAATAAAATAATCGGAAAGAACGATGTCGGGTCCCCCCCAATTTTCATAACCAGCCAGATACAACACAGCAGCAGCAGGCAGCATTACAAGGGTGGGAAGGGACACTGTTTTTGGCCTTCCCCAGCCTAATGCTACCAGCCTGCGGCCACCCCGGTGCCTGCCCGTCACTACAGACTGGTTTGTACCCGGCTCTTCCCAGTACTCCTGGTGGCGGTGGGTACCGGGGTAATAATGGGGGTTAGTGTAGCCCCTGCACCGGCTAACATTAAGCCCCGCCTTAGTAATGGAGGTTGTCAATCAGCCAGCGGCCATTACTAAGGCGGTGATAATAAAGTTTAAAAAGATACAAGCACATAGAAAAAATATTTTATTGAAATAAAAAAACACAACCCTTATTAACCATTTTATTGAGAATAAAAAAAACGCCGTCATTGAAGTCCTCGTATCCGAAGTCCAACAACCGAACCTGTAAAAAAACACAAACACACAAAAATAATCAGTAACACATAAAGAAGCAAAATTATTATTCTTACCTATCCTGGGTCCAGCGCTGGAGCCGCAATGTCAGCGAGCTGAGTCCTGTATCTAATCCTATCATGTGTGATACAGTCTGCTGAGCTGTGTATCTAATCCGATCATGTGTGATACTGTCTGCTGAGCCACTGTACCTAATCCTATCATGTGTGATACTGTCTGCTGAGCCAATGTATCTAATCCTATCATGTGTGGTACTGTCTGCTGAGCCACTGTATCTAATCCTATCATGTGTGATACTGTCTGCTGAGCCACTGTATCTAATCCTATCATGTGTGGTACTGTCTGCTGAGCCACTGTATCTAACCTATCATGTGTGGTACTGTCTGCTGAGCCACTGTATCTAATCCTATCATGTGTGATACTGTCTGCTGAGCCACTGTATCTAATCCTATTATGTGTGGTACTGTCTGCTGAGCCACTGTATCTAACCTATCATGTGTGGTACTGTCTGCTGGGCCACTGTATCTAATCCTATCCATAGTTTATAGGGTCGTAGTGCTATAGATATGCTATGCTGTCTCATATACACACTTTTTTTTGGGGCGGACACATATGCATTGGGGCTATTTCCCGGACATTTTAAGCCCTGAGGGTATGTTCACACGGCAGCGTCCGTTACAGCTGAAATTACTGTGCTGTTTTCAGGAGAAAACAGCACCGTAATTTCAGCCGTAATGGCATGTGCAGGCGTCTTTCGCTGCGTCCATTACGGAAGTAATTGAAGCTGGTTTTCCATGGAGTCCATGGAAAACGGCTCCATTTACGTCTGAAGAAGTGACAGGCACTTCTTTGACAGCGGCGCGTAAAAAAAAATGACCGGGCCCCGAAGCCAGGGGGGCCCACGGCCCCCCGCACGACATCAATAAAAAGTTACTATAGTAACTCGGGCCGCGGGCCCCTGTTACTATAGTAACATACTTTACTTACCTTCCTGGTTCCGGATCGCAGCGGAGGTCCTGACGTCAAGCGCTGTGCGCAGCGCATGACGTCACAGCGCTATGCCGCCGCGCACAGCATCGAGACTACAGAACTCCCGCCGCGGCCGAAGAGGAAGGTAAGGTTATCCCTGACTGGCGGGGTCTGACTCCCGGGACCCGCCAATCAGCTGTTTTGAAGGGGCCGCAGCACTCGTACGAGAGCTGCTCCCCTTCATTCCTGTCACTTCATTCCGGTCACACTGTGAATCGGTGTTGGCGATTCACAGTGTGGGCGAGTAGTGAAATGAAGGGGAAGCAGCTCTCGTACGAGTGCTGCGGCCCCTTCAAAACAGCTGATTTGCGGGTCCCGGGCGACACATCAGCTATTGATGGCCTATACTGTGGATAGGCCATCAATGTTTAGGGACTGCACAACCCCTAAGCCTACGATGTAGCAGGCTTAGGGGGCCCATGAGACAGGATCACAGATTGTGTGATCCTGTCTGCTGGGCCCTGTATCTAAGCCAATCACATGGTAGGCTTAGATACATGGCCCATGCGTGATCCTGTCTGCTGGGCCCTGTATCTAAGCCTACCACACTGTAGGTTTAGATACAGGGCCCCAGCACACAGTAATCTTATACTGTATAAGATTACTGTCTGCTGGACCCTGTATCTAAGCCTACCTTGTGGTAGGCTTAGATACAGGGTCCCACAGACAGTATCACACATGGGCCCTGTATCTAAGCCTTAGGGTATGTGCACAGACACTAATTACGTCCGTAATTGACGGACGTATTTCGGCTGCAAGTACCGGACCGAACACACTGCAGGGAGCCGGGCTCCTAGCATTATAGTTATGTACGATGCTAGGAGTCCCTGCCTCGCTGCAGGACAACTGTCCCATACTGTCCCAGCTGTGTATCTAATCCTATCATGTGTGATACTGCCTTCTGAGCCACTGTATCTAATCCTATCATGTGTGATACTGTCTGCTCAGCCACTGTATCTAATCCTATCCATAGTTTATAGGGTCGTAGTGCTATAGATATGCTATGCTGTCTCATATACACACTTTTTTTTGGGGCGGACACATATGTATTGGGGCTATTTCCCGGACATTTTAAGCCCTGAGGGTATGTTCACACGGCAGCGTCTGTTACGGCTGAAATTACGGTGCTGTTTTCAGGAGAAAACAGCACCGTAATTTCAGCCGTAATGGCATGTGCCGGCGTCTTTTGCTGCGTCCATTACGGAAGTAATTAAAGCTGGTTTTCCATGGAGTCCATGGAAAACGGCTCCATTTACGTCTGAAGAAGTGACAGGCACTTTTTTACGCGCCGCCTTTTGACAGCGGCGCGTAAAAAAAAATGACCATCGGCACAGAACATCGTAAGACCCATTCAAATGAATGGGCAGATGTTTTCCGACGCATTTGAGCCGCATTTTCGGACGTAATTCAATGCTAAAACGCCCGAATTACGTCCGTAAATAGTGTGTGTGAACCCAGCCTTAGTGACGCCCCGGCTGCTAGTGCTGCATTGTTGGGTCACTTAGGAGACCCAGCGATGCAGCTGAAAGCGGACCGTCGGCCATGAGAAGTTTGGGGGGGGGGGGGCCCAGTAAGAATTTTTGCATCGGGGCCCATGAGCCTCTAGCTACGCCCCTGGTACACGCCATAGGTGATCTTCATCAAGGTCGTCTTCTGGTTGACAAACTGGGAGCTCACGCACTGGGTCGTCACACCACGGCAGTCCGCACGGCAGCCATGACAGACTTCGCCATAGCAACAGCTTCTCTGCTCGCCGTCGCTCAGCAAGGCCTATCATTGCGGAGGAGCCAGTAGCACCCACTGCACCTGTACCTCCACCGGCGCCATCATCGGTGTTGGTCCTGGTATCCGCTACAGGACAAGGTGAGTATGACTGCTTTCGGGCTTGGAGTTCAGGGGGAAAATCTGATGCAGAAGTCTTACATGTGTTTCGATCCCTGTTGGTGGGGGCTCCGGCGGCTCCATCCGTGCCCACTTCGCAGGTGGAGGCAAAAAAACGCTAGTGGAAGCGTCCACGTCCATGGTATCCCCGTCGCTGCCCGCCTTCAGGGATACTTATTTTTGTGGTATGCCCCCCTTGGGGGCGCATTTGTCGGATGACACCAGGGAAAAAATAGCAAGGAATGATATTGATATTTGGTCCCTGGTGTCGGTGGATTCGGCTAAAATTGATAAGGAGCGTCGCTTTGAAAGGGGTGCCCCGTCCAAATCGCGGGTTGCAAGAACGTTTAATAACTGGTTGCAGGCTTTCGCGGTGCTGGGTTGCGTGTTTTCGCAGAAGTTCCCCGATAAGTCTTTTCAACTGTTCGTTTATTTGGATACTATTTTTAGCGCATATAAGTCGCATGGGGGCTCCGCTTGGCGGCGCTATGATGAGGATTTCAACCAGCAGCCCCCTCCCCATCCGCGTTTGGCGGTTCCTCCGCCGGGGTCGGGGCTCAAAACAACAAGCGTACTGGGACTTGCTGGCTCTTCAATGAAGGGCAAAGCAAGTTCTATGGCTCCTGCAAATTTAAGCACGAGTGTTCAACTTGTGGGGGTTCCCATCCAGCAGTCCGTTGTAACCGGCGGACTGCCCAGGTCCCACGTCCCAACAGTACGGGTAGGGTTGAGGACCCCAATATGCATCCTAGAGATGCTCCCCTGGCTAGACCGTTACCCCAAGATGGGGGAGCCCGCCCTAATTATGACTGGTTTTTCGTTCTTTATCCCATTTATTTACAAATCTGCACCGAATTTTTCCAGTAATTTATGGTCCGCCAGAGAATTCCCGTCGGTTGTGAGGGTATGTTCACACGGCAGTGTCCGTAACGGCTGAAATTACGGGGCTGTTTTCAGGAGAAAACAGCACCGTAATTTCAGCCGTAATGGCATGTTGAGGCGCTTTTTGCTGCATCCATTACGGATGTTACATGGAGCTGTTTTTCCATGGAGTCCATGGAAAACGGCTTCATTTACGTCTGAAGAAGTGACAGGCACTTCTTTGACGCGGGCGTCTTTTTTACGTCCCGCCTTTTGACAGCGGGGCGTAAAAAAAAAGACCGTCTGCATAGCACATTGTAAGACCCATTCTAATGAATGGGCAGATGTTTGCCGACGCTATTGAGCCGCTATTTCGGGCAAAAACGCCCGAATTACGTCCATACCCTTATAGACCAGGTGAACAAGGAGGTGGAGCTCGGCCGGATGGCCGGCCCTTTTTCTGAGTTACCTTTCTCTAACCTCAGGGTATCCCCGTTAGGGGTGGTACCCAAGAAATAGCCGGGAAAATGTAGCTTGATCCACCACTTGTCCTACCCTAAAGGCGATTCGGTCAATGACGGCATAGATAAAGACCTGACCGCGGTGTCGTATGTCTCATTCGACAGGGCGGTGGAGTTAGTTTGTCAAGGGGGGCAGGGAGCCCTTATGGCCAAATCGGACATCGAATCGGCGTTTCGGCTACTACCCGTTCACCCGGATTGTTTTCACCTGCTTGGTTGTGAGTTAGCTGGACGGTTTTATTATGATATGTGCCTCCCTATGGGTTGTTCAATTTCATGTTTTTATTTTGACGTTTTTAGTTCCTTTTTGGAATGGGTTTTGAAGGACTTTTCAGGGTGTACATCGGCTACGCATTACTAGGACGTATTCTTTTTCGTAGGCCCGGCTGCGTCGCCGCTTTGCCAATTATTGCTGGATTCTTTTCGCAGTTTGTCAGCCCGTTTCGGTGTCCCCCTTTCCGAAGAGAAAATTGAGGGCCCTACTACAGTGTTGTTCTTCGTTGGTATAAAAATTGTCTCTTCGGAGATGGTTTTCCGATTACCGGCTGACAAAGTCATCAAATTGCGCTCGCATTTGACAGCGGCCACTTCGGCTAAGAATTTACAGCTCCGGCAGGTTCAATCCTTGTTAAGTCTGTTAGTGTTTGCCAGTAGAGTCATGCCCATGAAACATATTTTTTTGCGTCGCCTGTCATTATCTACGGCCGGCGTTCGGTTGCCCACTCATTACGGATGCGGCAGGAAAAGCCGGTTTTGGGGCTATATTGGGCCCTTCCTGGTGTTCGGCCCCATGGCCTGAAGCATAGCGCCTTCCTGGCTGATGCAAGAATTTAACTTTGCTGGAGATGTTCCCTATCATAGTTGCAATAGAATTGTGGGGTGATAAGTTAGCTAATTCATCCATGGTGTTTTGGTCAGACAATGCAAACGTGGTCCATGCGGTGAATCATTTGACTTACTTTTCAATGCCGGTAGTGGTTCTGATTAGGCATTTGGTGCTTAAATGCTTGCAGCACAACATTCAGTTTAGGGCGCAACATATTCCAGGTGTTCAAAATAATGTTGCTGACGCCCTTTCCCATTTTAATTGGCAGGTTTTCCATTCCCTCTGCCCATGGGCGGACTTGGAAGGGGCCAGCTGCCCGGATACGCTGTGGAGGATGCTGGATCTCAGCTGGTCCCCCTCGTAAGGTCATCCCTCGCTTCCTCTACCTGGGCTACATACGGTAAGGAGTGGAATGAGTGGTTGAATGTTGTTGGAGTCCGTCCCCTGGGTCCTGACGACGCTACCCTTCGTGGTTATGTATTGGTGTATCTGTCTAGGTTATATGACCGTGGGGTCTCAGGGGCTGTAGTGCAGCGTAACCTTTTGGGTCTGGCATTTTTCTTTAAATTGCGCGCATGGCCAGATGTAACCAAATCTTTCTTTAGGGCGGATTTACACAAACGTGTAATACGTCCGTGCAACGCGCGTGCTTTTCACGCGCATCGCACGGACCTATGCTAGTCTATGGATCAGTACAGACTACCAGTGATTTTTGCGCAGCGTGAATCCGCTGCGTAAAACTCACGACAGGTCCTCAATTTCAGCGTTTTTCGCCCATCACGCACCCTTTGAAGTCAATGGGTGCGTGAAAATCACGTATGCCACACGGAGGCACCTCCGTGGAACGCACGTGATTCGCGCAACAGCAGTCAAACTATGAATGTAAACAGAAAAGCACAACGTGCTTTTCTGTTTACAAACATACAGAGTGTCATAATGATGGCAGCTGCGCGAAAAGCACGCAGCCGCGCACCATATGATCATGACACACGGAGCAGTCAAGTGCCTTTTGCGGGTGTAAAAAGCCGCGTTTTTTGTGCCCGCAAAACGCACACGCTTGTGTAAATCCGCCCGCAGGCTCTAAAGGGTTGGAAGAAGTCCGCAGTTAAAAGAGAAGCCCGACGCCCAGTTTCATTCCCAATTCTCATAAAATTGTTACAGGCCCTTGAGCATGTTTGTTCTTCCCCTTTCGAAATATCTTTATTTTTTAAGCGGCCTTTATGTTGGCCTTTTTTGGGGCTTTACGTATCTCGGAGTTGATAGCGGCTACTCGGCCGGCTACCCGGCTACCCGGCCTGGCGGTTTGTTGGCTGACGATATTGCACTGTCCAATTCAGGGGTTCGATTCCGTATTCGGAAGTCGAAGACAGACATTTTTGGCAAAGGGTGTTGGGTATCTTTGAGACCGGTTCCCGGTCTGGCCTGCCCTGTCCAGGCCGTCACACTTTATATAAATGTTCGTGCGTCAGGTACGCAATTCTTGTCACATGCCAATGGTAAACCACTCACTAGGTTTCAATTCACGTCTATATTTAGTTCAGCGTTAACTCATGCTGGCTTTCCCCACATGGAGTTCGGAACACATTCGTTCCTCATTGGAGCCGCTACCACATCCAGTGGCTTGGGCCTATCTGATGAGGAGGTATGGCGCATTGTGCGGTGGCGCTCTGACTGTTTTGCCGGTTATATCCGCCCAGATTTAATTTTGCAATAACTTCTTATTGTTTTCGTTCTAGGTTCACGCCCCGTTATATGGATACTTGATCATTCTCCCGTTTTTTGGGCAGAACGAAGAGCGGCAATACGACCAGGAGGTCTCTCGCTGGGTCTGCTGGGAGCCGACGTTCATTGGAGGGGTTTGTGAGGCCTGAGGTGGCTGGACGTCTTGCCCGAGGTGGTGGCCATAAGCGGACAACGAGTCGGTCCTACGGTACTGGTTATCCATGTCGGGGGGAATGACCTATGTTCCGTTTGCTTGGGTGAGCTCATAGCACTGATCCAGTCCGACTTTGAGAGGTTTACTTTCTTTTTTAACGAATTGGTGCTGGTGTGGTCTGAGGTCATTCCCAGGGCGGTTGGGCAAGGGGCCCGTGATGAGGCGGCAATTAAAAGGCGCAGGAGGCTGAGGAGACCAGGGTGTCCAGGTATGTCAGGGCTGGTGGAGGTGTGGTTATTAGACACCGGCAGTTGGAAGGTGACAATCGGTGTCTGCTGCTACAAGACAGGGTACACCTCACTGATATCGGGTTAGATATCTTTTTGTCCGGGCTCCAGGATGGTATGGAGGAAGCTCTGTTTTGGTTGACCAGAGGTCGTGGGGGAGGAGGTGTGCGCAGTTCAGCATGATCACCCTCCTCGTGGCGGTATTTGTGGAAAAGTACGACCTACATGCCCTGCCTTAGGCGGGCTGGCATACGGGTTCATTAATATAGTTTACAGTTATATATTTTGAAAATATTAAATTAATAAATAAATAAAGCTGTGGCCGACCCTCCGTGTCAACCCACGTTTAAAAGTTCAGTGGTAGTTTGTCTTGTTATTTATAGTAAAAGGTTTTAGTCTAACCTAGCGTGATAAAAGGGTAATATGCACACAGTCTTGAAGGCACCCAGGCTTATTGGCCGTTGTACTCAGGACTGGGTAGCAATAAAGGGGTTAATTTGGTTACGTTAAGCTAGGTGGGTTTCGTTCCATAGGTTGTTTATAATAAGGAGCCTATAGCAGTGGGGCACCCGCCCATGGGGGCGTTTTGGTGGGAGTTATAGAGCAGCTTACACACCCTCTCAGGCTAGGGTTTATAAGGGCAGATAGGGAGGACATCTCCCTCTTTTGGCTGTTACCACTCAGGGATTTGTATTGCCAAAGAATCGTGTGTACACTTACCTGTTTTTCCCACCCTCCCTCCCAATTTTTTACTCTTATGAAAAAAAAAAAAAAAAAGAAAGTGAAATTATGTATATATTTATAAAAAGAAAAGAAAAGAAAAAAATAGGATGTTGTTAAAAAAAAAAAAAGTGCAATAACACAAAGGAAAAGAACAGTTTAAAAAAAAATTTGCGGGCTGGACCAGTTCATTAATAATGGTTTACAGCTATATATTTTGAAAATATTAAATTAATAAATAAATAAAGCTGTGGCCGACCGTCCATGTCAACCCACGTTTAAAAGTTCAGTGGTAGTTTGTCTTGTTATTTATAGTAAAAGGTTTTAGTCTAACCTAGCGTGATAAAAAGGTAATATGCACACAGTCCCTAGTAGTAACATGACAGCATGTACCCAAGTAGTAACATGACAGCATGTATCCAAGTAGTAACACGACAGTATGTACCCAAGTAGTAACATGACAGCATGTATCCAAGTAGTAACATGACAGCGTGTATCCAAGTAGTAACATGACAGCATGTACCCAAGTAGTAGTAACATGACAGCATGTACCCAAGTAGTAACACGACAGTATGTACCCAAGTAGTAACATGACAGCATGTATCCAAGTAGTAACATGACAGCATGTATCCAAGTAGTAACATGACAGCATGTACCCAAGTAGTAGTAACATGACAGCATGTACCCAAGTAGTAGTAACATGACAGCATGTACCCAAGTAGTAGTAACATGACAGCATGTACCCAAGTAGTAACACGACAGCATGTACCCAAGTAGTAACATGACAGCATGTACCCAAGTAGTAGTAACATGACAGCATGTACCCAAGTAGTAGTAACATGACAGCATGTACCCAAGTAGTAGTAACATGACAGCATGTACCCAAGTAGTAACACGACAGCATGTACCCAAGTAGTAACATGACAGCATGTATCCAAGTAGTAACATGACAGCATGTATCCAAGTAGTAACACGACAGCATGTACACAAGTAGTAACATGACAGCATGTATCCAAGTAGTAACACGACAGCATGTACCCAAGTAGTAACATGATAGCACGTATCCAAGTAGTAACATGACAGCATGTATCCAAGTAGTAACACGACAGCATGTATCCAAGTAGTAACACGACAGCATGTATCCAAGTAGTAACACGACAGCATGTATCAAGGACAGAGATTTGTAACTTTGGCGCTGGCTCCTAGACCTGACTAAGATTGGTCCAGACATGACAGAGGGTGGGGGGAGTAGTGCACATTTTAAAACCTCGGCCTTGAGTACCAAGTGGCCCTCCCACTGCATGTAAGGCCAAGAGACTGCTCTACAGGAGTGCGTACTCATGGACTGCTCCACTGAGACTGATCCTTGCTGATAGAGACCGGCGCTGGGAGAGTAAATTACATTTGAGAGCTCTGTTGTTGGCCGATTACATGTCACTTCCTGGCAGTTTGTAGAGACGATGGATCCAGGAGAAGGTTTTAGTTCTTTAATAGCTACCACAAACTGAAGCTTCGTTTCCCATTGGAGTGGTGTCTATTTTTGATGGAATATTGTTCAGAGATATAAAGTGTAGTATGATCCGTGTGAACTTTCCTCTCTGGCCATCATTCCCGGTAGTCCACTCATCAGAAGATTTTCGTTTGCTTGTCTTCCTTCAGCTCTAAGGCTCACAAACATCTGACTGTAATACTTTGGGTCAGTATTGAGATGCATCATCTTTGAGCTCATGTGAGCAATGATGGACAGACATTGGTACCAAAAGGTCTCCTTTCTGCCGTCTACCAGGAAGGGACCTAGTGGGTAGGAGATCTGGTGTCCCATATAGCAATATGACACATACAAGCATGTTAACAAGGTTGCCTTTAGTTCTTTCTCACTTCTTATCTCGGAAGAGATGACATCTCGGCAAAACATGTACAGGAACACCACAGTGCCTGATGTTAAAAATCCTTGGCCCTGCCATCCTTGAAGGAGAAGTTGTCTGTCTATGCTTGTTATCCACTCTACTACATCTATTGGGGAAAGGTGGTACAGCTGGAAGCATCTCCGGCACACAAAGTCTGCTAAGCATTTTAGGATCTTCTTGGTGTATGTGTGTAGTATGATGCGCTGTGGAACATTAAATATTTGTTGCTCTTGAGTGGACACTTGATCTTTGAGGACTGGATATTCTGAGTCCATCTTGACGCTTGGTGGCTTAGTAGTTGTCAGAGTCTCCTTCAGATCAGCACTGATGACTGGAGTAATACTATACTTGCAACAGTTACTTGGTTCGTGGTGGTTTTTTCCTTTCTTTGTTTTCTGTGTGTCTTCATGGCGGCTCACTCTTACTTTGCTCTTTACATCGGGAACCAGCTTGCAGCAGCTGAAAGCTTTCCCCATGATTATTGAAGTCTAGATTCTGGATTCTATTTCTGTAGATGAAGTTACAACAGATGATTATTTCTTAGTTATGAAAAAACACATTACAATATTTAACCAAATGTAGGAAAAAAAATGTAACCTTTTATTAGAACACGTCTATGCCTATGGGCAGCTCAGCCTTAAAAGTTGTCTGCTCTCATGGGTCATGGGTATATGCAGTGTGCTGTGAATATGCACAGATGATGCCAAGGTTTGTATTCCAGAGGAGAACAAGGCAAATCCCCAAATAAATTTTGTTATAATTGTGGTCTATCCCTAGAAAGTCAAAAAAGACCTTTGGGGGACTTTTCTAATGTAACTGGGGCTGCAGATTTACAGGGTATATGAACCCTGTTATAGTGACTATTGTCCCTGTTAGGCTACGTTCACACAGGGCGGAGACACTGCATAAAGGTACACAGCGTATCCTCCCTGGCGGTTGCAGGGAATTCCGACTGAAAAAAAATCACACCAAATTGTGGTTCATTTTTTCGTCCAGAATGTCGACTGCGGAAAACTGCTCGTAAAAAAACAACAACACATACTTACCCTCTGAAGTCGTGCAGACCAGCCTCCTAGGATGACGCTTAATCCCATGTGACCACTGCAGCTTGTGATTGGTTGCAGCGGCCACATGGATGGAAAGGTCATCCAAAGAGGCCAGGCTGGACGAAGAAACAAAGAATTCTGGGTAAGTACACACTTTTTTTGCGGCGGAATCGCTGCTATTCCGCCGCAAAAAAACGCATTATCTGCTACTTGCTGCAGGTTTTACTTCCCATTGAATTTAATGGGGAAATCCCACAACACAAAAGCAGCGATTACGAAAATACAATTGACATTCTGCAGATTAAGAAAACCGCACCGCAGGTCAATTTCTGAACGTTTTTTTCCACTCATCATTTACGCAGTGTGTGAAGGGGATTTGGTAGAATCTCATCCACTTTGCTGCTGCTGTATTATGCTGCGGATTTTACACAATGAAATTTGTTGCAGAAAATGTGCAGTATTTACGCTACGTGTGAACTTACCCGTAGGGCTGTGCTGGGTCTAGTTAGACCTAGCAGCAGCCTCCTACTACCGGCATCCCGGCGATCAGGTGACCAGTGTGAATGTGAGTACAGAGAAGACAGTAACCTACTCTCCAGGGTCCCTGACAGTCACTGACTGCAGACCACCGACATTCAGCTGCCCAATTGTTTGGAGAGCAAGCTTAAACCTGCGCCGTATATATAAGGTGGACGGTCCTCAAACGGTTAAATATGATAAAATATGTAAACTTGTCAACGTATTCTACATAGATAACGTTTAAATTGTTTTTTTAGAAAAATATTTTATTAGTATCACTTCCAAATACTAAATTATCAAGAAACCCCTGAAAAATCATAAATTGACATTCTGATCCTAAATTCTTTTCCATTTAGACCATGTTTGCTTATATTTCAATAGCTGCCCTCTTTCTTTATAATACATTTTCTCTGAGATAATCGGTTTCGTCATTCTCCATATCCTACTACGAATAATTCTTCTTGCCATTTACAACACATTCAATGTTAATACAGCCTCTTGTCTCCCTTTTATTTCCATATTAGCTCCCAGAAGATGATTATTTCATCCAGAAGGATCCGTATTTTACAGTTTCTATCTACGGTATCTCGGCTATACGTTTTCCCCAATAAATATGGAGCTTGGGGCAGCGCCACGGTATATGGACCAAGTCCACATTTAGGTTTGCACATCTTGGACAAGGGTATTCACCTCCGGGATTAAACATGTTAACTTCTTTGGTGTATAATAATACGCATCATGTATTATGAATAGCTGTGAAATTCTAAATACATTATCTCTAGTGGTTGCTGGCATCATTTTTAGCGCATTGATCCACTTATCATTATTTAGTGTAACCACCACCCTATTCCATGTAATGAAACTCTTCTTCACCTTATCTTCTGTATCACTACAATTTAACATAGAATTTACTTTTGCCACCACCTTTTTCTAGTTACAGAGTGTATTAAGAAATCAAATAGTTTGTGGTTATACAATCTGAATTCTCTCTTCCCATATTGTGACCTAATATCATATTGTACTTGTACGTACTGTAAAAAGTGTATATCTAACACCCCATATTCTCCCATAATCTTCTCAAAAGACTTAACCACCCTATTATTAAACCAGTGCATCATAAATGTAGCCCCCTTATCATTCCAAAACTTAACCCCTTGTAGAATTTCAGTGTCTGTAAATATATCACCCCAAACTGGGGTAAAAGGTAAATAGCCTTTAATCCCTAGAGTTTTATCCCTCACCCTGTCCCATATTCTCTGAATCGTTCCCCCAGTAATATTACTCCCCAATCGTGAGAGAATATTCGTTCCATGCACATCACCATGCGTATTTTTTTTCCCTATTTAAAGATTTGACTGCCTTTACACCATTTAGTAATCTACCAATTGTGCTGGTTGGGTTGTAAAGTGACAGAGCTAAAAGTTGGATATTTTAACCACCCCCTTCTCATTTGGCAATTTCAATATCAATAGTAAAATTCTAGATCTTTTACCACCCCAAATCAGATCGATTATAAATCCATTAATAGTTCTAAAGTATTTACCGGAAATCCATACTGGACAGTTTTGTAAGACATATAATCCCTGTGACAGGATCAATATTTGTACCAGTAAATTCTGGCCGCCATAGAAATTGGGAGTTTACACGACACCTTAATCTTTCCTCTTACTTTTAGAAACCAGGGCATCAAGTTCAAGGCGAGAAAACCTTCTACTTTCTCTGAAATAGTTATTAGCAGGTATTTGGTCCACAATCAGTATATTTGATGGTAACTTTAAGTATATAGATACCTTATCCAGCAATCCTTTATTCTGTAGTAGACCAGGAGGTCCTCTCTTCTGGTTCAGAAGATTGTGAAATGTATATTCTCTAAAAGTAGTAAGACAATAGAGATAACATGGACACTGCACACTGAGAAGCGTGAAGTGTTAGGTAAATCTGCGGTCAGGGGCGTAACTAGGAAAGACTGGGCCCCATAGCAAACTTTTGACTGGGGCCCCCCCTCCCCTGGGTGTCACACAACCCCCCCCCTTGTAGATAGTGCCTTTTTTTACAGCCCCCTCTGTAGATAACGCCATACAGCCCCCCCTATAGATAACGCCATACAGCCCCCCCTGTAGATAACGCCACACAACCACCCCTGTAGATAACGCCATACAGCCCCCTCTGTAGATAACGCCATATAGCCCCCTCTGTAGATAACGCCATACAGCCCCCCCTGTAGAGAACTCCATACAGTCCCCTCTGTAGATAACGCCATACAGCCCCCTTTGTAGATAACGCCATACAGCCCCGTGTAGATAACGCCATACAGCCCCCTGTAGATAACGCCATACAGACCCCCCTGTAGAGAACGCCATACAGAGCCCCCTGTAGGGAACGCCATACAGCGCCCCCCCTGTAGGGAATGCCATATAGCGCCCCCCCCCCTGTAGGGAACGCCATACAGCGCCCCCCCTGTAGGGAACGCCATACAGCGCCCCCCCCCTGTAGGGAACGCCATACAGTGCCCCCCCTGTAGGGAACGCCATACAGCGACCCCCCTGTAGGGAACGCCATACAGCGTGCGCCCCCCCCCTGTATGGAACGCCATACAGAGCCCCCCCCTGTAGGGAACGCCATACAGCGCCCCCCCCTGTAGGGAACGCCATACAGCGCCCCCCCCTGTAGGGAACGCCATACAGCGCCCCCCCTGTAGGGAACGCCATACAGCGCCCCCCCCTGTAGGGAACGCCAAACAGCGTGCGTCCCCCCCCTGTAGGGAACGCCATACAGCGTGCGTCCCCCCCCTGTAGGGAACGCCATACAGCGTTCCCCCTCCCAAAAAAATGCGACCTACAGTGTGTCCGACAAAATATATGTATCCCCTATCCACAGGATAGGGGATACATGTGTGATCGCTGGCAGCGATAGGGAGAACGGGGGACTGAAAGTCCCCTGAAGTTCTCCATGACTAACATCTGACTTCCGGCATCTGCGCAGCTCACTAAAAATGAAAGGAGCGCTGGTCACGCATGCGCACAAGCGCGACCGGCACTCCATTCATTTCTACGGAGCTGCCGACACAGACCCCGGAAGTCCGAGGTTTGTGATGGAGAACTTCAGGGGACTTTCAGTCCCCTGTTCTCCCTATCGCTGCCAGCGATCACACATGTATCCCCTGTCCTGTGGATAGGGGATACATGTCTTTTGTTTAATGGCAGAGCGGGGAGATAACTCCCTGCTCTGCCGTACTGTTCAGTGGCGTCACGCTGTAGCAGCCATAGCGGCTGCTAGCGGAGCCTCCGGCCATGGTGGGGGCCCATGCCGGCGGGTGACACGGGCCCCCTCATGCCGCGGGCCCCGTAGCAGCCGCTACTGCTGCTACGGCGGTAGTTACGCCACTGTCTGCAGTGAATCACTTGGATCTAGATGTCAGTGTTCTAGAACAATGTATATCACAATGGCAAAGGAAACTTACTGGTTACTATGACAATGCCAACTATGCTGTAGAGTTTCTATTAAAGGGGCAGTGCAGGATTAGAAAAACATGGCTGCTCTCTTGTAAAAACAGTGCCACTCCAGTCCAGAGGTTGTGTGGGGTATTGCAATACCAGACACAACCCGTGGACATGTGTGGTGCTGTTTCCGGAAGAAAGCAGTCACTTTTTTCTAATTCTATGCAACCTATTTAACATACTTTCGAAGGTTTGTGTCAAGGATAACCCCTGTCCATCCGCGCTATTAGGGCTTTTGAACATAATAGAAAGTAATTTCCGCATTATGGGCCAGAGCAGAGAGATGCTAACAAACAACAGCTCTTGCTCTTAATGATTCCAGCTGTCTATGTATTACATGGTCGGCCATCAGTGTTGGGCTGGGATGATTCCCCAGTAGATGTTTAGGGCCGCCACATTTTACTGGCTAAACATTTTAAGGAATCCTCCATATCCAGTAGATCTACCGCACGCTAGGCAGGTCTAGAACACGCCTCTGACGCAGCGTGCCAGAGAGGAGCAGGAGAGCGCGCCACTGCATGTGAGTGACTTGCTGCTGTACCCCAGAAGAGCAGGAGGACATAGGAGGCAAACAGGAGATCGAGGGCCCTGGCCGGTGAGCAATGTAAAAGACTGAGCGCTTCTTAGCCTGCTGCCCCCCTATCCAGGACCTAGAAAAAGTGAATGATTGGCCTCATCGTTCAGGATAGGGGAAATTATAGTCCAAGGGGGGGGGGGGGGGTCTGACTGACAGCTGAGAGCTCTATAGTGGAAAATGACACTGCAAGCAATATAGATGTATACATTTACATCTATATCTGAGGGTGTTTAGTCATTACAGCACTTTAGCTAGGGTTATTTATCACTGTGTACCTATCTGTCCTTTATGCTTTTGGCATAATGTAGGCAGAGTGATGGTCTCTTTCACCAGTATATTTCTTAGGCCTTATTCAGACAAATGGGATATACGTCCGTGCAACGCGCGTGATTTTCACGTGCTTCGCACGGACCTATATCAGTCTATGGGGCCGTGCAGACATGTGTGTGATTTTTACTCAGCGTGAGTCCGCTGAAAAAAAGTCACGACATTTCCGTTCTTTGGGCGTTTTTCGCGCATCACACACCCATTGAAGTCAATGGGTGCGTGAAAACCATGCATGCCATACGGAAGCACTTCCGTGCGACCAGCGTAATTCGCGCAACAGCTGTCAAAAGGATGAATGAAAACAGAAAAGCACCACGTGCTTTTCTGTTTACAAACATCCAAACGGAGTGTCATAATGATGGCGGCTGCGCGAAAAGCACGCAGCCGCGCATCATATGCTGAGGCCACACGGAGCTGTTAAGTGCATTTTGCGCACGCAAAACGCCGCATTTTTTGCGTGTGCAGAACGCACACGCTCGTGTGAATCCAGCCTTAGGGCTGATTCAGACGACCGTGAATTGCGTCCGTGTAGGCCGCGTGGTTTTCACGCGGCACGCATGGACCAATAGAAGTATATGGGCCAGTACAGACAGTCCGTGCTTTTTGCGCAGCGTTTGTTTTCAATATCTCCGCGTATTTTGCGCATCACGCACCCATTGAAGTCAATGGGTGCGTGAAAACCACGCAGGTCGCACGGAAGCACTTCCGTGCGAACTGCCTGTTTCACGCAACAGCTGTCAAAAGGATGAATGTAAACAGAAAAGCACCACGTGCTTTTCTGTTTACAAATATCCCAATGGCGTGTCATAATGATGGCGGCTGCGCGAAAAGCACGCAGCCGCGCATCATATGATGCTGCCTCACGGAGCAGGTAAGTGGCTTTTGCGAAGGCAAAAACGCCACGGTCGTCTGAATCAGCCCTTACATGGTTCTTTTTTGGATTGCACTACCACTTTGGCTCATGATTTTTAGGGTTATAACTGGTATTGTCTGAAATACATTTTCCCTTATATTTGTACCATTTAGATTTCCTCTCTGTTTTCTGTATCTGTGGGCCTTTTTTTGTATCATCTCGCCACATGAGGTTGTTAATCTCCATTTACATTTTTGATATATAATATTGTATGTACTGTTGTATGATATCTAATATACATATTTTTCTATCTTTTGAATATACAGTGCTCAATGGTTATTGCTATTCTTCTTTCAGGAATATATCTACAGGATATGCCACAAACATCTGATAGAATCAGGCCCTAGCTCTGGGACCCTCACCTAACTTGAGATGTACGGTACCCCGACCCTGTCCCCTGGGCGCCGAATCCAGACGTAGACTGTGTGGAGAGGTGGCCAGGCTTACATAAACAGCATAGCTCGCTGTACTACGCTATTTCCGTAACTCTCATAGTAGTGAATGGGAATTACAGAAACAGCGTAGCATTTCCTGAAACAGTGTAGCTTGCCATGCTACGCTGTTTCCGTAACTACCATTTACTTCTATGGGAGTTACAGCAATTTACGCTTTTTATGTAACCCACACCAATGTCAAGATAGGTGCGTGGATATGCTATAAATGTCTGAGATAGGAATACCCCTTTAAGGATGGGCCACCACTGATGGACCATTGGTCTGTGTTTTCCCACCAGGCTAAAATTTGCCAGCCAACCACTGTCGGCCGTTCATTTGAATGACCACATGTAAAACCACCTAACCCCTACATCTGCCGCTGCAGAGAAAATGTACAGCTGACTCGAACTTCCCTCCGCAAATTTAGCTGTTTGCTGGGGGTGAGAAACCGTACCTTTAGAAGTCAGCTGATTGCAGCGGAAGGGTTAGGGTATGTTCACACGCAAATGCAAAATACGTCTGAAATTACGGAGCTGTTTTCAGGCGAAAATAGCTCCTGAATTTCAGACGTTTTTGCAAGTACTCGCGTTTTTCGCGGCGTCTATTACGGACGTAATTGGAGCTGTTTTTCAATGGAGTCAATGAAAAACGGCTCCAAAAAACGTCCAAAGAAGTGACATGCACTTCTTAGACGCGGGCGTCTTTTTACGCGCCGTCTTTTGACAGTGACGCGTAAAATTACAGCTCGTCTGAACAGACCATCGTAAAACCCATTGCAGGCATAATGGAGCCGTCTTTTCAGGTGTTATTTGAGGCGTAAAACGCCCGAATTACATCTGAAAATAGGCCGTGTGAACATACCCTTAAAGCTTTTGTTTCAATCAGAAATTAAAAAAATCAATCTGTTATTGACCTACACTTGCTATCGGAATTACTGAATGGCCTAAAAACGGAATAATTCTCAACCACAAAGTGTGAACAGGATTTTTACAAAGTTCATCCACAACTATGTGAAATCTTTCTGGGAAGATAGAAATGTGTCAGAGTAGGTGATAAATGTGTGATCGATCCACCACTGAGACTCTCTCACTAGAGTCCTCCTACGTCTGTTCCTCCTCACCACACGACCACTGTGAAGAGGAGTTTGAATGGAGTCGAGCATGCACACTGTCACTCCTCTCAAGTTCTATGGTGCTGCCGAAAAACCCTTTTATAGTCAGAATATGATTGATATAAAATGATATAGTAAAGGCTTTCTACCAGGAGTGAATTACAGTCTGCATTACATGAGATAGCTCTAGTCATCGGCACGCTAGGTAGGTGAGAATTTCAACTGTACTTCTTGACAGCTTGCCGTGTCGGAATCTTGGTATTCTTTAGTTAAATAAGTAATGAGAACGTGAATGATTAATGAATGCCGTGCACTGGAATGTACTCACCATCACAAACGTTCTCATTTGCGCTCATTTACAGAATTACCACTTGCGTGTTTCCTTGACTTTAAAGGATCGAATACTTCGGTCGTCTTAGCTTCTGACCACTCACACTTTCCCCTGAATAATACTCATATAACTGTTGTGGTGAAAGGCCATAGCAGCCATATTTATTAACATTTTCAACCAAATATGCAAATTCAGCACAATCATAAATATATAAATATAACATATAAATAACCAACAATAACAAATAATTACATAATAGCATATGTCAAATATGGGAGGGAGGAAGAGCTCCTAGAAGGTTTACCCTTGGCCGTCCACACCTGACCCAAAGGCACCGTATACAATTTGTAAACTGCTCCTGGCGACTCTATCCCCTCAGGAACTCCACCTAGTGTACTTTACACAAATCGAAGCACGGCCCATTTTCGTGCACCTTACCATCAATTTTCTGTCTCCAAGGAACCCCCTCTCCCCGCAACACAAAACAACCGCTGCCATGACAAGAAAGCTCCAATCCCTAAAAAGAAAATCATGTTAGTGCAAAAAAAATGATAAAATAAAATTCTTAGGGCGGGAACTTCTCCCTCTGCGCGCCAAACTACCTCACTTCCTCATTTAAGCCCCTTAAAGAGGCTCTGTCACCAGATTTTGCAACCCCTATCTGCTATTGCAGCAGTGGAGATAAGAGTAACGTTTTTTTGTTTTTTTTAAAAACGAGCATTTTTGGCAAAGTTATGACCGTTTTTATGTTTATGTAAATGAGGCTTTCTAAAGTACAACTGGGCGTGTTTAAAGTAAAAGTACAACTGGGCGTGTATTGTGTTCATTACATCTGCGCGTTTTTACTTCTTTTACTAGCTGGGCGTTGTGTATAGAAGTATCATCCACTTCTCTCCACAACGCCCAGCTTCTGGCAGTGCAGACACACAGCGTGTTCTCCAGAGATCATGCTGTGACGTCACTTCCTGCCCCAGGTCCTGCATCGTGTCGGACGAGCGAGGACACATCGGCACCAGAGGCTACAGTTGATTCTGCAGCAGCATCGGCGTTTGCAGGTAAGTCGATGTAGCCTCTGTCGCCTGGTGCCGATGTGTCCTCGCTCGTCCGACATGATGCAGGACCTGGGGCAGGAAGTGACGTCACAGCGTGATCTCTCGAGAACACGCTGTGTCTGCACTGCCAGAAGCTGGGCGTTGTGAAGAGAAGTGGATGATACTTCTATACTCAACGCCCAGCTAGTAAAAGTATTAAAAACGCCCCGATGTACGCACATAATACACGCCCAGTTGTACTTTTACTTTAAACACGCCCAGTTGGACTTTAGAAAGCCTCATTTGCATAAATATAAAAACGGTCATAACTTGGCCAAAAATGCTCGTTTTTAAAAAAAAAACAAAAAAACGTTACTCTTATCTCCATTGCAGCGCCGATCTGCTGCAATAGGAGATAGGGGTTGCAAAATCTGGTGACAGAGCCTCTTTAAGTAACCTGTCCCTTGCCAAAGCCCACCCACTCTACACCTACACTTCAACCCTATAACTTCCTGCCAACGTTACAGTAACTTCTCAGCCTCCCTGATTGTACCCCAGGCAAGCCGCATGTAAGGAGGTGATACTGCCCTGTTTAAATTGAACTGTCTTCCCTGTGCATCTTTCATGTTGGTTGGTACTTTCATTGTTTAGTGTATCCCTGCTATGTTATAAGCAGCCACTAGGTGTCACTGCAGAACCAGTGGCAGAAGAGATGGAGCTGTCTGACAGGAAGTGCAGGACTGTGTGTGCGATGTAAAACACGTGTGGAGAGAGGAGGCTCAGGGGAGGACGCTGAGAGGAGCCAGAACCAGGAGGAATGAAGATCAGCTCTAGCAGAGGATTGGTGAGAGAGATAAAGCCACCCCAGAGAAGGTGCCAATAGGAAAAAGCTGAACTGGAACAGGGAGAGGAGCCATGGAGCTGGCCAGCACCTCAGATAAGTGCCCTGTGTAATGTGGTGCCCACACGGGTAATGGCGTCTGTGTGAGATGTGATACTGCGGAGAATTACTTCAGAGGACTGTGTTAGCTGATTCATCTGGAATAGTGCATCATTCTCTCACTGCTGCTCCTCTTTTTGCCTGTTTAAAACCATTTGCCTGAGCTGGAGAAACAGAGAATATGTTTGCAATGTTGAGCAGAGATTTGTGCTAAACTGTGGATGAAAAGTTACTTCATTGGGGGCAGACCGTTCTTAAAGGGATCAGGGTGACAAACAACCCAGGACGTGTTGATGGACAAATAACGGATAGACTCTCGCACCTGTACCCTAAACTTTGGTGGCGTTCCTAGGCGTGTCCGATCCCTATAGGCCGCCGGCTGAGGGCGGGAGAGGGAGGCCACGAAAGGTAGCGGTTAGCGCCGCCATGACCCGCGGCAGTGCCGGACGGTTCGAGTAGTAATTCTGATACCCACGGCACAGTCATGGGACTGGAGTGTAACTCTTACCCCTGAATATTCTCCCAGTAGCGGGTAGCTCCCGCCGTGACTGTCAGAGGCGCGTCTCCAACCTAGCGGGTAACGTGGGATCAGGCACAAGCTCTCTCAGGGGGACTCCACCGGGATCCACGTCCCCAACCTCAGTTTCCTCCTTGTCTGCTCCCAAATGTAGGAGAATCATCCAATAATTGTATTGCTGGATTAACAGTAAAAGAATAGAAGTGAGAGCCTGTGTTGAATTCATCTTTTCACCTCACGCCACCCCTACACGCACTCCACTACGGCTTCGCCCGCTCCATTGCTCTCCTTCAATAAAATTTGACAACTTAAATGATGGGATTCAATCAGTGAGCATAGACGGACCACTATCAAAACATACTGCCCGTTAAAAAGGGTTGCTCCGTTCCTCGGGTGAAGGCGAATCTAAGGTGAGGAAATGCAGACAAATTCCATACAGCCTTTTAATTATGAACACCGTGCCCTGAAAATCCATGATAAAATAGAACATGAGCAGCAGTGTACAAATTTCAATCATAATTCAACTTGTATTTTTCAGTTCATTTTTAGGGTATATTCACATGCCACAGATTTGTTGCTGACTAAAACACAGTGCAATACATCTGAATGGGAAGTTTCTGCAGCAGTTCTGCAAACCCTATTCAGCTGAATGGGACGGTCGTGGAAATGTCTGCAACAAATCTGCCACGTGTGGCCATCCTCTTATAGGTAGGGTTGTAGTTGTAGAAAAAGTAAATCCTAATATAAGAACAGTATGTTGTAGGATGCATTATGCATATGATCTTCTCATCTAATGACACCACAATGGTTGTATTTATTACATAGAAAACAGCATCATACTCCTATACCCGTTCTCCTCGGCCTGTGACTCTCCAGCTTTAGCTGCCAAGAAATGATGGAAGTTGTGCTTTTGCAGCAGCTGGACAGCCACAGATTGGGTAACACTGCGCTATACTGATGCAGAAATACTGTACTTCTCATGTCATTTTTATTGCCAATATTGGTAGCAGGACTACACATAGTGTTAAGGATCTGCCAGGCACAGCTTCTGTATCCACGCCCATAGGTAATCAGTCTGCACCTGCTTCTATGTCTGTGAGACTGACTCCATCTTCCACCACTCAGGATGGCAGGCTTAGGAGTGGGAGAGCCTATCACAGCCTTACCAGACGGAGCTAGCTCCCGCCCTCTGTCTATACCTGCCTTTCCTGTTCCTCCTTGCTTGTGATTCTTCTCTGTTGGTTTCCTGGCCCTGCTGCAGCTTCTTGAACTACTTGTCCCTGCTTCGTATTGACCCTGGCTTACTGACTACTCTACTGCTCTGCGTTTGGTACCTCGTACACTACTGGTTTGACTCGGCTTGTTCACTACTCTCCTGCTCTACGTTTGGCACCTCGTACTCTCCTGGTTTGACTCGGCTCGTTTACTACTCTTGTTGCTCACGGTGTTGCCGTGGGCAACTGCCCCGTTTCCCTTTGTTCTGTGTTTCCTTGTCTGTTGTCTGTCGTGCACTTATTGAGTGTAGGGACCGTCGCCCAGTTGTAGCCCGTCGCCTAGGGCGGGTCGTTGCATATAGGCAGGGACTGAGTGGCGGGTAGATTAGGGCTCACTTGTCTGTTTCCCTATCCCTGTCATTACACATAGCCTCCGAAAACCTTGTTCACACTTGTTGACAACAGCAATACAAACAAACCAATACAAGCAAGCACAATAAGGAGGGAATTTATCAAGATTGTCATTTTCTACGCCAGTCTTAAAAGAAAGAAAGTTGGTGTAAGAGGCGAGCTCCTCTTAACCCTTTCAGGACCGAGCTCATTTTGGCCTTCAGGACCAGCCCCATTTTTTCAAATCTGACATGTCATTTTATGTTGTAATAACTCTGGAATGCTTTTGCTTATTCAAGCGATTGAGATTGTTTTTTCGTGACATATTGTACTTTAGGTTAGTGGAAAAATTTGGTGAATTTGTGAAAAACACCAAAATATAAAGAAAATTTGCAAAGATTATGATTTTTCTCATTTTAAATATATCTGTTTGTTCAACAGATAGTAATACCACACAAAATAGTTATTATTTCATATATTCCATATGTCTACTTCATATTTGCATCTTTTTTGGACATTATTTTCTTTTTCTAGGACGTTACAAGGCTTAGAACTTTAGCAGCAATTTCTCACATTTTCAAGAAAATTTCAAAAGGCTATTTTTCAAGGACCAGTTCAGTTCTGAAGTGGCTTAGAGGGCCTTATGTACTAGACAGACCCCATAAATCACCCCATTTTAAAAACGGCACCCCCAAAGTATTCAAAACAGCATTCAGAAAGCTCTACGTGGGTAGAGCAATGCATTAGAGTAAAGTTTAGAGGTGCAGGCCCTCTAAAAAAAGTTGAATAAAAGTCTAAAAAGAAAAGTTTCAAGTTAATAAAAACAAACACTGCCTTTTTTCCTATAATAAGCCTTTTATTTAAATGAAAAGGTTAAAAAAAAGTACACATATTTGGTATCGCTGCGTCCGTAACAACCCAAACTATAAAATTATGATATTATTTTTCCTGCATGGTTAACACCGCAAAAAAACAAAAAAAAAAACAATGCCATAATCGCTATGTTTTTTATCACCACCCCTCACAAAACATGGAATAAAAAGTGATCATAAAGTCGCATGTACCCCAAAATAGTACCAATAAAAACTACAACCCATCTCTCAATAAACAAGTCCTTACACAGCTTTTTTGACTGAAAAATAAAAAAGTTCTGGCTCTCAGAATATAGCGACACAAAATGTGCAGTGTCCAAAAGCGGATAAGATCGGGCACCATTTATCAGTGCGTCATTGGCCACATATCTCTGAAATATTATTTATTTACCGCATTATTATATCCTCTTATTATGCCCTGATGTACTCCGCACAGATTACATATGCCCCCACATTATAAACTGAAATACCAGTAAAACCCCAAACAGAACAACTACCAAGTTATATCTGCTCTCCAAAAGCCAAATGACGCTCCCTCCCTTCTGAACCCTACAGCGTGCCCAAACAGCAGTTTACGTCCACATATATGGCATCGCCCCCACATTATAAACTGAAATACCAGTAAAACCCCAAACAGAACAACTACCAAGTTATATCTGCTCTCCAAAAGCCAAATGACGCTCGCTCCCTTGTGAACCCTACAGCGTGCCCAAACAGCAGTTTACGTCCACATATATGGCATCGCCAAACCCGGGGGAACCAGCTTAGCAGTTTACGAGATGTATGTCTTCGGTGGCACAAACTTGGCACAACATATTGTGCACTAAAATGGCATATCAGCGGAAAATTGCGATTTTCACTACGCACCATCCGCTGCACATTAATTACTTATGGAAAAATACCTGTGGGGGCAAAATGCTCACTACACCCCTTAAAATGCCTTAAGGGGTGCAGTTTCCAAAATAGGGGTCACTACTTGGGGGTTTGTTTTACTATTTGACCTCAGAGCCCTGCAAATGTGGACCAATGCTGTGAAAATCACCAAAATGGACCACAAATGCGCATGTTGCTCTTCACTTCTGAGCTCTGTCATATGTCCGGGCAAATGTTAAATGCCTTGAGGGGTGTAGTTTCCAAAATGGGGTCACTTCTTGGGGGCTTCCACTATACTCTGGTACCTTAGAGTTTTGCAAATGCGACATGGCACCCAAAAACCAATCCAGCAAAATCTGCATGCCAAATAGCGTTACTGCCTTTCTGAGCCCTGCCGAGTGTCCAAACAGCAGTTTATGACCACATTTGGGGTATTTCCGTACTCTGGGGAAATTGCCTTACAAATGTTGGGGTGCTTTTTCTTCTTTATCCCTTGTGAAAATGAAAAAATGCAACTTTTTGGTGGAAAAAATTTGGATATTCATTTTTACAGCCTAATTCCAATAAATTCTGGTCTAAATGCATACTATACCCCTAGATAGATCCCTTAAGGAGTGTAGTTTCCCAAATGGGGTCACTTTTGGGGGGATCCTACTGTTTTGGTCCCGCAGCGACTTTGCAAATGTGACATGGCACCTGAAAACCTTTCCAGCTAAATTAGATCTCCAAATGGTGATCCTTCCATTTTGACCCCTGCCATGTGTCCAAACAGCAGTTTATCACCACATATGGGGTATTGCCGTAATCGGGAGAAATTCCTTTTCAAATGCTGGTGTGCTTTTTCTCCTTTATGCCTTGTAAAAATTGAAAATGTTTACATTTTATTTGAAAAAAAATGTAGATTTTCATGGTCTATTTCCACTAAAGTCATCAAAAAACCTGTGGGGTAAAAATACTTACTATACCACTCGATAAATTCCTTGAGGGGTGTAGTTTCCCAAATGGTGTCACTTTTGGGGAGTTTCCACTGATATGGTCCCTCAGGGGCTTTGCTAATGCAACATGGCACCCGAAAATCATTGCCGCAAAACTTGAACTCAAAAAGCCAAATGGTCTTCCTTCCTTTCTGTCCAACAGCCGTTTATCACCACATATGGGGTATTGCCATAATCGGGAGAAATTACTTTTACAATGCTGGGGTGCTTTTTCTCCTTTATGCCTTGTAAAAATTAAAAATGTATACGTTTTATTGGCAAAAATGTAGATTTTCATTTTCACGGCTTCATTCCAATAAATTCAGCAAAAAAAAAAAACGTGGGGTCAAAATGCCCACTTTACCCCTTGATAAACTCCTTGAGGGGTGTAGTTTGCCAAATGGTGTCTTTTTGGGAGTGTTTCCACTGTTTTGGCATCACAAGACCTCTTCAAACCTGACATAGTGCCTAAAATATATTTTAATAAAAAGGAGGCCCCAAAATCCTCTAGGTGCTCCTTTGCTTCGCAGGCCTGTGTTTCAGTGAATTAGCACACTAGGGCCACATGTGGGATATTTCTAAAAACTGCAGAATCCGGGCAATAAATATTGAGTTGCTTTTTTTTTTGTAAAACCTTCTGTGCTACAGAAAAAAAAAGGATAAAAAAAAATTCTCTACTTGGCTGTAATTCTTGTGAAACGCCTAAAGGGTTAAATAGACTTTCTAAATGCTGTTTTGAATACTTTGAGGGGTGAAGTTTTTAAAATGGGGTGATTTATGGGGGTTTGCATTGTATGGGCCCCTCAAAACCACTTCACAACTGAACTCATCCCTGTAAAAATAGCCTTTTGAAATTTTCTTGAAAATGTGAGAAATTTCTGCTTAAGAAAAAGTAAAAGGATGTACAAAAAACAATGCCAATCCTAAGTAGACATGTGGGAAGTGTTAATTAGCATTTATTTTGTGTGGTATTACTATCTGTCTTACAAACAGATACATTTACATTTAGAAAAATGCAGTTTGCATTTGCAGTTATTTTGCTACATTTTGGTGTTTTTCACAATAAAAAACTGAATGTATCGACAAAAATTTACCACTAACTTAAAGTATAATGTGTCACGAGAAAACACTCAGAATCGCTTGGATAGGTAAAAGCATTCCAAAGTTATTATCACATAAAGTAACACGTCAGATTTTGAAAAATGGGGCTGCGTCCTGAACGTCCAAACTAATAATAATCTTTATTTATATAGCTCCAACATATTACGCAGCACTTTACCATTTAGAGGGAACATGAAACAGACAATATCAGACATTACATAGTGACAAAGTTAATTTACAATTCAAAAAAGAGGAGTGAGGACGCTGCTCGCAAGAGCTTACAATCTATGAGGAAATAAGGGAGACACAAAGTGTAACAGTAATTGTTCTATACAATAGTCCAGCCATCTTTTATACACATGTGGTGGTACACATAAAGCTGCATGAGCCGGTCACCAGCCAGTATTCTTGTATGACGGACATGAAGTGAAGGAGTGTGAGGCAATCTAATTCTGATGACTAATCTAAAAGGGGTGCCATGGAAAGGAGTCAGATTAGGGAATCTTATAGGCCTGTCTATAAAGATGTATTTTCAGGGCACGTTTAAAACTGGGGATATTGGGAATTAATCTGATTGTCTGAGGTAGCACATTCCAGAGGACTGGTGCAGCATGAGAAAAATCTTGGAGATGGGAGTGGGAGGTTCGGTTTATGGAGGATTTTAATCTAAGGTCGTTGGCAGAACGTAGGGCCCGAGTAGGGTGATAGACAGAGATGAGGGAGGAGATGTAAGGAGGTGCAGCACTGTGGAGAGCTTTGTGGGTGAGAGTAATAAGTTTGAATTTTATTCGGAAGGGGATGGGCAACCAGTGCAGTGACTGGCACAGGGTAGAGGCGTTGGTGTAGCGGTTGGTCATAAAGATGAGCCTGGCTGCTGCATTGAGGATAGATTGGAGAGGGGAGAGTTTAGTGAGGGGAAGACCGACTAGTAATGAGTTACAGTAGTCAAGACGAGAGTGAATCAGAACAACAATGAGAGTCTTGGCTGTTTCCTCAGTAAGGAAAGGGCAGATTCTGGAGATGTTTTTGAGGTGAAAATGACAGAAGCGTGAAAGTGATTGAATGTGAGGAGTAAAGGAAAGATCTGAGTCAAAAATAACCCCGAGACAGCGGGTGTGCTGCTTAGGAGTTATGATAGTGCCACACACTGAGATGGAGACATCTGGTTTAGGGAGGTTAGTAGATGGCAGGAACACAAGGAGCTCAGTTTTAGAAAGATTCAGTTTCAGATAGAGAGAGGACATGATGTTAGAGACAGCGGAAAGACAATCACTGATGTGTTGTATTAGAGCAGAGGTGATGTCATGGGAAGAGGCATATAATTGGAAACCAGATTGTAAGGCGTCTAGAATGGAGTTGGCAGAGAGATAGTGAATAAGGCGAGAGTAGACCAAGCGTTCCAGGAGTTTGGAGATGAAGGGGAGATTAGAGACTGGTCGGTAGTTAGCAGCGGCTGGATGGGTCAAGAGTTGTTTTTTTCAGTAATGGGTTTATAATGGCATGTTTAAAAGAGGAGGGAAAGATACCAGAGGAAAGAGAGAGGTTACATATTTTAGTCTGACTAGTGACAGCTGGTGAGAGGGACTGGAGGGGATAGGATCACTAGGGCAGGTAGTAGGACGAGAAGAAGAGAGGAGCCTGGAGACTTCTTCTTCTGTTATTGGGTCAAATGCTGAAAGTGAAGAAGAGGGAGTGCGGGAGGGAAGGGGATCGATGATACTAGGGGACTGGGAGATAATATCATGCCGGATGTTGTGAATTTTAACTTTAAAAAAAGAGGCCAGGTCTTCAGCACTGAGATCTGTGATTGGTGTCTGCACTTTAAGACTAAGGAGGGAGTGAAAAGTATCAATGAGGCGTAAACTAGTCCATGTCCTTAAGGGGTTAAAGTATATTAGTAAGTTACCTAGTTTCACATAAATATATTAAAACAAAACAATTATTGCAAAACAATTTTTGATCCCTAGATAACCCCTTTAAACTAATACTTTGTTGAATTACCCTTTGACTTTATGACAGCATTTAGTCTTTTTGGGTAGAAGTCTATCAGCATGGCACTTCTTGACTTGCCAATTGTTGCCCACTCTTCCTTGCAAATGTACGTCTGTGGGCAGGGCCTAATAGGCTGTCGTATGTGGCAGACCAGGAGGCCATTATTGGTTGCCATAGCAACAATCGGCATGGTCACGATAACATTGTGTCGATGCCGATCGCTACAAACCACTAAGATGCTGCGATCGCGGCATCTGAGGGGTTAATGGCTGGGATCGGAGCTAGCTCTGTTCCCTGCCATTACAGCACGGTGTCAGCTGTAATATACAGCTGACACCAGCGGCTGCAGTCCCAGGCTTAGCTTCTGAACCTGCGCCATCTTGTTACTGCAGCCGGACCCCTTTTAGGCCCTGCCTCTCGGCGGGACCTAGCAGGCTACCGTACTTGGCAGACAGGAGGCTATTTTTAGGCCTCCAGTTTCCCGGAGCAGTCATCGGAACCCCGCAATTTCATTGCAGGGTTCCGATCTGCTTGTAAACACCATAGATGCAGCGCTCGCTTTTGAGCGCTGCATCTAACGGGTTAATCGGCCGAATCAGAGGCTAGCTCCAGTCCTGGCCTTGAAGCAGTGATAGCGTTAAGCTATCACGGCTTTAAAACTGTGTCTGCAGATGCGTCTTCCGACACAGTACCCTGTTAATGCTCTGACATAATAGTCCATCAGTTTACGTTAACAGGACAACGCCTGTGACACACTATTACGTCACATAGCGTTAAGGGGTTAATTAAAAATTCTGTACTAAATGGTGCAGTTCAAACCTCATCAATTGATCCCGGAAGTTCTGGAGCTTTTCTAAAAATGAAGATGCTCCGACACGGCCCCAATTAATTATTCCATGCACGTTTTAGTATTCCAGTTCAGGTGCTCCTTAGGCCTATCAGTCTGGTTCATCTATTAATTTTGTTCTAAACTAATACCCCATTGGCCAACTTCATATACTTAGGCCTCGTGCACACTTCCATCACCGTTTTCACGGCCGTTTTCGACGTATCCGTGTGCCCGTTTTAGCGGCCATGTGATTTCCGTGTGCACTCCCGTGTTTCCGAGCGCCGAGCATGGTACTGTCCAGGGTGCTGAAAGAGCAGCGGATGCCATCCGTGTGCCTTCAGTTTTTTTGACGGCCCCATTGACTTGCATGGGCCTCACGGTCACGGAATCTCGGACCAAAGTAGGACATACTCTACTTTTGATCGGAACGGAGCAGCGGGACCGTCAAAAAAACTGAAGGGTGCATGGCCCAATTGAAATGAATGGGTCAGGGTGCTAGCCGTCAGAAAAACGGCTTTGCACCCTGAAGAAAAAGACTGATGTGTGCACGAGGCTACACCTTCTGAGGAGAACTACGGCGAAACGCACATCGGGGCGGTCATACACGCTGGTCACTCTGCTTACTCTTGGCTCACCGTGTCACATAAGTTAATTTGTCCTGTATTCTTTGGGTCAATTCCCATTGCAGCATCTCTATTTTCACTCATGTATGTGTAATTTAAATCAGCTATTTCTACGTTTGCATAATACTTATGATGATTTATAAAACACCACTCTGTACTTATGAGGATGCCTTTCCTCTGTGACTGACATGATACAACTGTACGATGGGTCTAGTTCTACATAAGTGATATTCTGACCATAAAATTTTGGAATAACAGGCAGTGTATATTTATATGTATAGCAGCATTTGCATGCACATTGTTGATAGCATCTTTGTTATTCTTTGAATGTTTTACTTTGTCTTTTTAAATTATTTCTTAATAAAATTCATTATGTTTTAATCTTACTTGAGGTAATTTATGGTCTACACCAGGGGTCTCAAACTCGGCCGGGTAAGTGGGCCGCATATAGAAAAAATGGGAAGTTGACGGGCCGCATTACTTTCAAATTTGATACAATACAAAATTATTGTTAATCAATTAGTTATTTGAATTACTATAACACTATTTTACTATAATAATAATAATACTACCTTACTATAATAATACCGCTAAGTTTAAAATTTGAGATATTTCCCCACATGCTTATTTCAATGACACACATGTCAAGATTGGGCAGCCCCTTTTTACATAGTGCCACAGTGCCCTCTGTGGATGCTGCCGCAGTGTCCTCTGTGGATGCTGCCGTAGTGCCCTCTGTGGATGCTGCCGCAGTGCCCCCTGTGGATGCTGCCGCAGTGCCCTCTGTGGATGCTGCCGCAGTGCCCTCTGTGGATGCTGCCGCAGTGCCCTCTGTGGATGCTGCCGCAGTGCCCTCTGTGGATGCTGCCGCAGTGCCCTCTGGGGATGCTGCCGCAGAGCCCTCTGGGGATGCTGCCGCATCGCCCTCTGTGGATGCTGCCGCAGCGCCCTCTGTGGATGCTGCCGCAGCGCCCTCTGTGGATGCTGCCGCAGCGCCCTCTGTGGATGCTGCCGCAGCGCCCTCTGTGGATGCTGCCGCAGCGCCCTCTGTGGATGCTGCCGCAGCGCCCTCTGTGGATGCTGCCGCAGAGTCCTCTGTGGATGCTGCCGCAGCGCCCTCTGTAGATAATGCAGCACACCCCTAGATAATGCCACAGTGTCCTCTGTACATACTGCTACAGTGCCCTCTGTAGATAATGCCACAGTGCCCTCTGTAGATAATACCACAGTGCCCTCTGTAGATGATGCAACACACCCCTAGATAATGCCACAGCGTCCTCTGTAGAGGCTGCCACAGGGCCCTCTGTAGATGCTGCCACAGTGCCCTCTGTAGATGCTGCCACAGTGTCCTCTATAGATGCTGCCACAGTGCCCTCTGTAGATGCTGCCACAGTGCCCTCTGTAGATTCTGCCACAGTGCCCTCCGTAGATGCTGCCACTGTGCCCCCCGTAGATGCTGCCACAGTGCCCTCCGTAGATGCTGCCACAGTGCCCTCCGTAGATGCTGCCACAGTGCCCTCCGTAGATGCTGCCACAGTGCCCTCCGCAGATGCTGCTACAATGCCCTCCGTAGATGCTGCCACCGTGCCCTCCGCAGATGATGCCACAGTGCCCTCCGCAGATGATGCCACAGTGAGGTCAGGGGCTTGCCCAGAGCTAGAGTTCCGAAGCAGAGCCGCTTCTAGCACTCTGCCTGGAATTCCAGCTCTGCTCCTGACATCACTGTCCATATATGGACAGAGATGTCAGGGGCAACCCCAGAGCTGTAGTCCCGGGCAGAGCGCAGTAGGCTCTTCCTGGGACTCCAGCTGTGCTCCTGACATCACAGGGACTCCTGTTCTGGGGAAGCCCCTGACATCATTGTCGATGTATGGACACCGATGTGAGGGAATTCGACAGAGTCCCGGAGCAGAGCCGATACTAGCGCTCGGCCCGGGACTCCGCTCTGGGGAAGACCCTGACGCACTGTTCATATATGGACAGCGATGTCAGGGAATTCCACAGAGTCCCGGAGCAGAGCCTATACTACCGCTCTGCGCTGGACTCCGGCTCTGGGGAAGCCCCAGACATCGTGGGTCCAAACATGGACACCGATGTCAGGGAATTCGTCAGAGTCCCGGAGCAGAGCCTGTACTAGCGCTCTGCACGGGACTCTGGCTCTGGGGAAGCCCCAGACATCGCTGTTCATATGTGGACAGCGATGTCAGGGAATTCCAGAGTCTCGGAGCAGAGCCGATACTAGCGGCTCTGTGTCCCGCGGGCCGCAGGTGACAGCCCCAGGGGCCACATGGGGCCCGCGGGCTACACGCTCCTACAGTTTTTAGAATCAGTTTAAATTTGATATTTTCGGTAATTTTAGCCGTCTTTTTACAAAGATGGACCAGATATAAGAATACTATCTATAGGGGGGCTTTATGTGGGGCATTATATGCAGGGGGGCTATATGTGGGGCACTATCTACACGGGGGCTATATGTGGGGCACTGCATACAGGGGACTCTATGTGGGGCACTGTCTACAGGGGGCTCTATGTGTGGCACTGTCTACAGGGGTCTCTATGTGGGGCACTGTCTATAGGGGGCTCTATGTGGTGCACTGTCAACTGGGGGCTCTATATTGGGGGCTCTATGGGGGGCACTATTTACAGGGGGCACTTTGTGTGTGGGACACTTTGTGTTATGCTATTATAATCAGAGACAGTGTATGGCGCTATTAGAATAAGAGGTGCAGTGTATGGCGCTATTTAGGGGCATAGTGTGTGGCACCATGAGAATTTTATCTTCCTTTATAGGTGCAGAAATGTTGAAAAGTGAGAAACTGAAGACATCTAAGCGGCATACTGCAGAAATGGGCTGTGGCCAGGAGAAGTTCTCATAGAGGTATGGACCAGTTGGAGAAGAAAAGAGAAAAACTAACTAGAATATGAGAAAACGTCACCTGTGAGTCACTTAATGTAAATATTTATTCTGCCTCTAATCAGTACTGTATTCACTGTATGATCTGCAGCGAGATGATGGGCGGTATGATTTTATTTTTTATGAAACAGCAACTCCCAGCATATCGTTACCATTGTTCAAGCCATGCTGGTAGCTGTAGTTTTACGCCATACAAAGTTATATGGCAGGGGTTGCACTAAATTGAGCTATATTTATGCTGGTGCTGTATTTATGTACTGGGCTTTGTTCTGGTGCTGGATTTATGTGCTAAGCTGTGTACTGGTGTTGTATTTAATCACGGATCTTGGTTCTGTTGCTGTATTTATGTACTGCGCTATGTTCTGGTGCTGTATTTATGTACTGAGCTTGGTTCGGTTGCTGTATTTATGTACTGAGCTTGGTTCTGGTGCTGTATTTATGTCTGGTTTGTATATATGTACTGAGCTTGGTTCTGGTGCTATATTTATGTACTGAGCATTGTTGTGATGTTTTATATATGTACTGAGCTTTGTTCTGGTGCTGTATGTATTAACCCATTCCCTCTTTAGCCATTTTTGACCTTCCTGACAGAGCCTCATTTTTCAAATCTGACATGTTTCACTTTATGTGGTAATAACTTTGGAATGCTTTAACCTATCCAAGCGATTCTGAGATTGTTTTCTCGTGACACATTAGACTTTATGTTACTGGTAAAATTTGCTAGATACAATTTAAATGTATCTGCTTGTAAGACAGGCAGTTATACCACAGAAAATAATTAACATCCCCCATATGTCTACATTAGATTGACATCGTTTTTTGAACATCCTTTTATTTTTCTAGGACGTTACAACGCTTAGGACTTTTCAAAAGTCCTGCACGAGGACATACAGTTACTGAGTTTTTTCCGGTGCACACTGTCGGCGACAGCTGACACTCCACTCTTGCCGGCCAGCGGTCCTTTGCCGCTGATTTCGGCAAAATAACCCCTTAAATTTGGCGATCGATTGCAATCGCCGAATTTAGTTTTTTTTTAGCATATCGACATGGCAAACGGTAGCCAAACAGTGGCTTCCGTGTCTGCCATGGACGGAAGCCCATCAGGACCATCCTTCGGCTGGTCCTGATAGGCTCCCTGTCAGAGTGACAGGAAGTCACTGTGTCGTTCCCGATGCAGACTGTCGGCGACAAGGTGTGCATCGGGAACTGGGAGATCAGCTGTCCCCGACAGCTGACACTCCAGTGTTGCCGATCAGCGGCTCATCGCCGCTGATTTTGGCAATTAACCCGATAAATGTGGTGCTCGATTGCGATCACCACATTTAGGGGGTTTGTAGGACATCAGCAGTCCCCATGCAATTGTGGGGGCTGCTGATGTGTGTGATGGCATCCCGAGGCCAGGCAACGGCCTCTGGGTCTGCCATGTATGGAAGCCTAAGAGGACCAGCCTCTGGCTGGTCCTTGTAGACTTACTGTCAGAGTGACTGTGACGTTACACTGACAGTTCGAATACATTACACTACCTAGGTAGTGTAATGTATTCTAGCAGCGATCAAAGCTGCAGGTAAAAAAAATAAAGTGTAAAAAGTTAAAAAAAAGTTAATAAAAATGTTTTATAAAAGTGTAAAAATAAAAGTTTTTGTTTTCCTATAATAAGTCAAAAATGAAAACGTTAAAAAAAGTACACATATTTGGTATCACCGTGTTCGTAACAACCCAAACTATGAAACTATAATGTTTTTTTCCGCACGGTGAACGCCGCAAACAAAATAAACGGAAAACTATGTCAGCATCGCTATTTTTTGGTCACCACCCCTCCCAAGATATAGAATAAAAAGTGATCAAAAAGTCGTATTTACCCCAAAATAGCTCCAATAAAAACTACAACCCGTCCCGCAAAAAACAAGACCTCCCACAGCTTTTTTGACGAAAAAATAAAAAAGTTACGCCGCAGAATGTGGTGTCTCAGAAAATAAATTATTTTATAGAAACTTAATTTTATTGTGCAAACGCTGCAAAACGTAAAAAAAACTATACACATATGGTATCGCCGTAATCGTACCGACCCGCAGAATAAAGTAAAATGTAATTTATTGAGCACGGTGAACGCTGTAAGAAATAAAGAATTTAAAGCACCAAAATCGCTGTTTTTTGGTCACCTTCGCTCTAAAAAAGATCCTGTGTGGTCAAAATGCTCACTATACCCCTAGAAAAATTCCTTGAGGGGTGTAGTTTCCAAAATACGGTCACTTTTTGGGGGGTTTCCACTGTTTTGGTCCCTCCGGGGCGTTGCAAATCCGACATGGCACTGAAAACCAATCCAGCCCTGCTGTGGGTCCAAACATCAGTTTATGACCACATATTGGGTATTGCCGTAATCAGAAGAAATTGCTTTACAAATGTTGGGGTGCTTTTTCTCCTTTATTCCTTGTAAAAATTAAAAAATTCTATGTTTCCACAGAAAAAAATTTGTTTTTCATGTTCACAGACTAATTCCACTAAATTCTGCAAAAAAACTGTGGGGTAAAAATGCTAACTATACCCCTAGAAAAATGCCTTGAGGGGTGTCGTTTCCAAGATGGGGTCACTTTTGGGGGGTTTCGACTGTTTAGGTACTACAAAACCTCTTCAAACTGACATGGTGCCTAAAATATATTCCTAAAAAAAAGGAGGCCCCAAAATCCACTAGGTGCTGTAATGGTGGGGATAGGGAAACAGACAAGTGAGCCCTAATCTACCCGCCACTCAGTCCCTGCCTACTTGCAACGACCCGCCCTAGGCGACGGGGTACAACTGGGCGACAGTCCCTACACTCAATAGGTGCACGACAGACAAACAGACAAGGGTACAAAGAAGCAAGGGAAATGGGGAAGTTGCCCACGGAACACCGTGAGCAACAAGCGAGGTGAACGAGCCGAGTCAAACCAGGAGATGAGCGAGGTACAAATACGCAGAGCAGAAGAGTGGTCAGAAAAGCCAATGTCAATCACAAGCAGAGGATAAGTAGTTCAAGAAGCTGCAGCAGGGCCAGGAAACCAACAGAGAAGAATCACAAGCAAGGAGGAACAGGAAAGGCAGGAATAAATAGACAGAGGGCGGGAGCTAGCTCTGTCTGGCCAGGCTGTGATAGGCTCTCCCACTCCTAAGCCGGCCATCCTGAGTGGTGGAAGATGGAGTCAGTCTCACAGACATAGAAGCAGGTCCAGACTGATTACCTATGGGCGTTGACACAGAAGCTGTGCCTGGCAGATCCTTTACAGGTGCTCCTTTGCTTCTGAGGCCTGTGTTTCAGTCCATTAGGACACTAGGGCCACATGTTGGATATTTCTAAAAACTGCAGAACCTGGGCAATAAATATTGAGTTGCATTTCTCTGGTAAAACCTTCTGTATTACAAATTTTATTTTATTACAAATGAATTTCGCCAAAAAAAAAATGAAATTTGTAAATTTCACCTCTACTTTGCCTTAATTCCTGTGAAACGTCTAAAGGGTTCAAATACTTTCTGAATGTGGTTTTGAATACATTGAGGGGTGCAGTTTTCAAAATGGGGTGATTTATGGGGATTTTCTAATATAGAAGGCCCTCAAAATCACTTCAGAACTGAACTGGTCCCTGAAAAAATGGCCTATTGAAATTTTCTTGAAAATATGAGAAGTTGCTGCTAAAGTTCAAAGCCTTGTAACGTCCTAGAAAAATAAAAGGACGTGAAAAAAAACAATGCAAACATAAAGTAGACATATGGGGGATGTTAACTAGTAACTTTCTTGTGTGATATTACTATCTGTTTTACAAGCAAATACATTAAAATTTAGAATAATGCAAATTTTTGCTAAAATTTGAAGTTTTTCACAAATAAATATTGAATTTATCGACCAAATTTTTTCACTAACATAAAGTACAATATGTCACGAGAAAACCGTCTCAGAATGGCTTGGATAGGCAAAAGCATTCCGGAGTTATTACCACATAAAGTGACACGTCAGATTTGAAAAAATCATCTGTATCCACAAGGCCAAAACAGGCTATGTCCTAAAGGGGGTTAAAAGTAGGCCAATGAACAGACGTAACCTGGGACCATGTGATGTAAACTAACTCAATGACAGCTTAACCCCTTAGTGTCTAAGCCTGTTTTGGCCTTCAGGACCAGCCCCATTTTTGCAAATCTGACATGTGTCACTTTATGTGGTAATAACTCCAGAATGCTTTTACCTATCCAAGCGATTCTGGGATTGTTTTCTCGTGACATGTTGTACTTTATGATACTGAAAAAAATTTGTCATTAAATTCAATATTTATTTGTAAGAAACGCCAAGATTTAGAGAAAATTAGCAAAAATTAGCATTTTTCTACATTTTAATGTATTTACTTGTAAAACAGATAGTAATACCACACAAAATACATACTAGTTTATATTTCCCATATGTCTACTTTATGTTTGCGTCATTTTTTGAACATTCTTTTATTTTTCTAGGACGTTACAACGCTTAGAACTTTAGCAGCAATTTCTCATATTTTCAAGAAAATTTCAAAAGGCTATTTTTTCAGGGACCAGTTCAGTTCTGAAATGGCTTTGAGGGCCTTATATATTAGAAAGTCACCATAAATCACCCCATTTTGAAAACTGCACCCATCAAAGTATTCAAAACAGCATTCACAAAGTATTTTAGCCCTTTAGGCGTTTCACAGGAATTAAAGCAAAGTAGAGGTGAAATGTACAAATTTCATTTTTTTTCTTCAAAAATTCATTTGTAATACATTTTTTCTGTACCACAGAAGGTTTTACCCAAGAAATGCAACTCAATATTTATTGCCCAGATTCTGCAGTTTTTAGAAATACCCCACATGTGGCCCTAGCGCGGTCATGGACTGAAACACAGGCCTCAGAAGCAAAGGAGCAACTAGTGGATTTTGGGCCTCTATTTTATTAGAATATATTTTAGGTACCATGTCAGGTGTGAGGAGGCCTTGTGCTGCCAAAACAGTGGAAACACCCCAAAAGTGACCCCATTTTGGAAACTATACCCCTCAAGGAATTTATCTATGGGTATAGTTAGCATTTTGAACCCACAGTTTTTTTGCTAAATTTATTTGAATTAGTATGTGAAGATGAAAATCTACTTTTTTTCTGAAAAAAGGTAGCCATTTTTAATTTTTACAAGGAATAAAGGAGAAAAAGCGCCCCAACATTTGTAAAACAATTTCTCCTGATTACGTAAATACCCCATATGTAGTAATAAACTACTGTTTGGACCCACACCGGGGAATGTTTTTGGGTGTCATGTAGAATTTGCAAAGCCCCTGAGAGACCGAAACAGTGGAAGCCCCCCAAAAGTAACCCCATTTGGGAAACTACACCACTTAAGGAATCTATCTAGGGGTATAGTGAGCATTTAGGCCCCACACGTCTTTTGCAGAATTTATTAGAATTAGGCCGTGAATATTAATATCAACATTATTTCCACTAAAATGTTGCATTTTTTCAATTTCACAAAGGATAAACGAGAAAATGCACCCCAACGTTTGTAAAGCAATTTCTCCCGAGTACGGCTATACCCCACATGTGGTCATAAAAGTTTTTTCATTAGAAAGTAATTAACCCTTTACGAACTGATTCATGTTTTGCTTTTTCGTTTTTCCTCCCCGCTTTGCAAGAGCCACTACTTTTTTATTTTTCTGTCAATAGAGCGGTGTGGGGGCTTATTTTTTGCGGGACGAGCTGTCGTTTTTATTGGTACCATTTTTTGGTACGATGCCATATCGGTGGACATAAACGGCTGTTTGGGCACGCTGTAGGGCTCAGAAGGGAGGGACGCCATTTGGCTTTTGGAGCGCATATTTTGCTTGGTAGTAGCTCTGGCGTTTTGCTGGTATTTCAGTTTATAATGTTGGGGCACATGTAGGCTGGGCAGAGTACATCAGGGGCATAATAAGAGGGTATAATAATGGTTGTAAATAAATAATAACCCACAGATATGTGGCCAGTGTCGCACTGATAAATGGTGCCCGATCTTATCCACTTTTGGAACACTCTGTACATTTTGCATCGCCATAATCTGGGAGCCGGAACTTTTTTTATTTTTTCACCACCGGAGCCGTGTGAGGGCTTATTTGTTGCGGGACAATCTGTAATTTTCATTGGTACCATTTTGGGGTACATGCGATTTTGTTGATCACTTTTTATTCAATTTTTCGGCAAGCCAGGTGACCAAAAACCATCAATTCTGACAATGATTTTTATTTATTTTTGACAGCGTTTACCCTGGGCTATAAATGACTATTATACTTTATTCTGCGGGTCGGTACGATTACGGCGATACCAGATGTATATAGGGTTTTTTTATGTTTTGCAGCGTTTGAGCAATAAAATAACTTATTTAGAAAATAATTTATTTTCTGTGTCACCGTATTCTGAGAGCCATAACTTTTTTATTTTTCAGTCAAAAAAGCTGTGTAAGGGCTTGTTTTTTGCGGGACAGATTGTAGTTTGTATCGGTACTATTTTGGCGTACATGCGACTTTTTGATCACTTTTTATTACATATTTTGTGAGGGGTGGTGACCGAAAAATAGTGATTCTGGCATTGTTTTTCGTTTTTTTTTTTGCGTGGTTCACTGTGCGGGAAAAATAATATTATAGTTTTATAGTTGGGGTCGTTACGAACGCGGTGATACCAAATATGTGTACTTTTTTTTACGTATTCATTTTTTTTCCTATAATAAAAGACTTATAATAGGAAAAAAAGCAGTTCTTGTTTATATCACTTATAACTTTTATTTTTACACTTTTTTTAAAACATTTTTATTCTTTTTTTTACTTTTTTCACTTGTTCCACTAGGGGACACTTAGACTTGCAGCTCTGATCGCTGCTGGAATACATTACACTACACACGTAGTGTAATGCATTCCAACTGTCATTGTGACGTGACAGTCACACTGACAGGAAGCCTACGACGACCACCCTCGGGGTGGTCCTCATAGGCTTCTGTACATGGCAACCCGGAAGCCATTGTCTGGCGTCCGGTTGCCATGGGTACCATCGCCAGCCCCCGTGATTTCACATGGGGGCTGCCGATCGGCGCTAAAGACCTTAATTGTGGCGTTCAAAATCGAGCGCCGCAATTAAGGGGTTAACTGCCGATATCAGCGGCGACAGGCTGCTGATCGGCAACGGGGAGAGCAGGGCTGACACCCTGCACAGTTAAGCGCCGCTGCGGTGTAGCGCCGCGCGGCGGTTAACTGTCAAAGCACTGCCGTAACTGTACGTGAAGGTGCGCGAACTTACTGCTCACCATGACGTATAGTTACGTCATGGTGCGTTAAGGGGTTAAAGCTGTCACTGCTTAATTTACTGTCACAGACCCAGGAAGGTAAGTATGATAATGGTTTTGCTTTTTTACTTATTAGTGTTACTGTTAAATGTCGTTCTCACTGTCTTTCAGACTCACTAAAAAGTTAATATTGACCGTGTTTCCTTCAATATTCTTGATCCTCACTCCCCAGGTTTGAATTGTAAATGAACTTTGTCACTATGTAATGTCTGATATTGTTTGTTTCATGTCCCCTCTAAATTGTAAAGTGCTGCTTAATATGTTGGCGCTATATAAATAAAGATTATTATTATTATTGATCAGTATTCAATAAGAGGAATACGAAAATTATACAAAAAATGGTTTGTTTATGGAGATATATTTAAAAAAATCATATTATAGCAGAGATACATACATAGACAGATCCATATTGTAATATAGCTTAGATTGTAATACAGATATCATCTTACATAGTCATTGTATGGGACACTTGTCGTCTCCATCTTGCTTAGCCTGAGTGTGTGTCTTCATCATTGGTATCAGTGTATGTCCTTGGGCGTCTCCCTGGATGACCACCACTCCTAGATGACCACCCCTAGATGACCACCCCTAGATGACCACCACTCTGGGATATTTATGACAGAGATAGACAGAGTATACATAGTTACATAGTTCGTACGGTTGAAAAAAAGACACATGTCCATCAAGTTGAACCAAGGGATGGGAAAAGGGAAGTAAACATTTTTTACACATAACAGCTTATATTTTTTTGTTTCAGGAAATTATCGAAGCCTTTTTTAAAGTCGTCTACTGTCCCTGCTGTGACCAGCTCCTGCGGTAGACTATTCCATAGATTCACAGTAAAGAAGGCTTGTCGCCTCTGCAGGTTGAACCTTTTTTTATAGGCGTGTCTTAACATTTAGGTGACATTTGTGCCTACATTTAGAAGACTTACAACTGTCATTACTCATGCATTGCCGGTGCTGATATAGTTTTGCTTAAAGAGGCTCTGTCACCACATTATAAGTGGGCTGTCTTGTACATAATGTGATCGGCGCTGTAATGTAGATTACAGCAGTGTTTTTTTATTTAGAAAAACGATCATTTTTGACGGAGTTATGACCTATTTTAGCTTTATGCTAATGAGTTTCTTAATGGACAAATGGGCGTGTTTTACTTTTTGACCAAGTGGGCGTTGTGGAGAGAAGTGTATGACGCTGACCAATCAACTGAACAATCTGCGTCATACACTTCTCTCCATTCATTTACACAGCACATAGCGATATAGCTATATCGCTATGTGCAGCCACATACACACACACTAACGTTACTCAAGTGTCCTGACAGTGAATATACATTACCTTCAGCCAGGACGGGATGTGTATTCAGAATCCTAACACTTCTGTAGCGTTTGTGTGAGATTTACACCAGGAGAGCGTAATCTCGTGAGATTACGATGTAACGTCATTTAAAACGAGATTACGCTTGCTTTGCTGTAAATCTCACACAAACGCTACAGAAGTGTCAGGATTCTGAATAGACATTACGTACTGGCTGGAGGTAATGTATATTCACTGTCAGGACACTTGAGTAACGTTAGTGTGTGTGTGTGTGTGTGTGTGTGTGTGTGTGTGTGTATGTGGCTGCACATAATGATGTAATAAAATTACTATATGCTGTTTAAATGAATGGAGAGAAGTGTATGACGCTGATTGGTCACTGATTGGTCACTGATTGGTCACCGTCATACACTTCTCTCCACAACGCCCTCTTGGTCAAAAAGTAAATCACGCCCAGTTGTCCATTAAGAAACTCATTAGCATAAAGCTAAAATAGGTCATAACTCCGTCAAAAATGATAGTTTTTCTAAATAAAAAACACTGCTGTAATCTACATTACAGCGCCGATCACATTATGTACAAGATAGGCCACTTATAATGTGGTAACAGAGCCTCTTTAACTGTCATCGTTAGCATAATGTATCTTTAGTTCTATCGAATAACATTTATATTATAACACAATATAAAGTATTTTATAGTTACTAATGTGTTTTTTTGTGTTTTTTTAGAGGTTTGGTTGTTGGTCTTCGTCGGATTTGAGGACTACTTCGATGACTGCGTCATTATTTTCAATAAATTGGTTAACATGGGTTGTGTTGGGGGTTTTATTTAATATGAAATGGGAGGCATAAGGAGGTACAGTAAAGACCCCATGCACTAGAGCCCCATTACAGCTGTGTACAAAATGGAGCCATAAGACCATGAGGTTGAGGCCTGACACTCTTGATACAAAAGTCCAGGAGCTTAATGTTTTACTTTCTACTTACCACTATGTTATATGGAATTTGCCAAGAAATAAATGAGAATTAGAAACTGTTCAACTAGATATGACTGGTCCTCTATACAAGAGGCCTATGATCCCATCAGTCCGCACTACAAAATATTGGGTAACTCCCGAAGATGAACTGTGAGGCTATGTCACTGTACATATATATATATATATATGTACTCTCTAATCTGCATGTTAGAAGCTCATATATAACATGTCAGTGGAAATGCTCCATTACAATGTCTGTAGATAAGTGAGTCTACATCTATGTATACATAGTCATTGATTCTGGTTTGCTGATAATGGATGGAACAGTAGAGTAATGAATACCCTTGTTTCTATTGTATCACCCCCTTTCCATGTAGACTGTGCGCTTGTGAGCAGGGCCCTCTCTCCTTATATTTATACTGTAACATTGTAACTTACTAGAATTGTATGTCACTGTACCCTGTAATTTATTGTACAGCGCTGTGGAAAATGTTGGTGCTTTATAGGTAATATTATTATCATTTATAATGTAATTATAAAGAAAGCGCATAGATAGGCGCAGTAATAATATACATTATACAATCAATGCCATCTCCCCACTTTACTACACAATGCTGCCCGAGGTCAGGGGGGCTCTAGACTTCATACAGGTTGTGTCCATGGTGCTTCCTATAGAGCTGGGATATGGGTGTCCTACTAAGGATATATTATTGGGTGTGATCGCCCCCACCAGCTGATCGGGGATGTTTGTAAGTTATTCATGTAAACCACATGTCATTGCAATATCTATGTTGTTTTTATTTGACTGACATTTATTAAAGCATTATGGGAAGAACATATATATTTCAAAAGGTTTGAATATGGAAACCAAGTGGATAAAGTGAAGAGATCATACAGCTGGCATGTGGTTGGCATGTAACTGGCATATGATTGGTCACTCCCTGGCACCTGCCCGGAATGTTATGATTTGAATTTTCTGCTCGGCCTACAGATCAGTTGATCAGTTGGTTGGAAACAACTGCAGCGTCTTGTTATATACAAGAAGCGATTCATAGATATTTGAGGGCACTTTTTGGGGAGTTTTTTTGCTGTTTTTTATTCCAGGATTACACCATACTTTCCTGATCATCTACTGGTAAGTGCAGATCTTTACACACCACACACACTACACACAGGACAGTATATACACAGTACACAAGGTATAAGACGACGGACGATGGATTGATATTTTCAGGGGCCATGCCATTTACTGATCAGTTTTGTAATTCTTAACCCCTTGTGGACACAACCCATGTTTTCAAATCTGACATGTGTCACTTTATATGGTAATACATTTGCAATGGTTTTACTTATCTAAGTGATTCTGACTGTGATTGGTTTCTCGTGACACATTGTACTTGTATGTTAGTGGAAAAATTTGGTCGATAAATTCAGTATTTATTTGTAAAAAAAACACAAACATTTTGAGGAAATTAGTAAAAATTTGCATATTTCTAAATTTAAATGTATCTGCTTTTCAGACAGATAGTAATAGCACACAAAATAGTTACTAGTTAACATTTTTTTAGAAAATCAATTTTAATATAGAAAATTGTTTAACACAGAAGGTTTTACCAAAGACACACAACTCAAAATGTATTGCCCAGGTTCTGCAGTTTTTAGAAATATCCCATATGTGACCCTAGTGCGCCACATGACTGAAATACTGGCCTCAGAAGCAAAGGAGCACCTAGTGGATTTTGGGGCCTCCTTTTTATTAGAATATATTTTAAACACTGTGTCAGGTTTGAGGAGGTCTTGTAGTGCCAAAACATAGGAACAACCCCAAAAAGAGACCATTTTGGAAATTACACCCCCAAAGAATGTATCTAGGGGTATAGTGAACAATTTGACCACGCAGGTTTTTTGATAAATGTATTTGGAATTAGGTTGTGTAAATCAAAATTGAAATTTTTTCTCATAAAATATAGATTTCGCTACAATTTTTACATTTAAATAAGGAATAAAGGAGAAAAAGCACCCCAACATTTGTGAAGAAATTTCTCCCGAAATTGCCTGGACGTATGACAGGGCTCAGAATTGAAAGAGTACCATGCCCATTTGAGTCTTATTTTGGTGAATTTAACTGCATTGGCCCACAAGTGCAGGGCTTTGAGGTCAAATACTGAAACAAACCCCCAGAAGTGACGCCATTTTGGAAACTACACCCCTCAAGGCATTTTTTGAGTGGTGTAGTGAGCATTTTCACACCAGAGGTGTTTTTTTTATTAGAAATTAGAAAATAACATGCAGATGTGTGGCAAGTGTCACACTGATAAATGGTGCCCGATTTTAACCCCCTTTTGGAACACACGCTGCACATTTTGTGTCTACATTTTCTGAGAGCCAGAACTTTTTTATTTTTCATTAACTGAGCTCTGTGAGGGCTTATTTTTTTGCGGGACAATCTGTAGTTTTCATTGGTACCATTTTGGGGTACATGCAAATTTTTGATCATTTTTTTATTTATTTTTTGTGAAGCAGGGTGACCAAAAAACATCAATTTTTTTTATTCTTTTTTTATTTATTTTATTTATTTTTTTATTCTTTTTTTTTTTACGCCGTGCATCATGCATTATAAATGACATATTGAAATTATTTTGCGGGTCGCTACCATTATGGCGACACCAAATGTATATAGTTTTTTAATATTTTACAGCGTTTTACAGCTATAACTTATTTTTGCGTCAAAAAGGCTGTGTAAGGGCTTGCTTTTTGCGGGACGAGCGGTTGTTTATATTAGTACCATTTTGTGGTACATGCGACTTTTTGATCATTTTATCAAAAAATTTCTGGGAAGGCGAGGTGATCAAAAAAGTGTGACTCTGGCATTATTTTTTACGGTGTTCACCGTGCAGGAATTTTTTTATAGTTGGGGTCGTTACGGATGCGGCAATACCAAATATGTGTACTTTTTTAATGTTTTCAGTTTTTTCCTGTAATATAAGTTTTATTATGGGGAAAAAAAATGCATTTCTTGTTTATGTAACGTGAAACTTTTTTTAGTCAACATTTTTAGTAACTTTTTTTTTGTCCCACTAGAGGACTTGAAGGCCTGAAGCCCTGATTGCTATTCTAATATACTGCAGTACACACGTAATGCAGTGTATTAGGGCACATTCAGACGTGGCGGGAATGCTGTTGAATTCTGCTGCGGACAGTCCGCAGTTAAATTCTGCAGCAGCCGTTTTTTACATGTCTTTCTATACATTTTGAGGAAACTTAGCTCAGACGTTGCAGAAAATAAGTGTGTGGAAATTGGACTGCGGTGCAGATACTTCCCTCCGCAGCATGCTCATTCCATTGCGGAGAAGAAGCTGACTTTCACTGCGGATCTCAGCATTTGCATTGCAAAGGCTGAAATCTGCAGCAAGTCTGCTGTGATATCCACAACGTCTGAATTACCTGTCAAATATGAAAATGTTGCTGCAAATTCGCAAAGAATCTGCAGCAACATTTTCTGCGGAAAAATTCTGCCACGTCTGATCGTGGCCTTAGAGCTGTCAGTCATACACTGACAGCAAGCTTATTAGGTCCCATCTCTTGGGTAGGCTAGGTCTAATAGGCTTCTCTACTTGGCAACCAGGAGGCAATTGTTAGGCCTCCGGTTGCCATAACAACCATAATCGCGTCACAGCAGTGTCGATGGAGTACAAACCATCGAAATGCTGTGGTCGCAATTGACAGCAGCATTTAGGGGGTTAATCGGCGAGCGTTGGACAACAGTCCAGTTCCTGCCGTTACCGCAGTGTTTCAGCTGTGGTATACAGATGACACCCGCTGGTGATGGAGCGGGCTTAGCTTCTGAGCCTGCTCCATCACCGTCAAGGACAGTTACGCGACAATGCGCTAACCCCTTGGCGGCAGCGACGTAAATGTACGTGACATGTAAAAGGGTTAATAACATATCTTCTATTTTCCTACATATATGGGGGGGGGTCACAGAAAATTTGTACAAATATTAGGTTGGGTTAGAAAGAAAATCACATTTTTATACTGAGTTAAAGTCTCCTAATATGTCTCACGCCTTACAATGGTGACTTTGGAACAGATTATCTGAAAAGTTACGCAACTTTTTATATTGGTCCAGTTTTTATTATGTAAAAAGAAAACAAATTGCTTATAGTCATAGCTGGAGGCTGGGCATTACCTGGCACTTGTACCCGCTTAGCATTTTAGAATTTGAACTGGCAGACTATTTGGGCCTCTGTAGATTTTCACTGCAGCAGTCCTATTCATTCAGTTCTGTGCACATGACCCGTAAATACTGTGCGGGAGAAGAATTTATTAAGACTGGCATTCCAGTCCTAATGGGAAACAAGCGGAGTAAGATGCAACACATTTCTTAAGAGGCGCATGCTAGATTTACGCTATAATTTACGCCAGTTTCTGGAACAAATAATATTAAATGCGTCGGGCCATGTTTTTTTTTTTAAAAAAGTGTCAAGGGTGACGAAAACGGCCCAACAGTCGAAATTTTTGTCACTTTTGAGCCGTTTACGATTTTTCTACGCCAGATAACAGGCGTAGAAAAGTTGTTCAATTCCTCCTATGTTTTTACATTTGATAATAAAAAGATAATAGTTCTAGAAAATGCTACTAGTACTATTTCTATTCCTAGCCACACCACACATGGATCCTGCGGCAGGGTTGTTGGTGGAGTGATAGTTCAGATCTACCAAGTCTACACAGAACTTTATTCTTTTACAAGTGAGTGTCATGAAGAGAGACTGAAGACCCGACTGTAATGTAGAAGATGAAGCTCCAGATCTTAGTGCTCAGTGTAGGAATGACTCCCTCCTTGCTCTCCACATATAAGAACACTACATATTTCTCCATGTGTAAATATCTTTATATACTATCTGTGTGTTCAGCAGCCAGTGACACACGGACTGCCCGCTAGAGCAGAAGACATGGAGCGCCAGCAAGAGAAAGAAGGCACCGGCGACATGAGTACCATGATGGCATCAGCACTGCTGGCCAGCTTCACTATAAGGGTATGTTCACACGTTGTGTAAACACTGCGGATTATATGCCACGTATTTCATTGTGTAAAATCCACAGAATAATACAGTAGCAGCAAAGTGGATGAGATGTAACCAAATCTCATCCACACGTTGCGTAAAAAGTCCACCAAAAAACTCTGAAATTGACCTGTGGTGCGGTTTTTTCAATCCCCAGCATGTGAATCTGCTTTGGATCCGCTGCTTTTCTGTTGTGGGTTTTTCCCATTGAATTCAATTTTTGCGGCGGAAACAATGGGATTCCATTACAAAATGTGCAATTCAGAAAAAAGAAAAAGCTTTTTGTCGTTTAAAATGAATAATAAGGTTTATACTTACCACCCAGGTGTTGTCATAGCGACTCATTCTTTTATTGTCCGTCCAGGCCGGGCTCCTGTAGTGACGTTTTATCCCATGTGACTGCTGCAGCGGTCACATGGGCTGTAGCTTCATCCCAGGAGGCCGCACTGCAAGGACAACACGGGGACGCGTCGCCATAACTACGGAGAACGGGCTAAGTATAAGTGTTTTTTTTTCTGCAGTGGACATTATGCCTGAAAAACTGCACCACAATTTGGTGTGTTTTTTCGGCCGATATTCCCTGCAGGTTCCAGGGCGAATATGCTGTGCACTTATACGCAGCGTATCCGCCCTGTGTGAACAAGGCCTTACTGTCAGTGTCTTTTATTACTTCATTTTCAATGTATAATTTATATAACCAAACCAAATTAATTGGTGTAGAAAAGCTGTTGAATTTCACCCTATGTTTTTACATGTGACAATAAAAAGATAATAGAAATAGTACTAGTAGCATTTTCTAGAACTATCCACACCACACATGGATCCTGAGGCAGGGTTGTTGGTGGAGATATAGTACAGGTCTGCACAGAACTTTATTCTTTTACAAGTGACACAGTCATGAAGAGAGACTGAAGACCCGACTGTAATGTAGAAGATGAAGCTCCAGATCTTACACCTCATGCACACGACCGAGTGTGCCGTCCGAGTCCCGTCAGTGATCCGAGGAAAGATAGGACATGTCCGTCTATCTTTCCTCGGATCGGAGACTCCGACCATTTTTCATGGACCCGATTCACCTATTATAGTGAATGGGTCCGTGAAGACTATCGGGTGTCACTCGGATGCTGTCAAAAACGGCCTGAGTGGCACAACGGTCGTGTGCATGAGCCTTTAGTGCCCAATGTAGGAACGACTCCCTCCTTGCACTCCACATATAAGAACACTACATATTTCTCCAAGTGTAAATATCTTTATATACTATCTGTGTTTTCAGAAGCCAGTGACACACGGACTGCCCGCTAGAGCAGAAGACATGGAGCACCGGCAAGAGAAAGATGGAACCATGGACGTACCTACCATGATGGCATCAGCACTGCTGGCCTGCTTCACCAATACTGTCAGTGTCAGGGTCTTTTATGTCTGCATTTCAGTGTATAGTTTATATATATTGCAGCACCGGACACTTTATCACTGACCACATACCACATCAGTATAGTAAGGCAGTCCTAAATGAGAAATTCACTTCTACCCTACATATTGTTCCAAATATTAGCCGTTCCACTGACCACTGAGTACTTTTATATGTAAGTATTCCAGTGTACGCTGCCCTTTACATTCTATAGTATCCTATACTGCAGAATATGAAGAAGAGAAGGACAGAATTATGTAAATCATGTCCTGGAGAAAACAAAACTCCACCATGACCCTCCATTTCTCCGCAGCCATGAAGGAATAGATCAGCTCTGGTAATGCCAGTGACATCAGTATAATGTTCTGCATCCTAAGAGAATCATCTCACGGTTACAGCTTTATTCTTTATATCATTCCTTACACTAGATTCATACCGGTTACATTTATATTTTATCCATTATAAAATAATATCATATGTTCAGTATAATAAGGAAACCAGCACTTTCTGCAACTTTTATCAGGGCCGGTGTGAGGTGCCTGGGCAGTAAATCTGGTGGGTGCCCATCATAATTGTAATTTTACGGGCACATGACAACTTTTTCTATAAGGGTAATCTGTATAGAAATGCATTTGTTGTCAGTCGTTTTATACCAGATAAAGCTCAGCACATGTAGTACAGGTTTCTATAGGGCTAGTCTATATAGACATGTACTGAGCTCTATGTGATATAAAATGATGGACAGAACATATACATTTCTACACAGACCAGTCCTTATAGAAACTGGCATATGATAAACCTTTTTCTACAAAGGGAAATCCGTGTAGAATTGAATGCACTTCTTGTGCAATATTGTAAATGACATATAAAACCTCTTACATGTTCTGAGTGGTCTATGTGATATAAATGGTGCCATTTCTACACAGACTAGCCCCTATAGAAACTGGCAAGTGCGAAACTGGTCTATCATATACCATTTTTTCTACAGGGGCTAGTCTGCAGAAATGCCCAGGTTTTCAACCATATAATACTGAATAGAGAACCATAATATCTAGTCATAATGGGACGTAAGCGATTTGTGTATTGGAGCCAGGGCAGGGGCTAGTCTACCTTCCCACAGAATCAGAGCGCCTCCTGTTGTGTCTGTGACTCCTCCGAGTTTATCTCCTGCTGCCCGGCAGAGAATGAATGGCTCCTGTCTGCCCAGTTCTGTCCTATGCCTCTGGCAGTGCGTGCCACCCTCCGCCAGCCCTTACAGTAAAGTCCCTAGCCACCCTGTGCCACTAAAGCTGAGATCTGTGTTGTAGCCGATGATATGACTGTTGCAGTATTTGCAGCTTTCAACAGCACTCAGACATTGTGGGAGAATCAAACTGGTTTTACTTGGGACAAACAGCAACCAACATCAGTAACAATATCAAGATGGAGAATACAAGAGATAACATACACATCACCACTAGAGGAGCTACACATAGATAATAACTAATAGTTAACACAGCGCCATCTACTGTCAGTTCAAGATCGTTCCTCCAGCATTAAGCTGCAGATGTTGTAATATTCCAACAATGACGTCATTTCATTGGCTTAGAAAACAACACAGATCTTCACCTAACTCCAGCTGCCTGTCCTGCAGAGAATGAATGGCTCCTGCCTGTCCAGTTCTTTTCTGTCCTGTGCCTCTGGCAGTACATGCCACCCTCTGCCAGCCATTACAGTAAAGTCCCTAGCCACCCCTGCACCGCTAAGGCTGAGATCTGTGTTGTAGCCGGACATGACGTTATTACATTGGCCTAGCACAGCAACACAGAGCTCCTCCTAACTCCTGCTGCCTGTCCTGCAGAGAATGAATGGCTCCTGCCTGTCCAGTTCTTTTCTGTGCCTCTGGCAGTACATGCCACCCTCCGCCAGCCCTTACAGTAAAGTCCCTAGCCACCCCTGCACCGCTAAGGCTGAGATCTGTGTTGTAGCCGGACATGACGTTATTACATTGGCCTAGCACAGCAACACAGAGCTCCTCCTAACTCCTGCTGCCTGTCCTGCAGAGAATGAATGGCTCCTGCCTGTCCAGTTCTTTTCTGTGCCTCTGGCAGTACATGCCACCCTCCGCCAGCCCTTACAGTAAAGTCCCTAGCCACCCCTGCACCGCTAAGGCTGAGACCTGTGTTGTAGCCGGACATGACGTTATTACATTGGCCTATCACAGCAACACAGAGCTCCTCCTAACTCCTGCTGCCTGTCCTGCAGAGAATGAATGGCTCCTGCCTGTCCAGTTCTTTTCTGTGCCTCTGGCAGTACATGCCACCCTCCGCCAGCCCTTACAGTAAAGTCCCTAGCCACCCCTGCATTGCTAAGGCTGAGATCTGTGTTGTAGCCGATGACATGACGTCATTACATTGGCCTAGCACAGTAACACAGAGCTCCTCCTAACTCCTGCTACCTGTCCTGCAGAGAATGAATGGCTCCTGCCTGTCCAGTTCTTTTCTTTGCCTCTGACAGTACATGCCACCCTCCGCCAGCCCTTACAGTAAAGTCCCTAGCCACCCCTGCACCGCTAAGGCTGAGATCTGTGTTGTAGCCGATGACATGACGCCATTACATTGGCCTAGCACAGTAACACAGAGCTCCTCCTAACTCCTGCTGTCTGTCCTGCAGAGAATGAATGGCTCCTGCCTGTCCAGTTCTTTTCTGTCCTGTCCCTCTGGCAGTACATGCCACCCTCCGGCAGCCCTTACAGTAAAGTCCCTAGCCACCCCTGCACCGCTAAGGCTGAGATCTGTGTTGTAGCCGATGACATGACACCATTACATTGGCCTAGCACAGTAACACAGAGCTCCTCCTAATTCATGCTGCACAAAGATGAAGAGATCACATGGGGGAGATGATGGTGCAGCGGGGGGAGGGCTGACGTTGATGGAAGTGCTCCCAGCCTCCCCTGCAGGCTGCAGTTGTGACTTTTACTAGCACTGTGCTTGTGGCGCTCATCATTTAAAGGGGTTTGCCTATCAGGGACATTTATGTCATATCCACAGGATATGTCATAAATATCAGATAGATGCGGGTCCATTGCTGGGTCTACACAGTGGACAGTGGTAAGGGGGTCCTGTGCAACTGCAACCGCTGCGACTACTATAGCTACACCACTAGGTGTGGATTGATATTTTTAGAATTCTCTTGGAATGTCTCTAAAATTTTAATTAATGGAAATGAATCAAGTTTTAATTAATTAATTATAAAACATTTGTTAAGTTAAAAAAGAAAACTAAATACAAACTGTTCTATTGTAGCCTCCACCACTCCACGTTATGGCGCACATCCTGAAGAAAGCCGAGGACTATGTAAGTTATATCAGCAGATGATCCTATTATTACACAGAACATCTGTAAGTCCACAGAAATAAACCTAACCAGAATAAATTTCAACCCTACACACACACACACTATATATGTATATATATATATATATACACATATATATATATACATTATATGTATAAATATATACACACACATATACATGTGTGTGTGTGTGTGTGTGTGTGTATATGTATATATATATATATATATATATATATATGTATGTATATAGCCCACTCCAAAATACGAGACAGCACTCCAGTTGTAGTGAAAAATAGGATCACTTTAATCACCCCTTGCGACGTTTCAGCCCTACTCCATGGGGCCTTTCTCATTACATACACACACATATATACACACACACTATATATATATTTTTTTACTTTTTGAGATACAGCTGTTCTGTATCCTGTATTGCAGCTGTATTGTGCGCTAAGACCTGAATCTGTATGGTCCATGGGAATGACAGGTTTAGTGCAAGCGGGTTCTGTGTGTCTGACACGCGGGATACACCTGTGATCGATCTAAGTTATGAACCTGACGGACACAGGACCTGACAGGTACAGGATTCAGCGTAAGATACAGCCGCTCTGTATACAGCATACAGAGCAGCTGTATCTTAAAAAGTAAATATAATTTTTAATAAAAACTAATTATAAAGTTGCACAAAACACACTGATTGACTTTATTTATTTTGTTTTTTTTAAAAAAAACATTCCTTTTGAAAGACTTTATACAATGTTATCTTTCTAGTTCTCCAAGGATCTACAAGTGGAGGAATTTACCATGGAGAAGGTAAGAGCCTCATTTCTTCGAAAATCATAAAATCTTCTTAACCATGGAAAACCGACGTAGCGGAGTACAGGCTCATAGATTCTCTATCAAGCTCGTACTTCGCTACATCAATTTCCGAAAAAAGCAGAATAGAAACTACGCGGCTAAGCGCTCACACAAGCGCTTCTGCCGCTTTGTTTTAGCTATTGGTGGGGGTCTCAATGCTCGAACCCCCACCAATTAAAACATCTGACATGTCACTATGACATGTCAGGAGTTTGTTGAATATTTAGGTACACTTTAATTTTCCAGGAACTTCTCTAGAGCTGCACTAGATCAAAACGACAATGATCAATTTATTTTAAGTATTCTCTTCATTTTATTTACAGATGAGAGACAAAGGACTGAAGATCACCGAGTACTATGTAAGTGATATCAACAGACCATCCTATTAACACACAGAATATCTGTAGAGATACATTTATAGTTAGGTCCAGAACTATTTGGACAGTGACACAATCTTCATTCATGATTTGCGCTCTGCATGCTTTACATTCGATTTGAAATGAAATAACTGAGATGCAATTGAAGTGTAGACTTTCAGGTTTAATTCAAGGGGTTGAACAAAAATATCCTGTGAAACGTTTAGGAATTGCAACCATTTTTCTAAACAGACTCCTCATTTCAGGGGCTCAAAGGTAATTGGACAAATTAACCTAACCATAAATAAAATGTTTTTTGTTAAATACTTTGTAGAGAATCCTGTGCAGGCAATGACTGCCTGAAGTCTGGAACGCATGGACATCACCAAACGCTGGGTTTCCTCCTTTGTGACGCTTTGCCAGGCCTTTACTGCAGCGGTCTTCAGTTGTTGCTTGTTTGTGGGTCTTCCTGCCTTAAGTTTTCGCTTAACCCCTTAATGACCAGGCCATTTTGCACGTTAATGACCAAGGATTATTTTTTGCTTTTTCATGGTCGCATTCCAAGAGTCGTAACTGTTTTTGTATTCCGTCTATATAGCCGTATAAGGGCTTGTTTTTTGCGGGACGAGATGTATTTTGTAATTGGACCATTTTTAGATGCTTATAACATATTGATTAACTTTTATTAACTTTATTTTAGGAGAGAATTGAAAATAAGCAGCTATTCCAGCATTGATTTTCACGCTATAAGTTTACGCCGTTTACTACGCAGCGTAAATAACATGTTAACTTTATTCTGTGGGTCGGCACGATTACAGGGATACCAAATATGTAAAGGTTTTATATGTTTTTCCTACGTTTGCACAATAAAAACCCTTTTAGAAAAAAATTACTTGTTTTTGCTTCGCCGCATTCCAAGAGCCGTAACGTTTTTATTTTTCCGTCGATGTGGCCGTATGTGGGCTTGATTTTTGCGGGACAATGTGTAGTTTTTATTAGTACTATTTTGGGGTACATAGGACTTATAGATTAACTTTTATTTTATTTTTTATGGGGGGAATGGGAGAAAAGAGAGAATTTTGACGTTGTTTTTTGCGTTTTCTTTGGACGCCGTTCATCCGGCGGTTTAATTAATATGTTCATTTTATTGGTCAAGTTGTTACGAACGCGGGGATACCATATATGTGTATGTGTGATTTGTTTTGACCGTTTTACTAAATAAAACCACTTTTTGGGCCAAAAAAGTAGTTTTATTTGACTTTGACTGTAATTATTTTTATTTTTTTTTCACAAACTTTATTTAACTGTTTTACATTTATTTTTTTTGTCCCACCAGGGGACTTCACTATGCGATGTGTCGATCGCATATATAATGCTTTGGTATACTTAGTATACCAAAGCATTATTGCCTGTCAGTGTAAAACTGACAGGCAACCTATTAGGCCATGCCTCCGGCATCGCCTAACAGGCAGATGCTGAAGGCAGACCTGGGGGTCTTTGTTAGACCCCCGGCTGTCATGGAAACCCGACGGCGACCCGCGATTTCTTTGCGGGGGCGCCGATCGGGTGACAGAGGGAGCTCCCCCCTCTGTCAAACACATTAGATGCCGCTGTCACTATTGACAGCGGCATTTAATGGGTTAAACTGCCGGAATCGGCGCGCGCTTCGATTCCCGCAGTTGCAGCAGGAGCCAGGCTGTGTATAACAGCCGTGCTCCTGCCGCTGATCGCGTGGGTACAGTCTCAGTACCCGCGCCATCACAGGACGGATATATCCGTCCTCCTGCGCGAACTAGCAGCTGCTGAGGACGGATATATCCGTCCTTCGGCGTTAAGGAGTTAAGCAAGTGAAATGCATGCTCGATAGGGATGAGATCTGGTGATTGACTTGGCCATTGCAGAATATTCCACTTCTTTGTCTTAAAAAAAACTCCTGGGTTGCTTTCGCAGTAAGTTTTGGATCATTGTCCATCTGTAATGTGAAGCGATGTCCAATCAACCTTGCTGCATTTGGTTGAATCTGAGCAGAAAGTATATCTCTGAACAATACAGAATTCATCCGGCTGCTTCTGTCTTCAGTCACATTATCAAAAAACACTAGTGACCCAGTGCCTTTGGCAGCCATGCATGCCCATGCCATCACACTGCCTCCACCATGTTTTACAGAGGATGTGGTGTGCTTTTGATCATGAGCCGTTCCAAGCCTTCTCCATACTTTCTTCCTCCCATCATTCTGGTACAGGTTGATCTTAGTTTCATCTGTCCATAGAATGCTGTCCCAGAACTGGGCTGGCTTCTTTACATGTTGTTTGGCAAAGTCTAATCTGGCCTTTCTATTTTTGAGGGTGATTAATGGTTTGCACATGGTGGTGAACCCTCTGTATTTGCTCTCATGAAGTCTTCTCTGTATGGTAGACTTAGATACTGATACACCTACTTCCAGGAGAGTGTACTTCACAGGGTAGATGTTGTGGAGGGGTTTTTCTTCACCAGGGAAAGGATTTCGTGGACGTCCAGGCTTTTTAGAGTTCACGACATCACCAGTACGCTCTTTTTTTCAAGAATGTACCAAGCTGTTGATTTGGCCACTCCTAATATTTGTGCTATCTCTCTGATGGTTTTCTTCATTTTTATCCACCTAACGGTCTGTTTAACTTGCATTAAGAGCTCCTTTGACCTCATGTTGTGGGTTCACAGCAACTTCTTCCAAATGCAAATGCCACACCTGAATCAACTCCAGACCTTTTATTTGCTTAATTGATGATGGATTAACGAGGGAATAGCGCATGCTGCCCATTAAATAACTTTTGAGATAGTTGTCCAATTACCTATGGTCCCTTGAAAAAGAGGCAGCTACATATTAAAGAGCTGTAATTCCTAAACCCTTCCTCAAATTCGGATGTGAATACACTCTAATTAAAGCTGAGAGTCTGCACTTTAAGCCCATTGTAATGGCCGGAAGGAGGTGAAGGGAAAGTGAGCCCTAATCTACCCACCGCCCTGTCCCTGCCTACTTGCAACGACCCGCCCTAGGCGACGAGGTACAACTGGGCGGCGGTCCCTACGCTGTCTAAGTGCACAGGGAAACAAACAGGGAACATGCAAGGGAAGGGGCAGTAGCCACGGAACGCCACGAGGAAACGGAGCGGCGAACGGACAGTCAGGACCAGGACGAAGTGAGTACACCCAAGCGGGCAAGGAGACAGAAGCAAGCCAGGGGAAAAGCAAAGCAGGACAAGCAGAACTGCAGCAAGGCAGAAGCACGGCAGAAGCAGGCTGGAGCAAGCAGCAGTGGGGCCAGGAATCCAAAAGAATTACAAGCACTGAGGGAGAGAACAGGGCAGGTAATAAAGGACAGGGGGCGGAGCTAACTCCGACAGACCAGGCCGCGATAGGCTCTCCCACTCCTGAGCCTGCCACCCTGGTTGGTGGGAGATGGTGTCAGTCGAACAGGTCTGGCCTCAGGTGTGGATTGATTAATCCCAGGAGTATACCTAGATGAAGTACCTGGCAGATCCCTAACACCCATATTGATTATATAACTGTATATTCAATATGTTTTGGTAAACAGCTAAAATGCCAAAACTTCTGTCACCGCCAAATAATTCTGGACCTGACTGTATATATCACATAGAAGCCTCTATTCCATGACTGAGGGATGATAGAGTTTGGTCCTAGTAAACCCTTCTAAACCCCCTAGTGAGGCCAACCACCCAATCCCATCCTTGTACTCCTATTTCCCTCAATAAGGACAGACTCATGGTTTTATAAGGTTGGCCACAGCAGCCATTTTATTGACAAACAATAACTAATACAAATATTACCATCAAATATAAATAATCAACATTATCAACATTAATAACAAACATTCCGAGGAAAGAGATCCTTGGAGCTAAGTAGGGTATCTGCTCAGCGACTAATAAGTGCAGTATTTACCCCCAGCCGATTCCCCACAGCTCAGTTGCAGCGTATACAACTGCAGATAGCCAATAATTCAACCTTGCTCCCCGGGACACCACCCAGCAGGGGCCCAAAAATAGCCAGAGCCTCCATATTGCATAATTTGGGAAGGACCATACCCACGATGAGTTCCTCCCCCACCAATTTAACACCATCTCCAAGGACCGCCAACCACTGCCATGACAAATAAAACATCACCGAAACGCAGCATAACAAAACAATAAAACAAATAGTGAGGGTGGGCGGAAAACTTCACCTGCGTGTGCTTCTCCTCCTAATGGCGCAGGCACTGCCTTCGTGCCACTATAATCCTCAGGCTCCGCCCCATAACCTCTCTCCTCCTATTACCCCGGTCATGTGGCCTCCTCCTATGTTCTGCGGCCCGGGTTGGACTTTCTTTCCAACAGCTGAAAAGTAGATTTATCACAGTAACTGTTTTTACCAGCACAAATCCCCCCTCCCCCACCACAGATATATAAAAGAATTATAAGAAAATGATATGGTAGAATTATATTTTATTTCTTTCCTTGTATAAGGATAAAGATGCAGAAGAAGATGCTGAGGACGGGGTAAGAGCCTCACTGTTACTATTACTAGATAGACATGACATATAACCCTCAACCACAGCACAGAATAACATTAACCAGTTCAGGACCGGGCTATTTTGCGCCTTCAGGACCAGACACCATTAAGCCCTTTTTAGCACGTGTTAGTTAAATGGCTATAACTTTTTTATTTGTTGGGCTGACGACGTGATTTTTGCGACGTTTTTTTCCGTAGACAATGCAGGTTTCTTTTTTTATCGTTTTTATACGCACCTTTTTTGCTAATGTAGAATTTTTATTCATAAAGTTTGAAAATAATAGTAAAAAAATAAGCTTTCTTAAGTTTCAGCTATTTTTTTTTGGTAATAACATAGTTTTACCCTAAAATAGACCTTTTATTTGTGATCGTCATTGTCTACCAGAAATTATAATATATTACATGTCTATATTAGGGTAATTGGGTCAGTACTAGCGTTACAAAAATGATTGGCGGGGGGGACGGGTTTTTTTGGGGTGGGTATTTTATGTGTATTTATTATTAATTTTTTTTTTGCACTTGACTTGACTATTTTTTATTACTATGGTCTGTCCCTCAAAGGTCAAAAAAGACCATTGGGGAACTTTATCTATATTTTTTCCTTTCTTTTACACCATGTCTTTCCACTGTAACTGGGGCTGCACAGCATCCCCAGTTACAGGGGAAATCAGCCCTCTCATAGTGACGATTGTCACTAATAGGGCTGTGCTTGGTCTTGTAAGACCCAGCAGCAGTCTGTCAGTAACGGCACCCGGCGATCATGTGACCAGTCACATGAACACCGGGAGGAATAGAGAAAGCGCCGCTGCTGCTGTCTCTATTCCTATACACAGCGTTCATTGAGCGCTGTGTACAAGTGATCAGAGAAGACAGAAGCAGCGAAAGCTGCTTCTATCCTCTCCTCAGGGTCCCCGGCAGTCACTGACAGCCGGAGACCCGACATTCAGCTGCCCGATCGCGCAGGCAGCAAGTTAAAACCTGAGCCGTAAAAAGTCTATGGCTCGGGTTTTAAGGACCCTTACCGCTGGCCGTAAAAACACAGCCAGCGGTCGGGAACCAGTTAAACATCTCAGAGCCCAACAAGAGGGTCTATAGTTCGGCAGAATATCGTTCAGAAGGAGTTTTCCATAGATAAATCTACATGCGGGATCATTCAGTACTGACAGCAGAGTGTGAGAAGGAATCTGAAATGGGTGGACATGGTATTCACAAGAAAAATAGGAGATTATATATAACATTATTATATAACCCAGAAAAACGAATTCTTCCCTGTTCTGTTGTAGCCGATCTACATGAAGCTGGACGACGGCATGATGATCCCAGAAGATGTAAGTGATGTCAGCAGATAATGGTATTACTTCATGAGGATCCACAACTTCTCTACATATTAACCTGACATTAAATTCTTTATATTCACATTATAATAAACCAGAAACCTAGTTATTACTGGAAATAGCGCTCACAATGTCTCTGACAGATTCCTTACATATATCACACTCATTCTGAACATTATCTGTTACATTTCAATGTGTAGTTTTGGGTTTCATAGACTCCCCACCTTATAGACGGGCCGGCCTCAGATTTAACCTTTCCTGTCGCTGTACTGTCTTTTTATGTCGGTACAGGGTATTTAAAAATGGCGCTTGCTTTGAAGCCCAGCTGGCGCCATAGCTTCTGGGTCTCTGTTGTGTTACACACCAGGGACCCAGTGGCAATGCTTGCTATCACAGACATCTCTGATTTCAAGCATTTAACCCCTCAGATCAGGGGCGTAACTAGGGCGTAACTAGGAAAGACTGGGCCCCATAGCAAACTTTTGACTGGGGCCCCCCCTCCGCTGGGTATCACACAACCGCCCCCTTGTAGATAGTGCCTCCCTATAGATTCCACCACACAGCGCCCCCCTATAGATAGCACCATACACAGCCCCCTGTAGATAGCGCCATACACAGCCCCCTGTAGATAATGACTTACAGACCCAAATCCCCCCTGTAGATAACGCCATACAGACCCCCTGTAGATAACGCCATACAGACCCCCCTGTAGATAACGCCATACAGACCCCCCTGTAGATAACGCCATACAGAACCCCCTGTAGATAACGCCATATAGCCCCCCCCCCCCCCAAAAAAACGGCCTATAGTACGTCCTACAAAAGAGATGGGAAAGGATAGGGGAAACATGTGTGATTGCTGGCAGCGATAAGGAGAATGGGGGACCGAAATTCCCCCGAAGTTCTCCATGACAAACCTCGGGCTTCCGGCGTCTGCGCAGTTCAATAAAAATGAAAGGAGCGCTGGTCACGCATGCGCAAGTAATTTCTATGGAGCTGCAGACAGACCCCGGAAGTCCGAGGTTTGTCATGGAGAACTTCGGGGGACTTTCGGTCCACCGTTCTAATTATCGCTGGCCGTCCCAGCGATCACACATGTATCCCCTATCCTGTGGATAGGGGATGCATGTCTTTTGTAGGAAAAACCCCTTCAGTGGCGTCACACTGTAGCAGCCATAGCAGCTGCTAACGGAGCCTCCGGCCATGGGGGGGCCCGTGCCGGCGGGTGGCATGGGCCCCCTCATGCTGCGGGCCCCGTAGCAGCCGCTATGGCTGCTATAGCGGTAGTTACGCCACTGCCTCAGTTGCTGGGGTCAGATGTGACCACCGGCATCTGAAGGGTTTTTCACTTTCCGTTTGTGGCTGGTCACCGTCTCCCATGTGGTGAGATCGCGGGAGCCGGTGTGTTCCTATAGTAGCCAGGAAGCTTGTAAACGTGCCCAGTCCTGCTATAGGAAGATTTGCACTGATGCAATCAAGCAATGCACTGATCTGATTTGCAATAGATTTCAATACTGTTAGTGCAGTCTGTGGCATAAGCGATCTAATGATCGCAGGTTCAAGTCCCCTAAGGGGGCTAAAAAAAATTAATTTAAAAATATAAAAATTAAAATCACCCCCCTTTTCCTAGATCACATATAAAAATAAATACACAAATAAACAAACACATTAGTTATCCCAACGTCCAAAATGCCCGAACCATAAAAAAAATACAAATATTTACCCTATATGGTGAACGCTGTAGCTTTAAAGAAAGATCAAAATGGCCGAGTTAAACCAGACTTCAAAATTAATTGAGAACCCTGACACCTAAATTAATTAAAGGGGTTTTCCTATGATGGACATTTATGACAGGTCTACAAGATATGTCATAAATGTCAGCTAGGTGCGGGTCCTACCTCTGGGACCTGCACCTTTCACTAGAACGGGGCCCCCTAAACCCCGTTCTACCTTTTTCTGCTCCTGCTGCCTTCCGGCCACTTCCTGACTATTTGGTTGGGACTCACGGAAAAAGCGTAGCTCACTGAGCTACAGTGCATACGTAAGTCCCATAGTAGTGAATGGCAGTTATGGAAGCAACGTAGCATGCGAGCTACGCTGTTTCTGTAACTACCACTCATTTCTATGGGACTTACGAGAACAGCGTAGCTCAGCGAGCTATGCTGATTTCTTCTTCAGGGTCGGAAATCTCCAGCTTCAGTCACTAAACAGAGCGGTAGAACGGGGTTTAGGGGGCCCTGCTCTAGAGAAAGGTGATGGTCCAAGAAGAGGGACCCGCATCTATCTGACATTTATGACATATTCTGTAGATATGTCATAAATGTCTCTGATGGGAAAACCCCTTTAAGACCCCTAAATAAATTCCAAAAACCAGACCAGGACCCCAGGTAATTCAGAACCCTGACCAAGGCCAAAAATTTATTCAGACCCCTAGGCTGACGCAAATATAAATTCAGACCTAACCCCAAAACGAATTCAGACTTTAACCCAAACTAAATTTAGATCCCAAAACACACCAAAAATAAAGTCAGACCATTAACCAGACCACTGCATTTACTTTTTCTTCTTTGCCGGGTCGTCTTCACCTCCAGGCTCTGCGGCACTAGGCTCGGATACTGCCCAGCATCAGAAACTTGTGTTCAGCACTGGACACAGGGAAAAAGTGCTGCGGCGCTCAGGAGTGAAATGCGAGTGCAAAGCGATAAGTGATAGTGGCTGTTATATAGTGAATTTGATTTGCATAGCTGAATAAATAAGCTTCTGATTCTCTCTACTGTAGAAGTTTTTATTTTGCTATCTTTGAGATATTAGTATAAATAGCTCAGCGTTCTGCACGTTTATAAAATGGACTGAATAATTTCCTAATATATTTTTATTATGGGAATCGCTTCCTTAATTAGCAATTGCCACTGCCATAAACCTACAGAAATGGCACTATTAATACCCACACAACCCGTAGGTGCTGTTTATGGACGATTTTAATTCATTAAAATTGCTTAGAATACTTAGAATATTCTTCAATATAATAATGTTGGAAATCTGGGTTACAACTAAGATGGCTGAATGACAGATCCCTCTGAATAGATCACCCAACTTTCCTAGACACCTGCATGGTAATTCTGAATAGCATACACTACATACAAAGTATACATTACACACACCATAGACTACACATACACACACACTTATCAGTTTTTCTGTTCTACTTTGCGGTGCTTGGGTGCAGTAATTTAATCATATGACTGATATCACTAAAGGTTCTGCAGTCCTCCTAGTTGTAGTTTAGTCAGACACTGGAAGCTTGTCAAGAGTAAGACTGCAGGCAGAAGGAATAGTGCATGGAGGCAGCCTCTATGTTAGCAGTAACATTTACTGGGGAGTGGTGACGCGACATGTGCAGCTGCACACCCCTACAGAAATACATTAGGGTAACCCTGCATACATAGCTGTTATTACTGTTTGGGCTCTAGAATCATTACACATGGGGGAGTTCAGTGTACAGACCATACAGTCTTTGAAATTACTTCATTTTGTTCACAGGAGCCAACAATGGAGATTACACCTGAAAGAACCATTCATCTGTCTGAAGAGGAAGAAACACGAAGCTGCGCCTGGTTCTGCATTCCAGCAGCCATGCTTCTCAGAAGAGCAAGGGCCAGGATTGTGTCTTTCTTCATGAGAGGAGTAAGGGAATCTGCGGTCTGAGAGGCATGTGGGGTCAGGGAGGCAGGGCGGGCATCTGGGGTCAGGGAGGCAGGGTTGGCATCTGGGGTCAGGGAGGCAGGGCGGTCATCTGGGGTCAGGGAGGCAGGGCGGTCATCTGGGGTCAGGGAGGCAGGGCGGTCAACTGGGGTCAGGGAGGCAGGGCGGGCATCGGGAAGGAAATCTGGCGTCGGAGAGGGCGTCTAGAAAGGCGTCAGGCGTCGGAGAGGGCGTCTAGAAAGGCGTCAGGCGACGGAGAGGGCGTCTAGAAAGGCGTCAGGCGTCGGAGAGGGCGTCTAGAAAGGCGTCAGGCGACGGAGAGGGCATCTAGAAAGGCGTCAGGCGACGGAGAGGGCGTCTAGAAAGGCGTCAGGCGACGGAGAGGGCGTCTAGAAAGGCGTCAGGCGACGGAGAGGGCGTCTAGAAAGGCGTCAGGCGACGGAGAGGGCATCTAGAAAGGTGTCAGGCGACGGAGAGGGCGTCTAGAAAGGCATCAGGCGACGGAGAGGGCGTCTAGAAAGGCGTCAGGCGACGGAGAGGGCGTCTAGAAAGGTGTCAGGAGAGGGCGTCTAGAAAGGCGTCAGGCGACGGAGAGGGCGTCTAGAAAGGCGTCAAGCGACGGGGAGGGCGTCTAGAAAGGCGTCAGGAGAGGGCGTCTAGAAAGGCCTCAGGAGAGGGCGTCTAGAAAGGCGTCAGGCGACGGAGAGGGCGTCTAGAAAGGCGTCAGGCGACGGAGAGGGCGTCTAGAAAGGCGTCAGGCGACGGAGAGGGCGTCTAGAAAGGCGTCAGGCGACGGAGAGGGCGTCTAGAAAGGCGTCAGGCGACGGAGAGGGCTTCTAGAAAGGCGTCAGGTGACGGAGAGGGCGTCTAGAAAGGCGTCAGGCGACGGAGAGGGCGTCTAGAAAGGCGTCAGGCGACGGAGAGGGCGTCTAGAAAGGCGTCAGGCGACGGAGAGGGCGTCTAGAAAGGCGTCAGGCGAAGGAGAGGGCGTCTAGAAAGGCGTCAGGCGACGGAGAGGGCGTCTAGAAAGGCGTCAGGCGACGGAGAGGGCGTCTAGAAAGGCGTCAGGAGAGGGCGTCTAGAAAGGCGTCAGGCGACGGAGAGGGCGTCTAGAAAGGCGTCAGGCGACGGAGAGGGCGCCTAGAAAGGCGTCAGGCGATGGAGAGGGCGTCTAGAAAGGCGTCAGGCGACGGAGAGGGCGTCTATAAAGGCGTCAGGCGACGGAGAGGGCGTCTAGAAAGGCGTCAGGCGACAGAGAGGGCGTCTAGAAAGGCGTCAGGCGACGGAGAGGGCGTCTAGAAAGGCGTCAGGCGACGGAGAGGACGTCTAGAAAGGCGTCAGGAGAGGGCGTCTAGAAAGGCGTCAGGCGACGGAGAGGGCGTCTAGAAAGGCGTCAGGCGACGGAGAGGGCGTCTAGAAAGGCGTCAGGCGACGGAGAGGGCGTCTAGAAAGGCGTCAGGCGACGGAGAGGGCGTCTAGAAAGGCGTCAGGCGACGGAGAGGGCGTCTAGAAAGGCGTCAGGAGAGGGCGTCTAGAAAGGCGTCAGGCGACGGAGAGGGCGTCTAGAAAGGCGTCAGGCGACGGAGAGGGCGTCTAGAAAGGCATCCGGCGACGGAGAGGGCGTCTAGAAAGGCGTCAGGCGACGGAGAGGGCGTCTAGAAAGGCGTCAGTCGACGGAGAGGGCGTCTAGAAAGGCGTCAGGCGACGGAGAGGGCGTCTAGAAAGGCGTCAGGCGACGGAGAGGGCGTCTAGAAAGGCGTCAGGCGACGGAGAGGGCGTCTAGAAAGGCGTCAGGCGACGGAGAGGGCGTCTAGAAAGGCGTCAGGCGACGGAGAGGGCGTCTAGAAAGGCGTCAGGCGACGGAGAGGGTGTCGAGAAAGGCGTCAGGCGACGGAGAGGGCGTCTAGAAAGGCGTCAGGCGACGGAGAGGGCGTCTAGAAAGGCGTCAGGAGAGGGCGTCTAGAAAGGCGTCAGGCGACGGAGATGGGGCATCTGGGTTCAGGGTGGGAGATGGGGCATCTGGGGTCAGGGCGGGAGATGGGGCATCTGGGGTCAGGGCGGGAGATGGGGCATCTGTGGTCAGGGCGGGAGATGAGGCTGGGGCATCTGAGGTCAGGGAGGGAGAGCATCTTAGGTCAGGGTGCGAGGGAGGGCATCTGAGGTCAGGGAGGGATGGAGAGCATCTGAGGTTAGGGAGGGAGTGCATCTGAGGTCAGGGAGGGAGGGACGTAAAGCATCTGGGGTGAGAGAGGGAGAGAATATAGGGTTTAAGAGAAAACAAAATATAAAAAAGTATTAGCAATAGGGCCCCATCCAGTGTTATCACTGCAGTGAACCAGGGAGTAGCCGACCGCCAGTACTTGGGGTCAGGAAGGAATTTTTTTTCCCCCACATGGGGGTTATGTTTCGCCTTCCTCTGGTTCACATCCGTTGTTTGCAGTAAATCCTATAATTTGTCCTGGATGGTTTAGGTAGGTAGTTATAATAGGTATTAATAAAACCTATTTTAATCTATTCATTGTGTCAGTGTCATCTTTTCTGTTTGGTGTGAAATCCCCTGAACGATCTGGTAATAAATCGTCAATTCCTGACACCTTTCTAAAAAAATAACATTAAAATAAATATACTAAAATCGCTTCAGTCTGGTACAGAACAGTCCACAGAAGCTGATTATCTGGAGTCTGAGAAAAGTAAACATAAAGGAACGGGCATAACAAGAACTTTATGGGACCTGAGCCCCTTCTCCTCACTTGTACCACCCATTATGCATCTTACCCCTGGATAATAACCCCTCCTGAAATAAGGACCTGTCAACCCTCATGATCTGTGGCGTATGTGGTACAGTATCTGGTCTAAGGTGAGTGGTTGAAACACATCACATCACATCACCAGTGTTGGATTATGGTTGACATCTAAAGCTCAGTAATATACACGTTTCTTCTCTTACCACTGGCTTTGTAATTCTGTATAATCGCAGGGGTCATTCCTATAATAGATTACAATGGAATGAGTATGTGGGTTATTGCTTTGTAAATGTATCGGGTGAAGTCAAGGCCGACTTTGAGTTATGTGGTGACCTCTGGAGAAATATTCCCCTCCCCCGACACCAACTAATAATGGTGGAGATTGCTTTTGATAGAAATCTGAGCACCATAGAAAGGTTGATATGAGTGCCAGTTCTATATGGCACTTCAGAAGATAATTTTTGGCAGAATTACAGATTCACCAACAATTAATATGGACAATACCACAATTAATATGGACATTCAGCGTGCAGCCTGATGAGGAATGTTTTTAGTACAGAAAGAAAAGAACATTTTCTACTAGGTAATGGGCTAATCACTCATAGACTACCTAAACTGCAGTACCATGAGTTATTTAAAGAGAATCCATCACTAGTTTATCAATTCCCTATCTCCTAACTAATCTAATAGGCGCTATGATGCTGATAACTACAGGGTGATTTGTTTTCAAAAACGTTCATCATTTGCAAAGTTCTGAGCATTTTTCTAAATATGCTAATGTGGCCATACTTGCCAAATAGGAGGTGACTCTTTTCAGTCTGGGCGGTGTTATGTTTTCTGTATGACGCTGACCAATCGTCGTCATACAGCTTCTCCCCCTTCCCTGCCCAGCAACACAGAGTGATCACATAGTATACAGCTCCACTCCCGACTGTGTATTCAACTGCGATCCTGGGGTCATATGAAAGATTAGAATCTCGGGGACGTGTCCTGATGGCAGCAGACATGGCCGTGTGTTGACTTAGCTCCGCTTCCACCTACAACTTAAGCGACAGATAAAGTGTTCTCAGTGTGTAAAAAATCTTATAAACAAATAATCCGAAACTCATCCTAAAGACAGATCCTCTCTGTTATTCACTCACTCCGGGAGGAGAACTCAAACACATGACAGAACTGGGACCAGGAATCCCCCAGAGAGCCCGTGGTGCACGGAGCTGAAAGACCAATAAGTGTATATTCACACAGAATATTTTCAGCCGTTTTTCGGGCCGTAAACGTCCCGAAAAACGGATGAAAATACAGGGGCTGAATGCCTCCAAACATCTGCAGATTGATTTAAAAACGGCCGCGTAAAAAAAACGCCTCATAAAAAGAAGTGCATGTCACTTCTTGAGCCGTTTTTCATTGACTAGAATTGAATAGATTGAATAGAAAAACAGCTCCAAAAACGGCCGTAAAAAATGCCGCAAAAAACTCTAAGGCCCTGTTCACACAGAGTATTATGACAATTTTTTTGGCGCGGAAACCGCTCCGCAATTCTCGGCAAAAACCGGTCGAAAATGACTCCCATTGATTTCAATGGGAGGCGGAGGCGGTTTTCTCCCGCGAGCGGTAAAACAGCCTCGCGGGAGAAAGAAGGGACATGCCCTAACGAACAGGAACAGCGATGGTGCGGTTACAGAAGCCTGTAAAAATAACAATATACTGCAATACATTAGTATTGCAGTATATTGTACCAGCGATCCAATGATCGCTGGTTCAAGTCCCCTAAGGGGACTAATAAAATGTGTAAAAGAATTAAAGTTATTAGTAGTGAGAAAGAAAAAAGTTTAAAGTTAAAAAAAAACCTTTTTACCATTTTTCTTCTAAAGTAATGTAAAAAAATTAACAAAATTGGTATCGCTACGTCTGTAAAAGGCCGAACTATTACAATATACCATTATTTAACTCGCACGGTGAACACCATAAAAAAATTTTAATAATTTAAACCGCCAAAATTGAAGTATTTTTTGTCACTTTAGCTGTCCAAAAAAAATTAAATACAACTTTTTGATCACTTTTTACGTACCAAAAAATGGTACTAATAAAAACTACAGTTCGTCCCGCAAAAAATAAGACCTCCCACCGCTCAATCAACCAAAAATTACGGCTCTCAGAATGTGGTGAAACAAAACAATTTTTATTTGAACAATTACATTTTTCTTTGTAAAAGTAGTATAATATAAAAAAATATATAAATTTGGTATCACCATAATTGGATTGAGCCGCAGAATAAAGTCGAGTTTTCGTTTTTATCGCACGGCGAAAGCTGTAAAAACGATAATCCCAAAAATTGGAATCAGATTTTTTTCCTATATCATCCCGCAAATATTTTTTTTTCAGTTTCCCAGTACATTTTATGGCACTTTAAATGGTGGCAATAGAAACTACAGCTCCTCCCGCAAGAAATAAGCGCCCACACCACTCTATTGCCAGAAAAATAAAAAAGTTATGGCTCTAAGAACGTGGGGAGTAAAAACCGAAAATAAGATAGCAAAAAATGGATCAGACCTGAAAGGGTTAATTCATTTTTAATGAAAAAAAACTTTATGACCCCATGTGGGTATTTCCATACTTGTGAGAAATTGATTTACAAAAATTTGTTATTTTTTTTCTCCTTTATCCCTTGTAAAAATGAGAAAATGCAACATTTTAGTGGAAAAAAAAGGTGATATTCATTTTCGCGGCCTAATTCTAATAAATTCTGCAAAAGACCCATGGGGTCTAAATGCTCACTATAGAAAAATTCCTTGAGGGGTGTAGTTTCCAAAATGGGGTAACTTTGGGGGTTTCCACTGTTTTGGTCCCTCCAGCGCGTTGCAAACGCGACATGGCACCGAAAACCATTCCAGCAAAATCTGAGCTCCAAAATCCAAATGGCGCTCCTTCCCTTCTGTGCCCTGCTGTGGGTCCAATCAGTAGTTAATTACCACATATGGGGTATTGCCGTAATCGGGAGACATTGTTTTACAAATGTTGGGGTGCATTTTCTTCGTTATTCCTTGTAAATATTAAAAAGTTCTATATTTTTCAGAAAAACAGTAGATTTTCAATTTTACAGACTAATTCCTATATATTTAGCGAAAAACCTGTATGGTCAAAATGCGAAATATACCCCTAGATAAATTCCTTGAGCGGTTTAGTTTCCAAAATGTGGTCACTTTTGTGGTGTTTCCACTGTTTTGGCACCACAAGACCTCTTCAAACCTGACAAGGTGTCTAAAATATTTTCTAAAAGAAAGGAGGCCCAAAATCCACAGGGTGCTCCTTTGCTTCTGAGGCCGGTGTTTCAGTCCATTAGCGCACTAGCGCCACATGTGGGATATTTCTAAAAACTGCAGAATCTGGGCAATAAAATATTGAGTTGCATTTCTCAGGTAAAACCTTCGGTGTTACAATTTTTTTTTTATTAGAAATGAATTTCAGCAACAAAAAATAATTCTAAATTTCACCTCTACATTATTTTAATTCCTGTGAAACGCCTAAGGGCTTAAAACACTTTGTGAATGCGAACTCAAATACCTTGAGGGGTGCAGTTTTCAAAATGGCATGACTTCTGGGGATTTTCTATTATATTAGGTCCTCAAAGCCACTTCAGAACTGAACTGGTCCCTGAAAAAATGGCCTTTTGACATTTTCTTTAAAATATGAGAAATTGCTGCTAAAGTTCTAAGCCTTGTAATGTCCTAGAAAAATAAAAGAATGTTCAAAAAATGATGCAAACATATGGGAAATGTTAACCAGTAACTATTTTGCGTGGTATTACGATCTGTTTTACAAGCAGATACGTTTAAATTTAGAAAAATGCTAATGTTTGCAAATTTTGGTGTTTTTCAGAAATAAATACCAAAATTATCGACCAAATTTTTTCACTAACATAAAGTACAACATGTCACGAGAAAACAATCTCAGAATCGCTTGGATAGGTAAAAGCATTCCGATATTATTACCACATAAAGTAACACATGTCCGATTTGAAAAAATAGGCTGTGTCCTGAAGGCCAAAACAGACTGGGTCCTGAAGGGGTTAATCACCCCTTCAAAAGATCCCCACTTTGGTCTGAAAGCAGGTCCGAAAATGTTGACATTATATGTGCCCAAGAGACTCATCTTTTAGAAACAGATGCCCACAGAATCAAAAATATGAATTTCCCACATGTATATCATGCCCATACCCAGAAAAAGGCAGGAGCATTGATTGCTTTTAAATGTACTTTAATATTTGCAGAATTAAATGTATTAACTGACCCAAAAGGCATGTTCCTTGTGCTGGTATGCCAACTACAGAGGCGTAGCTAGGTTCTCCTGCACCCGGGGCAAAGATTCAGATTGGCGCCCCCCCCAACTTATTTCCCGACATCTCCTTCCCCCTTGCCATGTTTTCTTTTCCCTACCAATCGATGAGATGTAATTTTTTGTTCACAATTTATTTTATGTAACTTGAGTATAAAAGCATTTCTACATTTTACAAGCGATATAGTTCTATAATGTAATTAACATAAAAATAAAAGAAAATAAATTAAAGAGGCCACACACAGCCCCCTATAGATAGCGCCACACAGCCCCTCTCTTGTAGATTGTGCTACACACAGCCCCCTGTAGATAGTGCCACACACAGCCCCCAGTAGATAGTGCCACACACAGCCCCCAGTAGATAGTGCCACACACAGCCCCCCTTGTAAATAGTGCCACACAGCCCCCCTTGTAAATAGTGCCACACAGCCCCCCTTGTAAATAGTGCCACACAGCCCCCCTTGTAGATAGTGCCACACACAGCCCGCTGCCCCTTTGTAAATAGCGCCACACTCCCCCCCCCCCTTTTAAATAGCGCCACACTCCCACCCCTTGTACTTAGCGCCACACTGTGAACAAGACCGGTGAGCAGTAGCCTACCGCTACCACTCTCCGCTCTGCCTGGTGTGACTTACCGGAGGAGCCGAGGAGGTCATTCGGCGCAGGCAGCGACGGAGTTCCTTCTGACTAGGGTTGGTGACAGCCAGGGCCGGCCTTAGCTTGGATGGCGCCCTGTGCGGGATTCTCTATTGCCGCCCCCTACACAAACCAAAAATGAACCACATATATGGACACGCTGGAACATATATACTGTACATACATAAAGACAGATATTTAGACATACAGGCAAATATACATACACACATTCTGGAATACATACATACAGGTATATATATATATATATATATATATATATATATATATATATATATATATATATAGACGTACAGACACATATACGCACACACACTGGGATATAAATACACAGACAGGAATATATACAAATACATAAAAGGCACAAATATACAAGCACAAAGACACATTCACAAACAGACCCATATATACGCATACAGGCACATATGTACACAGATAATGTAGATGTCACCTGCAGTCCTATGTAACACCACAGTTAACACAGTGATAACTCTCTAAATACAGATAGTAGTGTTACCTGCAGTCCTATGTAACACCACAGATAACACAGTGATAACTCTCTAAATACAGATAGTAGTGTTACCTGCAGTCCTATGTAACACCACAGATAACACAGTGATAACTCTCTGAGTACAGATAATGTAGTAGCTGTTGCCTGCAATCCTATGTAACACCACAGATAACACATTGTAGCAGAGCTGAGATTGTAATTGAGCACAATGTGTTATCTGTGGTGTTACATAGGACTGCAGGTAACACTACTACATTATCTGTACTCAGAGAGATATCACTGTACTATCTGTGGTGTTACATAAGACTGCAGTTAACACTACTACATTATCTGTACTCAGAGCGTTATCACTGTGTTACCTGTGGTGTTACATAGAACTGCAGGTAACACTACTACATTATCTGTACTCAGAGTTATCATTGTGTCATCTGTGGTGTTACATAGGACTGCAGGTAACACTACTACATTATCTGTACTCAGAGTTATCATTGTGTTATCTGTGGTGTTACATAGGACTGCAGATAACATCCACTACATTATCTGTACCCAGAAAGCTATCACTATATTATCTGTTGTGTTACATAGGACTGCAGGCAACAGCTACTACATTATTTGTCATCAGAGTTATCACTGTGTTATCTGTGGTGTTACATAGGACTGCAGGTAACACTACTACATTATCTGTACTCAGAGAGATATCACTGTGTTATCTGTGGTGTTACATAGGACTGCAGGTAACATCTACTACATTATCTGTACTGTGTAGCAGAGCTGAGATTGTAATTTAGCAAACAGTACAGATAATGTAGTAGATGTTCCCTGCAGTCCTATGTAACACCACAGATAACACAGTGATATATCTCTGAGTACAGATAATGTAGTAGTGTTATCTGCAGTCCTGTGTAACACCACAGATAACACAGTGATATCTCTCTGAGTACAGATAATGTAGTAGCTGTTACCTGCAGTCCTGTGTAACACCACAGATGATACAGTGATATCTCTCTGAGTACAGATAATGTAGTAGATGTAAGAGACAAACACATGCAGAGACACAGAGAGACAGAGACACACACACACACAAACACAGAGACACATTACACACTACACACACATAAACACACAGACACTCACCATGTCACCTTGCTGACAGCATCACAGGTCAGGACAGGCTGTGTGTGGGCGGAGCTTCCTCTTCTGCTTCTTGGCAGAGCACAGAGTAGAGGAGAACTGGAAGGCTGCAGCACGGGAGTGGACCTGTCCCCTGACCTGAGTCATCTGACCTCATGTCACTGACGTGAGGTCAGGTGACTGGACTGGTCCACTCCATGGCCGTCACAGACCACAGTCAGAACGCCGTAATGTCCTGGCTCTTCCTAAGCTGCTGCAGGTGTCCGACATACGGGGTGCCTGTCAGCAGCGATCAGCTGCTCTTCGGCGCCTCCCCTTCCCTATCCTCCGGGTTGCGCCTGCCCCCCCCTAGCTACGCCCCTGCCAACTAAATAACCGAATATACACGATTTGCAATGCATATGCTCCTAACAGCAAGCAAATCCATTTTCTTAAGGCCTCATGCACACGGCGTGCCTGTAATCATGGCCATGCCCGTAATCATGGCTGCAGCCCGCATTATCGGGCCATTCTCCCATACAAAGTGTGGGAGCATGGCCCGTAAATTACGAAAAATAGGACATACTCCATAATTCCCGGCAGAGTTCTACGGTACGGACACCCATCCGTAGTGATACGGAAAGGTGTCCACGGCCAATAGAACTGTATGGGTCCGTAATTGCGGACCATATTACGGTCTTAAGGCTCAGTGCCCATTTTTCAAACCTGACATATTTCACTTTACGTGGTAATAACTTCGGAATGCTTTTACCTATCCAAGCAATTCTAAGACTGTTTTCTCGTGACACATTGGGCATTATGTTAGTGGTAAAATTTGGTCGATACATTGTGTTTATTTGTGAAAAATAGCAAAATTTAGAGAAAAGTTTGAAAAATTAGCATATTTTTTTATTTAAATGTATCTGCTTGTAAGGCAGATGGTTATACCGCACAAAATAGTTACTAATTAAAATTTCCCATATGTCTGCTTTATGTTGGCATAATTTTTTGAACATTCTTTTATTTTGCTTGGATGTTACAAGGCTTAGAACATGAGCAGCAATTTCTCATATTTTCAAGAAAATTTCAAAAGCCTTTTTTTAGGTACTAGTTCAGTTCTGAAGTGGATTTGAGGGGCCTATGTATTAGAAACCCCCTTAAAACATCCCAATTTTAAAACTAGACCCCTCAAAGTATTCAAAACAGCATTTAGAAAGTTTCTTAACCCTTTAGGCGTTTCACAGGAATTAAAGCAATGTGAAGAAATTCAAATTTAATCATTTTTTTCTGTAACACAGAAGGTTTGACCAGAGAAACACTACCAAATATGTATTGTCTAGAATCTGCAGTTTTTAGAAATAACCCACATGTGGCCCTAGTGTGCAAGTAGACTAAAACACAGGCCTCAGAAGCAAAGAAGCACCTGGTGCATTTTGGGGCCTCTTTTTTATAAGAATATATTTTAGGCACAATGCCGGGTTTCAAGACGTCTTGTGTAGCCAAAAGTGACCCCATTTTGGAAACTGTACCCCTCCAGGAATTCATTTATGGGTGTCGTGATCATTTAGACCCCACAGTTCCACTGAACTTATTTGAATTGGGCTGTGAATTAAAAAAAATATAACATTTTCCAATAATATGTGGTTTTTGCTCAAAATTTCTTATTTTTACAAGGCATAAAATACAACATTTTTAACATTTTACAGTTGAAACCCCCTATAAGTGACCCCAGTCCTGCTTGGGCACACAGCAGGGCTCAGAAGGAAAAGACCACCATTTGGCCTACTGGACCTTTTCTGGTGCTAAGTCATGTATGCAGAAGCCCTTGAGGTACCAGTACAGTTGAAATCCCTGAGAAGTGACCCCATTTTAAAAACGACACCCCTTAAGACATTCGTCTAGAGGTGTAGTGAACATTTTGACCCCACAGGTACTGTATAAAAGATAATGCGCAGCAGATGGTGCAGAGTGAGATTTAAAATTTTCTATATATATATATATATATATGCCATTTCAGTGTCCGATATATTGTGCCCAGCATGTGCCACCGGAGATATACACCCCATAAACTGTAATGTGGATTCTCCCGGGTACGGAAATACCCTACATGTTTCTGTTACCTGCTGCCTGGGCACACGGCAGTGCTCAGAAGGGAAAGATGAGGGGGATAAAAAGGGTCAGGGTCAATTAAAAATCAAGGGATGTATGATGAATTCCAAAACAATCTTTCATACAGAGCCCTGGTTTCTCGGGACACGTGTCACATTGATATAATGTGTCCTTCCTTATCCCCCTCTTTGAGCAGACTCTGCACCTCTTTTGACTCTTTCCCTTCTTGCCCGTTAGGGGAACTTCTAGTGGAAAATGTTGCTCTGGTACTACGCCTGTGGCCTCGCTTACAGAAGTACTGGGTGCCCACCCTTCCTGGTCCCTAAAGATTAGGTTCTTGATAACCACCTCTTGAAGTTCCAGTAAAGCTCCCCTCTGGCTTGTACGTCGATGTAGCACATACGCATTGTACAATGCCATCTGTATGATGTGCACGGCCAGCTTCTTATACCACACCCTCGATTTCCGACAAGTCCACCCCTCCCATGTACCTATTGTAGTCCAGCATGCAGTCTGGTTTGGGGGTCTCTGTACTGGTACCTCGTACAGGTACATGGGTACTGGTGTGGCCATGTATTGTTGTCAATACAAGGACATCTCTCTTGTCCTTGTACTTGACACACAATATGTTGCTGCTAGAATGTGCCCTGCTCTCCCCCCTTCTGAGTGTTTGACAAAGCAGTGTCTTAGGGAGGCCTCTCAGATTTTTTGTAGCAGTGGTGCATGCCACAGTACTCCTGGAAGCGAGGCCCTTTAAGAGTGGGACGCTGGTATAAAAATTATCCAGGTAGAGGTGGTAGCCCTGGTCTAGCAGTGGCTGCACCAAATCCCACCCAATTTTTTCGTTAATTTCCAGTAAGGGGGGGGGGGCATTCTGGGGGCTGAATACTGGTGTCCCCTTCATATATTCTAAATTTGTACGTATACCCTGATGCACTCTCGCACAGCTTTTACATTTTCACGCCATACCTTTCCCTCTTACTTGGCGGGTACTGGCAGAATTGAAGCCTCCCTTTAAAATGTACCAGGGACTCATCAACAGAAATACACTTCTCGGGGGTGTATGCTTGGGCAAACCGGGCACTGAAATGGGGGTCTCAGTTTATACAAACGGTCAAAACTGGGGTCATCTCGGGATGGGCACTGCTAATTATCAGTATAATGTAAGAAGCGAAGTATTGCCTCATAACGCATCCTGGACATAGCCATGCTAGTACATCGGGTGTGGTATAACATGTCTGTACTCCAGTAGGTCCTAAGGGATGTTTTTTTCAGAAGCTGCATGTTCTAGAGCAGTCACCAGAACTTTCCCAACTCTGCTGCGTCTACAGGAGTCCAGCTGTTGGATTGGGCATAAAATGATGTGGGGTTCTTTGTTGTATACTGATGGGCATATAAATTTGTCTGGGACACTATAAGCTCTATAAATTCATCCGTTAAAAAGAACTTGAAAAAGTTAATCTCACTGAACCCTGCCGTATTAAATTTTACCCTTGGGCTGCCCGTGTACTCAGGGATTTCAGGCTCGTAATTGTCCAGTGTGGTGGTCCAAATGGGGTCACTTCCCTCGGGGGTTTCAACTGTTGCGGGGTCACTTCTCTCAGGAGTTTCAACTGTGGTGGAGGTCCTGAGGTGTCTCCTCTTCATCACTGGATGAGGTTGATAAATAAAAGAGAGTCTCGCCATCTGACCAGTCTGTGTCAGAGGCAAGAAACACATAGGCCTCTTCAAGAGAAAATGACCTTTGGGACATATTTTATTATTTATGTGTCACACGTGTAAATTGTGTGCTTAGACACGTGTATTGTGTATACAGCAAAATGTGTTCTCTTGCACAGGCAGAGCGTGTGTGCTTGACAAGAACAAAATAAAAGTATACTTTTATTAGTACTACTAGAAGCAATAGACTGCTACCTAAAACTTTTTCTTTTGTTTTTATAGAACGATTCCCTGACACTAACAAACGCTAATACTAGCGGAGATGCTGCAGATAACGAAGTATCTAAACTTTCATATATATATATATATATATATATATATATATATATATTTATTTTTTTGTTTTTTTGTTTTTATAGAACGAGTGGACTTCCCTGACACTAAACCAAACCAGGGCGAGGGTTCCAAACACTAAACCTAACTAGATTTTATGTGAACTTCCCTGACACTAAACCTAACAACGCGACGGATTCCTGACACTAAATTCCCTGACGCTATACCTAATGATTCCATGACACTAACAAACCCTAATAGTACCTGAGATGCTGCGGATAACGAAGTATATATATATATATTTTTATATTTATTTATTTTTTTTCTTTATAGAACTAATGGACTTCCTTGACACTAAACCTAACTAGGGCAAGGGTACCTAACACTAAAAGGAACTAGATTTTATGTGAACTTTCCTGACCCTAAACCGAACTATGCCGATTTTTTTTTTATATACATATTTTTATATTTTTATTTTTTGTTTTTATTGAACTAGTGGACTTCCCTGACACTAAACCTAACTAGGGCGAGGGTTCCTAACACTAAACCTAACTAGATTTTATATGAACTTCCCTGACACTAAACCTAACTATGGCGACGATTCCCTGACACTAAACCTAACTGTAACGTCTATGGCCGCGGCCTGTCGTTCTGACACCCTCTGACGGCCGCAGCCATGGACATGTGAGTTCTCGGCGGCATCTCCCTCCTGAGAGACGCCGGCACTCACTTCCTGGCTCAGAGACTGTCTCCCGCAAGGCGCCCGCGCGTGCACGGCCTTAAAGGGCCAGTGCATGCACAATTGCAGGAAATCTGCAATCAGTCCAGAATGCTGCAGGACTATAAAAAGGTCTCTGCCCTCTTGATCATTGCCTAAGCATTGTTGTGTACCTAAAGTTTGTCTTGCAAATGGTCTCCTAGTGTTTTCCAGTTCCCAGTGTTACCCGTTCCTGCTGCCTGTACCCTGTATCCCGTGCTACCGTGCCTCTGTGCCATTTAGAGTTGAAGTCGAGTTGTGTCTTCCGCTGCATCTACTGTGTCACACCCCGCTGGGTGTCTGTCTACTGCCGGAGCCTCAACTTCAGCCAGAATCACTGCTACTGTCTACATTGCCTCAGGTACCCTTCCTGGACTATAGACTTTGTATTGTACCTGTTAAGCCAGCTGCTATCCCGCTACGCGGTATGCCCAGTGGGTCCACACCCCGCACCGTGACAGTACGCTAAGGCCATGGACCCTGCTGGTCAATTCAAGGGCCTGTCACCCTCCCAAGCCATGCAGGCAGACCTGCAGGATCTGCGAGCATGACAGGATCAACTTATTGTGGCAGTAGACTCCATGGCACAACAGCTAGGGTCGCTAGCTGCTTCCTTCTCTGCTCCTGTTCAAGCTCCTCCGATTGATCCTCCGGCTACACCTCCTGGCAGCTCCGGTTCCTGCCATTGCCGCCTTGTTTCCATGGAGGCGCAAGTACGTGCAGGGGATTTCTTAACCAGTGTCATAACAACTTCACCCTGCACGCCAGAGCATTTCCTTCAGACGGAGCCAGGATCGCCTTCATCATTTCATTACTTTCTGGGCGAATCCAAACTTGGAACGACAGGGACCCGAGACTTCCAGGGGTTCGTGCAGTTATTCGGTATGGGGTTCGAGGAGCCTGGATGAGTCTCGTCGGCAGCCACTGCTATGCTGAACTTTCGCCAGGAGGACGCCTCTGTAAGCGAATACACCATCCAGTTCCAGACCCTGGCAGGAGAACTGTCCTTCTCGCATGGCCTATCGCCCGAGATCAAGGACGAACTTGCTGCTCGGTATCTACCATCTATCTTGGACGACCTGATTCTACTTGCTACTCGAGTAGACATAAGGCTCAGAGAGAGATCTCAAGAAGTTCGACAGGAGAGACGGCTTCCTAGGCTGGCGCCCAACTTCCAGAAACCCCTCTTGCCTACTTTTACTGCTCCACCCGAGGTTCCGATGCAGGTGGATCAGCTTAAACTGTCTGTTCAGGAGAAACAGCGCAGGCACACCTCTGGACTCTGTCTATATTGCGGCCTCGCTGGCCATGTCGTGCGTCTGTATCCCCAGAAGCCAAAAAACTCCAACGCCTAGGATTGGTTGGAGAGACAACCCTGGGCGATACAGCATTTAATAGAGAACTCTCCTCCAAACTGTTCATTCCTGTGACCATCGTCGCTGGCGAGAGGCCCCATCCAGTCTCTTCCTACCTGGACTCTGGCTCTGCAGCCAATTTCATCTGCCAAGACCTTGTGGATCTTCTTCAGTTGCCCACTGTTCTGCTGGAAAGGCCGTTGATCGTTGCCTCGGTAGATGGACTGCCGCTGCCTGACCCAATTCTGTCTGTGACCAAGCTGTTGAGACTTCAATTGGGAACCCTTCACTCTGAGCTCATCTCCCTGTTTGTCCTGACCAAGGCCGTCAACCCTGTGCTGCTGGGTTTGCCTTGGCTCCATCTACACGCCCCAGTCCTGGATTGGAACTCCAGAGAAATTCTCCAGTGGGGTCCCAAGTGTCTCAACCGCTATCTGGGGCATATCCATCCTCCTCAGTCTCTTCTGCATCAGTCGTTGGCAAGGTTGCCTCCTGGTTACTCTCTGTTCTCAGATATCTTCGACAAGAAGGAAGCAGAGACGTTGCCGCCACATCGAGCATATGATTGTCCTATCGACTTGGTTCCTGATTCGTCCCCTCCTCGTAGTAGAGTATACCCTCTCTTCTTACCTGACACTCCGTCTATGTCGGCCTACATTAAGGAGAATCTGGAGAGGGGCTTCATACGTAAATTCTCATCCCCGGCCAGAGCCGGGTTTTTCTTTGTCAAGAAAAAAGATAGATTCCTCCAACCCTGCATTGACTACCGGGGTCTCCAACAGATCACGGTGAAGAACAGGTACCCATTGCCTTTGATTTCGGAACTGTTTGATCGCATACGGGGTGCAAATATTTTTTCTAAACTAGATCTGCGGTGGGCTTACAATCTAATCCGGATTCGTCAGGGTTACGAGTGGAAGTCTGCATTTAATACACGTGATGGACACTATGAATACCTGGTCATGCCTTTCGGCCTGTGTAATGCCCCCACAGTGTTTCAAGAATTTGTCAATGACACTTTTCGTGATCTCCTCTATGTCTGTGTTGTGGTGTATCTCAATGACATTTTGATTTTTTCCCCAGATCTTGTAACTCATCAGAGTCATGTCCACCAGGTTTTGCTTCGAATAAGGGAGAATCATCTTTATGCCAAGCTGGAGAAGTGCGTGTTTGAAAAAAAGTCTCTACCCTTACCTGGGCTATATCATTTCCGATCAGGGTCTCAAAATGGACCCTGAGAAGGTAAAGGCTGTCCTGGAATGGCCCCGCCCCCAAGGCTTAAGGGCCATACAACGCTTCCTGGGATTCGCCAACTTCTACCGGCTGTTCATTCCCAACTTCTCTCCATTGACAGCTCCCATCTCTATCCTCAGCAAAAAAGGCATGAAAGCCAAGGTGTGGACTCCGGAAGCAGAAACCGCATTTAAAATCTTAAAAAAGGCTTTCACGTTAGCCTCTATTCTTCATCACCCTGATGTATCCCTACAGTTTTCATTAGAGGTGGACGCTTCCTCTGTTGGTGCTGGTGCACTTTTGTTCCAGAGAGGTTCAAAAGGCAAGACTGTGGTATGTGGCTACTATTCTAAGCGTTTTTTTCCTGCAGAGCGCAACTACTCGATTGGGGATCGTGAGTTACCGGCCATCAAGCGGGCCCTGCAGGAGTGGAGACACCTACTGGAAGGCGCAAGCTCATCCTATCCTGGTCTTCACGAACCACAAGAACCTGACCTATATACAGATGGCTTAACGGCTGAATCCTCGCAAGCCAGGTGGTCGTTGTTCTTTGCTCGGTTCCGGTTCAAACTCCATTACCGACAAGAATGTGGGGGCCGATGCCTTGTCTAGGTCATTTCAAACAGAGGACACTGTGGAGTCCCCACAGAATATTATTGATCCTTCCGGCATCTTCTCGGTTAACCCTCTGCAAGTTAGAGACATTCTTTCGGGAAGGACTTTTGTACATCTGGCAGACAGAGGAAGAATCCTTCGCTGGGGTCACAGTTCCAAGCTGGCAGGTCACGCGGGTGCCCGTAAGACCCGAGACCTAATTGCCTGTCAGTTCTGGTGACCCACGCTGCCCAAAGATGTCGTGGAATTTGTCTCCTCCTGTACGGTATGCGCAGCAAACAAAGTTGCCCACTCCAGAACAGCCAGTCTGCTCCAACCACTGCCTGTGCCCAATGCCCCCTGGCAGCATGTTGCTATAGACTTTGTCACAGATCTGCCTCTCTCTGTGGGATGCAGTGTGATCTGGGTGGTGGTGGATCGATTTTCTAAAATGGCTCATTTTGTTTCCCTGACTAGCCTGCCTTCTGCTGCTCGACTGGCCGACCTCTTCGTTCAACACATCTTCCATCTGCACGGCTTACCTCTGCATATTGTCTCGGATCGAGGGGTCCAGTTCACCTCGAAGTTCTGGAGAGCACTCTGCGGCCTCCTCGGTGTAAAGTTGGACTTCTCCTCGGCTTATCATCCTCAGTCCAATAGACAAGTCAACAGGGTTAACCAGATTATGGAGAACTATCTGCGGCACTTTGTCTCCAGACGGCATGATGACTGGGTGCAGCTGCTCCAGTGGGCTGAGTTCTCCTATAATAACCATACTAGTGAGTCCACCACCTCCAGTTTGTTCTTCATCGTCTACGGCCAACATCCTCGTATACCTCCTCCTGTCTCTATTTCCCAGGTGCCTGCAGCTGACTCTACCTTCAGGGACTTTCTGCAGATATGGCAACAGACACGATCTTCTATTCTGCTGGCGGTGGAACACATGAAGAGTAAGGCAGAAACTAGAAGACGAGAACCTCCCTAGTTTCTTCCACGTACAAAGGTCTGGCTGTCTTCCAGGAATATCAGGCTGAGGGTGCCGTCTTGCAAGTTTGCTCCCAGGTTCCTCCATGTCTCCTTGCTGAAGCCTGTGGTCCTGTACCGCTACTCCAGGACTCCTAGTTCAGCAGTGGCTCCTGGCGGCTCGTCAGGGACTTTCTAAGTGAGGGAGATCCAGGCCACCAAGAAAGTAGGAGGAAGATCGTTTTATTTGGTGGATAGGAGGGGAATGGTCAAGAGGAGAGGTCTTGGGAGCCAGAGGAGAAAATCGATGCCCCTGTCCTCATGAAGAGATTTCTCTCCCGCTCTGGTCCCAAGAAGAGGGGGCGTAAGAGGGGGGATACTGTAACATCTATGGCCGCGGACAATCGTTTAGACTTACCCTCTGATGGCCCCGGCCATGGATGTCTGTGTTCTCGGCGGCATCTCCCTCCAGGGAGCCGCCGGCACTCACTTCCGGGTTCTGAGACTATTTCCCGCAGGGGGCCCGCGCCCGTATGTGCATGGCCTTAAAGGGCCAGTACGCCTCCAGTTGTTAATAATCAGTAATTAGCCCAGAATGCTGCTGGACTATAAAAAGGGCTCTGCCCTCTTGATCATTGCCTGAGCGTTGTTGTGTCCCTGAAGTTTGTCTTGCAAATGGTCTCCTAGTGTTTTCCAGTTCCCAGTGTTACCCGTTCCTGCTGCCTGTACCCTGTATCCCGTGCCTCTGTGCCATCTACAGTGAAAGTTAAGCTGTGTCTTCCGCTGCATCTACTGTGCCATCTACAGTGAAAGTCAAGTCGTGTCTTCTGCTGCATCTACTGTGCCATCTACAGTGACAGCCAAGTTGTGTCACCGCTACTGTCTACATTGCCTCAGGTACACTTTCTGGACTATAGACATTGTATTGTACCTAGTTGGCCAGCTGCTATCCCGCTACACGGTACGGCCCAGTGGATTCACACCCCGCGCCGTAACACTGAAGTCATCTGAGCGGCAAACTGCAGAAATGGGCTGTGGCCGGGAAAAGTCGTCATAGAGGTCTGTACCGGATGGAGAAGAAAAGAGAAAAACTAACAACTAGAATCTGAAAAGACGTCACCGGTGAGTCACTTAATGTAAATCTTTATTCTGCTTCTAATCAGTACTATAGTCACTATATGATCTGCAGCGAAATGATAGGTGGTATGATTTTTTTTGTTGTGAAACAGCAACTCTCAGCATATCCTTACCATTGTTCGGACCATGCTGGGAGCTGTAGTTTTATGCCATAAAAACCTATACGGCAGGGTTTGCACTAAATTGAGCTGTATTTGTGCTGAAGCGGTTTTTATGTTCTGAGCTTGTTTCTGGTGCTTTATTTATGCACTGAACTCAGTTCTGGAGCTGTAGTATCTATTAATGGATCGGAAATTTGATTTAACCCCTTCGCGCTCAGCAACGTACTATTCCGGTGCGCTTAGTGCATCTTTCGCGCTCAGCTCCGGAATAGTACGTCCTGGGGAAAATGCATCGTCATTTTATCCCTGCGTTTCATCGAGCTGTGATGCCTGCTGTTTCCGACAGCTCAGTGTGCAGGGACCAATCGTAGTGGTCCCGCCTCCGCGATCGCTGCTATTGCTTAATTAGTGACGACGAACCAATAGCAGCGATCACATAAGTAATTTCCTGCTCTGACCTCAGATTCTGCCGCAACCGCTCTCTGTTGGAGTTTGAGAGTCATTGAGAGGGGTTGTGGCATGAGACAGTGCAGTATGGTTTAGAAAAAAAACTTGCAGTATAGTTTACAAAACTTTTCCCACCTTTTATCCACTTCCCACTCCTGTCCTTGTGTTCAGACAAAGGCAGTCTATCTACCGAGGCAACGATCAACAGCCTTTCCAGCAGAACAGTGGGCAATTGATGAAGATCCACAAGGTCTTGGCAGATGAAATTGGCTGCAGAGTCTGAGTCCAGGTAGGCAGAGACTGGATGGGGCCTCTCGCCAGCGACGATAGTCACAGGAATGAACAGTTTGGAGGAGAGTTCTCTATTAAATGCAGTATCGCTCAGGGTTGTCTCTCCAACCAATCCTAGGCGTTGTTTTTTTTGGCTTCTGGAGATACAGACGCACGACATGGCCAGCGAGGCCGCAATATAAAGTCCAGAGGTGCGCCTGCACTGTTTCTCTTGAACAGACAGTTTAAGCCGATCCACCTGCATCAGAACGTCGGGTGAAGCAGTAGAAGAAGGCAAGAGGGGTTGCTGGAAGTTGGGCGCCAGTCTAGGAAGCCGTCTCTCCTGTCAAACTTCTTGAGATCTCTATCTGAGCCTTATGTCCACTCGAGTAGCAAGTAGATCAGGTCGTTCAGGGCAGCTGGTAGATCTCGAGCAGCAAGTTCGTCCTTGATCTCGGGCGATAGGCCATGCCAGAAGTCTGCTACCAAGGCCTCATTGTTCCAGGACAGTTCTCCTGCCAGGGTCCGGAACTGGATGGTGTAGTCGCTCACAGAGGCATCCTCCTGGCGAAGGTTAAAGATAGCAGTGGCTGCCGACGAGACTCGTCCAGGCTCCTAGAATACGGTACGGAATAACCGCACGAACCCCTGGACGTCTTGGGTCCCTGTTGTTCCAAGATTGGATTCGCCCACGCCAGGGTCTTGCCGGCAAGTAGAGACATGATAAAGGCGATCCTGGCTCCATCCGAAGGAAATGCTCGGGCGTGCAGAGTGAAGTGGATATGGCATTGGTTCAGAAACCCCTTGCACATACTTGCGTCTCCATGGAACAGAGGTGGCAATGGCAGCGAGAACGGAGGATCCGAACCGGAGCTGCCAGGAGGTGTAGCAGGAGTATCGATCGGAAGAGCTTGAATATGAGCAGAGAAGGAAGTAGCTAGCACCCCTAGCTGCTGTGCCATGGAGTCTACTGCCACAAGAAGTTAATCCTGTCGTGCTCGCAGATCCTGCAGGTCCGCCTGCATGGCTTGGGAGGGTGACAAGCTCTTGAATTGACCAGCGGGGTCCATGGCCTGAGCGTAGTCACGGTGCGGGGTGTGGACCCACTGGGGCGTACCGCGTAGCGGGATAGCAGCTGGCCAACTAGGTACAATACAATGTCTATAGTCCAGAAATGGTACCTGAGGCTATGTAGACAGTAGCAGTGACACAACTTGACTTTCACTGTAGATGGCACAGAGGCACGGTAGCACGGGATACAGGCAGCAGGAACAGGTATGCAACAATGTTCAGGCAAGGATCAAGTCACCAGAGCCCTTTTTATAGTCCAGCAGCATTCTGGGCTAATTACTCATTATTAAACAACTGGACGCGTACTGGCCCTTTAAGGCCGTGCACGCACGGGCGTGCGCGCACTGCGTGAAACAGTCTCAGAACCAACTAGGTACAATACAATGTCTATAGTCCAGAAAGTGTACCTGAGGCAATGTAGACAGTAGCGGTGACACAACTTGGCTGTCACTGTAGATGGCACAGTAGATGCAGCAGAAGACACGACTTGACTTTCACTGTAGATGGCACAGTAGATGCAGCGGAAGACACAGCTTAACTTTCACTGTAGATGGCACAGAGGCACGGGATACAGGGTACAGGCAGCAGGAACGGGTAACACTGGGAACTGGAAAACACTAGGAGACCATTTGCAAGACAAACTTCAGGGACACAACAACGCTCAGGCAATGATCAAGAGGGCAGAGCCCTTTTTATAGTCCAGCAGCATTCTGGGCTAATTACTGATTATTAACAACTGGAGGCGTACTGGCCCTTTAAGGCCATGCACATACGGGCGCGGGCCCCCTGCGGGAAATAGTCTCAGAACCCGGAAGTGAGTGCCGGCGTCTCCCTGGAGGGAGATGCCGCCGAGAACACAGACATCCATGGCCGGGGCCGTCAGAGAATAAGTCTGAACGACGGTCTGCGGCCATATTTACATTCAGCTTCTCACTTTTCAAACATTTCTGCACCTATAAACGAAGATAAAATTCTCATGGTGCCACACACTACGCCCTAAATACAATAGCACCATACACTGTGTCCCTGATTATAATAGCACCATACACTGTGTCCCACACACACACACACACACGCACACACACACTGCTCCCTCTAGATAGTGCCCCCATAGCCCCTGTAGATAGTACCCCCCATAAAGCCTCTGTAGATAGCACCCTACATAGATTCTCTTGTAGATCACGTCCTACATAGATCCCCCTGTGGATAGTGGCCCACATACAGCCCCCTGAAGATAGTGCCCCACATATATCAAACTGTAGATAGTACCTTACATATAGCCCCCTGTAGATAGTGCTTTACATATAGCCCCTCCCTGTAGATAGTGCTCTACATATAGCCCCCTGCAGATTGCACTCTACATATAGCACCCCCTGTAACTAGTGCCCCTATATATAGCCCCTCCTGTAGATAGTGCCCCACTTATAGCCCACCCCTATAGATAGCTCCTTACTTATAGAGCCCCTTGTATATAGTGCCCCACATATAGCCCCCCTGTAGATAGTTTCCCACATATAACTTCCCCACTGTAGATTGTGACCCACATATAGCACCACCTGTATATAGTGCCCCACATATAGCCACCCCTGTTGATTGTGAAACACATATAGCTCCCCTTGTAGATAGTGCACTACATATAGCCCCCGTGTAGATAGTGAACTACATATAGCCCCCCTGTAGATTGTGCCCCACGTATAGCTCTCCTTGTATATAGTGCCACACATTAAGCCTCCTGTGTAGATAGTGTCCCACATATAGCCTCCCCTGTAGATTGTGCCTCACATATAGCTCCCCTCCCTGTAGATAATGCCAATTACACTTTTAAGTGGAAAAAAAAAACTTTACATACTCACTTTGATCCCGTTCCTGCGCTGTCCGGTGTTAATGTAGACCTGCTATCTTCTGAGCAGGTCTGATGGGGCTGAATGACGCAAGTGGTGTGACAACGTCATCGCACCGCTTGCGTCGTTGAAAGGCGCTGATTGGCAGGGTAGAATGACTTCTCGCCAATCAGCGCCTCTCAACAATGAAAGTGGTGCAATGACGTCATCGCGCCTCTAGCATCGTTGAAAGCCGCTGATTGGTGGGGCAAGTCATTCTGCTCTGCCAATGAGCGTCATTATAAGTTGCTGAATGGTCGGGCACGGAACTTGCCCTGCCATTCAGCGCTTATGAATGTAATTGTATCTGCGTCCTATAGACAATAGGGATGTTACGATACCAGAATTTGGAATTTGATACCGATACTTCGTTTAGTATTGTGATTTCGATACCAATTCGATACTTTGCCAGCAGTAATTTAAAAAAAAAAAAAGTTCTTCCATTTTCTGTGAGGCGCGTGGTGTGATGAATGTAACCTCCACGTGACTCACATTAATAGTAATTAACCCCATCATGTTTCTCAGTCATAATCGGTTAATGTGTGAGGTACATGATTGGGTTAATTACTATTAATGTGAGGCACATGGAGGTTAAATTCATCATCGCACCTCGTGCCCCACAATAAGTGATAGAAAGCAGTTTTATTTTATTTTTTTACAGCGTACACATCATAAATGATGCAAAAAAATTGTTGTGCAGCGCCAATACCGAATGTGTGTGTTTTATGTATTGAGACTTATTTTAATGTTTATTGTAACAAAGGTGTATGTGTATTTTTTATTTATTTAACAATACGTTATGATTTTACTTTTATTTTTTACAACTTTAATGTACTGGCATATATCTATATTACAGTACATTAGCCTGTGTACGGATAGTACACAGGCAGTTGTTAGGACATACCTAAGTATGCCCTAACAACAGGAAATATGGTAAGACAGCCTTGGGGTCCTTCAATGGACGCTGAGCTGTCTGCCCATATATGGTATGTCCCTCAATTGCGTCACAGGAATTCCCTGTGACGCGATCCAAGGGGCATCCCCCCATCTCATTTTCCCCTGAATGATGCAGTCAGCTGTGATCGCAGTATTCACGGAAATAACGGCAGAGATGAGAGGTTTCTTTGATCTCCGCCAGCGGAGCTGCGGCTGTGTAATAGTCATTGCCCTGCTCCTGACAGGAAGTGCGTGCGCAGCAGTGGCGTAGCTATAGGGGTCGCAGCGGTCGCACTTGCGACCGGGCCCCTAAGCCTGGGGGGGCCCACGGGCCCCCGTTGCCATACTGTATGCTTCCAAAAAAAATCTTCTGTGCCGTAAAGCCGGCACTTCCTGGTTACGGTCACATGGTACACTTAGTGTACCATGTGACCGTGTTGTCACGTGACACGTCTTCCGGACAGTGGAGTGGAAGAGTCGGTGCCGAGGACTCCAGGTGAGCTGCAGTCTGTGTTGTGTTGTAATGTATTGTGATGTAATGTGTTGTGATGCCTTGTAATGTATTGTGCTGTTTGCGGTGGAGAGGAGGGGGGCCGTTAAATCACAGCCCCCCCTCCTCTCTCCACCGCAAACTTCACAATACAACACAATACAGTATAGTACACATGACTATGAGAGCGGGGCTGCGGCTGTGTAATACAGCCATTGCCCCGCTCCTGAGTCCTGACATGTGCGCGCCGTCAGCATGATGTGATGCGGCCAGCGCTGCACTAATGATCTGCGGCACTGAAGACAGAACATGGCGGGTGCACTGCAAAACACCCCCATGTTCTGTCCTCAATGCCTGAACCGCCGCTCATTAGTGCAGCGCCGGCCGCATCTCCTCATGCTGACCGCGCGTGCACTTGTTGTCAGGAGCGGGGCAATGACTGTATTACACAGTCGCAGCCCCGCTCTATAACGGCGGAGATCAGAGAAACCTCTCATCTCCGCCGCTATTCTCCTGAATGCTGCGATCAAAGCCGACTGCAGCATTCAGGGGAAAGTGAGAAGGGGGGATGCCCCTGGATCGTGTCACAGGGAATTCCTGTGACGCGATCGAGGGCCATACCATATATGGGCAGACAGCCCTGGGGTCTATTGAAGGACCCCAGGGCTGTCTTACCATATTTCCTGTTAGGGCATACTGAGGTATGTCCTAACAACTGCCTGTGTGCTATCTGTCCACAGGTTAATGTACTGACATATATCTGATATATGCCAATACATTGAAGTTTAAAAATAAAGTAAAAACAAAGTAATGTTAAATAAAAAAAACACACATTCACCTTTTTTACTATAAACATTAAAATAGTTCTCAATACATAAAATATACACATATTGGGTATTGGCGCGGCCGTAATAACCTGCACAACGATTTTTTTTTGCATTATTTGTGATGTGTGCGCTGTAAAAAAATAAAATAAACTGCTTTCTATCACTTATTGTGAGGCACAAGGTGTGAAGAATTTAACCTCCATGTGCCTCACATTAATAGTAATTAACCCCATCATGTACCTCACACATTAACCCATTATGACTGAGAAACATGACGGGATTAATTACTATTAACGTGAGGCACATTCAAAATTCAGCATCACACCTCGTGCCTCACATTAGAAAACGAAAGAACTTTTTTTTTTTATTACTGTAAACGAAGTATCGGTATCAAAGTCCAAATTTTGGTATCGTGACATCCCTACACTGTGGGTCGCGTCCCCCTGGGGATTCGTGTGAAGACCTCCGGGGGGTCGCGAGTCACTCACCGAGGTCCCGATTCCATTCAATCCTGGAGCAAGGAGCTGACATCTCCTTGATCCAGCATTCACTGTGCCCTGAGCAGCTCGACGCAGGCAGGCGGGATGTAGCGACATCTTCGCGCCTGTCTGCTCCGAGTCACTCATAGCACAGACCGGAGGAGGCGAAGGATCCTGCACCCGGCGTGGGAACGGGCATAGGTAAGTAATTATGCTATTTCTTTTATTATGCACATATGGGGGCATTATACTGTATGGGGGGGGGGTGCTGATATTGTGTGGGGGGCATTATACTGCATGGGGGCAGATATGGCATGGGGGCTGATAAGATGGGGGCATTATACTGAATGGGGGCTGATATGGGGGAATTATACTGAATGGGGGCTGATATGGGGGAATTATACTGTATGGGGGCTGATATGGGGAGCATTATACCGTATGGGGCTGTTATGGGGGGGCATTATACTGTGTGGGGGCAGCTATGGGAGCATTATACTCTGTGGGGGCATTATACTATGGGGGCTGTTGGGCAAAGCGTCTGGGCATAGGCACGCACAGGGGTCTGATGATAATGATGATGGTGGTGTTGGGGAGTGGTAGGGGGGCCCAAGCTGAATTCTTGCACCCGGGCCCATGAGCCTTTAGCTACGCCCCTGGTGCGCAGTCAGCATGAGGTGATGCGGCCAGCGCTGCACTAATCAGCGGCAGTTGAGGCACTGAAGACAGAACGTGGGGGGATGTTTTTGCAGTGCACCCGCCATGTTCTGTCTTCCGTGCTGCCGCTCATTAGTGCTGTGCCGGCCGCATCACATCATCCTGACCCCGCGCACTTGTTATCAGGACTCAGGAGCGCAGCAATGACTGTATCACACAGCCGCGGCCCCGCTCTCATACATTCATGTGTTACGATAGTTAGCTGTACGACCACACAGCTAAGTATCTAAATACATGATATAACGGTATCCAACCGTTTGGGGATGCACAGTATCGAAGTTTCGATGCATCGTGCATCCCTAATAGACACAGGTACAATTAGTGCAGGAGTGGGTGGCGGCGTCTGGTTTCAGTGGTGCCGCCGCCCCCTCAGAGAGTCAGCAGGCCGCCGCCTGAGGTGAGAAGCTCATCCCGCCTCATGCTCGGTGCAGCCCTTTATTATAAATTGAAGCACGGTCTGTAATTCAGTTTTTCCCTTAGATCACAGAACTGGTCGGTGCAAAACATGTGGGTTTCTTCGGTCCAGCTCAGTTTTTTATTGCATTAATATTAACTGCAGCAGCACAGACTAGTCTTGTGGAGAACATAATGTGTGGTGAGGAGATAATATATTTTGCAGTAGATGTGCATGTTCTGGAACAATCAATACTGAAAACAAGTAAAAGCTGTTAACATATTATATGCATATAGCTATCTATCTATCTATCTATCTATCTATCTATCTATCTATCTATCTATCTATCTATCTATCTATCTATCTATCTATCTATCTATCTATCTATCTATCTATCTATCTATCTATCTATCTATCTATCTATCTATCTATCTATCTATCTATCTATCTATCTATCTCAACACATACAACCCTGACATATGCCAAGAAGGACATTCTTTTGGCCTATGTCGGGTCAATGGGGCTATATGGATACCATTTGTGTATGCGACTTGAGCTTTCCCGACGCATACGCCCAACATACACTGAAAATACAGAGTGAGCATAGCCTAAGCTGATGTGCTGATGGCTTTTTATTGTACTTCTAATATAGATTCACCTTTTAAAAAATACCTCAGTGCGCTGGACTTTTACTGCTATTCTTACTATTTGCTGACAGCAATGCATGAACCGAGTTTGCGTGGATTTTCAAAGCAATGTTGAACTTATCAAAGAAACTTTTATTTGGGCTTGTGCTTCTCTGGTACTACTGATATTGATATTTATGTTTGTAAATACCTTTGCATTATGTAGGACAAAATGCTAAGCCTTGTAACGACTGATGGTCCCCCAGGAGGACTTAAAAAAAACGCTCAATGAAGTAAAAAAAAATTTTTTACACATAAAAAACCTTAAACGCCAGAATCACTGTTTTTTGGTCACCAGATCTCCCACAAAAATTTGTAATAAAAACTGATCAAATAGTTGTATGTACCCAAAAATGGTAGCACTAAAAACTAAAGAACATCCCGAAAAAAACAAGCCCCTTCACCGCTCAATGGACGGAAAAAATAAAAAAAAGTTATTACAAAATATGGCGACATAACTGTTTTTTTTAACAGATACTATATAAATTTGGTATGGTCATAATCGTATTGACCCGCAAGATAAAGCTAATATGTTATTTTTACCACACAGTGAACTCTGTAAAACTAAATTAAAAAAACAATGGAGCAATCACTGTTTTTTCCCATTCCACCACACAATGAATTTATTCCAGTTCCCCAGTACATTACAAAGAGAAATAAAAGATGCCGTAAAAGAACTACGACTCGTCCCACAATAAACAATCCAATATACAGCTATAATCGACAAAAAAATAAAAAGTTATGACTTTTGGAAGTGGAAAAAGTGAAAATGAAAAGCTGAAAATTTGCTGCAGTGGAAAGGGTTTAAAGAGATTTGAGTTTTCTGTATGGATTTATTTGTACAGCCTTATTCAGTTACTGTATGAGTCCATGAAAAACGGCTCCAAAAACGGCTCAAGAAGTGACATGCACTTCTTTTTACTAGGCGTATTATTACGCGGCTGTGTAAAAAATGCCACATGGAAACGGAACGCCATTGAAATCAATGGGCAGATGTTTGTAGGCGTTCAGCCACTTTTCAGGGCTTTTACGGGACGAAAAATGGCTGCAAAGTGCCCGTGTGAACATACCCTAGGACTCATAGCAGCCAGAAGAAGAAGAAGAGCCGAATGTCAGTGTCAGGGGCGTCGCTAGCACCAGGCCTTCGGGGCCCAAGCCCCGGATCTTTGGCCCGGTGCCCCAGATCCTCGGGCGACTGCTTCATTCAGTGGTGTAGCTACAGGGGTCGCTCGCAGCAGTCGCAGTTGCGACTGGGCCGCGGCCACCTGCACCGCGTCTATAAAAAGTTACTATAGTAACTGGGGCCCATGTAATAAAATACACGTGCCCGTTACTGTGGTGATGAAACTATACTTTTCCTCCTCCTTCCCGAGCGCAGCAGAAGTCCTGACGTCTCCTCGTGTCATGACGTCACGAAGCTGTGTGCCGCGCATGACGTCACAACGTTGGATGGTGTCAGGACATCCACTGCACCCGGAGCCAAAGAGGAGGGTAAGTGTAACATTACTGTCTGCTGGGGCCCTGTATCTAAGCCTGCCTTGTGGTAAGCTTATATACAGGGTCTAACAGACAGTATCACACATGGACCCTGTATGTAAGCCTGTCAAATAGTAGGCTTAGGGCGGATTTAAATGAGCGTGTGAGTTTTGCGCACGCAAAAAACGCGGCGTTTTGCGTGCGCAACAGGCACTTAACAGCTCCGTGTGACATCACATAGGATGGGCGTGATTTTCGCAAAGCTGCCATCATTATGACACTCTGTTTGGATGCTTGTAAACAGAAAAGCACGTGGTGCTTTTCTGTTTGCAAACATACTTTTGACTGCTGTTGTCTGTTGACTGCTTCCGTGTGGTGCGCGTGATGTGCTAAAAACGCAGAAATATAGGACCTGTCGTGAGTTTTACGCAGCGGACTCACGCTGCGCAAAAATCACTGACAGTCTGCACTGCCCCATAGACTAGCATAGGTCCGTGAAAAGCACGCGCGTTGCACGGACGTATTACACGTTCGTGTAAATCCGCTCTTAGATACATGACTATGTATGATATTGTCTAGTGAGCCCTGTATCTAAGCCTACCACATAATAGACTTAGATACAGGGCCCCAGCAGACTGTAATCTTATACTGTATAAGATTACTGTCTGCTAGGGCCCTGTATTTAAGCCTAACATGTGTATCTAAGCCTAAGGGCACTTATTCAAACGAACGTGATATACGTCCGTGCAACGCGCGTGATTTTCACGCGCGTTGCACGGACCTATATTAGTCTATGGGGCTGTGCAGACAGTTGCGTGATTTTTACGCAGCGTGAGTCCGCTGCGTAAAAGTCACGACATGTCCGTTCTTTCTGCGTTTTTCGCGCATCACGCACCCATTGAAGTCAATGGGTGAGTGAAAACCACACATGTCAAACGGAAGCACTTCCGTGGGACGTGCGTGATTCGCACAACAGCAGTGAAAAGGACAAATGAAAACAGAAAAGCACCACGTGCTTTTCTGTTTACAAACATCCAAATGGAGTGTCATAATGATGGCGGCTGCGGAAAAAGTACGCAGCCGCGCATCATACAGGGCTACCACACGGAGCTGTTAAGTGCCTTTTGCGCAGGCAAAATGCTGCGTTTTTTGCATGTGCAAAAAGCACACGCTCGTCTGAATCCAGTCTAAGATTGCTGTCTGCTGGTGCCCTGTATCTAAGCCTACCTTGTGGTAGGCTTATATAGATGGTCACACAGTATTACACATTGGCCATGTATCTAAGCCTACCACGTGTTACAATTTTTTTTTGTGTTTGTGATTTTTTACAGGTTCGGACGTTGGACTACGTGGGATTCGAGGACTACTTTGATGACGGCTTTTTAATTTTCAATAAAATGGGTAAGGAGGGTTGTGTGGGTTTTTTATTTCCATAAAGTATTTTTTCTTTGTCTTTGTATTTTCTATAAAACTTTTATTACTACCGCTTTAGTAATGGCCGCTGGCTGATTAACAGCGTCCATTACTCAGGCGGGGCTTAGTGTTAACCGGTGCAGAGGCTAACACTAACCCCCATTATTACCCTGTTACCCACCGCCACCATGGGTACGAGGAAGTGCCAGGTACGATCCAATACCCGACCATCTGTAGTGATGGTCGGGTATTGGGGAGGCCACAGGCCAGGCTGGGAAAGCCCAAATACAGTGGCCCTTCCCTCCCTTGTAATGCTAGCCTGCTGTGTTGTATCTAGCTGGTTATGAGTTATTATTATTTTTCTTTAAATAAATAATTGGAAAAAAGGACGTGGATGTCCCCTCCCCCCCCCCCCCCAATTTTTCATAACCAGCCTGATACAACATAGCAGCAGCAGGCTAGCATTATCAGGGTGGGATGGCCCACTGTTTTTGGCTTTTCCCAGTCTAATAATACCAGCCTGTGGCCACCCCATTACCTGACCATCACTATAGATGATCGGGTGCTGGATCGTACTCTGCAATTCCCGGTAACCCTGATGGCGGTGGGTACCGAGCTAAAAATGGGGGCTAGTGTTAGCCTTTTCACCAGCTAATATTAAGCCCGGTCTTAGTAATGGATGCTGTCAATCAGCCAGCGGCCATTACTAAGGCGGTAGTAATAAAGTTTAAAAAAAATACAAGGACATAGAATAAATATTTGATTGAAATAAAAAACCCCCACACCACCCTCGTTATCCATTTTATTGAGAATAGTCCGAAGTAGTCCAACAACCGAATCTGTAAAAAATTAGTAACACCAAATAAAGCAAAGCAATTATTATACTTACATTTCCTGGGTCCAGCGCTGGAGCCGCAATGTCAGCGAGCTGGGCCCTATATCTAAGCTTATTATGTGTGATACTGTCTTCTAAGCCACTGTATCTAATCCTATCCATAGCTATAGGGTTAGGGTATTTTCACACGCTGAGTCAGGGGAAAACAGCTCCTGATTTTCAGACGTTTTTTAACCCCTTCCCGCCATTTCACGTAACTGTACGTGATGGGATGCGGTCTGTTCCCGCATTTCCACGTACAGTTACGTGAACGCTTTAAAATGTCGCCGCACCGGGATGTGCGGCGGCAGTTTAAAGCAGACGGCTGTCCGAGACAGCCTAGCAGTTGAGGATGCCGGCCGAGGACCAATCACAGCTGTCCTCTGCCGGCAATCGCTGTGATTGGTCCATCAGTGCAGATGGACCAATCACAGCTTAGTATAATTTACTTTGACAGCTAGAACTCATTCAATTTCACGAAATACGGCTGTCCAAGACAGTCTAGTAACAGGGGATGCCGGCCGAGGACGAACCACAGCTGTCCTCGGCCGGCGATCGCTGTGACTGGTCCATCAGTGCTGATGGACCAATCACAGTTTATTATGAGAGTTGGAGAGGGGAGTTTAGTGTAGTTTCCGTCTCTAACCGCTTCACTTCTGTCAGGGAAGCGATCAGAAAAGGAGCTATTGCTAGTTAGAGAGTAAATTAATAATTAACCATATAAATTAACCCCTGGATCACCCAGCAGCCAATCTACTGTGCCCTATACAGCTGTCCTGTGCCCTATACAGCTGTCCTGTGACCTATACAGCTGTCCTGTGACGTATACAGGTGTCCTGTGACTTATACAGCTGTCCTGTGACCTATAGAGCTGTCCTGTTGTAATGGCAGGAAGGAGGTGAAGGGAACAAGTGAGCCCTAATCTACCCACCGCCCTGTCCCTGCCTACTTGCAACGACCCGCCCTAGGCGACGGGGTACAACTTGGCGGCGGTCCCTACGCTGTCTAAGTGCAAGGGAGTACAAACAGGGAACACGCAAGGGAATACAGTAGCCCACGGAACGCCGCGAGGAAACGGAGCGGTGAATGAGCCAGTCAGGATCAGGAAGTAGTGGAGTATACAAACGGGAGCACGGAGCAGAAGCAAGCCAGGGGCAGAGCAACGCAGGATAAATGGAACTGAAGCAAGGCAGAAGCACGGCAGAAGCAGACTGGAGCAAGGCAGCAGTGGGGCCAGGAATCCAAGAAGAATAACAAGCAAGGAGGAAGAGAAAACGGCAGGTATAAATGGACAGGGGGCGGAGCTAACTCTGACTGACCAGGCCGCGATAGGCTCTCCCACTCCAGAGCCTGCCACCCTGATTGGTGGGAGCAGGTGTCAGTCTCAGAGGTCTGGCCTCAGGTGTCGACTGATTAATCCTGGGAGTATACCCAGATGTAGTGCCTGGCAGATGCTTTACAGTACTCCCCCTTTTATCAGGGGCCACCGGACCCTTACTAAGAGGACCCGGTTTAGTGGAGAAGAGAAGGTGGAACCTCCTGATCAATACCCCAGCGTGAACATCTCGAGCAGGTACCCAAGTCCTCTCCTCCGGCCCGTATCCTCTCCAATGGACCAGGTACTGGAGGGAGCCCTGGATCATCCTACTGTCCACAATCTTGGCCACCTCGAATTCCACCCCCTCAGGGGTGAGAACGGGAACAGGAGGTTTCCTCGAGGGGGACCAGGACGGGGAGCAGCGTTTCAGGAGGGAGGCATGGAAGGCGTCGTGTATGCGAAAGGATGGGGGCAGCTCCAGACGGAAGGATACAGGGTTGAGGACTTCAATTACCTTATAAGGTCCAATAAATCGGGGAGCAAACTTCCTGGACGGGACCTTAAGGCGCAAGTTCCTCGACGACAACCACACCAGATCCCCGACGACAAACCGGGGGTTAGCAGAACGTCTACAATCAGCCTGAATCTTTTGTACGCTCTGGGACGCCTCTAGGTTCTTCTGAACCTGGGCCCAGACTGTGCACAGTTCCCGATGAACGTCCTCTACCTCGGGATTATTGGAACAACCAGGGGAAATGGAGGAGAACCTAGGATTAAACCCGAAATTACAGAAAAACGGGGAGACCCCTGACGAGTTACTGACCCGGTTATTCAGGGAAAATTCGGCGAGGGGAAGGAATGAGACCCAATCAAATTGACAGTCAGAAATGAAACACCTTAAATATTGTTCCAGGGATTGGTTAGTCCTTTCCGTTTGGCCATTAGTTTCGGGATGGAAGGCGGAGGAGAAGGATAGATCAATCTCCAACTTTTTACAAAAAGCTCTCCAAAATAAGGAAACAAATTGTACCCCTCTGTCCGAAACGATATTGACTGGGGCCCCATGGAGACGCAGAATGTGTTTCACAAACAAAGAAGCTAACGTCTTGGCGTTAGGTAGTTTCTTAAGGGGCACAAAGTGGCACATCTTGCTGAAGCGCTCTACTACCACCCACACCACCGACTTGCCCTGAGATGGAGGCAAATCGGTGATAAAATCCATGGAGATATGGGTCCAAGGTCTCTGGGGAATGGGCAAGGAACGTAGTAAGCCCGCAGGTCGGGACCTAGGGGTCTTGGACCTAGCACAGACCTCACAAGCGGCGACGTAAGCCCTAACGTCTTTAGGCAACCCAGGCCACCAATAGTTTCTGGTAATGAGGAGTTTGGTACCCAAGATGCCAGGATGACCAGATAGAGCGGAGTCATGGTTTTTCCCTGAGTACCCTTAGCCGGTATTGCAGGGGGACAAACAGTTAGTCCCCAGGGAGGTTCCCGGGAGCTTAACCTTGATCAGCCGCGATGTCAGAGGCTAAGTCAGAATCAGTGGCAGAAACAATTTATACCAGGGGGTAAAATACAAGCAGGATCCTTCTCAGAAGGAGGATTAGCCATGAAACTACGTGACAGTGCATCAGCCTTAATATTTTTGGACCCAGCCCTATAGGTAACCAAGAAATTAAATCTGGTAAAGAATAGTGCCCAACGAGCTTGTCTAGGATTAAGCCTCCGGGCAGATTCTAGGAAAACCAGATTCTTGTGGTCAGTAAGGACCGTTACCTGGTGTCTGGCCCCCTCCAAGAAGTGACGCCACTCTTCAAAAGCCCATTTAATGGCTAAAAGTTTGCGGTTGCCAATATCATAGTTACACTCCGTGGGCGAAAACTTCCTAGAGAAGTAAGCACAGGGGCGGAGATGGGTGAGGGAGCTGGTACCCTGGGACAAGACGGCCCCCACTCCCACCTCGGACGCGTCAACCTCCACAATAAATGGCTCCCTTTGGTTGGGCTGAACCAGCACGGGGGCCGAGATAAAGCACTTCTTGAGGGTCTCAAAAGCCTGGACGGCCTCAGGGGGCCAATGGAGGACATCAGCACCCTTGCGAGTGAGGTCCGTAAGAGGCTTAGCGACGACCGAGAAGTTGGCAATAAATCTCCTGTAATAGTTAGCGAACCCCAAAAAACACTGTAGCGCCTTCAGGGAGGCAGGTTGGACCCATTCCGCCACAGCCTGAACCTTGGCAGGGTCCATGCGGAATTCATGAGGAGTGAGGATTTGACCTAAAAATGGTATCTCCTGTACCCCAAACACACATTTTTCGGTCTTCGCAAACAGATTATTTTCCCGAAAGACCTGGAGGACCTTCCTGACATGCTCCACGTGCGAGGACCAGTCCTTGGAAAACACCAGTATGTCATCAAGGTACACTACAAGAAAATTACCCAGGTAATCTCTCAGAATTTCATTAATAAAATTCTGGAAGACGGCAGGGGCATTACACAACCCAAAGGGCATGACTAGGTATTCGAAATGACCTTCGGGCGTGTTGAACGCAGTTTTCCACTCATCCCCCTCTTTGATGCGGATAAGGTTATATGCCCCCCGTAGATCGAACTTAGAGAACCATTGGGCCCCCTGAACCTGATTAAAAAGATCCGGAATCAAAGGAAGGGGATACTGGTTCCTTACTGTGACCTTATTCAAGTTCCGATAATCAATGCACGGCCTAAGACCACCATCCTTCTTCCCCACGAAGAAGAAGCCAGCACCTACAGGAGAAGTCGAGGGGCGAATGAAACCCTTGGCCAGGCATTCTTGGATATACTCCCTCATAGCTTTACGTTCAGGACATGAAAGATTAAATATCCTCCCCTTAGGAAGCTTGGCACCAGGCACCAAATCGATGGCGCAATCGTAATCTCTATGAGGGGGCAACACCTCGGAGGCCTCCTTAGAAATCACATCAGCGAAGTCCTGAACAAACTCAGGAAGCGTGTTTACCTCCTCCCGGGGAGAAATAGAGTTAACCGAAAGACATGACATCAGGCAATCACTACCCCATTTGGTGAGATCCCCAGTATTCCAATCAAACGTGGGATTATGCAGCTGCAACCAGGGAAGACCTAATACCAGATCGGACGATAATCCCTGCATCACCAGTACAGAGCACTGCTCCAAATGCATGGAGCCAACACGGAGTTCAAAAACAGGAGTATGCTGAGTAAAATAACCATTAGCAAGAGGAGTGGAGTCGATACCCACTACCGGGATAGGATAAGGTAAATCAATAAAAGGCATTTTTAGAGACATAGCAAATTCCACAGACATGATATTAGCAGATGAGCCCGAATCCACGAAGGCACTGCCAGTGGCAGACCGGCCAGCAAACGAGACCTGAAAGGGAAGCAAAATCTTATTGCGTTTAGTATTAACGGGAAATACCTGTGCGCCCAAGTGACCTCCCCGATGATCACTTAGGCGCGGAAGTTTTCCGGCTGCTTATTCTTGCGCCTGGGACAGGTGTTCAGTAGATGCTTGTCGTCCCCACAATAGAAGCAGAGACCATTCTTCCTGCGAAACTCTCTACGTTGTCGAGGGGACATGGAGGCCCCGAGTTGCATAGGTACCTCCGAGTCCTCCGTGGAAGAGCGAGGAGACAGGACCTCGGGGGGAATCGCAGGGCAGTCAGAGGGGAAAACATTGAAACGTTCAAGCTGACGTTCCCTGAGACGTCGGTCAAGTCGTACTGCTAGGGCCATAACCTGGTCTAGGGAGTCAGAAGAGGGGTAGCTAACCAGCAGATCCTTCAGGGCGTCAGATAATCCTAACCTAAACTGGCACTTTAGGGCCGGGTCGTTCCACCGAGAAGCTACGCACCACTTTCTAAAATCAGAACAGTATTCCTCAACAGGTCTCCTACCCTGACGTAAGGTCACCAGCTGACTCTCGGCTAAAGCAGTCCTGTCAGTCTCGTCGTAAATGAGACCGAGGGCAGAGAAAAACCGATCAACGGAGGAAAGTTCAGGGGCGTCAGGAACCAAGGAGAAGGCCCACTCTTGGGGCCCTTCCTGGAGTCGGGATATAATGATACCCACCCGCTGGTTCTCGGAACCTGAGGAGTGAGGTCTTAGGCGGAAATAAAGTCTGCAACTCTCCCGGAAGGAGAGAAAAGTCTTACGGTCCCCTGAGAACCGGTCAGGTAACTTGAGGTTGGGTTCTAAAGGTGAGGTGAGGGGTACTACAAAGGCAGCGTCAGACTGATTGACCCTCTGAGCCAGGGCCTGGACCTGTAGGGAGAGGCCCTGCATCTGCTGGGTCAGGGTCTCAAGGGGGTCCATGATAGCGTCAGCGTAGAAGAAATGGTAGACTAGGTAAGGGCTTGTTATTATGTAGCGGCAGGAAGGAGGTGAAGGGAACAAGTGAGCCCTAATCTACCCACCGCCCTGTCCCTGCCTACTTGCAACGACCCGCCCTAGGCGACGGGGTACAACTTGGCGGCGGTCCCTACGCTGTCTAAGTGCAAGGGAGTACAAACAAGGAACACGCAAGGGAATACAGTAGCCCACGGAACGCCGCGAGGAAACGGAGCGGTGAATGAGCCAGTTAGGATCAGGAAGTAGTGGAGTATACAAACGGGAGCACGGAGCAGAAGCAAAAGCCAGGGGCAGAGCAACGCAGGATAAACGGAACTGAAGCAAGGCAGAAGCACGGCAGAAGCAGGCTGGAGCAAGGCAGCAGTGGGGCCAGGAATCCAAGAAGAATAACAAGCAAGGAGGAAGAGAAAACGGCAGGTATAAATGGACAGGGGCGGAGCTAACTCTGATTGACCAGGCCGCGATAGGCTCTCCCACTCCTGAGCCTGCCACCCTGATTGGTGGGAGCAGGTGTCAGTCTCAGAGGTCTGGCCTCAGGTGTCGACTGATTAATCCTGGGAGTATACCCAGACGTAGTGCCTGGCAGATCCTTTACACCTGTGACCTATACAGGTGTCATGTGACCTATACAGGTGTCCTGTGACCTATACAGCTGTCCCGTGACCTATACAGCTGTCCCGTGACCTATACAGGTGTTCTGTGACCTATACAGGTGTCCTGTGACCTATACAGCTGTCCTGTGACCTATACAGGTGTCCTGTGATCTATACAGCTGTCCCGTGACCTATACAGCTGTCCCGTGACCTATACAGCTGTCCTGTGACCTATACAGCTGTCCTGTGACCTATACAGCTGTCCTGTGACCTATACAGGTGTCCTGCACCAGCCATCTGTACCACAGTACCCTTGGTGCCCTATAATAAGACTGGTAGCCTCGTGCGCCGCATCCAGCCTCGTTTGCCGCATCCAGCCCCCCTGTGCCGCATTTAGGCTCCTGTGCACCAAGACGTCTGTTACTGCCCAGCGTTTAAAATAAAAAAATTAATCCCGTCATTGACTCGCCACCCTCCTGTGCTTGATTGACACCAATCAGCCTCATCAGCACTCTGCCTCCAGTATCACCTGTGATCCCTGCAAATCACTGCCCACCTGTAACTATCCTGTGATACCTGCAAATCACTGCCCAGTGACATGTGTGAAAAGTGAGGTGTAAAATAAATTCACCCCTTCATTGTCTCATCGCTACCGTCCTGTATTCTGCGCCTAATTGGGACATACCAAACTCCATCCACCTGCGTTTGACACCTGTTACCCGGGAGTTTTTGTAGATATATTTAAAAAAATACCTTGGTTTTAGGGAATTAGTTATTCTATAAAATAAAAAATAAAAAAACACAAAAAAAACCTTAAAAAAAAAAAAGTTTTACGCTACTTTCAACACCAGTGACACTTTGTTACTAAGTTTACAGAAGAAAAAAAAAATGACTAAGCGTCTGTATACTGCCAAAGAGGCATGTGCAATGCTCTTTGAGGACTCTGAGGGTATGTTCACATGGCAGCGTCTGTAACGGCCGAAATTACGGGGCTGTTTTCAGGAGAAAACAGCCCCGTCATTTCAGCCGTAAGGGCATGTGCAGGCGCTTGAACGCCGCGTCCATTACGGACGTAACTGGAGCTGGTTTTCCATGGAGTCCATGGAAAACGGCTCCATTTATGTCTGAAGAAGTGACATGACAATTCTTTGGCGTGGGCGTCTATTTACGTGCCGACTTTTGCCAGCGACGCGTAAATATACGCCTCGTGTGAACAGACAAACGTCATCCCATTGCTTTCAATGGGCAGATGTTTGTCAACGCTTTCAAGCCGTAATTTCGGACGTAATTCGGGGGTTAAAACGCTCGAATTACGTCCGTAAATAGGCCGTGTGAACATACCCTGATTCTGGTAGTGGGGAAGAGGTGACATTTTTAGTGTCCTCTTCGTCTAGTGACTCATATACTGATGAACCGGCACGTAGGCGTCCAAGGGTAGACGTCAGTAGTGCACAATCGCAGCTCAGTACAGCTAACTCCACAGGGATCCCCGCAGATAATTTTGTGCCCCAGGTGCCTGAATTCACTGCGACTCCAGGCATCAATGTAGATACCGCAGGCTTCAGTGAAATGAACTATTTCCAACTGTTCTTCACTGATGACCCTTAAATTTGATTGTGGCACAAACGAACATATATGCCTAGCAATTTATTTCCCGCAATCCAAATAGTTGTTATGCCAGGCCCCAAAAATGGACCCCCACAAACCCCACTGAAATCCGAAAGCTCTGGGGACTTCTATTGAGTATGGCCATTACCAAAAAAAAACACGCTACGTTCCTATTGGAACAAAGACATCCTTTATCATTCCCCTCTTTATTTTGTTGCCATGCCCAGGGCCCGTTTTGAAATTGTATTAAAATTCATTCACTACAACAATAACGATGAGTGCCCACCACCAAACGACCCCAATTATGATAGACTGTATAAAGTTAGGCCAGTAGTTGACCACTACAACTTAAAATTCAGTCAGGTCTATACGCCCCAAAAAAGCCTTGCAGTGGACGAATCCCTAGTCTACTTTAAAGGCAGATTACACTTCCCCCAGTACCTGCACAATAAAAGGGCTAGGTATGGCGTGAAGCTGTATAAGGCCTGCGAAAGTGTGTCTGGGTATACACTGCGCTTTCGTGTATATGAAGGGAAGGATCCAAAGATCGAGCCACCGAACTGTCCCCCTGTCCTGGGAATAAGTGGGAGGATAGTATGGGATTTGCTCCACCCCATACTAGACCAAGGATACCACTTGTATGTGGACAATTTTTACAATAGCGTCCCCCTCCTGAAGTGCCTTTCTGCCAGGGGCACACTAGCATGTGGCACAATTCGGCGAAATCATAACAGTCTCCCCAAGTCCTTTATAGAGCAGACACTGCGCCGTCGGGAAAGCAGGGCTGTTTGCTCCGAAAATTTGATGCTTGTCATATATAAAGACAAGTGTGATGTATTTATTTTGACCACACTGCATGCTGATCGATCCACCCCAGTTCCAGTCAGAGGAGCCACAGAGCAGACCACCTAGCCTGTGTGCATCCAGGACTATAACCAATTCATGGGAGGGGTGGATCTTTCGGACCAGGTACTGCAGCCCTACAGTGCCCTAAGAAAATCTAAGGTGTGGTATAAAAAATTGGTGGTATACCTCACCCAAGTGGCACTCTATAACGCCTTTGTTCTCTACAGAACAGCAGACAATACAGAGAATTTCCTGGGATTCCAAGAAAAAATTATTAGAAAAATGAATTTTTGGAGACCAGGAAGCAGAGGTCAGCAGTGAAGGTAGCAGCACTTCTGGGATCTCTAGAATAATACATGGCCAGCATTTCCCGGGAGTACTTCCCCCCACAGAAAAAAACCAAAAACCCCAGAAAAGGTGTCGAGTTTGCTCAAGCAGAGGGATTAGGAAAGACACCACTCACTACTGTATGACTTGTTCCTCTAAACCAGGCCTCTGCATCGGAGAATGCTTACATTTTTATCACACCTCTGTTGATATTCGTTAAATCAAATTTTTACTACTCCAATGACATCACATCCATTCCATTTACTTCTTAAATACCCCCTGGGCATTTATTTTCCAAATTAATTTGATATCTCAATAATACCACACCCGCCTCCCCCCCCCCAAAAAAAAATACAAATTCCCATTATAACCCTAGATGAATACTGTGCTTTGAAGGGTGCAATTTTGTTAAATGAGGCATTTACTTTATGTTCTGGAGTCTCTGCAAACATAAGGTAGGCCTTCCCTTCTGAGCCTACAGTGTGCCCAGGCAGCAGCTAATGGCCACATATGGGGTATTGGCCTTATCCGGAGAAATTGCACAACAAATTTTGGGGTGCTTTTTTTTTTTTTTTTTTATTACAATTGTATAAAAGAAAAATTTGAGGATAAAGCAGGATAAGCTTTATTGGAGAAAATTAAATTCTGCATTCTCACGGCCCAGTGTTTATAACATCTAAGAAGCACCTTTCGAGTCAAAATGCTCACTACACCCCTAAATAAATTCCTTAAGGAGTGTAGTTTACAAAATGGGGTCACTTCCTGGGGGTTTCCACTGTACTTGTACCTCAGTAGCTCTGCAAACGCGACATGGCACCCGAAAACCATTCCAGACAAATCTGAGCTTCAAATAGCGCTACTTCTCTTCTGAACCCTGTCGTGGGTCCAAACAGCAATTTAATACCACACATGGGGTATTCCCGTAATCGGAAGAAGTTGCTTTACATATTTTGGGGTTCTTTTTCTCCTTTATTCCTAGTAAAAATTAAACATTTCTACGTTTTCTCAGAAAAAAAGTCGATTTTCATATTCACGGCCGAATTCCACTAAATTCTGCAAAAAACCTGTGGGGTCAAAACGCTAACTATACAACTAGGAAAATTCCTTGAGGGGTTTAGTTTCCAAAATGGGGGAACTTTTGGGGTGTTTCCCCTGTTTCGGTCCCTCCAGGACGTTGCAAACGCGACATGTCACCGAAAACCAATCCAGCAAAATCTGGACTCCCAAATCCAAATGGCGCTGTTTCTCTTCTGAGCCCTGCCGTGGGTCCAAACAGCAGTTTATTACCACATATGAGGTATTCCCGTAATCGGGAGAAGTTGCTTTACAAATTTTGGGGTTCTTTTTCTCCTTTATTGCTAGTAAAAATTAAACATTTCTACGTTTTCTAAAAAAACAGGTCGATTTTCATGTTCACGGCCGAATTCCACTAAATTCTGCAAAAAACCTGTGGGGTCAAAATGCTAACTATACCACTAGGAAAATTCCTTGAGGGGTGTAGTTTCCAAAATGGGGTCACTTTTTGGGGGTTTCCACTGTTTCGGTCCCTTCAGGACGTTGCAAACGCGACATGTCACCGAAAACCAATCCAGCAGAATCTGGACTCCAAAATCCAAATGGCGCTGTTTCTCTTCTGAGCCCTGCCGTGGGTCCAAACAGCAGTTTATTACCACATATGAGGTATTCCCATAATCGGGAGAAGTTGCTTTACAAACTTTGGGTTTCTTTTTCTCCTTTATTCCTAGTAAACATTAAACATTTCTACGTTTTCTCAGAAAAAAAGTCGATTTTCATATTCATGGCCGAATTCCACTAAATTCTGCAAAACACCTGTGGGGTCAAAATGCTAACTATACCACTAGGAAAATTCCTTGAGGGGTGTAGTTTCCAAAATGGGGGAACTTTTTGGGGGTTTCCACTGTTTTGGTCCCTGCAGGACGTTGCAAACATGACATGGCACCGAAAATCATTCCAGCAAAATTTGTGCTCCAAAATCCAAATGCCGCTGTTTCCCTTCTGAGCCCTGCCGTGGGTCCAAACAGCAGTTTATTACCACATATGGAGTATTGCCATAATCGGGAGAAAGTGCTTTATAAACGCTGGTGTTCTTTTTATCTTTTATTCCTTGGAAAATTAAAAAATTCTATGTTTTTCCAGAAAAAAGGTGGATTTTCAATTTTACAGACTTTTTCCAATAAATTTAGCAAAAAACCTGTGGGGTTAAAATGCTAACTACACCCCTCGATAAATTCCTTGAGGGGTGTAGTTTCCAAAATAGAGTCACTTTTGGTGGCTCTCCACTGTTTTGGCACGACAAGACCTCTTCAAACCTGACATGGTGCCTAAAATATATTCTAAAAAAAGGAGGCCCCAAAATCCTCTAGGTGCTCCTTTGCTTCTGAGGTCTGTGGGATATTTCTAAAAACTGTAGAATCAGGGTAATAAATATTGCGTTGCAATTCTCGGCTAAAACCTTCTGTGGTACAATTTTTTTTTTTATAACAAATGAATTTTGACAAAAGAAAAATGAAATTAGTAAATTTCACATCTATATTGCTTTAATGCCTGTGAAATGCCTAAAGGGTTAAGAAACTTTTTGAATGCTGTTTTGAATACTTTGAGGTGTGCATTTTTTAAAATGGGGTGATTAATGGGGACTTTCTAATATATAAGGCCCTCAAAGCCACTTCAGAACTGAACTGGTCCCTCTAAAAATAGCCTTTTGAAATTTTCTTGAAAATGTGAGAAATTGCTGCTAAAGTTCTAAGCCTTGTAACGTCCTATAAAAATAAAAAACAATGCAAACATAAAGTAGGCATATGGGGGATGTTAACTAGTAACTATTTTGTGTGGTATTACTATCTGTCTTACAAGCAGATACATTTAAATTTAGAAAAATGCAAATTTTCACAAATTTTCTCTAAATTATGGTGTATTTCACAAATAAATACTGAATTTATCGACCACATTTTTTCACTAACATCAAGCACAATATGTCACGAGAAAACAGTCTCGGAATCGCATGGTTAGGTGAAAGCATTCCGGAGTTATTACAACATAAAGTGACACATGTCAGATTTGAAAAAATAGGCTGTGTCCTTAAGGGGTTAAGACACTCACGATTTTCGCTGCGTTTTTCATGTCCGTTTTTGGAGCTTTTTTCAATAGAGTCTATGAAAAACAGCTCCAAAAACGTCCCAAGAAGTGTCCTGCACTTCTTTTTCGCGGACGTTTTTTTACGCGGCCGTTTTTCAAAAAGGCCGCGTAAAAAAATGGCCCATCGGAACAGAATGCCGTTTTTTCCATTGCAATCAATGGGCAGATGTTTGGAGGTGTTCTGCTTCCGATTTTTCGGCCGTTTTTCGGGCATTTACGGCCCGTAAAACGGCCGAAAATAGGCCGTGTGTACTTACCCTTAAACAAAAACATCTGAAAATACGGAGCTGTTTTGAAGGGAAAAACGCTCCTGATTTTCAGAGGTTTTGTTAGCATCTCGCGTTTTTACGGCGTTTTTTACGTCAGTTTTTGGAGATGTTTATCTATAGAGTCAATGAAAAACAGCTCCAAAAACGTCCCAAGAAGTGACATGCGTAAAAAAATGCCCCGTCTGAACAAAACGCAGTATTTCCCATTGAAATCAATGGGCAGATGTTTGTAGGCGCTCTGCTTCCGATTTTTCAGCCGTTTACGTGTGCACATACCCTTAGGCTGGGTTTACACAGAGTTTTTTTACTAGTTTTTGGTGCGGAAACCGCTCCGCAAAACTCGCCAAAACACGGCCGAAAATGGCTCCCATTGTTTTCAATGGGAGGTGGGGGTGGTTTTCTCCCGCAAACTGTAAAACCGGCTCGCTGGAGAAAGAAGGGACATGCCGCGTTTTTCGCGAGCAAGAGTTTAGTGTGGCTTCTGTATATGGTAAGTGGCTGCGTGATTTTCGCACAGTCGGCATCAGTATGACACTCTGATTTATGTTTACAGACATAAAAGCAGGAGGTGCTTTTCTGTTTTGATTCATTTTTTTTACTACTGTAGCGCAAATCACGCGTAGCACCCGGAAGTGCTTCCATGTGCCGAGTGCGATTTGCACGCACCCATTGACTTCAATGGGTGCGTGCTGCGCGAAACACGGGCAAGTATAGGACATGTCGTGAGTTTTACGCAGCGGACATACCCTGCGTGAAAATCACGACCTGTCAGAACGGCCCCATTGACTTACATAAGTCCATGCGACGCGCGTGATTTCCACGCGCGTAGCACGAACGTAATACACGTTCATGTGAATAAGGCCTAAGAGTGCTACAGAGATGCTGTCTCCCTTGATGTTTTAAGAGATTAGCGATGCCCCTGGCTGCTAGTGCAGCATTGTTGGGTCACTTAGGAGACCCAGCGATGCAGCTGAAAGCTGCGGGCAATCAGTTGTGGGAAGTTGGGGGCCTAAGAAGGACTTTAAATATATACACATATACATACACACATGCACATTTTTTTGGGTCGGTGGACATATGACAGGACAACGATACTTGCTTCTGGGGCCCTGTATCTAAGTCTATCATGTGTGATACTGTCTGCTGGGTCATGTATCTAAGCCTATCATGTGTGACACTGTCTGCTGGGGTCATTTCCCTAAGCCTATCATGTGTGATACTGTCTGCTGGGGCCATGTATCTAAGCCTATCATGTATGATACTGTCTGCTGAGACAAGGTGGTTATATGGGACTACCTATAGGGGACTGCATGGCACTGTCTACAAGGGGGATGTATGGCAGGGGGACTGTGTGTGTACCCTACAGGGGTTTGTGACACTGTATACAGGGGGCATTGTGTGGGGCACTCTACAGGTGCTATGATTAGACCCCCGAGACTTAAATTTGTTTGGGGCCCCAGAAATGCCAAATTTGAGGGTTAGTACAAGGATGCTTACTGCTCGGGCCCTGTATCTAAGGCTACATTCACACGAACGTGAAAGATTTACGCATGTAAAAAATGCACATAAATCTGTCCGTGTGCTTTGCGTTTTGCATCTGTGTGCTTTGCGTGTGGCATGTGTTTTTCATGTACTTGCAAGCACTTTACTTTACAGTAATTGATGCATGAAACACGGAGAGCACACGGATATGCATCCAAGTCCTGTCTGTGGTTTTCACGCACCCATTAACTTCAATGGGCGGCTAGATGCGTCAAAACGCACCAATATAGGACATGCAGTGAGTTTCACACAACAGACACTCGCTGCTTGAAATCTCACGCATGTGTGAATAGCCCCATTGAACTCAATGGCGCCGTGCGCTCTACGATGTTTCAACACTCAGCATACGGACGAGAATCTTACCTGTCTGAATGAGCCCTAAGTCTGTCATGTGTGATACTGTATGCTGGGGCCATGTATCTAAGCCTATCATGTGTGATACTGTCTGCTGGGGGCCTGTATCTAAGTCTATCATGTGTGATACTGTCTGCTGGGGCCATTTATCTAAGCCTATCATGTGTGATACTGTCTGCTGGGGCCATGTATCTAAGCCTATCATGTATGATACTGTCTGCTGAGACAAGGTGGTTATATGGGACTACCTACAGGGGACTGCATGGCACTGTCTACAGGGGTTTGTGACACTGTATACAGGGGGCATTGTGTGGGGCACTCTACAGGTGTCTATGATTAGACCCCCGAGACATAACTTTGTTTGGGGCCCCAGAAATGCCAAATTTGCCCCTGAGGGTTAGTACAATGATACTTACTGCTCGGGCCCTGTATCTAAGGCTACATTCACACGAACGTGAAGGATTTACGCATGTAAAAAATGCATGTAAATCTGTCCGTGTGCTTTGCGTTTTGCATCTGTGTGCTTTGCGTGTGGCATGTGTTTTTCATGTACTTGCAAGCACTTTACTTTACTGTAATCGATGCATGAAACACGGAGAGCACACGGATATGCGTCCAAGTCCTGTCTGTGGTTTTCACGCACCCATTGACTTCAATGGGCGACTAGATGCGTCAAAACGCACCAATATAGGACATGCAGTGAGTTTCACACAACAGACACTCGCTGCTTGAAATCTCACGCATGTGTGAATAGCCCCATTGAAATCAATGGGGCCGTGTGCTCTACGATGTTTCAACACACAGCATACAGACGAGAATCTTACCTGTCTGAATGAGCCCTAAGTCTGTCATGTGTGATACTGTCTGCTGGGGCCATGTATCTAAGCCTATCATGTATGATACTGTCTGCTGGGGCCATGTATCTAAGCCTATCATGTGTGATACTGTCTGCTGGGGGCCTGTATCTAGGCCTATCATGTATGATACTGTATGCTGAGACAATGCATCCAATTCTATCCAGCGGTGTAGCTATAGGAGCCTTAGTCTTATAGATATGCTATCTCTGATTTGTATGTAAAAATGTATTTATTTTTCGGGGTGGGGGGGGGGATATATGTTTCATATGAAGCCTGTGCTTCTGATCTTTTAAGACCCTAGCAACGGCCCTAGTCAGTGTGAGTAAAGGACATGTGTGGTCGCAATGGAGGGCGTCCTCTGCAGGAGTTTGGTTTATCTCAGTGAGGGTCCATATCAAACTAAGGCAGGCTGCATGGTAGAGGTTGGTCTTTCTTTGACTTGTAGTGTCACAAGCATAAATCCATGGACTAGTGTGAATTCAGTTCAGTCTTCAATTTAAATTTATTGTTTTTCTCCACTGCGTGGACTTCTCTGGTTGCTACCGCAAGAAAAGTCTCCGATAATAACAGCTGATACAGCAGAGTCAGGAGCCACCAAGATGCAGGACCAAGGCAGAGAACGTAGTCAGACGTGCACTGGCCAGGGCAGGCAACGTTCTGTCTTAAACAGAAATCAGGCAGTAGTCAGGGCAGATGGCAGATAAAATCGTGGTCAGGTACAAGCCGGGTCAACAACAAGTATTCAGAACAGACGATATGAAGACTATGGCATTGAACACAGGATTAGCGCCAGTGACAATCGACCTGTGCGAGAGCACTACCGAAGCATACCACTGGCCCTGTATAAAGAGATCAATGGGTTGCTGTGAAAGATGATAGACAATCAGATCGTTCTAGAAAGCATCAGGGATCATGGACAGCATCAATCTTCCTGATGGGAAAAAGATGGTACTCTGATCATTCCCAGCCAGCTTCTTTCACTGCAGACACAGCGTGACGTCACCCACAGGTCCTTCAACCTTGGCGTCGGAAGAGAGCAGACACCACAGCTCCAGGCGTACAGTTGAATTTTCAGCATCATCACCATGTGCAGGTAAGCATAGTAAACTCCCTAGAGACGAGCATATTAACCTTTTGGACGCCTTTCAGCCGATGTATCTTCTTTGTCCGACGACAAGGTTGAAGGACCTGTGGGTGACGTCACGCTGTGTGTCTTTAGTGAAAGAAGCTGGGTGGGAACGATGAGAAGTGTATGACGCTGATTGGTTAGCATCATACACTTCTATTCACAACGCCCAGTTGGTAAAAACACAATACACGCCCAGTTGGTAAAAACACAATACACGCCCAGTTGGTAATACGAGAAAACACGGCCAGTTGTCCATTGAAAAGCTCATTTGCATAAATATAAAATTGCTCATAACTTGGGCAAAAATGATCGTTTTAAAAAAAAAACAAACTTTGCTGTTATCTACATTGCAGCGCCCATCACATTCAATAGGAGATAGGGATTTGATAATCTGGTGACAGAGCCTCTTTAAGACCTGTACTAACCCAGTGTCAAATACAGTGGCGGACACAGACTGCAAAAGGCCCCTGTGCAGATAATGTGCCAGGGCCCCCCCGCCCCCCCCCCCAATACCGACAAAGTTACCTAAACATATATATGCATATAAAAATAAACCTTACTAATAAAAATTATGAAGGAAGATTTATATTGTACATTTTATTACCAGTTTAGAACACAAGTAACACATTTTTTTCCGGGTTAAATTCTTATCTAAACTAAGTCCCTAAATGTGGGCAAAGAAAATGAAAAACCTATACTCACCTCCTCCGGCGCCTCCGTTCCCCCTCCGCAGCCCCTATCCCTTTCTGTGTTTACAAAGCTGCTGTGGTGACGCGCGGTCGATGGCACATGACCGCTGCAGCCAATCAATGCCCTCAACAGCGATTTGCTGTGGAACTACTGTCCTCAGCAGCACACCAATGAGGAGTTATTGGCAGCAGCGGTCACGTGCCATCGGCAGCGCGTCACCAGTGCAGCCTTGTACACTTGTAACACAGACCGAGACAGGAGGATGGGGGCTGCGGCGGGTGAACGGAGGCGAGGGAGGAGGTGAGTATAGTTTTTTTATTTTCTTTGCCCACATTTAGAGACTTAGGTTAAATTGAATCATTGAATATAACACAAAGCACTCATGCAACTGAGATGCAATAATTTAGATGATCTTATCATGCTTAGCTTACTGCACTGTTACCTATCAAGCAGGACTGAATCTCAAGATATCTACAGAGGGGGCTGTATGGCGTTATCTACAGGGGGGACTGTATGGCGCTATCAACAGAGGGGGCTGTATGGCGTTATCTACAGGGGGGACTGTATGGCGCTATCTACAGAGGGGTCTGTATGGCGCTATCTACAGGGGGGTCTGTATGGCGCTATCTACAGGGGGGACTGTATGGCGCTATCTACAGGGGGGACTGTATGGCGCTATCTACAGGGGGGACTGTATGGCGCTATCTACAGGGGGGACTGTATGGCGCTATCTACAGGGGGGACTGTATGGCGCTATCTACAGAGGGGGCTGTATGGCGTTATCTACAGGGGGGCTGTATGGCGTTATCTACAGGGGGCTGTATGGTGTTATCTACAGGGGGGACTTTATGGCGTTATCTACAGTGGGGTCTGTATGGCGTTATCTACAGGGGTTCTGTATGGCGTTCCCTACAGGGGGGGTCTGTAGGGAAAGTCATACAGCCCCCCCCTGTAGGGAACGCCATACAGACCCCCCTTTAGGGAACGCCATACAGACCCCCCTGTAGGGAACGCTATACAGCCCCCCCTGTAGGGAACGCTATACAGCCCCCCCTGTAGGGAACGCCTTACAGCCCCCCCCTGTAGGGAACGCTATACAGCCCCCCCCCTGTAGGGAACGCCATACACCCCCAATCACTCAAAAAAATGCGACCTACAGTGTGAAAAGACAAAAGACATGTATCCCCTATCCACAGGATAGGGGATACATGTGTGATCGCTGGCATTGATAGGGAGAGCGGGGGACCGAAAGTCCCCCGAAGTTCTCCATCACTCACCTCTGACTTCCGGTGTCTGCGCAGCTCAAGTGTGACCGGCGCTCCATTCATTTCTACGGAGCTGCCGACACAGACCCCGGAAGTCCGAGGTTTGTGATGGAGAACTTCAGGGGACTTTCGGTCCCCCGTTCTCCCTATCAATGCCAGCGATCACACACGTATCCCCTATCCTGTGGATAGGGGATACATGTCTTATGTTTAATGGCAGAGCGGGGAGATACTCCCTGCTCTGCCGTAGTGTTCCGTGGCATCGCGCTGTAGCAGCCATAGCGGCAGCTAGCGGAGATTCCGGCCAAGGTGGGGGCCCGTGCCGGCAGGTGACGCGGGCCCCCTCATGCCGCGGCCCCGTAGCAGCCGCTACGGCTGCTATAGCAGTAGTTACGCCCCTGTGTTAGGGGGAGTTCACACTGAGGTTTTTTTCGCGAAAAACGTCAGAAAGTGCCTCCCATTGAAATCCATGAAATTTTTCCTGCGAGCAGTAAAAACCGCATGCGGGAAAAAGAAGCGCAATGCCCTTTCTTCGGGCGTTTCTGTCTCTGACTTCCCATTGACAACAATGGCAGGCAGAAAATGCGTTTTTTGCTGCGTTTCCCTGCCCACGGCCCGATGGCCGAAAAACGCCACAAAAAAACGCAATGAAAAACGCGGGAAGTGTTCTACCGGCAGGTCAAAATATGCCTCAAAATTCCGGAAGGAATTATGAGGCAGATTTTTCTACATAAAAACTTCTCCCTTCTGACATGAACTTTTTAACTTCATCTACCTGTCCTCTGCAGTCTGCACGTCCTCCACTCGTCCTGTGTCTGTCCTCCGCTCATCCTATGAGTTCTCCGGCAGTCCTGACTGTACTGTCCAGCCGCCCGAAGTCTTACGTCGCACCGCCCCCTGTCCTCTCCCCTGCCTGAGCGCTCCTCCTACCACCAGCATCGCCGTCCTGTCCTATTCATCTGTGCCAGATTGGCAGTGCAGTGTAGCGGCTATCACCGGGCCCGGGCACCCGCCCCCTCCCTCCCGATTGGTAGTGCAGTGTGGCGGCTATCACCGGGCCCCCGCCCCCTCCCTCCCCTCATGCCTAGTGTTGTGATGCTACTAGGCATGAGGGGGCCCGTGCCGCCAGGCCTGGTACATAAAATGTAATGTGCCTGTCAGGGCGACACGGGCCCCCCCATGCCGCGGGCCCCGTAGCAGCTGCTACGGCTGCTACTGTGGTAGTTACGCCACTGAACGGGCCCCCTTCCCACGCGGGGCCCTTGTGCAGCTGCACCGGCTGCACATGCGGTATGTCCGCCCCTGGTCAAATAGGAGTGGAAGGTACGTATGGGTGTTGTATCTCTGAGCCTTGGAGAAGAATCCAGTAAATTATAGCTCCTTCAGACTGGAATTGCTGCAATAGTATTGGTTGTTACGGAAGGATTTTCACGATACTTATCTGGCAGTTGTGTACATATATATGGATAACAATCCTTTGTTCTCTCTCAGCACTGCCAAACTGGAGCAAAGGAGCAACAGTGGGCAGCTTGCCTGGCCCTAGAGTGTGTCTGAGATTAGATTGTGAGTCCCATTAGGGAAAGTGAATCATGTGAATGGAGAGAATATCTGTACAGCGCTGCGGAATAGGTTGGCACTATACACCGTGTTCCAAATTATTATGCACTTGGATTTAAGTGTCATAAACATTTAATTACTAGTTTTTCAATTAAACTCATGGATGGTATTGTGTCTTAGGGCTCTTTGGATCATTGTAATCAATCTCAGACACCTGTGATAATTCGTTTTCCAGGTGTGCCCAATCAAAGGAAAACTACTTAAAGGAACAGTGTTACCACAATTTTTTTTTTTATATGTTAAAGATGTTAGTGCTTTATTAAAAACGTTTGGATTAATTTGTGTGTTTGTGTGTTACTTTTTCTTATTTTTACACTTTTTCTTCCCTATGGGGGCTGCCATTTTTTTTTCCATTTCTGTATGTGTCGATTAACGACACATACAGACATGGAATACGGCAGCTCCAGTCCCAGAGGGACTGCGAAAGGGGCCCGTTCCATCCACTAACATGTACGCCGCTGTGTGGGAACGGCGCATGCGCCGCTCCCACACAGTTCAATTTGAAATGCGCGCCGTCCGGCGCCATTTTCCTGTGGACCGGAAGTCGCGGCCGGACAGTAAGATTACTACTTCCGGTCGCGGCTTCCGGACTTGTGCACATGGAGCAGCGGCAGCAGACGGAGCGGATGGACCGGAGGGAGCGGCGGCGACTGGAGCTTTTTACCCAATTTTGCAGCATAAAGCAATGTGGTTGCTTTACCACATGCAATGCTGCAATTTTGGGAATGGCTCCATCTAGTGACCAGCAATGGGAAATATTATAAATTAGAATCCAATTGAATCCAATTTATAATATTTCCTGACTCGTGAAAAAAATAAATAAATTAGAACAATGTTTAATCACCTATACACTAATTGTTTAACTAAAAAAAAAAAAATCATGTTTTGCTGGCAACACATTCCCTTTAAGGCTGGGTTCACATGAGCACATTAACGTCCGTAATGGACGGACGTATTTCGGCCGGAAGTCCCGGACCGAACTCAGTGCAGGGAGCCGGGCTCCTAGCATCGTAGTTATGTACGATGCTAGGCTAGGAGTCCCTGCCTCTCCGTGGAACTACTGTCCCGTACTGAAAACATGATTACAGTACGGGACAGTTGTCCGGCAGCGAGGCAGGGACTCCTAGCATCGTACATAACTACGATGCTAGGAGCCCGGCTCCCTGCACTGAATTCGGTCCGGGACTTCCGGCCGAAATACGTCCGTCCATTACGGACGTTAATGTGCTCGTGTGAACCCAGCCTAAGAAGGACGTTCCACATTATTAAGCAAGCCACAGGTTTCAAGCAATATGGGAAAGAAAAAGGATCTCTCTGCTGCCGAAAAGCATGAAATAGTGCAATACCTTGGACAAGGTATGAAAACATTGGATATTTCAAGAAAACTTAGGCGTGATCATCGTACTGTGAAAAGATTTGTGGCTGATTCAGAGCACAGACGGGTTCGTTCAGATAAAGGCATAATGAAGAAGGTTTCTGCCAGACAAATTAATAGGATTAGCAGCTGCTAAAATGCCATTGCAAAGCAGCAAACAGGTATTTGAAGCTGCTGGTGCCTCTGGAGTCCCGCAAACCCCAAGGTGTAGGATCCTCCACAGGTTTGCAAGTGTGCATAAAGCTATTATTCAGCCACCCCTAAACAATGCTCACAAGCAGAAATGGTTGGAGTGGGCTCAGAAATACATGAAGACTAATTTTCAAACCGTGTTGTTTACTGATGAGTGCCGTGCAACCCTGGATGGTCCAGATGGATGGAGTAGTGGATGGTTGGTGAATGGCCACCATGTCCCAACAAGGCTGCGACGTCAGGAGGTGGCGGAGTCATATTTTGGGCTGGAATCATGGGGAGAGAGCTGTTAGGCCCCTTTAGGGTCCCTGACGGTGTGAAAATGACCTCTGCAAAGTACGTAGAGTTTATGACTGACCACTTTCTTCCGTGGTACAAAAATAAGAACCGTGCCTTCCGTAGCAAAATTATCTTCATGCATGACAATGCACCATCTCATGCTGCAAAGAATACCTCTGCGTCATTGGCAACTATGGGCATAAAAGGAGAGCAACTCATGGTGTGGCCCCCATGTTCCCTTGACCTCAACCCTATTGAGAACCTTTGGAGCATCCTCAAGCAAAATATCTATGAGGGTGGGAGGCAGTTCACATCAAAACAGAAGCTCTGGGAGGCTATTCTGACATCCTGCAAAGATATTCAAGCAGAAACTGTCCAAATACTCACAAATTCAATGGATGCAAGAATTGTAAAGGTGATATCAAAGAAGGGGTCCTATGTTAACATGTAACTTGGCCTGCTAAGTTTTTTTTGATTGAAAGAGCTTTTGATTTCTGTAAATATGACCTCCTGATGCTGCAAATTCAACAAATTACCATTTTAGTTCTCTTTACAACCTTTAAAATGTTTTGATCTCTGTTGTGCATAATAATGTGAAGCAGTGCATTTTGAGTTTTTTTACTTCTAAAAAAAAAAACTGTTATCATTATGAGATTTGTTCAATAAAATTTGCATTATACTCCAACAGTTGATGGCTTGAAGATTATACTGACTGTCATTTGCATCGACTATTTAGGAAAATCAGCGAAAAATAACATTTGCATAATAATTTGGAACGCGGTGTATAAGCAATAGGAAATAAATAAGAAACATTCACCAGTATTTCTACAGTCCATAGCAGTCTTCTGTAATTAAAGGTGTTTTTCGGTTTTATCTATATAAAGTCAATAACTTTATAAATAAAACATTCTACTACTTTCTAATATTCTTTGTCTTTCAATTCCTCACTATTTTCAAGATATTGGCTGTCTGTAAGTGAATGAGAATACTCTGTTTCCATTCAGAGGAGGCTGAGAATTAGATACAATTGTATCCAGTCTAGGTAATGTTCTGGGAGCGAAATACACCAGCAGTAGCTGCACAAATCCCTCTGCTACTGTAGTTTGGTCAAATGTATCAATCTGAGGTGCGGACTGTGAGGCTAGGTTTTCACATCGCGGTCATAATGCATCATTTGCTGCTAATCGTGGCTGAGTCGTGCCAATTTGCCACGATTTTCATCAGATTGGGGCAAAATGGCGCGGTATTGCAGTGATTTGTGGCAAAAAAAAACGCATTTTGACTGCAACATGTGGACCCAGCCTTAAGCTTGCAGTGCATTGCCTAGACTGGATACAATTGTATCCACTTCAGCTGCGAGCAGAAGAATATTTAGTATTTATGGATTTTTTTGCTTCTGAATGTAACCAAAGGTGTTGCAACTCACTGACAGCAAACAAATAGCTAGAAAATGGTAAAGAATTGAAACACTATGGGGGAATTTATCAAACTATGTACAATAGAATTCTGTTGTAGAAAAGTTTCATAAGATTTGTATGCCGTCCTAGCCGGTTTTGTGTAAAAAGAGGGCGTGACTTCACAAAATGGACAGAGTTACAGCAGCCTGACAAATTACTTATAATTTACACCAGAAAATTGGCGTAAATCATAGTGGAAATCTACGCCAGCTCCTAGCTGCCGTAGATTTCTCTGTGTGGGGCTTAGCAAGGTACAGGGCACCGTGCGGGCCGTACTTTGCCCCTTTCTGTCGGACTAGCCCCCATCACCCTTTGGACATTTAAATAAAAACAAGAAACAATTATGCTCATTACAATGTTCCTATTCTGAGGGAGCCGGAGGGGACTAGGAGGGGAGAAGAGGAGCAGTGAGGTTAATATACTTATTCTTTATTTTATGTCCGAAGAGGCGGGGGTAGGGTTGGATGCTGCACGGCCACGGTTGCTGTGCCACACGGCCAGCAGGTAGATGCAACAGCTTTTTTTTTTCATAATAATGGTTTTGATGACATTTTTTAACCTTTCAACCAAGGGTACAGAGGGCAAAAGGGGAAGGGGAGGGAAGGAACCAATAAGAAGCATGGTTATATACATTATATTAAATATCAATACTTGAATGCAGGTCAATAATGATGACATTGCCGAGATATATCTCACAGTTAGGCCCCATGCACACGAACTTATTTTTTTCCTCCCGTAAATACTGGGGTAAATACGGGTCCTTGGTCACACGTATTCGACCCGTATTGCACTAGTATTTATGGACCCGTGCCTGTAAATACGGGTCCGATGTCACTCGTATTCCACCCGTATTTACGGGCACGTTTTCGCTGCAAAATTACACTGCACTAATCAGCAGCCACTTCTCTCTATCAGTGTAGGATAGAGAGAAGGGGCAGCCCTTTCTGTAGTAAAAGTGAAAGAAATTCATACTTACCTGGCCGTTGTCTTGGTGACGCGTCCCTCTTTCGACATCCAGCCCGACCTCCCTGGATGACGCAGCAGTCCATGTGACCGCTGCAGCGGTCACATGGGCTGAAACATCATCCCGGGAGGCCGGACTGGAGGAAAAGAAGGGTTCCTTATTCTATCCTGGCCAAGCAAGTCTCAAATCGCCAAGACCCTTTATATGTATACTGAAAGGAAGGTTATGCAGAATAGAGGTATATCTTGATCAAAGTGTATAAATAACAGCTATATACCTGTATATTCACATTAATACAATGTAATGTAGAGAATCTGTAAAAAAAAAAAAAAGGGGGGGGGGAAGCGGGAGAGGAAATGGGGTTTGGATACCAGGATTTCACCTGACCAGATACCATGAAATGCTATCCAGGCTAAAATATAAATGGCTTAAATCAATTGAAGTGTCGAACCAGTGAGAGATTGCTCAACATACCAAGTGGTTGGGCCAAGTATCTGAGTTTCACATGCTCTGGGAGAAGAAATATGAATCTCCCCCGAATTTAAAATGGTTTTTTTTCCCCTTTTTTTTCTTGGATAACGATGCCTCTATCCAGTTCATGCGGAAGTAGAACGAATACTTTTCAAGGAAAAGTCCGGTAGTGGGTGGAGATGATGATATACAACAGCGTAATATTGTTTTACATGCTGCCCTTGAAATAAACAGCAATAATTTTCGCTCATGTCCGAACCTACTTTTTTAACGTTTTTGGGATAATATCAAATAAACTCCAGGAAACTGCATAAGGGCAATTCACCGATATGTTTGGAGAAACAAAAGACTTTATCTGTTACCAGAAGTTTTAAATCTGAGGGCATGACCACATACAATGAAGATGAACTCTGTGTCGGGCAGCGCATTTTGGGCAGGAGTGATCTGTAGTATTATTAACCAAAAATCCCCTGTGTGAAGAGATGTAAGCTCTGTGTGTTCATTTGTATGCCATTTCCCAATATATGGCGGAGGGCAAATATTTAGCTTTATTCTGCAATGCAGACAGGATATCAACTACTGTGACTGCTCGACCTCACAAGTATAGCTGTTATCCTGAGCCTCTACCAATCAATATACCCATGCTATACTGTGCCACCGGACTGTACACTATTCTTATTGCTGTTCCCTTGAGCCTGAGATTTGGTGGTAGATGTGTTGGCAGCTTCCATTGTGTATTTTGTCCATTGTGCCGCCACTTGGTCCCAAAGATTGGGTGTTGGTAACGGGAGCATCCTCTGTAGGGGTTTGGGGCATCTCAGTGAGTGTCTGCATTACACATAGGCGGGCCATGTGGTAGAAGATGTGGTAGAAGATGCCCTTCTGTGACCTGTGGCAGCATCAGCATACATCCATGGACAAGGGTGTCCTCAAGCTTTCTGGCATATCTGTACCACAGTGGGACTCTGCGGTGGGATATAGGACTTTTCTCTGTAAAGGTCTGATCAGCCTTCTATAAAGTCTGACTGATTGTTATCCACTTCCAATGCTCCACTGTGTAGATTACAGTCTGTATACCTCCCATATACAGATGCTGGTGTCAATCTGCCATATACAGATGCTGGTGTCAATCTGCCGTACCAGGGTGGGGAAAGGCAGGTTAGCCGATGCAGGAATCATAGCCCAAACTATGCACCAGGGGAATTGGTATTCTGGAGATTTTATAGTAATTTGTAAATAAATGTATGACCCCACAGACCTGCATTTACAGTGCATTCAGAGCCCTGGCTGATCGAACATCTCTGGAGAGACCTGGAAATAGCTGTGCGTCAATGTTCCCCATCCAACCTGACAAAGCCCGAGAGGATGTACACAGAAGAATGGGAGCGAATCCTCAAATACATTTGTGCCAAGCTTGTAGCTTCATACCCAAGAAGACATGAGGCGGTAATCCTCAAGAAGGTGCCACAAGTAAAGTAAAGTATTACTTAGTAAAGAATATTTATGTAAAAGTGGCATTTGAGTTTATTCTTTTTAACACATTTGCTGAAATTTCTGCAAACCTAACTTTGCTTTGTCATCATGGGGCATTGTGTGTAGATTGAGGAGTAAAAAAAAAAAGATTATCCATTTTAGAATAAGGCTGTAATGTAACAAGATATGGAAAAATTGAAGGGGTCTGAATTAGGGTTATCACGATAACAGAATTTGGACTTCGATACCGATACTTTGTTACATAGTTACATAGTTAGTACGGCTGAAAAAAGACACATGTCCATCAAGTTCAACCAAGGGACGGGAAAAGGGAAGGAAAAATTTCTACACATAGGAGCTAATATTTTTTTGTTCTAGGAAATTATCTAACCCTTTTTTAAAGCCATCTACTGTCCCTACTGTGACCAGCTCCTGCGGTAGGCTATTCCATAGATTCACAGTTCTCACGGTAAAGAAGCCTTGTCGCCTCTGCAGCTTGAACCTTTTTTTCTCCAGACGGAGGGAGTGCCCCCTTGTTTTTTGAGGGGGTTTTACAAGGAACAGGATTTCACCATATTTTTTGTATGTGCCATTAATATATTTATATAAGTTAATCATGTCCCCCCTTAGTCGTCTTTTTTCAAGGCTAAATAGGTTTAATTCTTTCAATCTTTCCTCATAACTTAAATTCTCCATGGCCCTAAGTTGCTTCGTTGCTCTTCTTTGTATTTTTTCCAACTCCATGGCATCCTTTCTATGAACTGGAGCCCAGAACTGAACTGCATATTCTAGATGAGGCCTCACTAATGCTTTGTAAAGTGGTAATATTACATCCCTGTCCCGCGAGTCCATGCCTCTTTTAATACACGACAATATCCTGCTGGCCTTTGAAGCAGCTGATTGACACTGCATGCTGTTATTGAGTTTATGATTTACAAGTACACCCAGATCCTTCTCAACAAGTGAATCCGCCAGTGTAGCTCCCCCTAGGACATATGATGCATGCAGGTTGTTGGTACCCAGATGCATAACTTTACATTTATCTACATTAAACTTCATCTGCCAAGTGGACGCCCAAACACTTAGTTTGTTTAAATCTGCCTGCAATTCATGAACATCTTCCATAGACTGAACTATATTACATAGCTTGGTGTCAGGGGCGTAGCTAAAGGCTCATGGGCCCCGATGCAAAAACTCTTACTGGCTGACGGTCCGCAGCCTTCAGCTGCATCGCTGGGTCTCCTAAGTGACCCAACAATGCAGCACTAGCAGCCGGGGGCGTCACTAAGGCTGGGTTCACACACCCTATTTACGGACCTAATTCGGGCGTTTTAGCATTGAATTACGTCCGAAAATGCGGCTCAAAAGCGTTGGCAAACATCTGCCCATTCATTTGAATGGGTCTTACGATGTTCTGTGCCGACGGTCATTTTTTTTTACGCGCCGCTGTCAAAAGGCGGCGCGTAAAAAAGATGCCCGTGTCAAAGAAGTGCCTGTCACTTCTTCAGACGTAAATGGAGCCGTTTTCCATGGACTCCATAGAAAAACAGCTCCAATTACGTCCGTAAGACGCCTGCACATGCCATTACGGCTGAAATTACGGTGCTGTTTTCTCCTGTAAACAGCACCGTAATTTCAGCCGTAACAGACGCTGCCGTGTGAACATACCCTCATGGCTTAAAATGTCAGGGAAATAGCCCCAATACATATGTGTCCGCCCAAAAAAATGTGTGTATAAGAGACAGCATAGCATATCTATAGCACTACGACCCTATAAACTATGGATAGGATTAGATACAGTGGCTCAGCAGACAGTATCACACATGATAGGATTAGATACAGTGGCTCAGCAGACAGTATCACACATGATAGGATTAGATACAGTGGCCCAGCAGACCGTATCACACATGATAGGATTAGATACAGTGGCTCAGCAGACAGTACCACACATGATAGGATTAGATACAGTGGCTCAGAAGGCAGTATCACACATGATAGGATTAAATACAGTGGCTCAGCAGACAGTATCACACATGATCGGATTAGATATAGGGCCCAGCAGACAGTATCACACAAGATACGATTAGATACAGTGGCTCAGCAGACAGTATCACACATGATAGGATTAGATACAGGGCTCAGCAGACAGTATCACACATGATAGGATTAGATACAGGGCTCAGCAGACAGTATCACACATGATAGGATTAGATACAGTGGCCCAGCAGACAGTATCACACATGATTGGATTAGATACAGGGCCCAGCTCGCTGACATTGCGTCTCTAGCGCTGGACCCAGGACAGGTAAGAATAATAATTTTGCTTCTTTATGTGTTACTGATTATTTTTGTGTGTTTGTGTTTTTTTACAGGTTCGGTTGTTGGACTTCGAAAACGAGGACTTCAATGACGGCGTTTTTTTTTATTCTCAATAAAATGGTTAATGAGGGTTGTTTTTTTATTTCAATAAAACATTTTTTCTATGTGCTTGTATCTTTTTAAACTTTATTATCACCGCCTTAGTAATGGCCGCTGGCTGATTGACAACCTCCATTACTAAGGCGGGGCTTAATGTTAGCCGGTGCAGAGGCTACACTAACCCCCATTATTACCCCGGTACCCACCGCCACCAGAGGTACTGGGAAGAGCCGGGTACGATCCAGTACCTGACCATCTGTAGTGACGGTCGGCCACTGGGGTGGTGGCAAGCTGGTATTATCAGGAGGGGAAAGGCCAAAAACAGTGGCCCTTCCTATCCTGGTGATGCTAGGCTGCTCCTGCTTTATTGTATCTGGCTGGTTATGAAAAATGGGGGGGACCCCACATCGTTCTTTCCAATTATTTTTTTTTAAATGACGTGGGGTCCCCCCCATTTTTCATAACCAGCCAGATACAATAAAGCAACAGCAGCCTAGCATCACCAGGGTAGGAAGGGCCACTGTTTTTGGCCATTCCCCTCCTGATAATACCAGCCTGCGATCGCCCTAGTGCCCAACCATCACTACAGATGGTCAGGTACTGGATCGTACCCGGCTCTTCCCAGCACCCCTGGTGGCGGTGGGTACCGGGGTAATAAAGGGGGTTAGTGTTCGCCTTTGCACCGGCTAACACTAAGCCCCGCCTTAGCAATGGACGCTGTCAATCAGCCGGCGGCCATTACTAAGGCGGTAGTAATATAGTTTAAAAAAAACCACAAAGACATAGAAAAAATATTTTATTGAAATAAAAAAAAACCCACACAACCCTCATTAACCATTTTATTGATAATAAAGAAAAAGCCGTCGTCGAAGTAGTCCTGGAATCCGCCGTAGTCCAACGACCGAACTTGTAAGAAAACACACAAAAAACGATTAGTAACACATGTGTTAGGCTTAGATACAGGGCCCATGTGTGATACTGTCTGTGGGACCCTGTATCTAAGCCTACCACAACGTAGGCTTAGATACAGGGTCCAGCAGACAGTAATCTTATACAGTATAAGATTACTGTGTGCTGGGGCCCTGTATCTAAACCTACAGTGTGGTAGGCTTAGATACAGGGCCCAGCAGACAGGATCACACATGGGCCATGTATTTAAGCCTACCATGTGATTGGCTTAGATACAGGGCCCAGCAGACAGGATCACGCATGGGCCATGTATCTAAGCCTACCATGTGATTGGCTTATATACAGGGCCCATCAGACAGGATCACACATGGGCCATGTATTTAAGCCTACCATGTGATTGGCTTAGATACAGGGCCCAGCAGACAGGATCACGCATGGGCCATGTATCTAAGCCTACCATGTGATTGGCTTAGATACAGGGCCCAGCAGACAGGATCACGCATGGGCCATGTATCTAAGCCTACCTTGTGATTGGCTTAGATACAGGGCCCAGGAGACAGGATCACGCATGGGCCATGTATCTAAGCCTACCATGTGATTGGCTTAGATACAGGACCCAGCAGACAGGATCACGCATGGGCCATGTATCTAAGCCTACCATGTGATTGGCTTAGATTCAGGGCCCAGCAGACAGGATCACACAATCTGTGATCCGGTCTCATGGGCCCCCTAAGCCTGCTACATCGTAGGCTTAGGGGTTGTGCAGTCCCTAAACATTGATGGCCTATCCTCAGGATAGGCCATCAATAGCTGATGTGTCACCCAGGACCCGCAAATCAGCTGTTTTGAAGGGGCCGCAGCACACATACGAAAGCTGCTTCCCCTTCATTTCACTACTCGCCCACACTGTGAATCGCCGACACGGATTCACAGTGTGACCGGAATGAAGTGACAGGAATGAAGGGGAGCAGCTCTCGTACGAGTGCTGCGGCCCCTTCAAAACAGCTGATTAGCGGGTCCCGGGAGTCGGACCCCGCTAGTCAGAGCTAACCTTACCGTCCTCTTCGGCCGCGGCGTGGAGTTCTGTCGTCTCGATGCTGTGCGCGGCGCATAGCGTGGTGACGTCATGCGCTGCGCACAGCGCTTGACGTCAGGACCTCCGCTGCGATCCGGAACCAGGAAGGTAAGTAAAGTATGTTACTATAGTAACAGGGGCCCGCGGCCCGAGTTACTATAATAACTTTTTATTGATGTGGTGCGGGGGGCCGTGGGCCCCCTGGCTTCGGGGCCCGGTCGCAATTGCGACCGCTGCGACCCCTATAGCTACGCCAGTGCTTGGTGTCATCTGCAAAAATAGAAATAGTGCTATTAATCCCATCCTCTATATCATTAATAAATAAGTTGAATAATAGTGGTCCCAGCACTGAACCCTGGGGTACACCACTTATAACTGGGGACCATTCAGAGTAGGAATCATTGACCACAACCCTCTGGATACGGTCCTTGAGCCAATTCTCAATCCAATTACAAACTATATTTTCTAAACCTATAGTCCTTAATTTACCCATTAGGCGTCTATGGGGGACAGTGTCAAATGCCTTTGCAAAGTCCAAAAACACTAAATCCACAGCGGCCCCTCTGTCTAGACTTCTGCTCACCTCTTCATAAAAACAGATTAGGTTAGTTTGACAACTTCTGTCCTTAGTAAAACCGTGCTGGCTGTCACTTATAATGCTATTTATTGTCACATAATCCTGTATTATTGCGATTTTCGATACCAAAACGATACTTTGCCAACAGTAATAAAATAAAATAAGTTCTTCCATTTTCTGATGTGAGGCACGTGGTGTGATGAATTTTGAATGGGCCAGACATTAATAGTAATTAACCCCATCATCTTTCTCAGTCATAATGGACAACATTGGGTTAATGTGTAAGGTACATGATGTGGTTAATTACTATTAATGTGAGGCACATGGAGGTTAAATTCATCACACCTCGTGCCTTACATTAACAAGTGAAAGAAAGACGTTTTTATTTTATTTTTTTATAGCGTACACATCATAAATGCCACAAAAAACTATTTGTTGTGTTTATTTATAACAGCCGCGCCAATACCGAATATGTTTATATTTTATGTATTCAGTCTTATTTTAATGTTTATTATAAAAAATGTGTATTTTTTTTATTTAACATTACTTTATGTTTTTATTTTTAAACTTTAATGTACTGGAATATTTCTATATACCAGTACATTAGTCTGTGCACTGATAGTACACAGGCAGTTGTTAGGACATATCTAAGTGTGCTCTAACAACAGGAACTATAGTAAGAGAGCCCTGGGGTCTTTCAATGGACCCTGGGCTGTCTGCTTATATATGGTATGTCCCTCAATCACGTCACAGGGAAGCATCACAGGGACTCCCTGTAACACGATCCAAGGGGCATCCCCCTTCTCATTTTCCCCCTCAATGCTGCGGTCAGCTTTGATCGCAGCATTCAGGGGAATAGCGGTACTGCGGCTGGGTAATACAGTCAGTGCCACTCTCCTGACACCAAGTGTGCGAGCGGTCAGCATTAAGTGATGCGGCCGGCGCTGCACTAATGAGCGCAGGCACTGAACACAGAACATGGGGGTGTTTTGCAGTGCGCCTGCCATGTTCTGTCTTCAGTGCTGCCGCTCATTAGTGCACCGCTGGTTGCATCACATCATGCTGACTGCGCTGACTTGTCAGGACTCAGGAGCGGGGCAATGGCTGTATTAGGGCATGGCCCCACGTGGCATATTTCTTCCGCAACTGTCCGCATCAATGCCGCACAGAATCTGCGTTGCAGATTCTGTTGCGGATCTGCCCAAAATGTGCAGTAAATTGATTCGGACTGGCCGCTGCGTATTGAGGGGAAAGTACTTCCCTTCTCTCTATCAGTGCAGGATAGAGAGAAGGGACAGCACTTTCCCTAGTGAAAGTAAAAGAATTTCATACTTACCAGCCGTTGTCTTGGTTACGCGTCCCTCTTTCGGCATACAGCCCGACCTCCCTGGATGACGCGGCAGTCCATGTGACCGCTGCAGCAGGTGATTGGCTGCAGCCGTCACTTAGACTGAAACGTTATCCTGGGATGCCGGACTGGTGAAAGAAGAAGGGTGTTCTCGGTAAGTTTGAACTTCTATTTTTTTTACAGGTTGATGTATATTGTGATCGGTAGTCACTGTCCAGGGTGCTGAAACAGTTACTGCCTATCGCTTAACTCTTTCAGCACCCTGGACAGTGACTATTTACTGACGTCGCCTAGCAACGCTCCCATAATTACGGGTGCCCCATTGACTTCCTCAGTCTGGCTGTAGACCTAGAAATACATAGGTCCAGCCAGAATGAAGAAATGTCATGTTAAAAAAACAATACGCTCCGCAGCACACATAACATGTACATGACATCTGCGGACTTCATTGCGGAATTTAGAATTTCCATTGAAGTCAATGGAGAACTTCCGCAATGAGTCCGCAACCAGTCCGCCACACGTCCGCAACATCCATTGTATGCTTCGGACACCAAATTCCGCACCGCAGCCTATGCTCCGCAGCGAAATTTTCCGCATCGTCTAAACGAACCCTACTAAAAAGCAGTGGAAGGCAATGGAGAAACGGGTCCGCTGCGGATTAACGCTGCGGAGCGTCCGCAGCGGAATTCCAGAGCAATTCCGCCACATGGGGCTTTGCCCTTACACAGCTGCAGCTCCGCTCTCATACATTCATGTGTTACAATACTAAGCTGTGCGGCCGCACAGCTTAGTATCGAAATACATGAAATAATGGTATCGAACCGTTTGAGGGTGCTCGGCATCTAAACAGGATGGAAGTCTCAATGCATGGTGCATCCCTAGTCTGAATACGTTCTCAGTATTTTGTTTTACATTCTGCCTCTTAATTGGCTGTGTTCACATGAACCGGTATCGGTGCAGTTCTCCTCTGCATTTTTTCTCATTTGTAGCACAGCTCCCATACTAAGAAGACGAGGAATGACACACATGACATTCACACGCCTGCAACCAGGCACTTAGACACATAGAATAATTTCACCTTATAAAGAGTATATGGAGGTCAACATTCCGGCAAGGCTTAGTATTTTATTGATTCATACATTTTACATTCTGCAATGTTTCGGCTTCAGAGGAAAACTTTCTGAACCAGTCGTTTACCTTGCAGCTATCACCCGCCTGAGAAGGCTTTCTCATTGTGCAGCTTTATTTCTCTGCATTTTTTTTTATCACATGCTTGTATATAATAAGTTACGGCTGGTGGGGAACCGTGAACAGGAGTTGATAATCCAATCAAAACTCTACCTTGCTCTGTCACAATAATGAATGCATCTACTGAGGGCATGTGGCTAAGCGGATGTCCCAGCGTCTCCTTAGCGATTCTGCGCATACACCCAGGCTCAAGCGAAATAGTATCATGACAGCACGTATCCAAGTAGTAACATGACAGCATGTATCCAAGTAGTAACATAACAGCACGTATCCAAGTAGTAACATGACAGCATGTATCCAAGTAGTAACATGACAGCATGTATCCAAGTAGCAACATGACAGCACGTATCCAAGTAGTAACATGACAGCATGTATCCAAGTAGTAACATGACAGCATGTATCCAAATAGTAACACGACAGCATGTATACAAGTAGTAACATGACAGCATGTATCCAAGTTTGTAACATGACAGCATGTATCCAAGTGGTAACATGACAGCATTTATCCAAGTAGTAACATGACAGCATGTATCCAAGTAGTAACACGACAGCATGTACCCAAGTAGTAACATGACAGCATGTATCCAAGTAGTAACATGACAGCATGTATCCAAGTAGTAACATGACAGCATGTATCCAAGTAGTAACATGACAGCATGTATCCAAGTAGTAACATGACAGCATTTATCCAAGTAGTAAAATGACAGCATGTATCCAAGTAGTAACATGACAGCAAGTATCCAAGTAGTAACATGACAGCATTTATCCAAGTAGTAAAATGACAGCATGTATCCATGTGGTAACATGACAGCATGTATCCAGGTAGTAAAATGACAGCATGTATCCAAGTAGTAACATGACAGCATGTATCCAAGTAGTAACATGACAGCACGTATCCAAGTAGTAAAATGACAGCATGAATCCAAGTAGTAACATGACAGCATGTATCCAAGTAGTAACATGACAGCATGTATCCAAGTAGTAACATGACAGCATGTATCCAAGTAGTAACATGACAGCATGTATCCAAGTAGTAACATGACAGCATGTATCCAAGTAGTAACATGACAGCATGTATCCAAGTGGTAACATGACCGCACGTATCCAAGTGGTAATATGACAGCATGTATCCAAGTGGTAACATGACAGCATTTATCCAAGTAGTAACATGACAGCATGTATCCAAGTAGTAACACGATAGCATGTATCCAGGTAGTAACACGACAGCATGTACCCAAGTAGTAACATGACAGCATGTATCCAAGTAGTAACATGACAGCATGTACCCAAGTAGTAACATGATAGCATGTATCCAAGTAGTAACACGACAGCATGTACCCAAGTAGTAACATGACAGCATGTATCCAAGTAGTAACATGACAGCATGTATCCAAGTAGTAACATGACAGCATGTATCCAAGTAGTAACATGATAGCATGTATCCAAGTAGTAACATGACAGCATGTATCCAAGTAGTAACATGACAGCATGTATCCAAGTTTGTAACATGACAGCATGTATCCAAGTGGTAACATGACAGCATTTATCCAAGTAGTAACATGACAGCATGTATCCAAGTAGTAACATGACAGCATGTATCCAAGTAGTAACATGATAGCATGTATCCAGGTAGTAACACGACAGCATGTACCAAAGTAGTAACATGACAGCATGTATCCAAGTAGTAACATGACAGCATGTATCCAAGTAGTAACATGATAGCATGTATCCAAGTAGTAACACGACAGCATGTACCCAAGTAGTAACATGATAGAATGTATCCAAGTAGTAACACGACAGCATGTACCCAAGTAGTAACATGACAGCATGTATCCAAGTAGTAACATGACAGCACGTATCCAAGTGGTAACATGACAGCATGTATCCAAGTAGTAACATGACAGCATGTATCCAAGTAGTAACACAACATCATGTACCCAAGTGGTAACATGACAGCATTTATCCAAGTAGTAACATGACAGCAAGTATCCAAGTAGTAACATGACAGCATGTATCCAAGTAGTAACATGACAGCATGTATCCAAGCAGTAACATGACAGCAAGTATCCGAGTAGTAACACGACAGCATGTATCCAAGTAGTAACATGACAGCATGTATCCAAGTAGTAACATGACAGCATGTATCCAAATAGTAACATGACAGCATGTATCCAAGTAGTAACATGACAGCATGTATCCAAGTAGTAACATGACAGCATGTACCCAAGTAGTAACATGATAGCATGTATCCAAGTAGTAACATGACAGCATGTACCCAAGTAGTAACATGACAGCATGTATCCAAGTAGTAACATGACAGCATGTACCCAAGTAGTAACATGATAGCATGTATCCAAGTAGTAACACGACAGCATGTACCCAAGTAGTAACATGACAGCATGTATCCAAGTAGTAACATGACAGCATGTATCCAAGTAGTAACATGACAGCATGTATCCAAGTAGTAACATGACAGCAAGTATCCGAGTAGTAACACGACAGCATGTATCCAAGTAGTAACATGACAGCATGTATCCAAGTAGTAACATGACAGCATGTATCCAAGTAGTAACATGACAGCATGTACCCAAGTAGTAACATGACAGCATGTATCCAAGTAGTAACATGACAGCATGTACCCAAGTAGTAACATGATAGCATGTATCCAAGTAGTAACACGACAGCATGTACCCAAGTAGTAACATGACAGCATGTATCCAAGTAGTAACATGACAGCATGTATCCAAGTAGTAACATGACAGCATGTATCCAAGTAGTAACATGATAGCATGTATCCAAGTAGTAACACGACAGCATGTACCCAAGTAGTAACATGACAGCATGTATCCAAGTAGTAACATGACAGCATGTATCCAAGTATTAACATGACAGCATGTAACCAAGTAGTAACATGACAGCATGTATCCAAGTAGTAACATGACAGCATGTATCCAAGTAGTAACACGATAGCATGTATCCAGGTAGTAACACGACAGCATGTACCCAAGTAGTAACATGACAACATGTATCCAAGTAGTAACATGACAGCATGTACCCAAGTAGTAACATGATAGCATGTATCCAAGTAGTAACACGACAGCATGTACCCAAGTAGTAACATGACAGCATGTATCCAAGTAGTAACATGACAGCATGTATCCAAGTAGTAACATGACAGCATGTATCCAAGTAGTAACATGATAGCATGTATCCAAGTAGTAACACGACAGCATGTACCCAAGTAGTAACATGACAGCATGTATCCAAGTAGTAACATGACAGCATGTATCCAAGTAGTAACATGACAGCATGTATCCAAGTATTAACATGACAGCATGTATCCAAGTAGTAACATGACAGCATGTATCCAAGTAGTAACATGATAGCATGTATCCAGGTAGTAACACGACAGCATGTACCCAAGTAGTAACATGACAGCATGTATCCAAGTAGTAACATGACAGCATGTATCCAAGTAGTAACATGATAGCATGTATCCAAGTAGTAACACGACAGCATGTACCCAAGTAGTAACATGATAGAATGTATCCAAGTAGTAACACGACAGCATGTACCCAAGTAGTAACATGACAGCATGTATCCAAGTAGTAACATGACAGCACGTATCCAAGTGGTAACATGACAGCATGTATCCAAGTAGTAACATGACAGCATGTATCCAAGTAGTAACACGACATCATGTACCCAAGTGGTAACATGACAGCATTTATCCAAGTAGTAACATGACAGCATGTATCCAAGTAGTAACATGACAGCATGTATCCAAGTAGTAACATGACAGCATGTATCCAAGTAGTAACATGACAGCAAGTATCCGAGTAGTAACACGACAGCATGTATCCAAGTAGTAACATGACAGCATGTATCCAAGTAGTAACATGACAGCATGTATCCAAATAGTAACATGACAGCATGTATCCAAGTAGTAACATGACAGCATGTATCCAAGTAGTAACATGACAGCATGTACCCAAGTAGTAACATGATAGCATGTATCCAAGTAGTAACATGACAGCATGTACCCAAGTAGTAACATAACAGCATGTATCCAAGTAGTAACATGACAGCATGTACCCAAGTAGTAACATGACAGCATGTATCCAAGTAGTAACATGATAGCATGTATGCAAGTAGTAAGACGACAGCATGTACCCAAGTAGTAACATGACAGCATGTATCCAAGTAGTAACATGACAGCATGTATCCAAGTAGTAACATGACAGCAAGTATCCGAGTAGTAACACGACAGCATGTATCCAAGTAGTAACATGACAGCATGTATCCAAGTAGTAACATGACAGCATGTATCCAAGTAGTAACATGATAGCATGTATCCAAGTAGTAACACGACAGCATGTACCCAAGTAGTAACATGACATTATGTACCCAAGTAGTAACATGACAGCATGTACCCAAGTAGTAACATGATAGCATGTATCCAAGTAGTAACACGACAGCATGTACCCAAGTAGTAACATGATAGAATGTATCCAAGTAGTAACACGACAGCATGTACCCAAGTGGTAACATGACAGCATGTATCCAAGTAGTAACATGACAGCATGTATCCAAGTAGTAACATGACAGCATGTATCCAAGTAGTAACACGACAGCATGTATCCAAGTAGTAACATGACAGCATGTATCCAAGTAGTAACATGATAGCATGTATCCAGGTAGTAACACGACAGCATGTACCCAAGTAGTAACATGACAGCATGTATCCAAGTAGTAACATGACAGCAAGTATCCGAGTAGTAACACGACAGCATGTATCCAAGTAGTAACATGACAGCATGTATCCAAGTAGTAACATGATAGCATGTATCCAGGTAGTAACACGACAGCATGTATCCAAGTAGTAACACGACAGCATGTATCCAAGTAGTAACATGACAGCATGTACCCAAGTAGTAACATGACAGCATGTATCCAAGTAGTAACATGACAGCATGTATCCAAGTAGTAACATGATAGCTTGTATCCAAGTAGTAACACGACAGCATGTACCCAAGTAGTAACATGATAGAATGTATCCAAGTAGTAACACGACAGCATGTACCCAAGTAGTAACATGACAGCATGTATCTAAGTAGTAACATGACAGCATGTATCCAAGTAGTAACATGATAGAATGTATCCAAGTAGTAACACGACAGCATGTACCCAAGTAGTAACATGACAGCATGTATCCAAGTAGTAACATGACAGCATGTATCCAAGTAGTAACATGACAGCATGTATCCAAGTAGTAACATGACAGCATGTATCCAAGTAGTAACACGACAGCATGTATCCAAGTAGTAACACGACAGCATGTATCCAAGTAGTAACATGACAGCATGTACCCAAGTATTAACATGATAGAATGTATCCAAGTAGTAACACGACAGCATGTACCCAAGTAGTAACATGACAGCATGTATCCAAGTAGTAACATGACAGCATGTATCCAAGTAGTAACATGACAGCATGTATCCAAGTAGTAACATGACAGCATGTATCCAAGTAGTAACACGACAGCATGTATCCAAGTAGTAACATGATAGCATGTATCCAGGTAGTAACACGACAGCATGTACCCAAGTAGTAACATGACAGCATGTATCCAAGTAGTAACATGACAGCATGTATCCAAGTAGTAACATGATAGCTTGTATCCAAGTAGTAACACGACAGCATGTACCCAAGTAGTAACATGATAGAATGTATCCAAGTAGTAACACGACAGCATGTATCCAAGTAGTAACATGACAGCATGTACCCAAGTAGTAACATGATAGAATGTATCCAAGTAGTAACACGACAGCATGTACCCAAGTAGTAACATGACAGCATGTATCCAAGTAGTAACATGACAGCATGTATCCAAGTAGTAACATGACAGCATGTATCCAAGTAGTAACACGACAACATGTATCCAAGTAGTAACATGATAGCATGTATCCAAGTAGTAACATGACAGCATGTATCCAAGTAGTAACACGACAGCATGTATCCAAGTAGTAACATGACAGCATGTATCCAAGTAGTAACATGATAGCATGTATCCAGGTAGTAACACGACAGCATGTATCCAAGTAGTAACACGACAGCATGTATCCAAGTAGTAACATGACAGCATGTACCCAAGTAGTAACATGACAGCATGTATCCAAGTAGTAACATGACAGCATGTATCCAAGTAGTAACATGATAGCTTGTATCCAAGTAGTAACACGACAGCATGTACCCAAGTAGTAACATGATAGAATGTATCCAAGTAGTAACACGACAGCATGTACCCAAGTAGTAACATGACAGCATGTATCCAAGTAGTAACATGACAGCATGTATCCAAGTAGTAACATGACAGCATGTATCCAAGTAGTAACATGACAGCATGTATCCAAGTAGTAACACGACAGCATGTATCCAAGTAGTAACATGATAGCATGTATCCAGGTAGCAACACGACAGCATGTACCTGAGTAGTAACATGACAGCATGTATCCAAGTAGTAACATGACAGCAAGTATCCGAGTAGTAACACGACAGCATGTATCCAAGTAGTAACATGACAGCATGTATCCAAGTAGTAACACGACAGCATGTATCCAAGTAGTAACATGATAGCATGTATCCAGGTAGCAACACGACAGCATGTACCTGAGTAGTAACATGACAGCATGTATCCAAGTAGTAACATGACAGCAAGTATCCGAGTAGTAACACGACAGCATGTATCCAAGTAGTAACATGACAGCATGTATCCAAGTAGTAACATGACAGCATGTATCCAAGTAGTAACATGACAGCATGTATCCAAGTAGTAACATGACAGCACGTATCCAAGTAGTAACATGACAGCAAGTATCCGAGTAGTAACACGACAGCATGTATCCAAGTAGTAACATGACAGCATGTATCCAAGTAGTAACACGACAGCATGTATCCAAGTAGTAACATGATAGCATGTATCCAGGTAGCAACACGACAGCATGTACCTGAGTAGTAACATGACAGCATGTATCCAAGTAGTAACATGACAGCAAGTATCCGAGTAGTAACACGACAGCATGTATCCAAGTAGTAACATGACAGCATGTATCCAAGTAGTAACATGACAGCATGTATCCAAGTAGTAACATGACAGCATGTATCCAAATAGTAACATGACAGCATGTATCCAAGTAGTAACGTGACAGCAAGTATCCGAGTAGTAACACGACAGCATGTACACAAGTAGTAACATGATAGAATGTATTTGAGGGCACCCAGGCTTATTGGCCGTTGTGCCCAAGACTGGGTAGCAATAAAGGGGTTAATTTTAAATACGTTAAGCTAGGTGGGTTTCGTTCCATAGGTTGTTTATAATAAGGAGCCTATAGCAGTGGGGCACCCACCCATAGGGGGCGTTTTAGAGCAGCTTACACACCCTCCCAGGCTAGGGTTTATAAGGGCAGATAGGGAGGACATCTTCCTCTTTTGGCTGTTACCACTCAGGAATTTGTATTGCCAAAGAATCGTGTGTACACTTACCTATTTGTGATGGACCGGCAGGAGCTAGAAGAGATTATCCGCACCAGGATGCAAGAATAGGGGTCAGTGTGGCTGCAGTCTCTTATACAAGAGAATGTGGCTTTAGCGTCCTCTTTGCCCACCACACTCCCTGCGCGTCGCTCCTCCCGTCGCGCCAGACCGCCAGCTCGTCTCTCACCCTCCGGCGACAGTACAGTTCGCTCGCTGTCGGCTAGAGGGTCCGCGCAAGCGCAGACCGCACTCTCGCCGCAAGTAGCGCGGGAAGTGCAGACGGAGCCCAACGAGGATATTATTCCTCCCTCACCGGGTCTACAGTCTCCGACCGGCATGTTGGGGTCCGTCCCCTGGGTCCTGACGACGCTACCCTACCTGGTTATGTATTGGTGTACCTGTCTAGGTTATATGACCGTGGGGTCTCAGGGGCTGTAGCGCAGCGTAACCTTTAGGGTCTGGCATTTTTATTTCAATTGCGCGCATGGCCAGATTTAACCAAATCTTTCTTTAGGGCGGATTTACACGAACGTGTAATACGTCCGTGCAACGCGCGTGCTTTTCACGCGCATCGCACGGACCTATGCTAGTCTATGGATCAGTGCAGACTACCAGTGATTTTTGCGCAGCGTGAATCCGCTGCGTAAAACTCACGACAGGTCCTCAATTTCAGCGTTTTTCGCCCATCACGCACCCTTTGAAGTCAATGGGTGCGGGAAAATCACGTATGCCACACGGAGGCACCTCCGTGGGACGCACGTGATTTGCGCAACAGCAGTCAAACTATGAATGTAAACAGAAAAGCACAACGTGCTTTTCTGTTTACAAACATACAGAGTGTCATAATGATGGCGGCTGCGCGAAAAGCACGCAGCCGCGCACCATATGATCATGACACACGGAGCTGTCAAGTGCCTTTTGCGGGTGTAAAAAGCCACGTTTTTTGTGCCCGCAAAACGCACACGCTTGTGTAAATCCGCCCGCAGGCTCTAAAGGGTTGGAAGAAGTCCGCAGTTAAAAGAGAAGCCCGACGCCCAGTTTCATTCCCAATTCTCATAAAATTGTTACAGGCCCTTGAGCATGTTTGTTCTTCCCCTTTCGAAATATCTTTATTTTTTAAGCGGCCTTTGTGTTGGCCTTTTTTGGGGCTTTACGTATCTCGGAGTTGATAGCGGCTACTCGGCCGGCTACCCGGCTACCCGGCCTGGCGGTTTGTTGGCTGACGATATTGCACTGTCCAATTCAGGGGTTCGATTCCGTATTCGGAAGTCGAAGACAGACATTTTTGGCAGAGGGTGTTGGGTATCTTTGAGACCGGTTCCCGGTCCGGCCTGCCCTGTCCGGGCCGTCACACTTTATATAAATGTTCGTGCGTCAGGTACGCAATTCTTGTCACATGCCAATGGTAAACCACTCACTAGGTTTCAATTCACGTCTATATTTAGTTCAGCGTTAACTCATGCTGGCTTTCCCCACATGGAGTTCGGAACACATTCGTTCCTCATTGGAGCCGCTACCACATCCAGTGGCTTGGGCCTATCTGATGAGGAGGTATGGCGCATTGGGCGGTGGCGCTCTGACTGTTTTGCCAGTTATATCCGCCCAGATTTAATTTTGCAATAACTTCTTATTGTTTTCGTTCTAGGTTCACGCCCCATTATATGGATACTTGATCATTCTCCCGTTTTTTGGGCAGAACGAAGAGCGGGTCTGCTGGGAGCCGACGTTCATTGGAGGGGTTTGTGAGGCCTGAGGTGGCTGTACGTCTTGCCCGAGGTGGTGGCCATAAGCGGACAACGAGTCGGTCCTACGGTACTGGTTATCCATGTCGGGGGGAATGACCTATGTTCCGTTTGCTTGGGTGAGCTCATAGCACTGATCCAGTCCGACTTTTAGAGGTTTACTTTCTTTTTTAACGAATTGGTGTTGGTGAGGTCTGAGGTCATTCCCAGGGCGGTTGGGCAAGGGGCCCGTGATGAGGCGGCAATTAAAAGGCGCAGGAGGCTGAGGAGACCAGGGTGTCCAGGTATGTCAGGGCTGGTGGAGGTGTGGTTATTAGACACCGGCAGTTGGAAGGTGACAATCGGTGTCTGCTGCTACAAGACAGGGTACACCTCACTGATATCGGGTTAGATATCTTTTTGTCCGGGCTCCAGGATGGTATGGAGGAAGCTCTGTTTTGGTTGACCAGAGGTCGTGGGGGAGGAGGTGTGCGCAGTTCAGCATGCTCACCCTCCTCGTGGCGGTATTTGTGGAAAAGTACGACCTACATGCCCTGCCTTAGGCGGGCTGGCATACGGGTTCATTAATATAGTTTACAGTTATATATTTTGAAAATATTAAATTAATAAATAAATAAAGCTGTGGCCGACCCTCCGTGTCAACCCACGTTTAAAAGTTCAGTGGTAGTTTGTCTTGTTATTTATAGTAAAAGGTTTTAGTCTAACCTAGCGTGATAAAAGGGTAATATGCACACAGTCTTGAAGGCACCCAGGCTTATTGGCCGTTGTACTCAGGACTGGGTAGCAATAAAGGGGTTAATTTGGTTACGTTAAGCTAGGTGAGTTTCGTTCCATAGGTTGTTTATAATAAGGAGCCTATAGCAGTGGCGCACCCGCCCATGGGGGCGTTTTGGTGGGAGTTATAGAGCAGCTTACACACCCTCCAAGGTTAGGGTTTATAATGGCAGATAGGGAGGACAATCTTCCTCTTTTGGCTGTTACCACTCAGGGATTTGTATTGCCAAAGAATCGTGTGTACACTTACCTGTTTTTCCCACCCTCCCTCCCTCCCAATTTTTTACTCTTATGAAAAAAAAAAAAAAAAAGAAAGTGAAATTATGTATATATTTATAAAAAGAAAAGAAAAGAAAAAAAAAGGATGTTGTTAAAAAAAAAAAAAGTGGAATAACACAAAGGAAAAGAACAGTTTAAAAAAAAATTTGCGGGCTGGACCAGTTCATTAATAATGGTTTACAGCTATATATTTTGAAAATATTAAATTAATAAATAAATAAAGCTGTGGCCGACCGTCCATGTCAACCCACGTTTAAAAGTTCAGTGGTAGTTTGTCTTGTTATTTATAGTAAAAGGTTTTAGTCTAACCTAGCGTGATAAAAAGGTAATATGCACACAGTCCCTAGTAGTAACATGACAGCATGTACCCAAGTAGTAACATGACAGCATGTATCCAAGTAGTAACATGACAGCATGTACCCAAGTAGTAACATGACAGCATGTACCCAAGTAGTAACATGACAGCATGTATCCAAGTAGTAACATGACAGCATGCATCCAAGTAGTAACATGACAGCATGTATCCAAGTAGTAACACGACAGTATGTACCCAAGTAGTAACATGACAGCATGTATCCAAGTAGTAACATGACAGCATGTATCCAAGTAGTAACATGACAGCATGTACCCAAGTAGTAACATGACAGCATGTATCCAAATAGTAACATGACAGCATGTATCCAAGTAGTAACATGACAGCATGTACCCAAGTAGTAACATGACAGCATGTATCCAAATAGTAACATGACAGCATGTATCCAAGTAGTAACATGACAGCATGTATCCAAGTAGTAACATGACAGCATGCATCCAAGTAGTAACATGACAGCATGTACCCAAGTAGTAACATGACAGCATGTATCCAAATAGTAACATGACAGCATGTATCCAAGTAGTAACATGACAGCATGTATCCAAGTAGTAACATGACAGCATGTATCCAAGTAGTAACATGACAGCATGTACCCAAGTAGTAACATGACAGCATGTACCCAAAGTAGTAACACGACAGCATGTATCCAAGTAGTAACATGACAGCATGTACCCAAGTAGTAACACGAGAGCATGTACCCAAGTAGTAACATGACAGCATGTATCCAAGTAGTAACACGACAGCATGTACCCAAGTAGTAGCATGACAGCATGTATCCAAGTAGTAACAGCTCCTAGACCTGACTAAGATTGGTCCAGACATGACAGAGGGTGGGGGGAGTAGTGCACATTTTAAAACCTCGGCCTTGAGTACCAAGTGTCCCTCCCACTGCATGTAAGGCCAAGAGACTGCTCTACAGGAGTGCGTAGTCATGGACTGCTCCACTGAGACTGATCCTTGCTGATAGAGACCGGCGCTGGGAGAGTAAATTACATTTGAGAGCTCTGTTGTTGGCCGATTACATGTCACTTCCTGGCAGTTTGTAGAGACGATGGTTCCAGGAGAAGGTTTTAGTTCTTTAATAGCTACCACAAACTGAAGCTTCGTTTCCCATTGGAGTGGTGTCTATTTTTGATGGAATATTGTTCAGAGATATAAAGTGTAGTATGATCCGTGTGAACTTTCCTCTCTGGCCATCATTCCAGGTAGTCCACTCATCAGAAGATTTTCGTTTGCTTGTCTTCCTTCAGCTCTAAGGCTCACAAACATCTGACTGTAATACTTTGGGTCAGTATTGAGACGCATCATCTTTGAGCTCATGTGAGCAATGATGGACAGACATTGGTACCAAAAGGTCTCCTTTCTGCCGTCTACCAGGAAGGGACCTAGTGGGTAGGAGATCTGGTGTCCCATATAGCAATATGACACATACAAGCATGTTAACAAGGTTGCCTTTAGTTCTTTCTCACTTCTTATCTCGGAAGAGATGACATCTCGGCAAAGCATGTACAGGAACACCACAGTGCCTGATGTTAAAAATCCTTGGCCCTGCCATCCTTGAAGGAGAAGTTGTCTGTCTATGCTTGTTATCCACTCTACTACATCTATTGGGGAAAGGTGATACAGCTGGAAGCATCTCCGGCACAGAAAGTCCGCTAAGCATTTTAGGATCTTCTTGGTGTATGTGTGTAGTATGATGCGCTGTGGAACATTAAATATTTGTTGCTCTTGAGTGGACACTTGATCTTTGAGGACTGGATATTCTGAGTCCATCTTGACGCTTGGTGGCTTAGTAGTTGTCAGAGTCTCCTTCAGATCAGCACTGATGACTGGAGTAATACTATACTTGCAACTGTTACTTGGTTCGTGGTGGTTTTTTCCTTTCTTTGTTTTCTGTGTGTCTTCATGGCGGCTCACTCTTACTTTGCTCTTTACATCGGGAACCAGCTTGCAGCAGCTGAAAGCTTTCCCCATGATTATTGAAGTCTAGATTCTGGATTCTATTTCTGTAGATGAAGTTACAACAGATGATTATTTCTTAGTTATGAAAAAACTCATTACAATATTTAACCAAATGTAGGAAAAAAAATGGAACCTTTTATTAGAACACGTCTATGCCTATGGGCAGCTCAGCCTTAAAAGTTGTCTGCTCTCATGGGTCATGGGTATATGCAGTGTGCTGTGAATATGCTCAGATGATGCCAAGGTTCGTATTCCAGAGGAGAACAAGGCAAATCCCCAAATAAATTTTGTTATTATGGTCTATCCCTAGAAAGTCAAAAAAGACCTTTGGGGGACTTTTCTAATGTAACTGGGGCTGCAGATTTACAGGGTATATGAACCCTGTTATAGTGTCTATTGTCCCTGTTAGGCTACGTTCACACAGGGCGGAGACGCTGCATAAAGGTACACAGCGTATCCTCCCTGGCGGTTGCAGGGAATTCCGACTGAAAAAAAATCACACCAAATTGTGGTTAATTTTTTCGTCCAGAATGTCGACTGCGGAAAACTGCTCGTAAAAAAACAACAACACATACTTACCCTCTGAAGTCTTGCAGACCAGCCTCCTAGGATGACGCTTAATCCCATGTGACCATTGCAGCTTGTGATTGGTTGCAGCGGCCACATGGATGGAAAGGTCATCCAAAGAGGCCAGGCTGGACGAAGAAACACAGAATTCTGGGTAAGTACACACTATTTTTGCGGCGGAATCGCTGCTATTCCGCCGCAAAAAAACGCATTATCTGCTACTTGCTGCAGGTTTTACTTCCCATTGAATTTAATGGGGAAATCCCACAACACAAAAGCAGCGATTACGAAAATACAATTGACATTCTGCAGATTAAGAAAACCGCACCGCAGGTCAATTTCTGAACGTTTTTTTCCACTTATCATTTACGCAGTGTGTGAAGGGGATTTGGTAGAATCTCATCCACTTTGCTGCTGCTGTATTATGCTGCGGATTTTACACAATGGAATTTGTTGCAGAAAATGTGCAGTATTTACGCTACGTGTGAACTTACCCGTAGGGCTGTGCTGGGTCTAGTTAGACCTAGCAGCAGCCTCCTACTACCGGCATCCCGGCGATCAGGTGACCAGTGTGAATGTGAGTACAGAGAAGACAGTAACCTACTCTCCAGGGTCCCTGACAGTCACTGACTGCAGACCACCGACATTCAGCTGCCCAATTGTTTGGAGAGCAAGCTTAAACCTGCGCCGTATATATAAGGTGGACGATCCTCAAACGGTTAAATATGATAAAATATGTAAACTTGTCAACGTATTCTACATAGATAACGTTTAAATTGTTTTTTTAGAAAAATATTTTATTAGTATCACTTCCAAATACTAAATTATCAAGAAACCCCTGAAAAATCATAAATTGACATTCTGATCCTAAATTCTTTTCCATTTAGACCATGTTTGCTTATATTTCAATAGCTGCCCTCTTTCTTCATAATACATTTTCTCTGAGATAATCGGTTTCGTCATTCTCGATATCCTACTACGAATAATTCTTCTTGCCATTTACAACACATTCAATGTTAATACAGCCTCTTGTCTCCCTTTTATTTCCATATTAGCTCCCAGAAGATGATTATTTCATCCAGAAGGATCCGTATTTTACCGTTTCTATCTACGGTATCTCAGCTATACGTTTTCCCCAATAAATATGGAGCTTGGGGCAGCGCCACGGTATATGGACCAAGTCTACATTTAGGTTTGCACATCTTGGACAAGGGTATTCACCTCCGGGATTAAACATTTTAACTTCTTTGGTGTATAATAATACGCATCATGTATTATGAATAGCTGTGAAATTCTAAATACATTATCTCTAGTGGTTGCTGGCATCATTTTTAGCGCATTGATCCACTTATCATTATTTAGTGTAACCACCACCCTATTCCATGTAATGAAGCTCTTCTTCACCTTATCTTCTGTATCACTACAATTTAACATAGAATTTACTTTTGCCACCACCTTTTTCTAGTTACAGAGTGTATTAAGAAATCAAATAGTTTGTGGTTATACAATCTGAATTCTCTCTTCCCATATTGTGACCTAATATCATATTGTACTTGTACGTACTGTAAAATGTGTATATCTAACACCCCATATTCTCCCATAATCTTCTCAAAAGACTTAACCACCCTATTATTAAACCAGTGCATCATAAATGTAGCCCCCTTATTATTCCAAAACTTAACCCCTTGTAGAATTTCAGTGTCTGTAAATATATCACCCCAAACTGGGGTAAAAGGTAAATAGCCTTTAATCCCTAGAGTTTTATCCCTCACCCTGTCCCATATTCTCTGAATCATTCCCCTAGGAATATTACTCCCCAATCGTGAGAGAATATTTGCTTCCATGCACATCACCATGCAGATTTTTTTTCCCTATTTAAAGAGGCTCTGTCACCAGATTTTGCAACCCCTATCTCCTATTGCAGCAGATCGGCACTGCAATGGAGATAAGAGTAACTTCTCTTCACAACGCCCAGCTTCTGGCAGTGCAGACACAGCGTGTTCTCGAGAGATCACGCTGTGACGTCACTCACTTCCTGCCCCAGGTCCTGCATCGTGTCGGACGAGCGAGGACACATCGGCACCAGAGGCTACAGTTGATTCTGCAGCAGCATCGGCGTTTGCAGGTAAGTCGATGTAGCCTCTGTCGCCTGGTGCCGATGTGTCCTCGCTCGTCCGACACGATGCAGGACCTGGGACAGGAAGTGAGTGACGTCACAGCGTGATCTCTCGAGAACACGCTGTGTGTCTGCACTGCCAGAAGCTGGGCGTTGTGAAGAGAAGTGGATGATACTTCTATACTCAACGCCCAGCTAGTAAAAGAAGTAAAAACGCCCAGATGTAATGAACACAATACACGCCCACTTGTACTTTTACTTTAAACACGCCCAGTTGTACTTTAGAAAGCCTCATTTACATAAATATATAAATGGTCATAACTTGGCAAAAAATGCTCGTTTTTAAAAAAAAACGTTACTCTTATCTCCATTGCAGCGCCGATCTGCTGCAATAGGAGATAGGGGTTGCAAAATCTGGTGACAGAGCCTCTTTAAAGATTCAACTGCCTTTACACCATTCAGTAACCCTTTATCATAATCTACCAATTGTGCTGTTTGGGTTGTAAAGTAATAGAGCTAAAAGTTGGATATTTTAACCACCCCCTTCTCATATGGCAATTTCAATATCGATAGTAAGACACCTAGATCTTTTACCACCCCAAATCAGATCGATTATAATTGCATTAATAGTTCTAAATTATTTACCGGAAATCCATACTGGACAGTTTTGTAAGACATATAATCCATGTGACAGGATCAATATTTGTACCAGTAAATTCTGGCCGCCATAGAAATTGGGGGTTTACACGACCCCTTAATCTTTCCTCTTACTTTTAGAAACCAGGGCATCAAGTTCAAGGCGAGAAAACCTTGTACTTTCTCTGAAATAGTTATTAGCAGGTATTTGGTCCACAATCAGTATATTTGATGGTAACTTTAAGTATATAGATACCTTATCCAGCAATCCTTTATTCTGTAGTAGACCAGGAGGTCCTCTCTTCTGGTTCAGAAGATTGTAAAATGTATATTCTCTAAAAGTAGTAAGACAATAGAGATAACATGGACACTGCACACTGAGAAGCGTGAAGTGTATGGTAAATCTGCGGTGAATCACTTGGATCTAGATGTCAGTGTTCTAGAACAATGTATATCACAATGGCAAAGGAAACTTACTGGTTACTATGACGATGCCAACTATGCTGTAGAGTTTCTATTAACGGGGCAGTGCAGGATTAGAAAAACATGGCTGCTCTCTTGTAAAAACAGTGCCACTCCAGTCCACAGGTTGTGTGGGGTATTGCAGCTCAGCCGGTGAACTGCAATACCAGACACAACCCGTGGACATGTGTGGTGCTGTTTCCGGAAGAAAGCAGTCACTTTTTTTGTAATTCTATGGAACCCATTTAAGATTCTTTAGAATGTTTGTGTCAAGGATAACCCCTGTCCATCCGCGCTATTAGGACTTTTGAACATAATAGAAAGTAATTTCCGCATTATGGGCCAGAGCAGAGAGATGCTAACAAACAACAGCTCTTGCTCTTAATGATTCCAGCTGTCTATGTATTACAAGGTCGGCCTTCAGTGTTGGGCTGGGATGATTCCCCAGTACATAGGGCCGCCACGTTTTACTGGCTAACCATTTTAAGGAATCCTCCATATCTAGTAGACCTACCGCACGCTAGGCAGGTCTTGACCTGCCTAGGTAGAGTCGTGTGTTAACCTTAAACCATACTATCCCCCACCCCCATTTAGTAACGACACATGACACCGAGGTTGGATGTGAAATGGCCACAGCAGCCGTTTATTAATTTCACAGTTTTATAAAAACAATTTAAATCCGAAACATTCGGATAACTAGTTAGGAATCCACCAGAGAATTCCTCCTAATAATTCACATGACCCAACATGGGTCAGAATCATAAATAACAATTAAACGTTAACATTAACCCGAGCAGAGGAAGTCCTTGAAGCCCCTTCAGATGTTCCTTTCAAGAACACACCGAATTAGCCATCTGCAAACCACTAATTACCTCCAGCCGTAAACCAGCTCGGAAGCACCGTTCACCTCTGCAGATGGCTCCAACCACTAGAAGTCCACTTCAAGGGGATAACACCCGATGAAGCCCTCAAGTGATATACCGACCACTAGAAGTCCACTTCAAAGGGATAACACCCGATGAAGCCTTCAAGTGACATACCTTCTACCAGAAGACCACTTCAAAGGGATAACACCCGATGAAGTCTTCAACCATGTACCTTTTTTGGGGGACGCATACCCCCGATGCGACCCCCCCACCATTTTGTACTGACTGGCCTCAAGGACTCCCCCCGCCAGCTGCCATGACAACAGAACCTACTCCGGAAAAAAGAAAAACATGTTAAATAAGCACACAAAATAAAACACAACGCTCGTAGACAGACGTACATAAGACCTAAGGAGTAACAAAACAAGGGTGGGAGGGTGGGAGCTTTGCTTACTGTGTGTTACTCCTCCCGCTGCTTCCGGCTCAATGCCGAGAAACAGCGGGAAGCGCAGTAACGGCCCCCCGTCCCCCTTAACTCCTCCCCGTCCCTCCTTCAGCTCCTTCAACTTTCCCTCACCTCGTAACATTAACCCTTTCCCTACCAGGACGGTCATGTCGGCTTCCCTTAAGCCTGCAGCTGCGTCCAGCCTCTTCTTGACCTGCCTAGGTAGAGTCGTGTGTTAACCTTAAACCATACTATCCCCCACCCCCATTTAGTAACGACACATGACACCGAGGTTGGATGTGAAATGGCCACAGCAGCCGTTTATTAATTTCACAGTTTTATAAAAACAATTTAAATCCGAAACATTCGGATAACTAGTTAGGAATCCACCAGAGAATTCCTCCTAATAATTCACATGACCCAACATGGGTCAGAATCATAAATAACAATTAAACGTTAACATTAACCCGAGCAGAGGAAGTCCTTGAAGCCCCTTCAGATGTTCCTTTCAAGAACACACCGAATTAGCCATCTGCAAACCACTAATTACCTCCAGCCGTAAACCAGCTCGGAAGCACCGTTCACCTCTGCAGATGGCTCCAACCACTAGAAGTCCACTTCAAGGGGATAACACCCGATGAAGCCCTCAAGTGATATACCGACCACTAGAAGTCCACTTCAAAGGGATAACACCCGATGAAGCCTTCAAGTGACATACCTTCTACCAGAAGACCACTTCAAAGGGATAACACCCGATGAAGTCTTCAACCATGTACCTTTTTTGGGGGACGCATACCCCCGATGCGACCCCCCCACCATTTTGTACTGACTGGCCTCAAGGACTCCCCCCGCCACCGCGAAACAGGCCTTGACCACCTTAAGCCTGTGAGTTCCTCCACACCACCACCGCCCTTTCTATGCCTTCTGCTATAGCCAAGCTCCAAATATCAATGCCAACCTAGGTCAGATGAACCCCGTCACTCCTCCAGAAATTCCCCAATCCTGACTCCAAATCCCTATGCCTCACGCAAATGCCCCCGTTCTTCGCCACAAAACGGGACACCGCCCGGTTAACCTTTATCCGAGCCTTATTGACTCTCTCCACCGATCTAGCTAACCGCCAATGCTTCCTTGGGTCTATGTCCGACCACACTACCACCAACTTGGGATAAGATACCCACAAACACAACAAATCATGTTTGATATCCCGCACCAACTCACGAAAAGGGCGGACTCCTAAGTCATTCCCACCCACGTGCAACACTAAAACCTCCGGAACCCTATCAAGCCGCACATATGTCTGGAATTCCGCCAACACCCTGTTCCACGACATACCTCTAAACCCCAGCCAATGCACAACCGCATCCTGTCGCGGAATGCGCAACTGGCGACCATCCGGGCGGACGTCCGCCCTCAAAGCCCCCCAGTGCACGTACGAATGACCCATCAACCACACCAGACAAGGAGGCGAATCTGAAACGGAAAACACAGTTAGGCACCACCATATAACATTTGCAAGCATAAACAACAAAATTACAACATATGGGGGCGGACATAGGACTTAAACCTTTTAGACTCCCAACGACCAATACGCCTCACCCCCTCATCATCCAACCCCCAGCGCCCTGCTTCCGTTGCTGCGCCAATCCGGAAGGAATGAGATGAATATGAGCCTGCCGCAACCCCAACCGCCGTCAAACATTTTTTAAAAACAGCTCCAAACTGAAACCTGGACAAGAACGACCCGTCCACATGACGTAACAAAGGCAAATCTGGAGACCCCCTGTTTTTTGTAAAACCCCGCATGCACTCTACTGGGCACATGACCGACCCCGGGAGAGTGAACAAAACTATCAGTTTTCCCTTCCCTAATTGGTCAGTTTTTGATCTACGCAACCATACCTCCAACCGATCTGCAAAAAGGCTCACCTCCCCAGATCTCAGCCCCCCTGCCTGTTTAGTACTTGGCGACACCAACTCACCTATTCTAAATGCTCCGAAGAACGCCAACGAGAAAGCCAACCGAAACAAATCCACCCAGGCATCCCCTAACCAATACAAAAGTGCCACCAACCTGTCTCTATCCGTATTGACATCACCCAACTCTCTTACCCACTCCTCCCACTGCCTCCAACAAGCAGCATAAGCCCTCCACGTCGTGCGCGCCAAAGACCTTTGTAACAGCTGCTCTACGGGACCGATACCAGATCCCATAGATGATCCGGACAAGCCAAACCGAGACGTTCCGCTCCCGGGGCCAATTGCCGAAACCGGTCCCACTGCGAGCGAGAAAGAGCATCAGCAACACAATTCCGTACACCCGGGACATGCACCGCCACCACCCACGCGTTCAACGACAAACACACCAACACTAAATGTCGCAACAATTGAACTACCGGAGGAGAGGACGCCGTGATGTTATTAATGGCAAGCACCACCCCCATGTTGTCGCAGTAAAAACGGACCTTCTTATCCCTGAGCCTGTCCCCCCAAATGGTAGCCGCCACCACGATGGGAAACAGCTCGAGCAGGGCCAGATTCCGCGTCAATCCACTGGACACCCAGCTAGCCGGCCATTGACCTGCGCACCACGGACCTCCCCCGTAAGCTCCAAAGCCACCCGCCCCAGCCGCATCCGTGAAAATATTCAGATCACTCGTATCCTGCGCTGGGGCCATCCATAGCGAGCGACCATTGTACTGGCCCAAGAAGTCATCCCAAACCTGAAGATCAGCTCGGTGCTCCTCCTTGAGCCTCACAAAATGATGCGGCGCCCGCACTCCCGCCGTTGCCGCCGCCAACCTTCTACCAAACACCCTCCCCATCGGCATAATCCGGCAGGCGAAATTCAACTTCCCCAGCAGCGACTGAAGCTCCCTCAGCGACCTTTTCTTCCTTCTACAAGCCCGTCGCACCTCCAGCCTCAAAGCACCCAACTTATCCGCCGGGAGCCGACACTCCATTGCCCCCGAGTCAATTTCGATTCCCAAGAAACAAATCGTCGCTACCGGGCCCTCCGTTTTTTCCGGCGCCAAAGGGATCCCAAAATCCCTCGCCACCTTCTGCAGGGCATGAAGCAAGTTACCGCAAACCGGCGAACCCCCCGGGCCAACGCACAAAAAATCATCTAAGTAATGGATCAACGAATCGACCCCGGATACTCCCCTCGTTACCCACTCCACGAAGCTACTAAACGCCTCGAAGTATGCACAAGAAAGAGAACACCCCATCGGAAGGCACCGATCCACGTAAAAGGCCCCATTCCAAAAACAACCCAACAGCCGTTGGCTTTCTGGATGCACCGGCAACAACCTGAACGCCGCCTCGATGTCGGTTTTTGCTAGCAGCGCCCCCGGACCCGCAGCCCGCACTAACCCCACCGCCTTATCGAATGAGGTATAAACTACGGAACACAACTCGTGATCAATCCCGTCATTTACCGACGAACCTTTGGGATACGATAAATGTTGAATCAAACGAAACTTTCCGGGCTCGCGTTTAGGGACAATACCCAGAGGGGACACAACTAAATCTTTCACCGGCGACTCCACAAATGGCCCCGACATGCGCCCCAACGAAACTTCTTTTAACAACTTTTCCGACACGACTTCCGCATGCAAGTAAGCCGATTTTAAATTTCTCCGCGTAACCGGAACCTCATAAGGAGGCGGAGGAATAACAAAACCAACACTAAACCCTTCATAAAGCAACTTAGCTGCCGCCCTATCCGGATACTCATTTAGATAAGGGGCCATCCTTTCCACCCTCACCGGCGACACCCCCTTGACCAGCCCCCTGCTGGTTCCCGGACCTCTTTTTCCGCAGACATTTTGCCGCCCCGTGTGATGCACCATTACACTCGGAGCACACGTGCTTGAACTTGCACGTGGCCCCAAACTTGCACTGGCCTTCATTGAATTGCCAGCAAAACCCCGCCTTTCCCCCGCCGCTTGGTCCACTCTGACTAGACTGGCCTCCCTGGCCACCGCTCCCGGGAAAGGGCTGCCTAACCGGAGCCGTAACCCGTAACCAGAGAGCAATATCCTTCTGGTCCCACCGAATCGCCGGCCGAACCGCCTTCCGCTGACGGAATTGCTCATCATATCGCAGCCACGCCTGACCCCCATACGCCCTATGAGCCTCCCCAATAGCATCAAAATAACAAAATAACGCCGAACAATTTTCCGGCGCCTTTTCCCCTATCACACTAGCCAATATGGCGAACGCCTGCGACCAATTAACGAACGTCTGCGGGATAAGCCTATACCGCCGCCGTTCCTCCTCGTCCTTTTTACTCTCATCCCGCTTGCTCTTATCCAAATTGAATTTAGCCAGCGGCAAGAGAGAAAAAATTTCAACATATTCATCTTTCCAGATCCGATCACGCACCTCCTGCTTTAAATGCGCCCCCAACGGACCCTCAAAACAAACATACACCTCCCCCCGAGCACGATCGTCCATGCGCACTCGATCGCCGTCCTTCTGTGCCTCAGTCTGCACCGACACCGCGACCGCCTCTCTAACCGCCACCACAGGACGTGCCTGCAACGATCCCACGTCCCTGGGGCCTTCCCAAACTACCGCAGGGGACACTTCCGTTACTACCGGCGCCGCGGCCCTATCCAGGCGCCCCACCAGCTCCCGTAAGCAACCCACTAACTCTGCCATACCCGCTCCGTCGCGCCCGCCCGCGCCACTACCGGCCCCCGATGCTATGCTAGCAGCCCCCCCGCCGACACCCGACATAAAAATCGCTGGATAAGACAATAATGGAGTTATACACTCACCGGGCTGCACAGGCGCTGTGTTCCCGTCAGCCGGACCATCCTGACCTCGACGATAGACGTCCAGTTCACCTTCCTCCAGTTCTTCTCTCGCCGACGACTGTCCCTCCCAACGACATCTTCGAAAAGGGGATGAGGACGCGCTGACCGATGGGCCGGCAACCTGCCGCCCGACCGCCGGGACCCAGACTTCCGACCGGACCTGTTGCCTCGACGTCGCTGCAGATCTAGTCGTCCGTCTAGACGATCCTGACGAAGCCTGCCCCCTGGCCGGAACATCACCATGCGGGGCGGCCGTACCTTGCTCTCGACATCTTCCATCTGATGGGGGAGGGGTGACAGGGAGCCCAGCCTGCGACTCCCTGCTTACCGCCGGACCCCGTCGCGGCCTGGGATTCCTGCCAGGACGCAGGGCCTGGGAAGGGGCGGTCCTCCCAGCTGCCTGGCCTGCAGCGTCCGGGATCGGGCTCCCTCTGCGACGCCGTGTCCGCGGGACTACCTCCGGACTAAGGCGCTCTGGAGGTCGGGACCGCCGAGAGGGACGGGTCGACACAGCCTGCATCGCCGTCACCCCTGCCACCGCTCTCTGCCTGCCCAGCGCAGGAGCGGTTGTTGCCGACTCCCCCCCCGCCGCCATAGCCATGCTCGTAGGGGGGCCGGGGGAGGGGAGCCTGTCCCTTGCAACGGACCCCGAACGCCGTGCCCGACGTGGCGAAACGGCGTCCGGGATCCGCGTTAATGCAGCCACGGTCTCCTCCAGCCATCCGGGACCGTGGTGCACAGCAGCGGCACGCAGCCGCTCTAAAATCAGGGCCTCTGCCATCACTAAAAACCGGGCAACGGGGAGCTTTGCTTACTGTGTGTTACTCCTCCCGCTGCTTCCGGCTCAATGCCGAGAAACAGCGGGAAGCGCAGTAACGGCCCCCCGTCCCCCTTAACTCCTCCCCGTCCCTCCTTCAGCTCCTTCAACTTTCCCTCACCTCGTAACATTAACCCTTTCCCTACCAGGACGGTCATGTCGGCTTCCCTTAAGCCTGCAGCTGCGTCCAGCCTCTTCTAGAACACACCTCTGACGCAGCCTGCCAGAGAGGAGCAGGAGAGCGCGCCACTGCGTGTGAGTGACTTGCTGCTGTACCCCAGAAGAGCAGGAGGACATAGGCAGGGGCGTAGCTAGGGGGGGGCAAGCGGGGCATGTGCCCCGGGCGCAGTTCGGAGGGGGCGCCAGCGCCACCTCCTCCTGCACTATAATTGTACCTGTGTCGCAAGGACACAGGTACAATTAGAAGCAATGAATGACCGGGCACGTTCCGTGCCCGGCCATTCAGCGCCTCTCCACGAATGAAGCGACTGGTACCTTTTGTACCAGTGACGCTTCCGTCGATGAAAGGCGCTGACTGACTGGCAGGGAAAGTCATCCTGCCCAGCCAATCAGCGCCTTTCATAGACGCTGTGTTCAACCCCCTGGAGACCTGCGCAGAAGAGAGCAGGTCTCCATGGCTGCCGGACGGCGTGGGAGCGGGAATAAGGTGAGTTTGAATATTTTTTTATTTTTTTTTAATTGCAATAGAAGTGTGCGGCTGTATCTGCGGGGGGGACTTTGTCTACACGGGGGACTTTATCTATGGGGGGTGTCTATCTACAGGGGGACTATATCTACAGGGCTGGGCTATATACAGGGGGACTATATCTGCTGGGCTATATATAGGGGGACTATATCTACAGGGGGACTATATCTACAGGGGGACTATATCTACAGGGGGGCTATATACAGGGGGACTATATCTACAGGGCTGGGCTATATACAGGGGGACTATATCTGCTGGGCTATATACAGGGGGACTATATATACAGGGGGGCTATATACAGGGGGACTATATCTACAGGGGGCTATATACAGGGGGACTATATCTACAGGGCTGGGCTATATACAGGGGGACTATATCTACAGGGGGACTATATCTACAGGGGCACTATATCTACAGGGGGGCTATATACAGGGGGACTATATCTACAGGGCTGGGCTATATACAGGGGGACTATATCTGCTGGGCTATATACAGGGGGACTATATCTACAGGGGGGCTATATACAGGGGGACTATATCTACAGGGGGCTATATACAGGGGGACTATATCTACAGGGCTGGGCTATATACAGGGGGACTATATCTACAGGGGGACTATATCTACAGGGGGACTATATCTACAGGGGGCTATATACAGGGGGACTATATCTACAGGGGGGCTATATACTGGAGTGGGCTGTCTATAGAGCACCATATACAGGGGTGGGCTGATTTCGGCAATTAACCCGATAAATGTGGTGCTCGATTGCGATCACCACATTTAGGGGGTTTGTAGCACATCAGCAGCCCCAATGCAATTGTGGGGGCTGCTGATGCTTGTGATGGCATCTGGAGACCAGGCAACGGCCTCTGCGTCTGCCATATATGGAAGCCTCTGGCTGGTCCTCGTAGACTTACTGTCAGAGTGACTGTGACGTTACACTGACAGTTGGAATACATTACACTACCTAGGTAGTGTAATGTATTCTAGCAGCGATCAAAGCTGCAGGTAAAAAAAATAAAGTGTAAAAAGTAAAAAAAAAGTTAATAAAAATGTTTTATAAAAGTGTAAAAATAAAAGTTTTTGTTTTCCTATAATAAGTCATTTATTATAGGGAAAAAATGAAAACTTGAAAAAAGTACACATATTTGGTATCACCGTGTTCGTAACAACCCAAACTATGAAACTATAATGTTCTTTTTTCTGCACGGTGAACGTCGCAAACAAAATAAACGGAAAACTATGTCAGAATTGCTATTTTTTGGTCACCACCCCTCCCAAGATATAGAATAAAAAGTGATCAAAAAGTCACATTTACCCCAAAATAGCACCAATAAAAACTACAACACGTCCCGCAAAAAACAAGACCACCCACAGCTTTTTTGACGAAAAAATAAAAAAGTTACGGCTCAGAATGGGGTGTCTCAGAAAATAAATTATTTTATAGAAACTTAATTTTATTGTGCAAACGCTGCAAAACTTAAAAAAAACTATACACATATGGTATCGCCGTAATCATACCGACTGGCAGAATAAAGTAAAATGTAATTTATTGCGCACGGTGAACGCTGTAATAAATAAAGAATTTAAAGCACCAAAATCGCTGTTTTTTGGTCACCTTAGCTCTAAAAAAGATCCTGTGGGGTCAAAATGCTCACTATACCCCTAGAAAATTCCTTGAGGGGTGTAGTTTCCAAAATAGGGTCACTTTGGGGGGTTTCCACTGTTTTGGTCCCTCCGGGGCGTTGCAAACTCGACATGGCACTGAAAACCAATCCAGCTAAATCTGCGCTCCAAAATCCAAAAGGCGCTCCTTCCCTCTTTAGCCCTGCTGTGGATCCAAACATCAGTGTGTGACCACATATGGGGTATTGCCATAATCAGAAGAAATTGCTTTACAAATGTTGGGGTGCTTTTTCTCCTTTATTCCTTGTAAAAATGAAAAAATTCTATGTTTCCACAGAAAAAAATGTGTTTTTCATCTTCACAGACTAATTCCACTAAATTCTGCAAAAAAACTGTGGGTTGAAAATGCTAACTATACCCCTAGAAAAATGCCTTGAGGGGTGTGGTTTCCAAGATGGGGTCACTTTTGGGGGGTTTCGACTGTTTAGGTACTACAAAACCTCTTCAACCTGACATGGTGCCTAAAATATATTTCTAAAAAAAGTAGGCCCCAAAATGCACTAGGTGTTTCTTTGCTTCTGAGGCCTGTGTTTCAGTCCATTAGGACACTAGGGCCACATGTTGGATATTACTAAAAACTGCAGAATCTGGGCAATAAATATTTCTCTGGTGAAACCGTCTGTATTACAGATTTTTTTTTAATACAAATGAATTTCGGCAAAAAAAAATGAAATGTGTAAATTTCACTTCTACTTTGCCTTAATTCCTGTGAAATGTCTAAAGAGTTAAAATACTTTCTGAATGTGGTTTTGAATACCTTAAGGGGTGCAGTTTTCAAAATGGGGTGATTTATGGGGACTTTCTAATATAGAAGGCCCTCAAAGTCACTTCAGAACTGAACTGGTCTCTGAAAAAATGGCCTATTGAAATTTTCTTGAAAATATGAGAAATTGCTGCTAAAGTTCTAAGCCTTGTAACGTCCTAGAAAAATAAAAGGACGTGAAAAAAAACAATGCAAAGATAAAGTAGACATATGGGGGATGTTAACTAGTAACTTTTTTGTGTGGTATTACTATCTGTTTTACAAGCAAATACATTTAAATATAGAACAATGCTAATTTTTGCTAAAATTTGAAGTTTTTCACAAATAAATATTGAATTTATCGACCACATCTTTTCACTAACATAAAGTACAATATGTCACGAGAAAACAATCTCAGAATGACTTGGATAGGCAAAAGCATTCCGGAGTTATTACCACATAAAGTGACACAACAAGGGGTTAAAAGTAGGCCAATGAACAGACGTAACCTGGGACCATGTGATGTAAACTAACTCAATGACAGCTTAAAGCTGTCACTGCTTAATTTACTGTCACAGACCCAGGAAGGTAAGTATGATAATGGTTTTGCCTTTTTACTTATTAGGCTGGATTCACACGAGGTCATTACGTCCGTAATTGACGGACGTATTTCGGCCGCAAGTCCCGGACCGAACACTGTGCAGGGAGCCGGGCTCCTAGCATCATAGTTATGTACGACGCTAGGAGTCCCTGCCTCGCTGCCAGACAACTGTCCCGTACTGTAATCATGTTTTCAGTACGGGACAGTTGTCCGGCAGCGAGGCAGGGACTCCTAGCATCGTACATAATTATGATGCTAGGAGCCCGGCTCCCTGCACTGTGTTCGGTCCGGGACTTGCGGCCGAAATACGTCCGTCAATTACGGACGTAATGACCTCGTGTGAATCCGGCCTTAGTGTTACTGTTAAATGTCGTTCTCACTGTCTTTCTGACCCACTAAAAAGTTAATATTGACCGCGTTTCCTTCAATATTCTTGATCAGTATTCAATAAGAGGAATACGAAAATTATACAAAAGATGGTTTGTTTATGGAGATATATTTAAAAAAAATCATATAATAGCAGAGATACATACATAGACAGATCCATATTGTAATATAACTTAGATCGTAATACAGAATACAGATATCATCTTACATAGTCATTGTATGGGACACTTGTCGTCTCCATCTTGCTTAGCCTGAGTGTGTGTCTTCATCATTGGTATCAGTGTATGTCCTTGGGCGTCTTCCTGGATGACCACCACTCCTAGATGACCACCCCTAGATGACCACCCCTAGATGACCACCCCTAGATGACCACCCCTAGATGACCACCACTCTGGGATATTTATGACAGAGATAGACAGAGTATACGTAGTTCGTACGGTTGAAAAAAAGACACATGTCCATCAAGTTGAACCAAGGGATGGGAAAAGGGAAGTAAACATTTTTTACACATAACAGCTTATATTTTTTTGTTTCAGGAATTTATCGAAGCCTTTTTTAAAGCCGTCTACTGTCCCTGCTGTGACCAGCTCCTGCGGTAGACTATTCCATAGATTCACAGTAAAGAAGGCTTGTCGCCTCTGCAGGTTGAACTTTTTTTTATAGGCGTGTCTTAACATTTAGGTGACATTTGTGCCTACATTTGGAAGACTTACAACTGTCATTACTCATGCATTGCCGGTACTTATATAGTTTTGCTTAAAGAGGCTCTGTCACCACATTATAAGTGGCCTATCTTGTACATAATGCGATCGGCGCTGTAATGTAGATTACAGCAGTGTTTTTTATTTAGAAAAACGATCATTTTTGATGGAGTTATGACCTATTTTAGCTTTATGCTAATGAGTTTCTTAATGGACAAATGGGCGTGTTTTACTTTTTGACCAAGAGAGCGTTGTGGAGAGAAGTGTATGACGCTGACCAATCAACTGAACAATCTGCGTCATACACTTCTCTCCATTCATTTACACAGCACATAGCGATATAGCTATATCGCTATGTGCAGCCACATACACACACACACTAACGTTACTCAAGTGTCCTGACAGTGAATATACATTACCTTCAGCCAGATAACCAATTTGTACACATGCAGCAATAGTATGAACGCCAATTCAGTAAAGACAATATATATATCTCTTTTAAATGTAACAGTCTAATGACTAGAGATGAGCGAACTTATGAAAAGTTCGGTTCGGCAGGTTCGCCGAATTTCATGAAAAAGTTTGATTCGGAACGAACTAGTTCTGACCGTAACCTGTAATACAAGAAAGCCCCTAAAAATCGTGTATAACACTGTTTAAAAGCCCTAGAAGCCCTGTATAACACTCTTAGGTCACCCATGAGTGTATCCAAGTACTTTTGAGCTGTCTTTAAGGCAAAGTTAGTGTCAAAGTTACGCCAACATGTATGGCTATAGGAAAACGGATGGGACACGGTGGTAACTAACAGAAACCACTGCACTTGTGCATGTTGTATGCTTAATGCAATGTTAAAAAAGGTACCAAAATTAATCATTTTTGGCGGAAGATGCCTGACAGGGTTCATACATATAAGGTGGTAAAAGAAGAAGCAATGGCTTTTGACAAGCCCTCCAAAAAGTTACCCTTTTTATTGGCAGATGCCTGTCGGGGTTCATCCATACATGGATGTAATGTAAAAGCAACTAGCAATGGCTTTTGACAAGCCCTCCAAAAATGTACCCTTTTTATTGGCAGATGCCTGTCGGGGTTCATCCATACATGGATGTAATGTAAAAGCAACTAGCAATGGCTTTTCACAAGCCCTCCAAAAATGTACCCTTTTTATTGGCAGATGCCTGCCGTGGTTCATCCATACATGGATGTAATGTAAAAGCAACAAGCAATGGCTTTTCACAAGCCCTCCAAAAATTTACCCTTTTTATTGGCAGATGCCTGCCGGGGTTCATCCATACATGGATGTAAAAGCAACAAGCAATGGCTTTTCACAAGCCCTCCAAAAATGTACCCTTTTTATTGGCAGATGCCTGCCGGGGTTCATCCATACATGGATGTAAAAGCAACAAGCAATGGCTTTTCACAAGCCCTCCAAAAATGTACCCTTTTTATTGGCAGATGCCTGCCGGGGTTCATCCATACATGGATGTAAAAGCAACAAGCAATGGCTTTTGACAAGCCCTCCAGGCCTGCTTGTAGCAGACGGGCGGCAGTGGAGGTGTATTGGTGGTAGTAGAGATAGCCAACACAGACAGCAAGGGTGGTGGTAGTAGTAGTAGCAGCACATTAAAAAAAGAGACTGGACGACAGTGACAGGACAAAGCCCTGTGGTGGGGCAGGCCTCAGGCCTGCTTGTAGCAGACGGGCGGCACTGGAGGTGTATTGGTGGTAGTAGAGGTAGCCAACACAGACAGCAAGGGTGGTGGTAGTAGTAGTAGCAGCACATTAAAAAAAGAGACTGGACGACAGTTACAGGACAAAGCCCTGTGGTGGGGCAGGCCTCAGGCCTGCTTGTAGCAGACGGGCGGCACTGGAGGTGTATTGGTGGTAGTAGAGGTAGCCAACACAGACAGCAAGGGTGGTAGACTGGTAGTAGTAGTAGCAGCAGCACATTAAAAAAAGAAACTGGACGACAGTCACAGGACAAAGCCCTGTGGTGGGGCAGGCCTCAGGCCTGCTTGTAGCAGACGGGCGGCACTGGAGGTGTATTGGTGGTAGTAGAGGTAGCCAACACAGACAGCAAGGGTGGTGGTAGTAGTAGTAGCAGCACATTAAAAAAAAGAAACTGGACGACAGTCACAGGACAAAGCCCTGTGGTGGGGCAGGCCTCAGGCCTGCTTGTAGCAGACGGGCGGCACTGGAGGTGTATTGGTGGTAGTAGAGGTAGCCAACACAGACAGCAAGGGTGGTGGTAGTAGTAGTAGCAGCACATTAAAAAAAGAGACTGGACGACAGTCAACGGACAAAGCCCTGTGGTGGGGCAGGCCTCAGGCCTGCTAGTAGCAGACGGGCGGCAGTGGAGGTCTATTGGTTGTAGTAGAGGTAGCCAACACAGACAGCAAGGGTGGTGGTGGTAGTAGTAGTAGCAGCACATTAAAAAAAGAGACTGGACGACAGTCACAGGACAAAGCCCTGTGGTGGGGCAGGCCTCAGGCCTGCTTGTAGCAGACGGGCGGCACTGGAGGTGTATTGGTGGTAGTAGAGGTAGCCAACACAGACAGCAAGGGTGGTAGACTGGTAGTAGTAGTAGCAGCACATTAAAAAAAGAGACTGGACGACAGTCACAGGACAATGCCCTGTGGTGGGGCAGGCCTCAGGCCTGCTTGTAGCAGACGGGCGGCACTGGAGGTGTATTGGTGGTAGTAGAGGTAGCAAACACAGACAGCAAGGGTGGTGGTAGTAGTAGTAGCAGCACATTAAAAAAAGAGACTGGACGACAGTCACAGGACAAAGCCCTGTGGTGGGGCAGGCCTCAGGCCTGCTTGTAGCAGACGGGCGGCAGTGGAGGTGTATTGGTGGTAGTAGAGGTAGCCAACACAGACAGCAAGGGTGGTAGACTGATAGTAGTAGTAGCAGCACATTAAAAAAAGAGACTGGACGACAGTCACAGGACAAAGCCCTGTGGTGGGGCAGGCCTGCTTGTAGCAGACGGCACTGGGGTTGGATTGGTGGTAGAAGTAGTAGCAGCACCAACAGCGGCACATTAAAAAAAGAGTGGACAGGACATAATCCCGTAGTAGCAGGCGGCAGTTGCAGGTGGCAGCGGCAGCAGCAGCAGCAATGTCAGATCTAATCAGTTGCATCAGGCACAGGGGTTTTAAAATACTCACCGATCCACGCTTGATTCATTTTCAGAAACGTGAGATTTTCCAAGCTGTTGGCGGACAATCTTGTTCGCTTAGGGGTGACGAAGCCCCTGCCGCGCTGAATACCCTCTCTGACGCTACACTGGAGGGTGGACAAGACAGTACACCCATGGCAAACTGGGCCAGTTCTTGCCAATGATCCAATCTGCTGACCCAGAAGTCCATGGGGTCTGGGATCAGCATTTCTGATGGAGAAAGGGCACAGTCCAGGTACGAGTGAACCTGGTTGTTTAGGTGCTTCACCTGGTGATGGTGAACATCCCTTTGGTGACTACGATGTGTGTCAGGTCAGGGTATTGGATGTAAAAATGTTGTCATCATATTTTTCAAACTGAATTGGCTGCTGCTGCTGCCGCCGCTGCCGCCGCTACCGCCGCTGCCGCCTGTTGCAGAGGTAGCTCTGCCAGAGGCGGTGGAACGATGAGACAGTGGCGAGCGGAGAGTGGCCCCCCGGTCAGACATGCTTGCAGCAGGTGTTTGCCATTTGAAAGCCGTGACAAGCTGGCTGCATAGCTTCTCTCGATAATAAGCCAATTTTGCCTCCCTCTCGGAAGGCGCAAAAAACTCCCCCATTCTGGCTTTATACCGAGGGTCTAAAAGTGTGGCTATCCAGTACTCATCTCTTTGCTTCATGCTAACAATACTACAGTCAGCGCGCAAGTAACGAAGCATACAGCTCGCCATCCTGGCCAGCGTTTCAGAGGGCCCGGTTGGTTCCATCTCCGCCCCATACTGCCATGGTTGTCCATCATCAAGGTCGTCGTCAGACTCGTCATCACCACCATCACTGTCATGTTGTGCGGCTGCCTCGTCCCCTATCCCTTCCTGTGATTCCATCTCCAAATCCAGCTCCTCTTCAGGTCCTGTTTCCTCATCCTCATCCTCCTCCTCAACATCCATAGCCAGATGTGATCCTTCCTCCATCCTTTGCTGAATCATCGCTGTGAGCGTTTGCTCCATAATGAATATCAGCGGCATAACATCGTTCATTCCGCTAGCGTCACGGCTCACCAATCGTGTGGCCTCTTCAAAGGGCCTCAAAACGCGACATGCGTCTCTAACCAGCTGCCAGTGCCTGAGCTCGAAATTACACTGGCTCCAAACGCTGCCCGTCTGCTGCATCAGGAAATCATTCACGGCTTTCTGCTGTTCGTACAGACGGTCCAACATGTGTAGAGTGTAATTCCAGCGTGTTGGAACGTCGCAAATCAGGTTGTGTTCTGGGAGATTGTTTTGACGCTGCAAGTCCAGGAGGGCGTGCTTAAATGCATACGAACGTCTAAAGCGAATGCAAACCCTCCTGGACATGGCCAGCACACCCTTCAAACCAAGATATGACTTCAAGAAGCGTGTTATGACCAAATTGATCACATGTGCCATGCAAGGAGCGTGTGTCAGGTGACCTAGACGCAGTGCAGCCACAACGTTCTTCCCATTATCAGAGACAACATTGCCCAGTGTGAGTTTCAGAGGAGACAGCCAGCGTGCGATTTCCTCCTTGATGCACAGCAGCAGCTCCTGCCCTGTGTGGCTTTTCTCGCCCAGGCTCAGCAGGTGTAAGACAGCGTTGTGGCGCTTCACCTCGCACCTATGAAAAGAGGAGGGAGGAGGAGTGGAAGATACGCTGTGTCCTGTCGGGGACGGGAAGACCTCCAAGGAGGAAGGCAAGGAGGAGGAGTAGGAGGATGGTAGGCGCCTGGTGTCGAGTTGAACCAGAAAGATACAAGCGTGGAGGTGGTAATGCCTGGCATTGCTGCGGTGGTGCATCGGACTGCAAAATATTGACCCAGTGGGCCGTGAAAGACATGTACTGTCCCTGCCCATAGTTGCTGCTCCACGTGTCGACAGTGGCATGTACCCTGCTGCACACGGATAATTGCAAGGACTGGCACACCTTTTCCTCCACATGCTTGTGCAAGGCAGGGACAGCTGTTTTGGAGAAGTAATGTCGGCTAGGTATTCGCCACCTAGGCTGAGCGCACGCCATCAATAGCTTGAAGCCGGCGGAGTCGACCAGGTGGTACGGCAGCGACTGCACCACCAACAACTTAGCCAGGTGTGAATTAAGCCGCACGACAAGTGGATGACTGGGTATATATTGTTGCTTATTGGACAACGATTCCGTAATGGATAACTGACGGGACGTAGGAGGAGCACTAGATGACAGTGATGATGAAGGTGACAACGACATGGTGGATAAGGCCTGGCTACTACTTAGATGACAGGGACTCGGAGCAGCAGCAGCGGCAGAGGGGTCTTCATTAGATGTACATGATGATGGTGGGGCATGTCGATTGTCCCACATGGCCTTGTGATGCCGCTCCATGTGTTTACGTAGAGCGGTAGTTCCTACATTGCTGCCCTGCCCACGCCTTACTTTCTGCTTGCAGATACGGTACTGTGCCATGTTTTCGTCTTCCGGGAAGGTACAGAAAAATTGCCACACGGCAGAGTACCGTAAAGAGGTAGTACCACGTCCACCACCAACACCACCACCACCCGAGCTTGCCCCTTGTCTGGCAGGCTTTTTTCGGGAGCCTACACCAGCATCAGTGTCGCCGTCACCGGCTCCTGAGCTGACCCTACCGCTGCAACGTTTTGCATATTTACTTCTGCCCCTACCTCGGCTTGGCTGTTTATCACGGCCAGTGCCGCCACTACTACCCTCCTCCTCTGACGCCGTCATCACCTCGTCATCTGGTTCCCACGTCCTGTCTAAAACAACATCATCATCATAGCCTTCCTCATCATCCTCGCCACTTCTGTCACTGTGTTGTGAATGTGATGTGACATCATGGCGGGCTCCATGCCCCCCCTCATTACTGCGTCTGCCACCACGGCTACCACCACCAACACCCCCACTACCACAGCTATGCGTCTGACACCGCTTCCACCTCCACCACCGCCGCAACACACTCCGTTGGCTGACTCGCGGAAAACAAATCATCATCATCACTATGTTGTTCAGTATCTTCCTTCGCACCCGAGGAGATGTCTCTTAGGACTCTAAGGAAAGATGGCTTCCCGCTAGGAAGGGGGAGCGAAGACATAGATGATGGAATGGAAACGCTAGAAATACCTATATTACTACTGTCACTGTGCCAAGGAACTGTAGAGGATCTGGAATCCAACGAAACCTGGCTTGAAGCCAGATCGTCAGAGTCTTCCTGCTGAGATGACCGCGAGCCAGCCAACAAGTCCACAATGGCCGTATTGTCTAAAGTAACCCGCCCACCGGAGGAGATGGACAAGTCTGGCTTGCTGATACTGCTACTACTACCAGCAGGCACATTGCTTCTGCTACTAGTGAAACTGGGCACATGTCTTGTGCCACAAATGCTGGTACTGGGTCTGGCACCAACAGATCCAACATTTGGACTGGAAGAAGAGACGGCATGGGTATTTTTTCCTCTACCCCGTCCTTTCACAACCTTTTTTTTACCAGACATTTCACTGCTGGTGTTATGGCAGGAAGGAGGTGAAGGGAACAAGTGAGCCCTAATCTACCCACCGCCCTGTCCCTGCCTACTTGCAATGACCCGCCCTAGGCGACGGGGTACAACTTGGCGGCGGTCCCTACGCTGACTAAGTGCAAGGGGATACAAACAGGGAACAAGCAAGGGAAGGGGCAGTAGCCCACGGAACACCGTGAGGAAATGGAGTGGTGAACGAGCCAGTCAGGATCAGGATGTAGTGGAGTATACAAACGCAGAGCACGGAGCAGGAAGCAAGCCAGGGGCAGAGCGAAGCAGGATAAGCGGGAACTGAAGCAAGGCAGAAGCAGGCTGGAGCAAGGCAGCAGTGGGGCCAGGAATCCAAGAAGAACTTGCCAGTGGCAGACCGGCCAGCAAACGAGACCTGAAAGGGAAGCAAAATTTTATTGCGTTTCATATTAACGGGAAATACCTGTGCGCCCAAGTGACCTCCCCGATGATCACTTAGGCGCGGAAGTTTTCTGGCTACTTATTCTTGCGCCTGGGACAGGTGTTCAGTAGATGCTTGGCAGATCCTTTACAGTTGGAGTGCAGCAAGTTGAATCAAAACCCGGGGGATAAGCCCCTTCTAAAAGCGTATTCACACTGACACTGGCTTGGCAAATGGCAATGAATGAGAATTTCTATCAGCCACGCCGCTGTGCACTCAGGGAATTCTGGGCGTTGTAGTACTACGTCTACTACAAAGGCTGCCTGTATTGCAAGTTGGATTGTTATTTGTTTGTTATGTTAACGGCCGGGGATGAGCACCTTCTAAAAGCGTATTCACACACTGACACTGGCTTGGCAAATGGCAATGAATGAGAATTTCTATCAGCCACACCTTTAATTTCGTTGGATCGCAAAAATGATGTGTTTTCAAATGTCGTGGTATCGGTTTTAGGGTTTCCACGGCTTCCTCATTGGCTGCTCGTCTAATGTCAGACATATGCTCCCTCACCTGCACCTTTAATTCCCTTGAAGTGAGACCAACGTATACTTTAGGGCATGGGCACGTTGCATAATACACCACTGCTTTCGTGGTGCATGATATTGAATGTGTTATGGTGTATATTTTCGTACCTCTCACATTGGGAAACGTTGTTGTTCTCTCAATGTTGGGACATGCCACACAACGCCCACACGGGGAACACTCCCATTTTGCGCCCTTTGTCCCAAAAGGATGTTTTCTTGTAATCGGATCGTAGTTACTCCTCACCAAATGATCTTTCAGATTTTTCGAGCGTCTTGCTGTGATACTAGGGAACCTAGTCACATAATTGATAAGAATTGGGTCCGTGAGTAAAATTGGCCAGTACCTCTTACAAATTTCCCTCATTTGTGGCCACCTCGAGTGATAGTTAGTTATAAACCTCACCTTTTGTCTGTATGTCTTTTTTCCTTTTTGTAAACAGGAGGTCATCTCTATTTGTATGCTTAGACCTGTAATACGCTTTTTTAATGGACCGCATACTATAGCCTTGATCGATAAAGCGATTTTTTTAGATCCTTGGCGTGTTCCTCAAAAAGTGTGTCGGAGGAACATATCCTCAGAAATTGCCAGATAGGGATCGCCTGTAAGGTCTGTGGTGGATGGGAAGACGAAAAATGCAATAGAGAATTAACAGAGGTCTCCTTGCGATACACATTACTCTGCAAGAATCCATCAGCATCTTTAGTTAACTTAATGTCTAGAAAATCCATGCATTGATTGTTAGATTTGTACGTAAATTTGAGATTAAACTGGTTGTTATTCAGATCCGACATAAAATTATCTAACTCTAATGATGTACCCTTCCAGATGACCAGGATGTCATCAATGTACCGTGCCCAAAACAGGATCCGGTCCATTGAATCATCCTGGCCATTTGTCAATAGGTCTCTCTCCCACAGTCCAAGGAACAAGTTGGCATATGAGGGTGCACAAGCAGCCCCCATCGCCGTTCCCTGGAGCTGTAGGTAGAAATTCCCATTCAAGGTAAAAAAATTGTACGGCAGAGTATATTCCAATAACTCAGCAAGAAAATCACGCATGGATTTTTCCAGATGAGATGTGGAGAGAGAGAATTTGGTGGCCCCAATCCCATCAGCATGCCTGATACTGGTATAGAGGGACTCCACATCAATCGCAACTAATAGCATGTCATCATCAATGCTGATGCCGCTAACCTTCTGGAGAAGATCTGCGGAATCACGGATATATGAGGGTAGGTTTATGACCAAATCTTTTAGGTGGTAATCAATGTATTTGCAACACTTCTCTGTAATGCTGCCCCTACCTGAGATTATTGGTCTTCCTGGTGGTATTGTGTCATTCTTATGCACTTTTGGGAGTAAGTACAACGTGGGGATAATAGGTTCAACAGTTGTGAGTGCGGTTAGCAATTCCTTATCAATAACATCTTCCTGTAAGGCCTTTGATAATATCTGCTGCAGTATAGATCTAAAAGAGGATGAAGGATTAAATGTCAATTTTTTATAACACTGCTTATCACGTAATTGTCTGTAGGCTTCAGCCTCGTACATGTGGCAAGGCCATACAACCACATTACCGCCTTTATCGGCAGCCTTAAACACGACATCCTTCATTTTTTGTAATTTATTTAAGCTTTCCCGTTGTATTGTGGTTAAATTGTCATGTCTAATGCTACCGGGAATATTTTGGTATTCTCGTGTAACCGCCTTAACAAATGAATCTACAGCGGGGCACAGACTGAGTGGAGGGAATTTCTTTGATTTCGTGCGGATACATAATGGAATTTTACCTGATACATTGGTATCTTGTTCTTCCAACAAATCCTCAAGGACCCCTAAGGCTTGTTGTTCCTCTGTAGTAGGAAATATATCCGCATGGTTGGATTTATGGAACCATTTTTTATGTATGAGTGACCGACCAAACATATTAAGATCTTTTACTGCAGAGAAAATATCGAAACAATTACAGGGTGAGAAAGTGAGGCCTTTTTCAATGACCTCTATATCTATTTCTGAAAAAATATGTGTGGATAAATTAATCACCTTTAGGCGATGAGTAGGGTCTTGCGTGTCTGGTCTTCTCTTGTTTGCCATTTGTCTCTGCGTAAGTTTTCTTTTAGGACGCAGACCAGATGATTGATTAAATCGTGAAAATGTATTTTCTGTTTCGCTCAGAGAGGAGATAGATGATACTGATGGTGTGCGACTCCGTCCACCCATTATTTTATTTCTCCTCCATCTGTATACCCGATTTTGCTGGAAATCTCCGACATCCCTAGTAAACTTTTTTGATTTTGTTGCTTGAATTTAATTCTAACTTTCGGAGAATTGAGATTCAAGACTTTGTCTAAATTTGGACATACTGTCTATAGACATAAGTGCAATCAACTGGGATTGGATATCTTCAATTTCTGCATCCAACAAGGCAAGTGTATCTTGATTGAGCTCAACCAAAAGTTCCATGAACTTTTTGGAGCCACTGCTACAAACATCTTCCCACCTGGTGATGAAAGTTTCATCATTAATTGGGAATGAGGGAAAAATTTGGATCCTAAGACCTCTTGGAATGAGACATCTCTGAATGTAATTTTCCAAAAATACTTTATTCCACCAGACCTTCATACGTCGGTGGAGTAGATTTTTGTATCTATGCTGGAGTTCGCTCACACTCTCAGAACCACTAAAACCAGACACTGTTGACTCATCCTTAAAAACTTGATCCATCAAGGATCGCCAGGCGCCATCTCTGGCTTTGTAGTCCATGGGACCCACGGTACCTGATTCTGTGTAAAACACAGAAAACAATTAGTATAGATAACCAATTTGTACACATGCAGCAATAGTATGAACTCCAATTCAGTAAAGACAATATATATATCTCTTTTAAATGTAGCAGTCTGACATATATGTAACCAAAACTATAAAGAAATGGAAGATTATACGCATAACCCAAATGTAACCTGGTACTCTGACCATACGTATACAGAACAACCTATAGAGGAAGAGGTCAAGTACAACTCACATAATAAGTAATAGAAAAAACTTCTTTATTGGTAAACAAAGACACAAACAATTAAAAATGAGTCATACAATGTATAAAAGGCGTCAGCCCATACAGGATACATGAAATGGTATTGGGACATAAACATATATAAAAAGGGACCCAAGATTGGATGCTGATATTAGTAGTAGGCTGGATACATATAACATGTAGAGAACAATATATTTATAAAGTGCTGGTGTGCAAGAGTAGTATGCTTCCTGTGTGGAAGACACCATGTACTAGTGTCAATATATGTCAAGTAAAGCAAGAAAATATAAAGGGCTCATATGTACAGAGTGCAGCCTAAATATAGTAAACAAGCAGCCACAAGAGTCAGATAACAAGGATGATAGTACGTACCCGGATTCATGTCACCACATGGGGGAGACGCCAGACCCGACGCGCGTTTCGGCGAATGCCTTCGTCCGTGGTGGCGCCTTCCCAGCGGGACCTTCACTTATATATTGCCGTGATCAGGTATAATTCACATCAGTGGAGTCAGTGAGAGAGGTCTGCTGGCGACAAGCCGGGGGTAGCAAGATGGCTGCTGCCCCACTTCCGGAACCGAGTCATCGAAGCGGACGTGAGCCAGCGGTGTCTGACAGCGCCGCCCACGTCCAGCTACGATTGGAGACTCGGCCGAGAGTGCGCAAGCCACTCCTCCACCCCTAGCCAGCGCACACCCCTCTCCCCCTGTGCCACCGAAAGAAAACACAGATCGGAAACAAATGCTAGTATTAAAGATAAATGTGTATATATACATATGAGATGACTGGGGGCAATTTGAGGAAGTATATACTTATTTGGAAAGGTGCAGTATATATAGATGCACATTGTCAGCGAAGAGAAAAGAAAAAAGAAGAAAAAGGGGGAAAAAGAAAAATACGTAATCGCATGTGATAATAAGGTAAGTGAATGAATGAAGACGGTCCATAAACAAAGAATAATAAAGAAGATACACAGTGTGTGCAATAAGGGACCGATAAAAAAGAAAAAAAGGGAAGACAAATAATTAAATAAGTGAAGAAAAAGTGAAAGAAGAGAAAATAAGAGAACAATACTAGTAAATGGTAATAATTAACGGAAAAATACAAAAATATATATATATATATGTCTACAGTGTAATTGATATACAATATAAAATTACAAATATATACAAAATTTATTAAGTGCATAATCGATAATAAATACATTAACCCCTTAAGGACACAGCCTGTATTGGCCTTGTGGCACAGCCGATTTTTGCAAATCTGACATGTGTCAATTTATGTGGTAATAACTCTGGAATGATTTTGCCTATCCAAGCGATTCTGAGATTGTTTTCTCGTGACATGTTGTACTTTATGATACTGAAAAAATTTTGTCGTTAAATTCAATATTTATTTGTAAAAAACACCAAAATTTAGAGAAAATTTGCAAAAATCTGCATTTTTCTAAATTGTAATGTATCTGCTTGTAAAACAGATCGTAATACCACACAAAATATTTACTGGTTAACATTTCCCATATGTCTACTTTATGTTTGCATCATTTTTTGAACATTCTTTTATTTTTCTAGGACGTTACAAGGCTTATAAATTTAGCATCAATTTCTCACATTTTCAAGAAAATTTCAAAAGGCGATTTTTTCAGGGACCAGTTCAGTTCTGAAGTGTCTTTGAGGGCCTTATATATTAGAAACCCCCTATAAAACACCCCATTTTAAAAACTGCACCCCTCAAAGTATTCAAAACCACATTCAGAATTTTTTTAACCCTTTAGGCATTTCACAGGAAATAAAGCAAAGTAGAGGTGAAATTTACAAATTTCAATTTTTTTTTTTACTAAATTCATTTGTAATACAGTTTTTTCTGTAACACAGAAGGTTTTACCCAAGAAATGCAACTCAATATTTATTGCCCAGATTCTGCAATTTTTAGAAATATCCCACATGTGGCCCTAGTGTGGTAATGGACTGAAATACCGGCCTCAGAAGCAAAGGAGCACCTGGTGGATTTTGGGGCCTCTATTTTATTAGAATATATTTTAGGCACCATGTCAGGTTTGAAGAGGTCTTGTGGTGCCAAAACAGTGGAAACCCCCCAATAGTGACCCCATTTTGGAAACTACACCCCTCAAGGAATTTTTCAAGAGGTATAGTTAGCATTTTTAGCCCACAGGTTTTTTGCTAAATTTATTGGAACTGGTCTGTGAAAATGAAAATCTACTTTTTTTCTGAAAAAACATACGATGTTTTAGATTTTGCAAGGAATAAAGGAGAAAAAGCACCCAAACATTTGTAAAGCAATGTCTCCCGATTACGGCAATACCCCATATGTGGTAATAAACTGCTGTTTGGACCCACGGCAGGGCTCAGAAGGGAACGAGGGCTATTTGGATTTTGGAGCGCAGATTTTGCTGGAATGGTTTTCGGTGCCATGTCGTGTTTGCAAAGCCCTGGAGGGACCATAACAGTGGAAACTCCCCAATAGTGACCCCATTTTGGAAACTACACCCCTCAAGGAATTTTTCAAGAGGTATAGTTAGCATTTTTAGCCCACAGGTTTTTTGCTAAATTTATTGGAACTGGTCTGTGAAAATGAAAATCTACTTTTTTTCTGAAAAAACATACGATGTTTTAGATTTTGCAAGGAATAAAGGAGAAAAAGCACCCAAACATTTGTAAAGCAATGTCTCCCGATTACGGCAATACCCCATATGTGGTAATAAACTGCTGTTTGAACCCACGGCAGGGCTCAGAAGGGAACGAGGGCCATTTGGATTTTGGAGCGCAAATTTTGCTGCATTGGTTTTCGGTGCCATGTCGTGTTTGCAAAGCCCTGGAGGGACCATAACAGTGGAAACTCCCCAAAAGTGACCCCATTTTGGAAACGACACCCCTCAAGGAATTTTTCTAGGGGTATAGTTAGCATTTTGACCCTACACAGTTTTTGTTGAACTTATGGGAATTGAAGATCTAAAATTTTTTCTAATAAAATGTCGTTTTAGCTCAGATTTTTTCATTTTTACAATAGATAAAGGAAAAAAAACACCCCAATATTTGTAAAGCAAACTGTTCTGAGCACAGCAATACCCCATATGTGGTAATAAACTGCTGTTTGGACACTGGGCAAGGCTTAGAAAGGACGGAACGCCATTTGACTTTTGGAGCTCAAGTTTTGCTGGAATGGTTTGCGGCCCCATGTCACATTTGCAAAGCCACTGAGGGGCCAAAATAGTGCAAACTCGGCAAAAGTGACCCCATTTGGGAAACTATACCCCTCGTGGAATTTATCTAGCGGTACAGTGAGCATTTTGACCCCACAGTTTTTTTGCTGAATTATTGGAATTATGCAGTGAAAATGAAAATCTACATTCTTTCCACTAAAATGTTGAATTTTTTTCATTTTCACAAGGAATAAAGGAGAAAAAGCGCCCCAACAATTGTAAACCAATTTCTCCCGAGTACGGTAATACCCCACATGTGGTCATAAACTGCTGCTTGGATACACCACAGGGCTCAGAATGGCAGGAGTGCTACTTGGCATGTAGATTTTGGTTGATTGTTTTTTGGGCGCCATGTCGCATTTGCAGAGCCCCTGAGGTACCCGTACAGTAGAAACCCCTGAGATGTGACTCCATTTTTGAAACTATACCCCTCAGGGTAATCATCTAGGGGTGTACTGAGCATTTTGATCCCACAGGTGTTTCATAGAGTGTATTAGAATGAGGCAGTATGAAAATGAAAAATAATTTTTTTTCCCCAAAAATATGTAGTTTTGCACCCAATTTTTTTTCCACAAGGGGTAATATTAGAAAAAACACATAATTTGTTACCCAATTTCTCCCGAGTACGGCAATACCCCATGTGTGGCCCTAAACTGCTGTTTGGGCACATGGCAGAGCTCAAAATGGAAGGAGTGCCATGTGGCTTTTAGAGCACAGATTTTGCTGGACTGGTGTATGGGCGCCATGTCGCATTTGCAGAGCGTTCTTAGGTACCAGAGTAGAGTGTAAAACCCTGAGAAGTGACCCCATTTTGTAAACTACACCCCTCAAGGCATTTATCATTTGCCTGGATATATGACAGGGCTTAGGCGTGAAAGGCGCATGTGAGGCCTATTTTGGTGATGTTCGCAGCATTAGCCCACAATGGCAGGGCTCTGTGGTCAAATAGTAAAACAAACCCCCAAGTAGTGACCCCCATTTTGGAAACTGCACCCCTGAAGGCATTTTATTAACGGGTGTAGTGAGCATTTTGACCACACAGGTTTTTTTTTTCTATAATAAATGAATGCTCAGTGGATGGTGCAAAGTGAAAATTGCAAATTTCCACAGGTATATGCCATTTTAGTGCACAATATTTTGTGCCCAGTTCATGCCACTGAAGACAAATACCTCAAACTGTTAAGCGGGTTCTCCCGGGTATGGCGATGCCATATATGTGGACGTAAACTGCCCATTGGGCAAGCTGTGGGGCTCAGTAGGGAGAGGCGCCATTTGGCTTTTGGAGCGCAGATTTTGCTTAGTGGCAGTTTTGTTTGGGGTTTTGCTGGTATTTCAGTTTATGATGTGGGGGCACATGTAATCTGTGTGGAGTACATCAGGGGCATAATAAGAGGGTGTAATAATGGGGTAAATAAATAATAATCCGCAGATATGTGGCCGGTGTCGCACTGATAAATGGTGCCAGATCTTATCCGCTTTTGGACACTGCACATTTTGCATTGCCATATTCTGAGAGCCCGAACGTTTTTTTTTTTCTCCACCGGAGCCGTGTGAGGGCTTATTTGTTGCGGGACAATCTGTAGTTTTCATTGGTACCATTTTGGGGTACATGCAATTTTTTTGATCACTTTGTATTTAATTTTTTTGGCAAGCAAGGTGACACAAAAACCTGAAATTCTGATGTTTTTTATAATTTATTTTTTACGGCGTTCGCCATGCGATATTAATGACAATTTTACTTTATTCTGCGGGTCGGCACGATTACGGCGATACCAGATGTATATAGTTTCTCTTATGCTTTGCAGCGTCTGCACGATAAAGTCACTTGTTTTAAATTTATTTTTTGTGTCACCAGATCCTGAGAGCCATAACTTTTTTTTATTTTTCCGTCAAAAAAGCTGCGGGAGGGCTTGTTTTTTGCGGGACGGGCTTCAGTTTTTAATGGTATCATTTTGGGGTACATGCAACTTTTAGATCCCTTTTTTTATTCTGTTTTGCGAGGGGTAGTGACTAACAAACAGCAATTCTGGAATAGTTTTTTATTAAAAAAATTTACGGTGTTCACCGTACGGGTAAAATAGCGTGATATTTTTATCGTTTGGGTCGTTACGGACGCGGTGATACCACATATGTGTACTTTTTTTTATGTTTTTCTGTTTTTCCTATAATAAAAGACTTATTATAGGAAAAAAGGCTGTTAATGTTTTTTGCAACTTATTTTTTTCATGAAACTTATTTTCTTTTACTTTTTTACAACATTTTTATTAACTTGTTTTACCTTTTTTTTGTGTCCCACTAGGGAACTTGAAGGCATGAAGCCCTGATCGCTATTCTAATACACTGCACTACCTACATAGTGCAGTGTATTAGAGCTGTCAGCTATTCACTGACAGCAAGCCTATTAGGCTTCGCCTCCCGGCGGGGCCTAATAGGCTTCCGTACTAGGAAGCGATTGTTAGGCTATGGTTTCCATAGCAACCATCGGAACACCCGCGTGTGCCGATGGTTGTCATTAGCAACCATAGCGTGCGGTCTAATCACTTAGATGCAGCGATAGCTGCATCTAAGGGGTTAATCGGCCGGATCGGAGCCTAGCTCCGGTCCTGGCCGTTGCAGAGGGGTGCCGGACATCTGATTACCGGCGGTGATAGCGCTGGCTCAAGCTGAGCCAGCGCCATCACATACCCTACGTCATGGAGCTGTGATTGGTCAGTCTGCTTTGACTGACCAATCACAGCGATCGCCGGCAGGAGACCGCTGTGAATGGTCCCCTGCCGTCTTACTGTGCCGGTCAACTGTCATAAACAGTTGACGGCACAGTTCTGTCACCTTGTCATTTGACAGGGTGACAGTTTTTAGCCAGGACGCACCGGTACGTCCCTGTGGCTTAAAGCACTTCAATCCAGGACGTACCGGTGCGTCCTGGTGCACTAAGGGGTTAATAAAAAGTATGCAATAGTAAATAACAAATATATGGATATTCACATAAATATAAATTGATATACAATAAAATTAATAATGATATATGCCAGATTATTGAGTGGATAATAGTTGCAAATACATTAGTGATAAAGGAGATCGTTGGCACCCAATAAGACTGGGATGGAAAACTCCTTTCCTTTTTTAGGGGAGACCCCGGATTCTTCCATACCGGCAGGAAGCGTACCAGGAGAGGGGGCAGAAGGCACGGTTTGCGGTCTAAACCAGAGAGTGAACAGGCCCAGACAACAGATGAGGAGAGGTCCAATGGAGTTGAGGAAACGATAATTGTCAATATCTCCTCCAAGGTATTGACTGATGCTCAATCTTCACTTTTAAATAAGGGTTTGTCATTTTGTCCTGCTGCATTCACTGATTGGTTTCTGATTGAAAAAGATTTGTTTCGCTTTTTTAGGTCCATTAAATTAAAATGGTGGTTCTCTGAGAAGCTTTTGGATAGGCCTATTAGGAGCTCTGAATTGAATCTTAAACGTGTGGGTCTTTTTAAAGGGAGTAATTTTACACCCTCATCTAGTATGCCGGCTATTGAGGCATTTATCACTGCTGTCAGGAATGACATCGAGGCTATTAAAATAGGTCCCAGCTCCGACAATAGACATGCACACCCTAACTTGACCACAGCAGAATTTCAGGCACTTAATGAGCTGACTAAAGACATGAGTATTACAATCAAACCAGCTGATAAGGGTGGTGCGGTTGTGATTATGGATACTACCCTATATCTGAGAGAGATACGGAGACAATTAAGTGACTCCACTGTATACAAACGGATCTCACAAGATCCTAAATTTGAGATCAGTAAGGAAATTAAGATGTTACTGGACAAGGCTAGAATGGGAGGGATCATTGATGAGAGTTTGAGTGATTATCTGACCATTGAACATCCTAGAACTCCGGTTCTATACACGCTCCCCAAAATTCACAAAACACTAGATAATCCCCCGGGTCGGCCTATTGTGTCCGTTACAGACTCCATCTTTTGCCATGTTGCTATATTTCTTGATAAAATTCTCAGACCCTATGCTGTAGGGGCCAATTCATACATTAGGGACACTTCTGACTTTTTAAAGAAACTGCAGGAAGTCTCTATACCGAGTGATGGAAATATCATACTTGCTTCATTTGATGTTACGAGTCTATATACCGTTATTGATCATGTTAGAGGTCTGCAGGCTGTGGAAGATTTTTTGCTATTATCTGATTTCTCTCCCGACTGCCGTATGTTCCTTTTACAACTGCTAAATATTATTCTGAGATGTAACTATTTCTTATTTGGGGACGACTTCTTCCTACAACTGCGGGGTACTGCAATGGGGTCGAATATCGCCCCCACTTATGCTAATATCTATATGCGTACTCTGGAGGAAGCTTTCATCTATGCATCCCATCACTTTAAACACGTTGTTAGGTGGTGGCGTTACATCAATGACATTTTTTTAATTTGGACCGGAGACCTTACAATGCTGACTGATTTTCATACCTTTCTAAACTCAATTGATGAGGGAGTTAAGTTTACGCTGGTACACTCTGAGTCGGAAATTCAATTTCTGGATGTACTGGTTAGGATTACAGGTGATCACTTTAGTACTGAACTCTTTGTCAAACCCACGGATTGTAATAATCTACTCCTTTTTTCTAGTAGTCACCCACGCAAGATGGTGGAGAGCTTACCTACTAGTCAACTCATGCGCATTAAGAGAGTTGTTAGTGATACGGATAGTTCTGATAAAACATTGGATTTGATGATGGATCGTTTCAAGAGACGTGGGTATCCGACGAGACTCCTTGACAACCATAGAGCTAGAGTAGACAAATTGGATAGGAGGACACTTTTAGAATCTACTGATTCATCAACAGACTTAGGACGTATTCCTTTTGTCTCGACCTACACGGAAAGGAGTAAAGATATTGCTAGTGTGATCAGGCGACACTGGCCCATGTTGGGTAATTGTCTTCCCCGGGTTAATGAATTCACCAAACCACCACTCTTCTCGTATCGCAGACCACCGTGTCTAAAGAATAGACTAGTCAAAGCTGATATTGGCCCCATCAGAACTAAGAAACAGATGTTTCTGTCCAAACCCAGGTTGGGTTGTTATCCGTGCTTGTGCTGTGTTAATTGTAACCTTATATGTAAGGGACAAACCTTTGAACACCCTGGTACAGGCAAACAATTCCAGATTAGGCACTATTTGACATGTAATAGTGATTTTGTTATCTATGTACTTCAGTGTCCGTGTAAACTTCTATATGTAGGTGAGACCACCTTGGACTTGAAGACTAGACTCAACCAGCACAGGTATACCATTCGGAAGAAGAGGTTGGATCTTCCTGTATCCAAACACTTCTCCGATTTTGGACATACCGAACAGCAGCTAAGATTTTCAATCATAGACCGTATCCCATTACCCAGAAGGGGCGGTGACAGGACGTAGCTCCTGAAACTTAGAGAGCTTCAATGGATAGGGAGACTTGATACTCTAAAACCAAGGGGTTTAAATGTCGATTTCACTTTAGGTGGGTTGATGTAGACCCCTTACATTGAGTCTCAGTAGTGGTATGTTCAGACCTCCTGTTCCGTATATTTGACAAGAAAATTGACTTTCTATTTGAATTTGTACTAATTTTATTTTTCTATTCTAGATGAAGATACATCATTTGGGATATCACTCGTGCGGATCGATTGGATCATTGTTTTTCATTTTATGTATGGCGGGTTACCCTGTTATCATGTCTTTTGATACTGTTTCCCTATTAGACTTTTGCAGTTTAGGTCCGAAGATGACTGGAAGTGGCTATAGGCTTGTATGGTTCAATGTGACTATGACCCGTCTTTGACACAAGTGCTCTCCAGTTCTGCTCTCTGCACACGCCTTACGATGCAAGTGGGGAGGTTTGTCACATGTGTGTGTTATTTACGCATACATGTGACGGTACTTTCCCTATATGTGAGTGACATGGATCGGCTGGTTGCAGATCTATGACCTCCTGCCCTCCCTTTAGCATGGTGTAGTCGTTGTCTCCCCCTCACTGGATAAGAGCTATTTAATGTCGGGGTCTGTGATACTCTTGGACTTTTATGCCTGCCACCCTGGTCTATTCTCGGTCAACCTATGTCTGTTTTATTCATAGGCACAATGCCTGCAAGATTTTACTTACCTCTTTGAAGCCAGTATCCAAGATGGCTTCCATGTACTCAGATGCGCAGTGCGCATGCGCCTATTTCGTCACACTTCTGGGTGACCTTTGCTCCTAGCCATACGTCCGCGCATGCGCAGTTGCGCCTCGTGGACGCCGCCATTGCGGCTGCATGATCTGACATCCCCAGGTGATATCCGTTTTAAAATACTGTTTTGATTTCACGATTGTATACACATGTGCATGTATTACCATAATTTACACTGACTGGATGAATTAACCTGTATGTGTATTCCTTAGCACTTTTTGTACTATTGTACTCTGTTTACATTTGCATTGCTGCATCACCTTTGAAGATATGTTTCACTTTGTACTTACACTTCTGTACAGTATACCTTGATTTATACCTGATTGCTGTTATTGATTTTTTAATTGGTATCCTGTTTTATACCACGGTTGTTTCACTTGTCATTTGCTTGAGAAAGGCTCTAGTGGATAGAGCTGAAACGTCGCACTTGGGGTTAATAAAGTACCCTCTTTTTCACTAAATTCTACGGTGTGCTGCCTATTTTTTGGATCTCTGTTGATATTGAGAGCTTGGTCTGCTCCCTGGGGCCTGCACCCACATCCTTCAACCGGTGCTGCTGGATCTTTTTTGTTTTTATATATATATATATATATATATATATATATATATATATATATATATATATATACACACAATGGCACATGTAGGGACACATGTATATTGTGACAAAAATGAGTCCGAAAACCCACACATAAAAAGAGAGAGAATAATATTAATAATAAATTATGAATAAAAAAAAAAAAGAAATAACAAGTGGTCATTAACCCCTTAGTGACCAGCCCATTTTAGGCCCTAATGACCAAGCTATTTTATTTGTTTTTCTATAGTCGCATTCAAAAAGCTATAACGTTTTTATTTTTTCGTCTACATAGCTGTATGAGGACTTGTTTTTTGCGGGATTAGTTGTGCTTTTTAATAGCACCATTTTTGGGTACATATAATTTTTATATTAACTTTTATTAACCTTTTTGGGGGGGATTATAAAAAAAACTGACATTTCGCCATTGTTCTATGCGTTTTTAAATTGACGCCGTTCACTATGCGACGTAAATAACATGTTACCTTTATTCTATGGGTCGGTACGATTACGGCGATACCACATATGTAGAGGTTTTTTTATGTTTTACGACTTTTGCACAATAAAAACACTTTTGAACTAAAATTATTTGCTTTTGCATCGTCGCTTTCCAAGAGCCGTAATTTTTTTATTTTTCCATCAATGTAGTGATTTTTTGGGCTTGTTTTCTGCTGGACAAGACGTAGTTTTGAATGGTACTGTTTTGGGGTACATGGCACTTATTGATTCATTTTTATTATGACTTTTTTGGGGGGCAATGGGAAAAAATTGCAATTTCGCCATGGTTTTTTGCGTTTTTTTTTTACGGTGTTCACTTTGCGGTTTAAATTACATATTAACTTTATTAATGGAGTCATTACGGTCGCGGCGATACCACATATGTGTACTTTTTTTTTTTTTTTACACTTTTACTAAATAAAACCACTTTTTATGGAAAAAAATGGTTTTATTTATTTTTTTACTGTACTTTTTATTAATAATCTTTATTTCACTTTGATGACTTATTTTATTAGTCCCACTAGGGGACTTTACTGTGCGATATTCCGATCGCTGCTATAATGCTCTGGTATACTTCGTATACCAGAGCATTATTGCCTGTCAGTGTAAATCTGACAGGCAATCTGTTAGGACGTGCCTCCGGCATGTCCTAACAGGCATATGTCCAGGGCAGACCTGGGGGCTTTTATCAAGCCCCCGGCTGCCATGACAGCCCATCGGAGACCCGCGATTGCATTCGCGGGCCGCCGATGGGTGACAGAGGGAGCTCACTCCCTCTGTAAACAAAGTTAAATGCCGCGGTCGCTATTGACGGCGGCATTTAACGGGTTAAACGGCCGCGATCTTGGAGCAGGAGCTCAGCTGTCATCAGACAGCAGAGCCCCGGCTCTTGCCTGCACGGGAGACCCGTGCAGGACTTAGACTAGGCTGACGTGAAAAGGCGTCAGCCTAGCCTAAAGCCCATTAGTGAAAAGGCGTATCAGTGGTCACTAAGGGGTTAAACAATGGGCATATATATTATTTAAATCCTCTCCAATATCCATGGCTTTCAGTATCTTCCATATGTGTTTCCAAACATGACTGCGTATCTGTGTACCTTAGAAATTGAAAAATTCACAAAAGAGGGTAGTTAACAAGGTAATGACTATAAATGTATTAAAATATATTAAAAAACTTAGACCCGCAGGGAGTCAGTGGTTCAAAGAAATGGAGCGAAGTTCAGAGATTCATTAAGGCCCAGTGGATGCATTGACCCAAGGGTCCAAATCCAGCGTGCTTCACATTATGCTAGTTTCTGTTTGATATTACCCCCTCTCATATTTGTAACAATGTGATCAATGCCTCTCACCTTTAATTTCGTTGGATCGCAAAAATTATGTGTTTTGAAATGTCGTGGTATCGGTTTTAGGGTTTCCACGGCTTCCTCATTGGCTGCTCGTCTAATGTCAGACATATGCTCCCTCACCCGCACCTTTAATTCCCTTGAAGTGAGACCAACGTATACTTTAGGGCATGGGCACGTTGCATAATACACCACTGCTTTCGTGGTGCATGATATTGAATGTGTTATGGTGTATATTTTCGTACCTGTCACATTGGGAAACGTTGTTGTTCTCTCAATGTTGGGACATGCCACACAACGCCCACACGGGGAACACCCCCATTTTGCGCCCTTTGTCCCAAAAGGATGTTTTCTTGTAATCGGATCGTAGTGACTCCTCACCAAATGATCTTTCAGATTTTTCGAGCGTCTTGCTGTGATACTAGGGAACCTAGTCACATAATTTCTAAGAATTGGGTCCGTGAGTAAAATTGGCCAGTACCTCTTACAAATTTCCCTCATTTGTGGCCACCTCGAGTGATAGTTATAAACCTCAGCTTTGTCTGTATGTCTTTTTTCCTTTTTGTAAACAGGAGGTCATCTCTATTTGTATGCTTAGCCCTGTAATACGCTTTTTTAATGGACCGCATACTATAGCCTCGATCGATAAAGCGATTTTTTAGATCCTTGGCTTGTTCCTCAAAAAGTGTGTCTTTCGCGAGATTACGATGTAACCTGTCATTTAAAATGAGATTACGCTTGCCTTGCTGTAAATCTCACACAAATGCTACAGAAGTGTCAGGATTCTGAATAGACATCACGTACTGGCTGGAGGTAATGTATATTCACTGTCCGGACACTTGAGTAACGTTAGTGTGTGTGTGTGTATGCAGGGCCGGCCTTAGGGTAGATGGCGCCCCGTGCGAAATTATCTTTCGGCGCCCCACGCCATTATAAAAAATGCCCCATAAAAAAAAGCATAATTCCTCCCCACAGTATAATGCCCTATATAGTGCCCCCACACAGTGTAATGCCCCTTTAGTGCCCCACACAGTGTAATGCCCCTTTAGTGCCCCACACACAGTATAATAATAATATTTAATAATGTAATATATTATAACGCCTTCAAGGACACAGTATTTTGTCCTCTAATTGTGCCCACACAGTGTTATGCCCCCTAAGTGCCACACACATTATATTACCCCCTGTAGTGCCCCTACACAGTATGATGTCCTCCACAGAGTATAATGCCCCCACAGCCCCCCTAGTAGAAAGTGCCCCCTGTAGATTGTGCCGTACAGCCTCCCTGTAGACAGTGCCATAATCCCCCACCTCCTCCTTGTAGACAGAGCCATACAGCCCCCATCTGCCCCTTGTGTCATAAAGCCCCCATCTGCCCCTTGTAGTGCCATACAGCCCCCCATCTGCCCCTTGTAGTGTCATAAAGCCCCACCTCCCTCTTGTACACAGTGCCCCCCACCGTCCCCTTGTAGACAGTGTCATACAGCACCCACCTCCCCATTGTAGAAAGTGACATACAGCCCCCACCTCCCCCTTGTAGACAGTGCCATACTGCCCCCCACCTCCACCTGAAAGGATCCTTGCGTAGGCCGGCTTGATCCAGAGATGTCATCACGCCGACTGCGCAGGGATCCTGTCCCTGCGCCTCATAGGCTGCAGGCGCCTCTGTAGCCTGCTACAGAGTTTCCCAACCTTTTCGGACTTGAGCCACCCCTGGAAAAAAAAAAATCCTCAGGGCCCCCCTACCAAAAATTGTTTAGAGAAAGACAGAAAATAGCTAAAAATAAGCACTACATTCTTAGGGTATGTTCACACAGCGTTTTTTGTAAGGCAGAAAAATATTTGCTTTTGAATTGACAGCGTTATTTGATGGGGTTTTTTAGCGTTTTTTTTTAAGCCGTTGAAGCCAATGTAAAAGACGCAGCAAAAAAAGCTCCAAACGAGCGCCACAGCTATTTTCTTCCTACTATTAATTTCAATTGGAGGTCAGAGGTGGAAACCACCTGTGGGGGACTCACAGTAAAATGACCATCAGCCCCTCCACTCACAGTAAGGCTGGGTTCACACACACTATTTACGGACGTAATTCGGGCGTTTTAGCCTCGAATTACGTCCGAAAATGCGGCTCAAAAGCGTCGGCAAACATCTGCCCATTCATTTGAATGGGTCTTACGATATTCTGTGCCGACGGTCACTTTATTTACGCGCAGCTGTCAAAAGACGGCGCGTAAAAGAGACGCCCGCGTCAAAGAAAAGCCTGTCACTTCTTGAGACGTAATTGGAGCCGTTTTCCCTTGACTCCATGGAAAAACAGCTCCAACTACGTCCGTAATGGACGCAGCGAAAAACGCCTGCACATGCCATTACATCTGAAATTCCGGAGCCGTTTTCTCCTGAAAACAGCTCCGTAATTTCAGCCGTAATAGACGCTGCCGTGTGAACATACCCTAAAATGACCATCAGCCCGTCCACTCACAGTAAAACGACCATTAGCCCCCCACTCACAGTAAAACTACCATCAGCCCCCCACTCACAGTAAAATGACCATCAGCCCCCCACTCACAGTAAAACTACCATCAGCCCCACTCACAGTAAAACTACCATCAGCCCCCACTCACAGTAAAATGACCATCAGCCCCCCACTCACAGTAAAACTACCATCAGCCCCCCACTCACAGTAAAACTACCATCAGCCCCCCACTCACAGTAAAATGACCATCATCCCGCCACTCACAGATGCCCCCTGTAGATAGTACCACACAGCCCATTGTAGGTAGTGCCACACAGCTCCCTTGTAGGTCGTGCCACACAGCCCCCTTGTAGGTCGTGCCACACAGCCCCCTTGTAGGTCGTGCCACACAGCCCCCTTGTTGCACAGCCCCCTTGTTGGTCGTGCCACACAGTCCTCTTGTAGTTCGTGCCACACAGCCCCCTGTAGGTCGTGCAACACAGCCCCTTTGTAGGTAGTAGGGATGTCACGATACCTGAATTTGGACTTCGATACCGATACTTCGTGTAGTATTGCAATTTCGATACCAAAACGATACTTTGCCAACAGTAATAAAAAAAAGTTCTTCCAATTTCTGATGTGAGGCGCGAGGTGTGATGCTGAATTTAACCTCCATGTGCCTCAAATTAATAGTAATTAACCCCATCATGTTTCTCAGTCATAATGGGTTAATGTGTGAGGTACATGATGGGGTTAATTACTATTAATTTGAGGCACATGGAGGTTAAATTCATCACACCTCGGGCCTCACATTAATAAGTGAAAGAAGTTTTTTTTTAGTTTTTTTTTACAGCGTACACATCATAAATGACGCAAAAAAATTGTTGTGCAGGTTATTACGGCCGCGACAATACCGAATGTGTATATTTTATGTATTGAGACTTATTTTAAGGCTTATTGTAAAAAAGGCGTATGTGTATTTTTTTAAATGTAACATTACTTTAAGTTTTTACTTTATTTTTAAACTTTAATATACTGGCATATATCAGATATATGCCAGTACATTAGCCTGTGTATGTATAGTACACAGGCAGTTGTTAGGACATACCTAAGTATGCCCTAACAACAGGAAATATGGTAAGACGGCCCTGGGGTCCTTCAATGGACCCTGGGCTGTCTGCCCATATATGGTATGGCCCTCAATCGCGTCACAGGAATTACATGTGACGCGATCCAAGGGTAATCCCCCCTCCTCACTTTCCCCTGAATGCTGCAGTCGGCTTTGATCGCAGCATTCAGGAGAATAGCGGCGGAGATGAGCGGTTTCTCTGATCTCCGCCGTTATAGAACGGGGCTGCCGCTGTGTAGTACAGTCATTGCCCCGCTCCTGACAGAAGTGCGTGCGCGGTCAGCATGAGGTAATGCGGCCGGCGCTGCACTAATGAGCGGAGGCGCAGACACCGAAGACAGAACATGGGGGTGTTTTGCAGTGCGGCCGCCATGTTCTGTTTTCAGTGGCGCCGCTCATTAGTGCAGCGCTGGCCGCATCGCATCATCCTCGCGGCGCACTCTTGTCAGGACTCAGGAGCGGTGCAATGGCTGTATTACACAGCCGCAGCCCCTCTTTCATTCATCATGTATTACTTACTATTCTTAGCTGTGTGGCTCGAACCATTTGGGGATGCACAGTATCGAAGTTTCGATGCATTGTGCATCCCTAGTAAGTAGTGCCACAAATCCCCCCCTTGCCGCACAGCCCCCTTGTAGGTAGTGCCACACAGATCCCTTGTAGTGCCACACACACCCTTGTAGGTAGTGCCACACAGCCCCCGTGTAGGTAGCACTCCCTTCCTGTAGATAGCGCCACTGTAGCTCCCTGTGGCTGGGGATTCCGCTCCTTGACGGACTGCTTGATGTCTCTGTCCATATGTGAACAGTGACATCAGGGGCAACTAACTCCTGAAGCGGAATCCCTGTCCTCAGCGTTGCCGACGCTGTGACCGGGGATTCCACTCCAGGAGAAGCCCCTGACGTCTCTGTCCATTTAGTCGGGGGGTGCCATCTACAGGGGTTCTGCAAAAAAATCTCCCCCTCCTCCTCCTCACATCCACTTTACACTATGAGGAGGAGGAGAGAAAGCACGTCCGTGGCAGTTGTCCAGAGGAGTGTCGCGGCACCCCTGGAGGGTTCTCATGGGAACCTCATGCTGGGAACCACCAGCCTAGTAGATCGCAGAGCAGGGAGATACCTCCCTGCTCTGCTATAGTGTTCAATAGTATCTGCGTCTTTAGCACGGCCGTATTTACAACTCACGCTGTCCTAGGCACTAAGCCTGAATATACCCCCATTAAAGGCCTATTTAGTTTAGCCAATTATCATCATGATTCGCCAGTTTCTGACCAATTATAGTGATATTTGGTCAGTGTTAACAAAGGGGAAGATCAATGATAAAAACTTTGCTTATAGTTAATCTCTAATGAGAAAATAAAAAAGGGTAGTACACCCGGCCGTAGTCATAGCGATGCGTATTCTCTTCTGAGCGTAGCCCGGCCTCCAGGGATGACGATGCATCCCATGTTACAGCTGCAGCCAATCAAAGGCTGCAGCGGTCACATGGACTACAGCGTCATCGCAGGAGGCCGGGTTACGCTCCGAGAGAAAGAGGGACTACGGCCGGGAGTATTACCTTTTTTTTAAATTTATTTCTGCAGTCTTTCCGCCCAAAAAACGACACCAAAATGTGGTGCTGTTTTTCAGGTGAAATTCCCTGCGGTTCTCAGGACGTATACACTGTGTGGTTTTACGTATCCACCCTGTGTGTTCCTACCCTTATAATCAAGTTGCTCTCCCCCACAAATATTATCTCTAATGGCTTATTCAGACGAACGGGAATTACGTACGTGCAACGCGCGTGATTTTCATGCGCGTTGCACGGACCTATATTAGTCTATGGGGCCGTACAGACATGTGCGTGATTTTTACGCTGCGTGAGTCCGCTGCGCAAAAGTCACAACATGTCCGTTCTTTGAGCGTTTTTTGCGCATCACGCACCCATTGAAGTCAATGGGTGCGTGAAAACCATGCATGCCACACGGAAGCACTTCCATGCGAACAGCGTGATTCGCGCAACAGCTGTGAAAAGGATGAATGAAAACAGAAAAGCACCACGTGCTACAAACATCCAAATGGAGTGTCATAATGATGGCGGCTGCGCGAAAATCACGGGGCTGACACACGCAGCTGTCAAATGCATTTTGCGCAGGCAAAACGCAGCGTTTTTTGCGTGCGCAAAAGGCACACGCTCGTGTGAATCCAGCCTAAGGCCTTATTCACACGACAGTGAAAAACGGCCATGTGATGGCCGTCCTTTTAACGGCTTTCACATGCCCGTTTTCAGAACAATGATGTTCTATGGGTTTATTCACACGGCCGTTTTTTAAACGGCCCGTGAATAATGGCCGTCAAAAAATAGGACATGTCCTATTTTTGGCCGTTTTAACAGCCTGACGGCCCCCATAGAAGTCAATGGATCCGTTTTTAACGGCTGTCAATACATGTAACAACCGTTAAAAACGGATCTGTTACATGGAGATTGGCAAGGGAACTACTAGTTCCCTTGCTGGCTTTGGTTGGCATACTCACGTTTGCGGCGCTTCTTTAGGTGTGGTCACTCGTCTTCACGAATTTGAAGGCGCCTCGATGACGTCACCGCCCCGTCGCGCTGCCTTGCCAGATCCCGTGCAGACCAGTGACCACACCTGAAGACAAGAGACGGCGCTGCTCTCGTGAGTATGTGGCACGATCTCTAGGCAGACTGGTGTGGCATGTACAGGGAGACTGGTGTGGCATGTACAGGGAGGCTAGTGTGGCATGTACAGGGAGGCTGGTGTGGCATCTACAGGGTGGCTGGTGTGGCATCTACAGGGAGGCTGGTGTGGCATCTACAGGGAGGCTGGTGTGGCATCATATACAGGGAGGCTGGTGTGACATCATATACAGGGAGGCTGGTGTGGCATGTACAGGGAGGCTAGTGTGGCATGTACAGGGAGGCTGGTGTGGCATCTACAGGGTGGCTGGTGTGGCATCTACAGGGAGGCTGGTGGGGCATCTACAGGGAGGCTGGTGTGGCATCATCTACAGGGAGGCTGGTGTGGCATCATCTACAGGGAGGCTGGTGTGGCATCATATACAGGGAGGCTGGTGTGGCATCTACAGGGAGGCTGGTGTGGCATCTACAGGGAGGCTGGTGTGGCATCATATACAGGGAGGCTGTGTGGCATCATATACAGGGAGGCTGTGGGGCATCATATACAGGGAGGCTGGTGTGGCATCTACAGGGAGGCTGGTGTGGCATCATATACAGGGAGGCTGGTGTGGCATCATATACAGGGAGGCTGGTGTGGCATGTACAGGGAGGCTAGTGTGGCATGTACAGGGAGGCTGGTGTGGCATCTACAGGGTGGCTGGTGTGGCATCTACAGGGAGGCTGGTGTGGCATCTACAGGGAGGCTGGTGTGGCATCATCTACAGGGAGGCTGTGGGGCATCATATACAGGGAGGCTGGCGTGGCATCATATACAGGGAGGCTGGTGTGGCATCATATACAGGGAGGCTGGTGTGGCATCTACAGGGAGGCTGGTGTGGCATCTACAGGGAGGCTGGTGTGGCATCATATACAGGGAGGCTGTGTGGCATCATATACAGGGAGGCTGTGGGGCATCATATACAGGGAGGCTGTGGGGCATCATATACAGGGAGGCTGGTGTGGCATCTACAGGGAGGCTGGTGTGGCATCATATACAGGGAGGCTGTGGGGCATCATATACAGGGAGGCTGGTGTGGCATCTACAGGGAGGCTAGTGTGTGTACAGGGAAGCTGGTGTGGCATCTACAGGGTGGCTGGTGTGGCATCTACAGGGAGGCTGGTGTGGCATCTACAGGGAGGCTGGTGTGGCATCATCTACAGGGAGGCTGGTGTGGCATCTACAGGGAGGCTGGTGTGGCATCATATACAGGGAGGCTGTGTGGCATCATATACAGGGAGGCTGTGGGGCATCATATACAGGGAGGCTGGTGTTGCATCTACAGGGAGGCTGGTGTGGAATCATATACAGGGAGGCTGTGGGGCATCATATACAGGGAGGCTGGTGTGGCATCTACAGGGAGGCTGGTGTGGCATCATATACAGGGAGGCTGGTGTGGAATGTACAGGGAGGCTAGTGTGGCATGTACAGGGAGGCTGGTGTGGCATCTACAGGGTGGCTGGTGTGGCATCTACAGGGAGGCTGGTGTGGCATCATATACAGGGAGGCTGGTGTGGCATATACAGGGAGGCTGGTGTGGCATCTACAGGGAGGCTGGTGTGGCATCTACAGGGAGGCTGGTGTGGCATCTACAGGGAGGCTGGTGTGGCATCATATACAGGGAGGCTGTGTGGCATCATATACAGGGAGGCTGTGGGGCATCATATACAGGGAGGCTGGTGTGGCATCATATACAGAGAGGCTGGTGTGTTTTCGTCATATGTTGCTAGAACTGGCTGCCATTACCGTACTTCAAAGTGACTTTGTAGGTCACAGGTAGCACTTTTGAGGATTTCCTCTTGTTACAGGGCCCTTTATGTTTAAACTAGCTTAATCATTTATATATTTATTTTACAGTTAAAGATGTGAAGTCACGATGGGCATGTTGCCGTGACCAATATAAGAAATATCTCAGGGAGCACGCCAGGAGTGGGGATGCTCCTTTGAAGAAAAGGCCCTACTCCTATCACAAGCAATTACAGTTTCTTAACAGAGTTATGGACATGCGGCCGTAAGTAATTTATTTTGAATGTCTTTTTATTTTTAGTTTATACCATATTAAAATTAAATCAAATAAAATTTAAAAAATTCTACTTTGGTCGCTAACATCATGCAACAGGCAGTTAATTGTTTGAGTGGTAAATTGCATGATAGTGGGACCAAAGACCCCTTTGGTCCATACTATAGTGCCGCAAAGGCCAATATGGCATGTACAGCAAGAGGATGTGGAAGAGGTCGACCAGGATGACACCCAGATCGATCTTCCTGATGCCCAGGACCTCACCACAATCAACACCGAGGAGCTAGCGACTCCCTCAGTTACAACCTCTGCCATCCGTCCAGTGCAAAGACGGAAACGTTCAACAGCTTCTGCCTCTGAGGAGAACGTAACCAGGGCCAGAATAAACCAGAGGGTACTGGAGTACCTTGAAAGATCCTTGCAGGAGGGTGTTGAAGAGTCATTCCTACGATCTTTGGGACCCCTCTTGCGCCGGATCCCAGAAGCAAACAGGTACCGTGCTCGCATGGCAGTAATATCTGTTTTGGAGGCTTTTGTCCCTCCAAACAATCCATCCCCCATAGTGAGGTGCCTCAGTGCATATCAACAACAGCTGGATGAGGCACAATTTCCACCTGCAACAACTGGGACACGCAACCATTATTGGGGAATGGAATCGTCCCCACTCCTTTTTAGTCAGGAACGCACCCAACGTAGCGATTATGGTGCTCATGGGCAATTTCCAGTACAGATTCCGGCTGCACAATCAGCCGTACCATACAGCCGACCTGGTCCTTCTACAGGACAGTATGGACCGAGCCAACCTGGACCGTCGTCCTACTCGTCAACTGTACCACCTGGACCATCTGGCCCACCACCTGTCCCAGGCTACTCGGGGCACTACCCTATCCAGGGTAACCAGGATGTTTTAGAGGGTAGTTTTGTTAGAACTACCCCTGACACCTCTTTCCAGCAGTTATTAGACAATTAAATTGTTTTGTTTCTCGAAGTATTTCTTTTAACGGTACTTTTGCACCATGTTGGTGCTTTTGTTGTCGCCATGTTGGCGTATTTGAATTGTTAACTTTATTGTATTAAAAGGTTTTTTTTTCACTTTTACAACGGTGTCGTGTGTCTTCTTCCAGCAATGTCCACTGTATAGCAGTGGCACCACGGTACTGAAGATCTGGTCCTAAAACAGCAGAGCTGCATCTGCCACCTGTCCCTGCTTACAGCTTCAGAGGCACAGAGGCAGCTGGTTCAGATGATCTGTGTGGGTGTCTGATTATTGCACCCCACAGATCATTTACTGATAACCTATCTTGTGGATAGGTCAGGGGTATGAAAACCCATGTGGACACAAAACCAGTTGAAAGGGTGAAATTATTTAAAAAAGTGATATCTCACAGTGAGATGTCAGAAGTTTTTTTATCATTGGGGATCCGAGCACTTCGACCCCACGGATAGCTAAAAAGAAGCTGCATAAACACTTGGGAGAGCGCTGTGACACTTTATTTAGGATTGGCTTTCCTCAGAGTGGTGTATGGGCTCAATATAAAATATATCAGTCCGTACACCGCTCCTGGGAAGGCTAATCATAAACAAAGCGGCCCAGTGCTCACCTATAAGTGATTCTGCCACTTAGTTTTAGCGATTGGTGGGGGTCTCAGTGCTCGTGCCCCCAACAATCAAAACTTCTGACATGTCACTATAACATGTTAAAAGTTTAGCAACAGTTTAGATAAAGGGGTTGTCCATGCATGGATAGGTTTTTCATACTGATAGGTCATCAGCACATGATCGATGAGGGTACGACAGCCGGACCCCGCACCGATCAGCTGTTCTGGCTGCCTCCGAGCACCGGATGTTATGCAGTGGCAGGTTTTGGAAGCAAATGGCTGTGTACACTGAATAGTGGATGTGCTGCAGTACTGCAACTCAACTCCTATTCACTTGAATAGGAGCAGAGCAGCAGTACTGCACAATGACTGACTCCGGCACGGGCTCCCCAAATTGCCCAGAGATCAGCCAATTCCGTAGTACACTGTCTACAGGTACTGAGGACATATTGCAAGCCACAAATAGCTATAAATACTCCAGAAAACAATGCAGAAAAACTAGGGACTCAACAAAAGTCTTTATGCAGTAGAAGCCAGAGAAAATAGTGTCTAGGTGAACATGTGATCTTCTTTTGGTTGTTTTCAGGGGGCTGGGACAAAAAAAGCCTGACCAATGAAATTCATCAGTTTTTTTAACGGCCATGAAAAACTGATGTAAAATGGATGTCAAACGGCCATTAAAAACGGACAGACGGACTGGAAATGGATGAAAATTTAGAGACACACTGATGCAAAACGGCCATGAAAAACTGACCATTGATCAGATTTTAATGGACATTTTTTTTCACTGTCGTGTGAATAAGGCCTAAGGGTAAGGCCACACAGAGTGGCTCTGACACGGTCGCAACGCAGCTAACAACCACGCCGGCACCATGTTCAGTGCGGCTGTCAAACAGCCTGTTAATGGCCGCACGTATTCCGGTTACACGCTCATGCGCACTGCCGCTCCATTCATTCTCTATAGGAGCGCCGGAGATAGCCGAGTGCAGTGTTCGGCTTTTTCCAGCGCTCCCATTGAGAATGAATAGGGGTAAGCTGTTGTAATTTGAAAAATCGTGCGGCCATAAAGGGTATATTAATTCATGGCCGCACGATTTTGCAGATAAAGGGACGGTTTACCCGCGTTAACGTGCGGCCATGAATTAATACACCCTTTATGGACGCACGATTTTGCAAATTACAACAACTTACCTCCTATTCATTCTCTATGGGAGCGCCGGAAAAAGCAGAACACTGCACTCGGCTATCTCCGGCGCTCCCATAGAGAATGAATGGAGCGGCAGTGCGCATGTGAATGTAACCGGAATACCTCTTAACAAGGTATTGGACAGCCGCTCCTACATAGTACCAGCGCGGTTGTTGGCCGCGTTGCGACAGTGTGAGGGCTGCTCCGTGTGCCCATACCCTAAAGAATCCTTTCTCCCCATACATAATGCTAAGTTCCCCTCCCACATGATTCATAATAAGCTCCTACACCACAAAATAAACTATACAGAAGTCCCCCTCCCCACAAAATACATTTAGAAAGAATCCCCCCACTCCTATAGCATTTAGGGCAATGTCCCCTCACCCTCAAAATCGATCTGTAAAAAATACACACTCAAATCACCTATAACCCAGTCTCCCCTCCCCCACAAAATCGATCTTTCCTGTTACACATCACTTAAAGGGGTTGTCCCAAGTTGATAAATGGAGCTATAAAGCTCCCCCATGTAAAAATAAGAAGAATTCTAATTACCTGTCCGTCGTCCAGCGATGTCGTTTTCTTGATATCGTTGATTGCAGTTGCGGTCGGTCCCTCTTTGTATCCTGCTCGTTGCCTAGGTTCCCGGCCACCGCTATGTACCTTTAGCGGTGGCCGCGCATGCGTAATGACATCCTCTGCGTCCGGAGCAGAGGATGTCATTTACTCATGAACGCGCATCTCGGCGCATCTCGGCGCATGCGCAGGAGATGCAAGGAGATGAAGTGAAAGGTGTTTGTGTATATATGGGTGTGTTTGTGTATATGTTTGTGTATATGTGTGTGTGTTTATGTGTGAGTGTATATATGGGTGTATTTGTGTGTATATGTTTGTGTATATTTTTGTGTTTGTGTATATGTGTGTGTGTTTGTGTGTTTGTGTGTATATATGGGTGTGTTTGTGTATATGTTTGTGTGTATATGTTTGTGTGTGTGTGTGTTTTTGTATATGTGTGGGTTTGTGTATGTGTTTGTGTATATATGGGTGTGTTTGTGTACATATGTTTGTGTGTATATGTGTATATGTTTGTGTGTATATGTGTGTGTGCTTTTTTGGTGTGTTTATGTGTGTGTGTTTGTGTATATATGGGTGTGTTTGTGTATATGTGTGTGTGTGTGTGTGTGTGTGTGTGTGTGTATATATGGGTGTGTTTGTGTATATATGGCTGTGTTTGTGTATATGTTTGTGTATATATGGGTTTGTTTGTGTACATGTGTTTGTGTATGTGTGTTTGTGTATATGTTTGTGTGTGTGTTTGTGTGTTTGTGTGTGTGTGTATATGTGGGTGTGTTTGTGCATATGTTTGTGTGTTTTTGTATATGTATATGTGTGTGTGTGTGTGTGTGTGTGTGTGTGTGTATATGTGTGTGTTTGTGTATATATGGGTGTGTTTGTGTGTATATGTTTGTGTGTGTTTTTGTATACGTGTGTGTTTGTGTATATGTGTGTGTTTGTGTATATATATGTGTGTCTGTTTGTGTATATGTTTGTGTATATATGGTTGTGTTTGTGTATATGTGTGTGTGTATATGTGTGTATGTGTTTGTGTGTTTATGTGTGTGTTTGTGTAATATATGGGTGTGTGTTTATATGTGTTTGTGTATATGTTTGTGTGTGGTTGTTTGTGTGTGTGTAGGTGAGTATATGTATCGGTATTGTTCACATTGATAACTTTTTTTTAATGTTGTTGCAGATTTTGATGTACCAACTGGACTACATCTTCGATTCGTTGGACTACTGCGTAGATCTACGTTTTTTGAAAATTTTAATAAAATGGTTAACGAGGGTTTTGTTGGGGATTTCTTATTTCAATAAAAAAAAATTGTCTTTGTGTTTTTTTTTCAAACTTTATTAGTGCCTAGATAATGGTAGTTGGCTGATTGACAGCGTCCATTATTAAGGCGGTACTTAGTGTTAGCCGGTGCAGAGGCTAGCACTAACCACCCATTATTACCCCGGTACCCACCACCACCAGGGGTGCTGGGAAGAGCTTGGTACGATCCAGTACCCGACCATCTGTTGTGATGGTCGGGTACTGGGGCGGCCGTAGGCTGGTATTATGAGGCTGGGAAGGGCCAAAAACAGTTGACCTTCCCACCCTTGTAATGCTAGGCTGCTGCTGTGTTGTATCGGGCTGGTTATAAAAATGTGGGGGATCCCCACGTCGTTTTTTTTTTAAATTTAACAATAGACGTTGGGTCCCCCACATTTTTAATAACCAGCCATATACAAGGCCGCAGCAGCCTGGCATTACACAGGTGGGAGGGGCTACTGGTTTAGTACATTCCCAGGCTAATAACACTGTGTTGTATGTGGCTGGTTATGATAAATTGGGTGGAACCCCATGTCTTTTTAATAAAAATAATAAATAAATAATAAAAAAAAATGACGTGGGGCCCCCCCCATTTTTATAACCAGCCAGATACAACACAGCAGCAGCAGCCTAGCATTACAAGGGTGGGAAGGTCCACTGTTTTTGGCCCTTCCCAGCCTCATAATACCAGCCTGCGGCCGCCCCAGAGCCCGTCCATCACAACAGATGGTCGGGTACTGGATCGTACCCAGCTCTTCCCGGCACCCCTGGTGGTGGTGGGTACCGGGGTAATAATGGTGTTTAGTGTTAGCCTCTGTACCGGCTAACATTAAGCCTCCCCTTATTAATGGACCTTGTCACTCAGACAGCGGCCATTACTAAAGTGATAGTAATAAAACTTGAAAAGAAAAGACAAAGATATAGATAAAATATTTTATTGAAATAAAGCACCCCCAACACAACCCTCATTAACCATTTTATTGATGAAAAAAAAAGCGTCATCTAAGTAGTCCTCGAAACCGACGTAGTCCAAACACCAAACCTGTAAAAAATCAAAAATATATAAAAAAAAATGAAATAAAACATGTCGTAGGCTTAGTTTCACTTTCATGTGTGATACTGACTGTTATACCATGTATAGAAGCCTGCGGCAAAGTTGGCTTAGATACAGGGCGCCAGCAGACGGTATCATACATGGCCATACAGACATATATACAAACAAACATACATACATACATGCAAACATACATTCACATATACACATACAAACATGACAACATACATACATGAAAACATACATACATGAAAACATACATACATGCAAACATACCTACATGAAAACACATACATGAAAACATACATGAAAACATACATACATGCAAACATACATGCACATATACACATACAAACATGACAACATACATACAAGCAAACATACATACATACATACAAGCAAACATACATACAAGCAAACATACATACATACATACATGCAAACATACATACATGCAAACATACATGCATACATACATGCAAACATACATACATGAATACATACATACATACATGAAAACATACATGCACATATACACATACATGCACATATACACATACAAACATGACAACATACATACATGAAAACAAACATACATGAAAACATACATACAAACATACATACATGCAAACATACCTACATGAAAACACATACATGAAAACATACACACATACAAACATGACAACATACATACATACATACATACATGAAAACATACATACATGAAAACATACATACATGCAAACATACATGCACATATACACATACAAACATGACAACATACATGCACATATACACATACAAACATGACAACATACATACATGAAAACACATACATGAAAACATACACACATACAAACATGACAACATACATACAAGAAAACATACATACATGCAAACATACATACATGAAAACATACATACATACATACATGAAAACATACATGCATGCAAACATACATGCACATATACACATACAAAGATGACAACATACATACATACATACAAGCAAACATACATACATACAAGCAAACATACATGCAAACATACATACATGCAAACATACATGAAAACATACATGCACATATACACATACAAACATGACAACATACATACAAGAAAACATACATACATACATACATGACAACATACATACAAAAATAAACTCACCTAAGACGTTCCCACGAAGAGCTGAACGGTCCCGTCACTTTTCTTCTCCCATTCACAATAACATAGCGGTGGGCGCAGATGACGTAATCACGTGGGCCTGATATGATTACGTCATCTGCGCCACAACGCATTGTTACTATGAATGCGAGCGGCGCCAAGAAGAAGGAAGATGGCAAGTGACGGGACCGTTCAGAGCGCCGTTAGAACGCCTTAGGTGATTATTATTTTATTTTATATATTTTTAGTTGTTCGCCGGGTGCTGATGCAGCACCGATGCGGCAGGTACAAAAATGTAGTGACAGGGTGGGGGAGGGAAAAGTGGCTTGCCGAAACGGGGTGAATGTAATGTAGTGTAGTGTAGTGTAGTGTAGTGTAGTGTACAGTACATTCACGGTAAGTTCGTCTCAATCGGGCTTACCATGCCCGCTTCAGACGAACATTCTCCCGATGTTGCTAGAAGTACAGTATCTAGCAACATCGGGAGCGCGCACACTGCAGAGCGGAGCGGCTTGATTGACATCGAGCCGCTCACGCCCCTTTTTAGAAAAGATAACCAGCACTTGCTGAGTTATCAAGTGTAAAAAAAAGGCACTTAGGAAATGAATTTTAAATTTTTTTTAACACCAAATGTTTTAAAATTCATTTCCTGCTTAGAATGTATAAAAAAAAAACAATTTGAGTCAACTTGGGACAACCCCTTTAACCCCTTCCCTCTTTCCTCCTCCCTCACACAGCACATAAATAGATATTGATTAAGCTAAAGCTGCTGCTCTTCTAACCTGACTCTGGAGCTCCGTGGAGGAGTCTTCACTGTGGCAGCAGCACAGCAGGAAGGAGCTGCGTGAGGTGCTGAGTGTGTGTGACACTGCAGTACAGGCTGTGCCGATTGGTGGAGCAGACAGAAGCACCTGCTGCTCCTCCAATCAGCGCTCACTTCACGCAGCAGTGCAGAGAAAGGAACATTTCTCCTCTCTACTGCTCGTACCCACTGGCGCCCACCTTACAGCATGGCGGCCGGCGCCCTGTGCGACCGCACGTGTCGCACATAGCTAAGGCCGGCCCTGTGTGTATGTGGCTGCACATAGTGATGTAATAAGATCACTATATGCTGTGTAAATGAATGGAGAGAAGTGTAGGACGCTGATTGGTCACTGATTGGTCACTGATTGGTCAGCGTCATACACTTCTCTCCACAACGCCCTCTTGGTCAAAAAGTAAATCATGCCCAGTTGTCCATTAAGAAACTCATTAGCATAAAGCTAAAATAGGTCATAACTCCGTCAAAAATGATAGTTTTTCTAAATAAAAAACACTGCTGTAATCTACATTACAGCGCCGATCACATTATGTAGAAGATAGGGCACTTATAATGTGGTGACAGAGCCTCTTTAACTGTCATCGTTAGCATAATGTATCTTTAGTTCTATCGAATAACATTTATATTATAACACAATATAAAGTATTTTACAGTTACTAATGTGTTTTTTTAGAGGTTTGGTTGTTGGTCTTCGTCGGATTTGAGGACTACTTCGATGACTGCGTCATTATTTTCAATAAATTGGTTAACATGGGTTGTGTTGGGGGTTTTATTTAACCGGTTAAGGACTAGGCTGTTTTACAGCTAAATGACCAGAGCAAATTTCACAATTTTGCTATGCGCTTCTTTAGATGACTATAACTCAGCAGGTGAATAAAGTTCATCTTTGAATTTTACACTCTTTTTAAAGGACAGATAGGGCTTTGTTTTAGTGGCATTTGTCAGTATATATAATTTTTTTTTTTTTCTCTAAAGTGGGCAAAATTGGAAAAAAATGCAAGAATTTAACAATTGCGTCGGTTTATGCTAGCATTTTTCACACACGGTATGAACCACGGCCAAAATTAATCTCCTTTCACATTCTTCCACTTCTCCCGTGCATGGGGATACCAAATATGTGAGCCTTATTCACTGTGCGGGCATGTGCCAGGGCTTGGCATAAAAGGAGGCTTTTTGGCCTTTTCGGTCCAGGAATTTTGCATTTGATTTTATAGCCGTATACTGTTTTCTGGGGGGCCTAATGCTGCTGAAACATTAGAAACACCCCATAAATGACTTCATTCACACAAGTAGACCCCACAAGGTTTACTTCAAGGGGTTTATCATATTTTTAGCAAGTCCAGTTTTCTTCTGAAAGTTTCTTGAATAAGATGGAACAAAATAAAATTAGCACTTTTTTAGCAAATGCGTCAGTTTAGGCTAGTATTTTTCACACACGGTATAGACCACGGACAAAATTCATCTCCTTTCACATTCTTCCACTTCTCCCGTGCATGGGGATACCAAATATGTGTGCCTTATTCGCTGTGCGGGCATGTGCCAGGGCTTGGCATAAAAGGAGGCTTTTTGGCCTTTTCGGTCCAGGAATTTTGCATTTGATTTTAGAGCCGCATACTGTTTTCTGGGGGGCCTAATGCTGCTGAAACATTAGAAACACCCCATAAATGACTTCATTCACACAAGTAGACCCCACAAGGTTTCCTTCAAGGGGTTTATCATATTTTTAGCAAGTCCAGTTTTCTTCTGAAAGTTTCTTGAATAAGATGGAACAAAATAAAATCAGCACTTTTTTAGCAAATGCGTCAGTTTAGGCTAGTATTTTTCACACACGGTATAGACCACGGCCAAAATTCATCTCCTTTCACGTTCTTCCACTTCTCCCGTGCATGGGGATACCAAATATGTGTGCCTTATTCACTGTGCGGGCATGTGCCAGGGCTTGGCATAAAAGGAGGCTTTTTGGCCTTTTCGGTCCAGGAATTCTGCATTTGATTTTATAGCCGCATACTGTTTTCTGGGGGGCCTAATGCTGCTGAAAGATTAGAATCACCCCATAAATGACTTCATTCACGCAAGCAGACCCCACAAGGTTTTCTTCAAGGGGTTTATCATATTTTTAGACAGTCCAGTTTTCTTCTGAAAGTTTCTTGAATAAGATGGAACAAAATAAAATTAGCAATTTTTTAGCAAATGCGTCAGTTTATACCAGCATTTTTCACACACGGTATAGACCACGGTCAAAATTAATCTCCGTTCACATTCTGCCACTTCTCCCGTGCATGGGGATACCAAATATGTGTGCCTTATTTATCACATAGAGATGTAGGAGGGCGGAGGATAGAAGAAGATTATTTCACATATCGCTTTTTTTCAAAGCTGGTTTTACAAAACTCAACAGAGTTTCTATAACACTTCCAAAATATCTGCTCGTCCACACTTACATTCTGCTCAGGGGTGTAGAGTTGCAGAAATAAATTATTCAGGGAATTTATTAGCGGTCTTATTTTGAACAACCGATCCCGGTTTGCATCGGTACTTGGGGGGGCCTGTGCGTTGTCATTGAAGTGGAGGAACCTCATTATTGTCTCATAACGAGACCTGGGCATTACTGCAGAATATACTGGGGTGGCTTGGGCGGGTCTTGTTGACCAGTAAGACCTAATGGAGGGCTTTTTGACAATACCCATATTTAGGGTGAGCCCCAAAAAATTTTTTAATTCCTGCAAATTGGTGGGCGTCCAATCTCTGGCATGGGTGGATGAAGGTTTCTGCCTTATATATTGCGTGGCATATAAATTTGTTTCGTGGACAATCTGATTTAGGATGTCGTCCGTTATAAATAAATGGAAGTAATCCATTTGGACAAAATTTGTATTGTCCACGGTTATGCCAGGAGTGGCAGTAAATCCGTGGATTCTAGGCCCAAAAGATGGGGCAGGTGCCCATACAAGAGCCTGGACTGGAGGGACCAGGCTGTCCCGTGCTACAGCGCTACTTGGCCCTGCGCTTTCATGTTCTGCAGTTTCGACTGCATCAGGGACAACGTCCCCTGAAGATGAACCTGAAGTGACGCTGTCATCGTCACTACCTAAAACAGGTTCCATCTCGGACGCCATCTCTGATGCGGTCTCCGACTCAGACCACAGCATGGCGTATGCCTCCTCGGCGCTAAACAACTTCCTCGCCATAACGTAACTAACACTAACACTAACTAAACAAATTTTATTTTTTTATTTTTTTTATAAAACACACAAACTAAGGCCCCATGCACACGACCGTGCCCGCAATTGCTGTCCGCGATCGCGGGCACGGCCGGCCGCTGACTGACAGCCGCATTTTCGGGCCGTGCTCCCATACAAAGTATGGGAGCACGGCCCGCAAAATGCGAAAGAACGGACATGTTCCATAATTCCCGGAACATTTCCACGGCACTGACACCCTTCCGTAGTGCTACTGAAAGGTGTCAGCGTTCAATGAAAGTGAATGGCTCAGTTTTTGCGGACCGCAGTTGCGGTCCGCAAAAACGGAGGTTTTTTGCTGTCGTGTGCATGGGGCCTAACTGCTATATATATCTACACTACCGCTAACAAAAAAATAAACCGCTATTGCTATATATATTATATATATATAATTATATACTCCCTACCTGCCTATTCTAATAGAATAAAAGAAAGAAAGGTAGATAGATAGAAAAAAAGATAGATGGATAGATAGATAGATTGTATAGATAGATAGAAATCTATCTATACAGAGAATGTTTTATAGTGTAACTGTTTTTTTTTTTTTCACTGTAATCTTCTGGCAGCAATTCTCCCGAGTCTCTTCTTCTCCTCAAACTGAAACAATATTTGAGGAGAAGAAAAGAGGCAGGAGATTTACTGCCAGAAAACTCAAAATAAAACAAATGTGGTCGCTGTGATTTTCACAGCGACCACATGTTCAGGGACCATCAGATTGGTCCCTGATACTCTGCCCAGTGCCCAGAGCTGTTGGTAACAGCGAGGGCACAGGGCTGTGTGCACGCGATCGCGGGCACAGGGCTGTGTGCACGCGATCGCGTGCACACTGTTTTATAAGCAGAAATGCATGTGATCGCTGTGATTGGTTGTCACAGCGACCACATGTTCAGGGACCATCAGATTGGTCCCTGATACTCTGCCCAGTGCCCAGAGCTGTTGGTAACAGCGAGGGCACAGGGCTGTGTGCACGCGATCGCGTGCACACTGTTTTCTATGCAGAAATGCATGTGATCGCTGTGATTGGTTGTCACAGCGATCACATGTTCAGGGGCCAAAAGATTGACCCCTGACATTCTGCCCAGTGCCCATGGCTGTTAGCAACAGCCAGGGCATAGAGCTGTGTGCACGCGATCGCGCGTGCACAGTCTCTGAAGTGCGGCCGTATATATACTATACTCCGGACTTTAGAGACCCTGACCGCTGGCCGTATATTTACGGCCAGCGGTCGGGAACCTGTTAATATGAAATGGGAGGCATAAGGAGGTACAGTAAAGACTCCATGCACTAGAGCCCCATTACAGCTGTGTACAAAATGGAGCCATAAGACCATGAGGTTGAGGCCTGACACTCTTGATACAAAAGTCCAGGAGCTTAAAGGGTTGTCCCAAGTTGACTCAAATTTTTTATTTTTTTACACATTATAAGCAGGAATTTAATTTTCAAATATTTGCTGTTAAAAAATGTTAAAAATTCATTTCCTAAGTGCCTTTTTTTTACACTTGATAACTCAGCAAGTGCTGGTTATCTTTTCTAAAAAGGGGCGTGAGCGGCTTGATGTCAATCAAGCCGCTCCGCTCTGCAGTGTGCGCGCTCCCGATGTTGCTAGATACTGTAGTTCTAGCAACATCGGGAGAATGTTCGTCTCAAGCGGGCATGGTAAGCCCGATTGAGACGAACTTACCGTGAATGTCATCAACCCTACACTACACTACACTACATTCACCCCGTTTCGGCAAACAACTTCTCTATCCCCCCCCCCCTGTCACTACATGTAATTTGTGTATCCGTCGCACCGGGGCTGCATCAGCACCCGGCGAACAACTAAAAATATATCAAAAAAATAAACTCACCTAAGACGTTCTAACGGCGCTCTGAACGGTCCCGTCACTTGCCATCTTCCTTCTTCTTGGCGCCGCTCGCATTCATAGTAACAGTGCGTTGTGGCGCAGATGACGTAATCATATCAGGCCCACGTGATTACGTCATCTGCGCCCACCGCTATGTTATTGTGAATGGGAGCAGTAAGACGAAAAGTGACGGGACCGTTCAGCTCTTCGTGGGAACGTCTTAGGTGAGTTTATTTTTGTATGTATGTTGTCATGTATGTATGTATGTATGTATGTATGCATGTGTATATGTGCATGTAGGTATGTTGTGATGTATGTATGTTGTCATGTATGTATGTGTATATGTGCACGTATGTTTTCTTGTATGTATGTCGTCATGTATGTATGTATGTTGTCATGTTTGTATGTGTATATGTGCATGTATGTTTTCATGTATGTATGTTTGCATGTATATTTGCATGTATATTTGCATGTATGTATGTTGGCATGTTTGTATGTGTATATGTGCATGTATGTTTGCATGTATGTATGTTTGCATGTATGTATGTTTGTATGTATGTTGTCATGTATGTTATGTTTGTATGTGTATATGTGCATGTATGTGTATATGTGCATGTATGTTTGAATGTATGTATGTTTGCATGTATGTATGTTTGTATGTATGTTGTCATGTATGTATGTTGTCATGTTTGAATGTGTATATCTGCATGTATGTGTATATGTGCATGTATGTTTGAATGTATGTATGTTTGCATGTATGTATGTTTTCATGTATGTATATATGTGCATGTTTGTATGTATGGTTGCATGCAAGTATGTATGTTTGCATGTATATATGTATGTTTGCATGTATGTATGTTTGCATGTATGTATGTATGTTTGCTTGTATGTATGTTTTCTTATATGTATGTTTGCTTGTATGTATGTTTGCTTGTATGTATGTATGTTTGCTTGTATGTATGTATGTATGTATGTTTGCTTGTATGTATGTTTGCTTGTATGTATGTATGTATGTATGTATGTTTGCTTGTATGTATGTATGTTGTCATGTTTGTATGTGTATATGTGCATGTATGTATGTTTTCAAGTATGTATGTTTGCATGTATGTTTGCATGTATGTTGTCATGTATGTATGTTGTCATGTTTGTATGTGTATATGTGCATGTATGTGTATATGTGCATGCATGTTTGAATGTATGTATGTTTGCATGTATGTATGTTTTCATGTATGTATATATGTGCATGTTTGTATGTATGGTTGCATGCAACTATGTATGTTTGCATGTATGTATGTTTGCATGTATGTATGTTTGCTTGCATGTATGTTTTCATGTATGTATGTGTATATGTGCATGTATGTTTTCAAGTATGTATGTTTTCATGTATGTATGTTTGCATGTATGTTTGCATGTATGTTTGCATGTATGTTGTCATGTATGTATGTTGTCATGTTTGTATGTGTATATGTGCATGTATGTGTATATGTTCATGTATGTTTGCATGTATGTATGTTTGCATGTATGTATGTTTGCATGTATGTATATATGTGCATGTTTGTATGTATGGTTGCATGCAAGTATGTATCTAAGCCAACTTTGCGGCAGGCTTCTATACATGGTATAACAGTCAGTATCACACATGAAACTGAAACTAAGGCTATGACATGTTTTATTTATTTATTTTTTATATATATATATATTTTTACAGGTTTGGTGTTTGGACTACGTCGGTTTCGAGGACTACTTAGATGACGCTTTTTTTTTCATCAATAAAATGGTTAATGAGGGTTGTGTTGGGGGTGCTTTATTTCAATAAAATATTTTATCTATATCTTTGTCTTTTCTTTTCAAATTTTATTACTACCACTTTAGTAATGGCCGCTGTCTGAGTGACAAGGTCCATTACTAAGGGGAGGCTTAGTGTTAGCCGGTACAGAGGCTAACACTAAACACCATTATTACCCCGGTACCCACCACCACCAGGGGTGCCGGGAAGAGCTGGGTACGATCCAGTACCCGATCATCTGTTGTGATGGTCGGGGTCTGGGGCGGCCGCAGGCTGGTATTATGAGGCTGGGAAGGGCCAAAAACAGTGGACCTTCGCACCCTTGTAATGCTAGGCTGCTGCTGCTGTGTTGTATCTGGCTGGTTATAAAAAATGGGGGGGACCCTACGTCATTTTTTTAAATTATTTATTTATTATTTTTATTAAAAAGACATGGGGTTCCACCCAATTTATCATAACCAGCCACAAACAACACAGTGTTATTAGCCTGGGAATGTACTAAACCAGTGGCCCCTCCCACCCATGTAATGACAGGCTGCTGCGGCCTTGTATATGGCTGGTTATTAAAAATGTGGGGGACCCAACGTCTATTGTTAAATGTAAAAAAAAAACGACGTGGGGGTCCACCCCTTTTTTATAACCAGCCCGATACAACACAGCAGCGGCAGCCTAGCATTACAAGGGTGGGAAGGTCCACTGATTTTGGCCCTTCCCAGCCTCATAATACCAGCCTACGGCCGCCCCAGTACCCGACCATCACAACAGATGGTCGGGTACTGGATCGTACCAAGCTCTTCCCGGCACCCCTGGTGGGGGTGGGTACCGGGGTAATAATGGGTGGTTAGTGCTAGCCTCTGCACTGGCTAACACTAAGTACCGCCTTAATAATGGACGCTGTCAATCAGCCAACTACCATTATCTAGGCACTAATAAAGTTTGAAAAAAAACCACAAATACATTTTTTTTTTATTGAAATAAGAAATCCCCCAAAAACCCTCGTTAACTATTTTATTAAAATTTTCAAAAAACGTAGATCTACGCAGTAGTCCAACGAATCGACGATGTAGTCCAATCGGTACATCAAAATCTGCAACAACATTAAAAAAAAGTTATCAATGTGAACAATACCGATACTTATACTCACCTACACACACACACACACACACAAACATATACACAAACACACCCATATATACACAAACACACAAATATACATATACAAAAATACACAAACATATACACACAAACATACACATATGCACAAACACACCCATATATACACAAACACACACATATACATATACAAAAACACACCCATATATACACAAACACACACATATACATATACAAAAACACACAAACATACACACAAACATATACACTTATGCACAAACACACCCATATATACACAAACACACACACACACACAAACACACACTTACCTTTAGCGGAGCGCGGACTTCTCCTCGCGACGGGTGCCTTCCACTGCATCTCCTGCGCATGCGCCGAGATGCACCTTCACGAGTAAATGACATCCTCTGCTCAGGACGCAGAGGATGTCATTACGCATGCGCGGCCACCGCTAAAGGTAAATAGCGGTGGCCGGGAACCTAGGCAACGAGCAGGATACAAAGAGGGACCGACCGCAACTGCAATCAACGATATCAAGAAAACGACATCGCTGGACGACGGACAGGTAATTAGAATTCTTCTTATTTTTACATGGGGGAGCTTTATAGCTCCATTTATCAACTTGGGAATAACCCTTTAATGTTTTACTTTCTACTTACCACTATGTTATATGGAATTTGCCTAGAAATAAATTAAAATTAGAAACTGTCCAACTAGATATGACTGGTCCTCTATACAAGAGGCCTATTATCCCATCAGTCCGCACTACAAAATATTGGGTAACTCCTGAGGATGAACTGTAAGGCTATGTCACTGTACGTATATATATATATATATATATATATATATATATATATACTCTCTAATCTGCATGTTAGAAGCTCATATATAACATGTCAGTGGAAATGCTCCATTACAATGTCTGTAGATAAGTGAGTCCACATCTATGTATACATAGTCATTGAATCTGGTTTGCTGATAATGGATGGAACAGTAGAGTAATGAATACCCTTGTTTCTATTGTATCACCCCCTTTCCATGTAGACTGTGCGCTTGTGAGCAGGGCCCACTCTCCTTATATTTATACTGTAACATTGTAACTTACTAGAATTGTATGTCACTGTACCCTGTAATTTATTGTACAGCGCTGTGGAAAATGTTGGTGCTTTATAGGTAATATTATTATCATTTATAATGTAATTATAAAGAAAGCGCATAGATAGGCGCAGTAATAATATACATTATACAATCAATGCCATCTCCCCACTTTACTACACAATGCTGCCCGAGGTCAGGGGGGCTCTAGACTTCATACAGGTTGTGTCCATGGTGCTTCCTATAGAGCTGGGATATGGGTGTCCTACTAAGGATATATTATTGGGTGTGATCGCCCCCACCAGCTGATCGGGGATGTTTGTAAGTTATTCATGTAAACCACATGTCATTGCAATATCTATGTTGTTTTTATTTGACTGACATTTATTAAAGCATTATGGGAAGAACATATATATTTCAAAAGGTTTGAATATGGAAACCAAGTGGATAAAGTGAAGAGATCATACAGCTGGTATGTGGTTGGCATGTAACTGGCATATGATTGGTCACTCCCTGGCACCTGCCCGGAATGTTATGATTTGAATTTTCTGCTCGGCCTACAGATCAGTTGGTTGGAAACAACTGCAGCGTCTTGTTATATACAAGAAGCGATTCATAGATATTTGAGGGCACATTTTGGTTTTTGGGGAGTTTTTTTTGCTGTTTTTTATTCCAGGATTACACCATACTTTCCTGATCATCTACTGGTAAGTGCAGATCTTTACACACCACACACAGGACAGTATATACACAGTACACAAGGTATAAGACGACGGGCGTGACCTGGTCGGTGGATTGATATTTTCAGGGGCCATGCCATTTACTGATCAGTTTTGTAATTCTTAACCCCTTGTGGACACAACCCATTTTTTCAAATCTGACATGTGTCACTTTATATGGTAATACATTTGCAATGGTTTTACTTATCTAAGTGATTCTGACTGTGATTGTTTTCTCGTGACACATTGTACTTGTATGTTAGTGGAAAAATTTGGTCGATAAATTCAGTATTTATTTGTAAAAAAAAACACCAACATTTTGAGGAAATTAGTAAAAATTTGCATATTTCTAAATTTAAATGTATCTGCTTTTAAGACAGATAGTAATAGCACACAAAATAGTTACTAGTTAACATTTTTTTAGAAAATCTATTTTAATATAGAAAATTGTTTAACACAGAAGGTTTTACCAAAGACACGCAACTCAAAATGTATTGCCCAGGTTCTGCAGTTTTTAGAAATATCCCATATGTGACCCTAGTGCGCCACATGACTGAAATACTGGCCTCAGAAGCAAAGGAGCACCTAGTGGATTTTGGGGCCTCCTTTTTATTAGAATATATTTTAAACACTGTGTCAGGTTTGAGGAGGTCTTGTAGTGCCAAAACATAGGAACAACCCCAAAAAGAGACCATTTTGGAAATTACACCCCCAAAGAATGTATCTAGGGGTATAGTGAACAATTTGACCCCGCAGGGTTTTTGATAAATGTATTTGGAATTAGGTTGTGTAAATCAAAATTGAAATTTTTTCTCATAAAATATAGATTTAGCTACAATTTTTACATTTAAATAAGGAATAAAGGCGAAAAAGCACCCCAACATTTGTGAAGAAATTTCTCCCGAAATTGCCTGGACGTATGACAGGGCTCAGAATTGAAAGAGTACCACGCCCATTTGAGTCTTATTTTGGTGAATTTAACTGCATTGGCCCACAAGTGCAGGGCTTTGAGGTCAAATACTGAAACAAACCCCCAGAAGTGACGCCATTTTGGAAACTACACCCCTCAAGGCATTTTTTGAGTGGTGTAGTGAGCATTTTCACACCAGAGGTGTTTTTTTTATTAGAAATTAGAAAATAACATGCAGATGTGTGGCAAGTGTCACACTGATAAATGGTGCCCGATTTTAACCCCCTTTTGGAACACACGCTGCACATTTTGTATCTACATTTTCTGAGAGCCAGAACTTTTTTATTTTTCATTAACTGAGCTCTGTGAGGGCTTATTTTTTTGCGGGACAATCTGTAGTTTTCATTGGTACCATTTTGGGGTACATGCAACTTTTTGATCATTTTTTTTTTCTTTTTTGTGAAGCAGGGTGACCAAAAAACATAAAAAAATTTTATTCTTTTTTTATTTATTTTATTTTATTTATTTTTTTATTCTTTTTTTTTTTACGCCGTGCATCATGCATTATAAATGACATATAGAAATTATTTTGCGGGTCGCTACCATTATGGCGACACCAAATCTATATAGTTTTTTAAATATTTTACAGCGTTTTACAGCCATAACTTATTTTTGCGACAAAAAGGCTGTGTAAGGGCTTGCTTTTTGCGGGACGAGCGGTTGTTTATATTAGTACCATTTTGTGGTACATGCGACTTTTTGATCATTTTATCAAAAAATTTCTGGGAAGGCGATGTGATCAAAAAAGTGTGACTCTGGCATTATTTTTTACGGTGTTCACCGTGCAGGATTTTTTTTATAGTTGGGGTCGTTACGGACGCGGCAATACCAAATATGTGTACTTTTTTAATGTTTTCAGTTTTTTCCTGTAATATAAGTTTTATTATGGGAAAAAAAAATGCATTTCTTGTTTATGTAACGTGAAACTTTTTTTTTTTTTTTTTAGTCAACATTTTTAGTAACTTTTTTTTTGTCCCACTAGAGGACTTGAAGGCCTGAAGCCCTGATTGCTATTCTAATATACTGCAGTACACACGTAATGCAGTGTATTAGGGCACATTCAGACGTGGCGGGAATGCTGTTGAATTCTGCTGCGGACAGTCCACAGTTAAATTCTGCAGCAGCCGTTTTTTACATGTCTTTCTATACATTTTGAGGAAACTTAGCTCAGACGTTGCAGAAAATAAGTGTGTGGAAATTGGACTGCGGTGCAGATACTTCCCTCCGCAGCATGCTCATTCCATTGCGGAGAAGAAGTTGACTTTCACTGCGGATCTCAGCATTTGCATTGCAAAGGCTGAAATCTGCAGCAAGTCTGCTGTGATATCCACAACGTCTGAATTACCTGTCAAATATGAAAATGTTGCTGCAAATTCGCAAAGAATCTGCAGCAACATTTTCTGCGGAAAAATTCTGCCACGTCTGATCGTGGCCTTAGAGCTGTCAGTCATACACTGACAGCAAGCTTATTAGGTCCCATCTCTTGGGTAGGCTGGGTCTAATAGGCTTCTCTACTTGGCAACCAGGAGGCAATTGTTAGGCCTCCGGTTGCCATAACAACCATAATCGCGTCACAGCAGTGTCGATGGAGTACAAACCATCGAAATGCTGTGGTCGCAATTGACAGCAGCATTTAGGGGGTTAATCGGCGAGCGTTGGACAACAGTCCAGTTCCTGCCGTTACCGCAGTGTTTCAGCTGTAGTATACAGATGACACCCGCTGGTGATGGAGCGGGCTTAGCTTCTGAGCCTGCTCCATCACCGTCAAGGACAGTTACGCGACAATGCGCTAACCCCTTGGCGGCAGTGACGTAAATGTACGTGACATGTAAAAGGGTTAATAACATATCTTCTATTTTCCTACATATATGGGGGGTCACAGAAAATTTGTACAAATATTAGGTTGGGTTAGAAAGAAAATCACATTTTTATACTGAGTTAAAGTCTCCTAATATGTCTCACGCCTTACAATGGTGACTTTGGAACAGATTATCTGAAAAGTTACGCAACTTTTTATATTGGTCCAGTTTTTATTATGTAAAAAGAAAACATATTGCTTATAGTCATAGCTGGAGGCTGGGCATTACCTGGCACTTGTACCCGCTTAGCATTTTAGAATTTGAACTGGCAGACTATTTGGTCCTCTGTAGATTTTCACTGCAGCAGTCCTATTCATTCAGTTCTGTGCACATGACCCGTAAATACTGTGCGGGGGAAGAATTTATTAAGACTGGCATTCCAGTCCTAATGGGAAACAAGCGGAGTAAGATGCAACAAATTTCTTAAGAGGCGCATGCTAGATTTACGCTATAATTTACGCCAGTTTCGGGAACAAATAATAATAAATGCGTCGGGCCATGGTTTTTTTTTAAAAAAGTGTCAAGGGTGACGAAAACAGCCCAACAGTCGAAATTTTTGTCACTTTTGAGCCGTTTACGATTTTTCTACGCCAGATAACAGGCGTAGAAAAGTTGTTCAATTCCTCCTATGTTTTTACATTTGATAATAAAAAGATAATAGTTCTAGAAAATGCTACTAGTACTATTTCTAGCCACACCACACATGGATCCTGCGGCAGGGTTGTTGGTGGAGATATAGTACAGCTCTGCCAGGTCTGCACAGAACTTTATTCTTTTACAAGTGACTGTCATGAAGAGAGACTGAAGACCCGACTGTAATGTAGAAGATGAAGCTCCAGATCTTACACCTCATGCACACGACCGAGTGTGCCGTCCGAGTCCCGTCAGTGATCCGAGGAAAGATAGGACATGTCCGTCTATCTTTCCTCGGATCGGAGACTCCGACCATTTTTCATGGACCCGATTCACCTATTATAGTGAATGGGTCCGTGAAGACTATCGGGTGTCACTCGGATGCTGTCAAAAACGGCCTGAGCAAACCGAACAATACCCCAATATATACTAGTGGTCCTAGTGACTAGATAACAAGCCCAGAAGAAGAAACAAGTCACGACCAGATAATTGGAAAAATACAAACAGTGTTTATTGAAGTTAATTTAGACACAGAGACAACAAACAGACAATTAAATATATTAAAATACCATAAACCTCGAACAAGAATGGAATCCGAACAAAAAAGCAGAGCGACCCCCAGATAGTAAAATATGGTCACAATCGACTCCTAGATACAGCTAAAGTGCATAAGTATGAACTATTAAAGCAAGTGCTAGGCATAATACATTTGCACAGATGGACACGTATGCATAGTGTAAATAGTAAAAAAATCTAGAATGCAGTCCTAAGTACATATAGCAAACTGAGCAATGTACCTACATGGTACAAGATGAATAGGAGATCCGGACCAGGAAGGGGGACCTCTGCTTGACCCGACGCGCGTTTCGCTCGTGCTTCGTCAGGGGTTGGTGTCCAAATGCCCCAAATTGCCTTAAATACCCCTTCCTCACTAGTAGTTGCCAGCTGTTCCCTATCGAGTGGTTAGGTGTTCAGCGGCAGTCACCAATGGCAGCCGCTGATACATCCAGCCCACCCACGATGGCGTCCCATCGTGCAGTCCAATGATCAGGATATCCTCCTCCCCTGTCTGCCTCCAGCGGTATAGCCACGCCGAGCGGGCGGGGAGTAAAGAAACACCCGCCCGCTCGACGCGGCATCGCCAGCAAGGGCAGAGAAACAGGGAGCTGCAAAAAAAGCTTATCAATGCAATTGATATCAACAATGGCCAGAATTAAGCAATTTATTAAAACCCCAAAACAAGTAAAAGTATCCTTGCCAATCAAACAGTTAAAGCAGCAGCGGGACGCAGCGGGACCCAGCGTCCCGTTGCTAGGTAACAGTACAGCATACGAACAGCGCTTGCTGTCCTACATGCTGGAGAACACAACACAGCACTGCAAGCAGAGATCGCTGTCCAACGTGCTGAACCCCTCAGCACAGCCGTCAAATACAAATATAGCACCAGTCAGATCTGTCGCTGTCCAAGGTGCTGAAGCTGGATAGCAGGTCACATACACCGCTCCAGACCTGCAACACAGTGCCGAAATTGCTGTGAACAATAAAATAAAATAAAAGGAGGAAGGTTGAAATAACCAAAAAATATAAGAGAAGGATACCAAAACAAGTGTAGAGTAGAAGAAGGAAAAAGGTGGAGAGAAACCAGCGACAAGAAAAGGGTGAAATATGCGGTGCAAAAGAGTGGAAATGGGATGGTAATGATAAAAGAAAAAAAGAGGGAAAGGGAAAAAGATAACCTGATTGTTGATCGGGCAAATGAAAAAATACATACAAGAAACACTGTATACATATGCGGCAATTGAAACAAAGTGAAACATAGCGTCAATGTAAATAGCCGTAAAGAATTATATGATATGTGAAAAATGATAGTGTATCTAATTGAATTAAATTCTTAGTTTCTTAAACAGTTTTAGTGAAAAGAACCAACATGTGTACGTGTAAATATGCAAAACATGTATGTGTAGAGTGAATATATATTTATATTAATAAGTGACTACATGATGAACCCCTAATCTCGATAATGATATAGGTGAAACAAGAGGTGGGGGGGAGGGAGGGAATGAAAGGTGAAGGAGGGGAGGGGGGAATAAAATGGGGTGGAGAAGGGAGGGAAGGAGGATGAGGAATGGAAGGACCGATAATGCAAACCATAAACGGAATGGGCAGGTAGACACTGAACCAATGAATGGGCAAAACGATGACTGCTAGTATTATTAATATACCAGACATCAACTTATAAATGGAACAATTACTGCATATAGACACCCTTGGCGGCAGCGACGTAAATGTACGTGACATGTAAAAGGGTTAATAACATATCTTCTATTTTCCTACATATATGGGGGGTCACAGAAAATTTGTACAAATATTAGGTTGGGTTAGAAAGAAAATCACATTTTTATACTGAGTTAAAGTCTCCTAATATGTCTCACGCCTTACAATGGTGACTTTGGAACAGATTATCTGAAAAGTTACGCAACTTTTTATATTGGTCCAGTTTTTATTATGTAAAAAGAAAACAAATTGCTTATAGTCATAGCTGGAGGCTGGGCATTACCTGGCACTTGTACCCGCTTAGCATTTTAGAATTTGAACTGGCAGACTATTTGGGCCTCTGTAGATTTTCACTGCAGCAGTCCTATTCATTCAGTTCTGTGCACATGACCCGTAAATACTGTGCAGGAGAAGAATTTATTAAGACTGGCATTCCAGTCCTAATGGGAAACAAGCGGAGTAAGATGCAACAAATTTCTTAAGAGGCGCATTCTAGATTTACGCTATAATTTACGCCAGTTTCTGGAACAAATAATAATAAATGCGTCGGGCCATGGGTTTTTTTTTTAAAAAGTGTCAAGGGTGACGAAAACGGCCCAACAGTCGAAATTTTTGTCACTTTTGAGCCGTTTACGATTTTTCTACGCCAGATAACAGGCGTAGGAAAGTTGTTCAATTCCTCCTATGTTTTTACATGTGATAATAAAAAGATAATAGTTCTAGAAAATGCTACTAGTACTATTTCTATTCCTAGCCACACCACACATGGATCCTGCGGCAGGGTTGTTGGTGGAGTGATAGTTCAGATCTACCAAGTCTACACAGAACTTTATTCTTTTACAAGTGAGTGTCATGAAGAGAGACTGAAGACCCGACTGTAATGTAGAAGATGAAGCTCCAGATCTTAGTGCTCAGTGTAGGAATGACTCCCTCCTTGCTCTCCACATATAAGAACACTACATATTTCTCCATGTGTAAATATCTTTATATACTATCTGTGTGTTCAGCAGCCAGTGACACACGGACTGCCCGCTAGAGCAGAAGACATGGAGCACCGGCAAGAGAAAGAAGGCACCGGCGACATGAGTACCATGATGGCATCAGCACTGCTGGCCGGCTTCACTATAAGGGTATGTTCACACGTTGTGTAAACACTGCGGATTATATGCCACGTATTTCATTGTGTAAAATCCACAGAATACTACAGTAGCAGCAAAGTGGATGAGATGTAACCAAATCTCATCCACACGTTGCGTAAAAAATCCACCAAAAAACTCTGAAATTGACCTGTGGTGCGGTTTTTTCAATCCCCAGCATGTGAATCTGCTTTGGATCCGCTGCTTTTCTGTTGTGGGTTTTTCCCATTGAATTCAATTTTTGCGGCGGAAACAATGGGATTCCATTACAAAATGTGCAATTCAGAAAAAAGAAAAAGCTTTTTGTCGTTTAAAATGAATAATAAGGTTTATACTTACCACCCAGGTGTTGTCATAGCGACTCATTCTTTTATTGTCCGTCCAGGCCGGGCTCCTGTAGTGACGTTTTATCCCATGTGACTGCTGTAGCGGTCACATGGGCTGTAGCTTCATCCCAGGAGGCCGCACTGCAAGGACAACACGGGGACGCGTCGCCATAACTACGGAGAACGGGCTAAGTATAAGTGTTTTTTTTTCTGCAGTGGACATTACGCCTGAAAAACTGCACCACAATTTGGTGTGTTTTTTCGGCCGATATTCCCTGCAGGTTCCAGGGCGAATATGCTGTGCACTTATACGCAGCGTATCCGCCCTGTGTGAACATGGCCTTACTGTCAGTGTCTTTTATTACTTCATTTTCAATGTATAATTTATATAACCAAACTAATTAATTGGTGTAGAAAAGCTGTTGAATTTCACCCTATGTTTTTACATGTGACAATAAAAAGATAATAGAAATAGTACTAGTAGCATTTTCTAGAACTATCCACACCACACATGGATCCTGCGGCAGGGTTGTTGGTGGAGATATAGTACAGCTCTGCCAGGTCTGCACAGAACTTTATTCTTTTACAAGTGACTGTCATGAAGAGAGACTGAAGACCCGACTGTAATGTAGAAGATGAAGCTCCAGATCTTACACCTCATGCACACGACCGAGTGTGCCGTCCGAGTCCCGTCAGTGATCCGAGGAAAGATAGGACATGTCCGTCTATCTATCCTCGGATCGGAGACTCCGACCATTTTTCATGGACCCGATTCACCTGTTATAGTGAATGGGTCCGTGAAGACTATCGGGTGTCACTCGGATCCTGTCAAAAACGGCCTGAGTGGCACAACGGTCGTGTGCATGAGCCTTTAGTGCCCAATGTAGGAACGACTCCCTCCTTGCACTCCACATATAAGAACACTACATATTTCTCCATGTGTAAATATCTTTATATACTATCTGTGTTTTCAGCAGCCAGTGACACACGGACTGCCCGCTAGAGCAGAAGACATGGAGCACCGGCAAGAGAAAGATGGAACCATGGACGTACCTACCATGATGGCATCAGCACTGCTGGCCGGCTTCACCAATACTGTCAGTGTCAGGGTCTTTTATGTCTGCATTTCAGTGTATAGTTTATATATATTGCAGCACCGGACACTTTATCACTGACCACATACCACATCAGTATAGTAAGGCAGTCCTAAATGAGAAATTCACTTCTACCCTACATATTGCTCCAAATATTAGCCGTTCCACTGATCACGGAGTACTTTTATATGTAAGTATTCCAGTGTACGCTGCCCTTTACATTCTATAGTATCCTATACTGCAGAATATGAAGAAGAGAAGGACAGAATTATGTAAATCATGTCCTGGAGAAAACAAAACTCTACCATGTCCCTCCATTTCTCCGCAGCCATGAAGGAATAGATGAGCTCTGGTAATGCCAGTGACATCAGTATAATGTTCTGCATCCTAAGAGAATCATCTCACGGTTACAGCTTTATTCTTTATATCATTCCTTACACTAGATTCATACCGGTTACATTTATATTTTATCCATTATAAAATAATATCATATGTTCAGTATAATAAGGAAACCAGCACTTTCTGCAACTTTTATCAGGGCCGGTTTGAGGTGCCTGGGCAGTAAATCTGGTGGGTGCCCATCATAATTCTAATTTTACGGGCACATGACAACTTTTTCTATAAGGGTAATCTGTATAGAAATGCATTTGTTGTCAGTCGTTTTATACCAGATAAAGCTCAGCACATGTAGTACAGGTTTCTATAGGAGCTAGTCTATATAGACATGTACTGAGCTCTATGTGATATAAAATGATGGACAGAACATATACATTTCTACACAGACCAGTCCTTATAGAAACTGGCATATGATAAACCTTTTTCTACAAAGGGAAATCCGTGTAGAATTGAATGCACTTCTTGTGCAATATTGTAAATGACATATAAAACCTCTTACATGTTCTGAGTGGTCTATGTGATATAAATGGTGCCATTTCTACACAGACTAGCCCCTATAGAAACTGGCAAGTGCGAAACTGGTCTATCATATACCATTTTTTCTACAGGGGCTAGTCTGCAGAAATGCCCAGGTTTTCAACCATATAATACTGAATAGAGAACCATAATATCTAGTCATAATGTGACGTAAGCGATTTGTGTATTGGAGCCAGGGCAGGGCTAGTCTACCTTCCCACAGAATCAGAGCGCCTCCTGTTGTGTCTGTGACTCCTCCGAGTTTATCTCCTGCTGCCCGGCAGAGAATGAATGGCTCCTGTCTGCCCAGTTCTGTCCTATGCCTCTGGCAGTGCGTGCCACCCTCCGCCAGCCCTTACAGTAAAGTCCCTAGCCACCCTGTGCCACTAAAGCTGAGATCTGTGTTGTAGCCGATGATATGACTGTTGCAGTATTTGCAGCTTTCAACAGCACTCAGACATTGTGGGAGAATCAAACTGGTTTTACTTGGGACAAACAGCAACCAACATCAGTAACAATATCAAGATGGAGAATACAAGAGATAACATACACATCACCACTAGAGGAGCTACACATAGATAATAACTAATAGTTAACAGAGCGCCATCTACTGTCAGTTCAAGATCGTTCCTCCAGCATTAAGCTGCAGATGTTGTAATATTCCAACAATGACGTCATTTCATTGGCTTAGAAAACAACACAGATCTTCACCTAACTCCAGCTGCCTGTCCTGCAGAGAATGAATGGCTCCTGCCTGTCCAGTTCTTTTCTGTCCTGTGCCTCTGGCAGTACATGCCACCCTCTGCCAGCCATTACAGTAAAGTCCCTAGCCACCCCTGCACCGCTAAGGCTGAGATCTGTGTTGTAGCCGGACATGACGTTATTACATTGGCCTAGCACAGCAACACAGAGCTCCTCCTAACTCCTGCTGCCTGTCCTGCAGAGAATGAATGGCTCCTGCCTGTCCAGTTCTTTTCTGTGCCTCTGGCAGTACATGCCACCCTCCGCCAGCCCTTACAGTAAAGTCCCTAGCCACCCCTGCACCGCTAAGGCTGAGATCTGTGTTGTAGCCGGACATGACGTTATTACATTGGCCTAGCACAGCAACACAGAGCTCCTCCTAACTCCTGCTGCCTGTCCTGCAGAGAATGAATGGCTCCTGCCTGTCCAGTTCTTTTCTGTGCCTCTGGCAGTACATGCCACCCTCCGCCAGCCCTTACAGTAAAGTCCCTAGCCACCCCTGCACCGCTAAGGCTGAGATCTGTGTTGTAGCCGATGACATGACGTCATTACATTGGCCTAGCACAGTAACACAGAGCTCCTCCTAATTCATGCTGCACAAAGATGAAGAGATCACATGGGGGAGATGATGGTGCAGCTGGGGGAGGGCTGACGTTGATGGAAGTGGTCCCAGCCTCCCCTGCAGGCTGCAGTTGTGACTTCTACTAGCACTGTGCCTGTGGCGCTCATCATTTAAAGGGGTTTGCCCATCAGGGACATTTATGTCATATCCACAGGATATGTCATAAATATCAGATAGATGCGGGTCCATTGCTGGGTCTACACAGTGGACAGTGGTAAGGGGGTCCTGTGCAACTGCAACCGCTGCGACTACTATAGCTACACCACTAGGTGTGGATTGATATTTTTAGAATTCTCTTGGAATGTCTCTAAAATTTTAATTAATGGAAATGAATCAAGTTTTAATTCATTAATTATAAAACATTTGTTAAGTTAAAAAAGAAAACTAAATACAAACTGTTCTATTGTAGCCTCCACCACTCCACGTTATGGCGCACATCCTGAAGAAAGCCGAGGACTATGTAAGTTATATCAGCAGATGATCCTATTATTACACAGAACATCTGTAAGTCCACAGAAATAAACCTAACCAGAATAAATTTCAACCCTACACACACACTATATATGTATATATATATATATATATATATATATATATATATACATACACATATATATATATATATATATATATATACATTATATGTATAAATATATACACACATTTATACATGTGTGTGTGTGTGTGTGTGTGTGTGTGTGTGTGTGTATATGTGTGTATATGTATATATATATATATATATATATATATATATATATGTATGTATATAGCCCACTCCAAAATACGAGACAGCACTCCAGTTGTAGTGAAAAATAGGATCACTTTAATCACCCCTTGCGACGTTTCAGCCCTACTCCATGGGGCCTTTCTCATTGCATACACACACATATATACACACACACTATATATATATTTTTACTTTTTGAGATACAGCTGTTCTGTATCCTGTATTGCAGCTGTATTGTGCGCTAAGACCTGAATCTGTCTGGTCCATGGGAATGACAGGTTTAGTGCAAGCGGGTTCTGTGTGTCTGACACGCGGGATACACCTGTGATCGATCTAAGTTATGAACCTGACGGACACAGGACCTGACAGGTACAGGATTCAGCGTAAGATACAGCCGCTCTGTATACAGCATACAGAGCAGCTGTATCTTAAAAAGTAAAAATAATTTTTAATAAAAACTAATTATAAAGTTGCACAAAACACACTGATTGACTTTATTTATTTTGTTTTTTTTAAAAAAACATTCCTTTTGAAAGGCTTTATACAATGTTATCTTTCTAGTTCTCCAAGGATCTACAAGTGGAGGAATTTACCATGGAGAAGGTAAGAGCCTCATTTCTTCGAAAATCATAAAATCTTCTTAACCATGGAAAAGCGACGTAGCGGAGTACAGGCTCATAGATTCTCTATCAAGCTCGTACTTCGCTACATCAATTTCCGAAAAAAGCCGAATAGAAACTACGCGGCTAAGCGCTCACACAAGTGCTTCTGCCGCTTTGTTTTAGCTATTGGTGGGGGTCTCAATGCTCGAACCCCCACCAATTAAAACATCTGACATGTCACTATGACATGTCAGGAGTTTGTTGAATATTTAGGTACACTTTAATTTTCCAGGAACTTCTCTAGAGCTGAACTAGATCAAAACAACAATGATCAATTTATTTTAAGTATTCTCTTCATTTTATTTACAGATGAGAGACAAAGGACTGAATATCACCGAGTACTATGTAAGTGATATCAACAGACCATCCTATTAACACACAGAATATCTGTAGAGATACATTTATAGTTAGGTCCAGAACTATTTGGACAGTGACACAATCTTCATTCATGATTTGCGCTCTGCATGCTTTACATTCGATTTGAAATGAAATAACTGAGATGCAATTGAAGTGTAGACTTTCAGGTTTAATTCAAGGGGTTGAACAAAAATATCCTGTGAAACGTTTAGGAATTGCAACCATTTTTCTAAACAGACTCCTCATTTCAGGGGCTCAAAGGTAATTGGACAAATTAACCTAACCATAAATAAAATGTTTTTTGTTAAATACTTTGTAGAGAATCCTTTGCAGGCAATGACTGCCTGAAGTCTGGAACGCATGGACATCACCAAACGCTGGGTTTCCTCCTTTGTGACGCTTTGCCAGGCCTTTACTGCAGCGGTCTTCAGTTGTTGCTTGTTTGTGGGTCTTCCTGCCTTAAGTTTTCACTTAAGCAAGTGAAATGCATGCTCGATAGGGATGAGATCTGGTGATTGACTTGGCCATTGCAGAATATTGCACTTCTTTGTGTTAAAAAACTCCTGGGTTGTTTTCGCAGTAAGTTTTGGATCATTGTCCATCTGTAATGTGAAGCGATGTCCAATCAACCTTGCTGCATTTGGTTGAATCTGAGCAGAAAGTATATCCCTGAACAATACAGAATTCATCCGGCTGCTTCTGTCTTCAGTCACATTATCAAAAAAACACTAGTGACCCAGTGCCTTTGGCAGCCATGCATGCCCATGCCATCACACTGCCTCCACCATGTTTTACAGAGGATGTGGTGTGCTTTTGATCATGAGCCGTTCCAAGCCTTCTCCATACTTTCTTCCTCCCATCATTCTGGTACAGGTTGATCTTAGTTTCATCTGTCCATAGAATGCTGTCCCAGAACTGGGCTGGCTTCTTTACATGTTGTTTGGCAAAGTCTAATCTGGCCTTTCTATTTTTGAGGGTGATTAATGGTTTGCACCTGTTGGTGAACCCTCTGTATTTGCTCTCATGAAGTCTTCTCTGTATGGTAGACTTAGATACTGATACACCTACTTCCAGGAGAGTGTACTTCACAGGGTAGATGTTGTGGAGGGGTTTTTCTTCACCAGGGAAAGGATTTCGTGGACGTCCAGGCTTTTTGGAGTTCACAACATCACCAGTACGCTCTTTTTTTCAAGAATGTACCAAGCTGTTGATTTGGCCACTCCTAATATTTGTGCTATCTCTCTGATGGTTTTCTTCATTTTTGTCTGCCTAACGGTCTGTTTAACTTGCATTAAGAGCTCCTTTGACCTCATGTTGTGGGTTCACAGCAACTTCTTCCAAATGCAAATGCCACACCTGAATCAACTCCAGACGAGGGAATAGCGCATGCTGCCCATTAAATAACTTTTGAGATAGTTGTCCAATTACCTATGGTCCCTTGAAAAAGAGGCAGCTACATATTAAAGAGCTGTAATTCCTAAACCCTTCCTCAAATTCGGATGTGAATACACTCTAATTAAAGCTGAGAGTCTGCACTTTAAGCCCATATTGATTATATAACTGTATATTCAATATGTTTTGGTAAACAGCTAAAATGCCAAAACTTCTGTCACCGCCAAATAATTCTGGACCTGACTGTATATATCACATAGAAGCCTCTATTCCATGACTGAGGGATGATAGAGTTCGGTTCTAGTAAACCCTTCTAAACCCCCTAGTGAGGCCAACCACCCAATCCCATCCTTGTACTCCTATTTCCCTCAATAAGGACAGACTCATGGTTTTATAAGGTTGGCCACAGCAGCCATTTTATTGACAAACAATAACTAATAAAAATATTACCATCAAATATAAATAATCAACATTATCAACATTAATAACAAACATTCCGAGGAAAGAGATCCTTGGAGCTAAGTAGGGTATCTGCTCAGCGACTAATAAGTGCAGTATTTACCCCCAGCCGATTCCCCACAGCTCAGTTGCAGCGTATACAACTGCAGATAGCCAATAATTCAACCTTGCTCCCCGGGACACCACCCAGCAGGAGCCCAAAAATAGCCAGAGCCTCCATATTTCATAATTTGGGAAGGACCATACCCACGATGAGTTCCTCCCCCACCAAGTTAACACCATCTCTAAGGACCTCCAACCTGCCAACCACTGCCATGACAAATAAAACATCACCGAAACGCAGCATAACAAAACAATAAAACAAATAGTGAGGGTGGGCGGAAAACTTCACCTGCGTGTGCTTCTCCTCCTAATGGCGCAGGCACTGCCTTCGTGCCACCATAATCCTCAGGCTCCGCCCCATAACCTCTCTCCTCCTATTACCCCGGTCATGTGGCCTCCTCCTATGTTCTGCGGCCCGGGTTGGACTTTCTTTCCAACAGCTGAAAAGTAGATTTATCACAGTAACTGTTTTTACCAGCACAAATCCCCCCTCCCCCACCACAGATATATAAAAGAATTATAAGAAAATGATATGGTAGAATTATATTTTATTTCTTTCCTTGTATAAGGATAAAGATGCAGAAGAAGATGCTGAGGACGGGGTAAGAGCCTCACTGTTACTATTACTAGATAGACATGACATATAACCCTCAACCACAGCACAGAATAACATTAACCAGTTCAGGACCGGGCTATTTTGCGCCTTCAGGACCAGACACCATTAAGCCCTTTTTAGCACGTGTTAGTTAAATGGCTATAACTTTTTTATTTGTTGGGCTGACGACGTGATTTTTGCGACGTTTTTTTCCGTAGACAATGCAGGTTTCTTTTTTTTATCGTTTTTATACGCACCTTTTTTGCTAATGTAAAATTTTTATTCATAAAGTTTGAAAATAATAGTAAAAAAATAAGCTTTCTTAAGTTTCAGCTATTTTTTTGGGTAATAACATAGTTTTACCCTAAAATAGACCTTTTATTTGTGATCGTCATTGTCTACCGGAAATTATAATATATTACATGTCTATATTAGGGTAATTGGGTCAGTACAAGCGTTACAAAAATGATTGGCGGGGGGGACGGGTTTTTTTGGGGTGGGTATTTTATGTGTATTTATTATTACATTTTTTTTGCACTTGACTTGACTATTTTTTATTACTATGGTCTGTCCCTCAAAGGTCAAAAAAGACCTTTGGGGAACTTTATATATTTTTTTTCCTTTCTTTTACACCATGTCTTTCCACTGTAACTGGGGCTGCACAGCATCCCCAGTTACAGGGGAAATCAGCCCTCTCATAGTGACGATTGTCACTAATAGGGCTGTGCTTGGTCTTGTAAGACCCAGCAGCAGTCTGTCAGTAACGGCACCCGGCGATCATGTGACCAGTCACATGAACACCGGGAGGAATAGAGAAAGCGCTGCTGCTGCTGTCTCTATTCCTTGACCTTCCTAAGTAGAGTCGTGTGTTAATGAACCTTCCCTTACCCATCTTATCCCTCCACCCCCACCTTTAGGAAAGACACGTGACACCGAGGTTGGATGTGAAATGGCCACAGCAGCCGTTTATTAATTTCACAGTTTTATCAAAACAATTTAAATCCGAAACATTCGGATAACTAGTTAGGAATCCACCAGAGAATTCCTCCTAATAATTCACATGACCCAACATGGGTCAGAATCGTACATAACAATTTAACGTTAACATTAACCCGAGCAGAGGAAGTCCTTGAAGCCCCTTCAGATGTTCCTTTTTAAGAACACACCGAATTAGCCATCTGCAAACCACCAATTACCTCCAGCCGTAAACCAGCTCGGAAGCACCGTTCACCTCTGCAGATGGCTCCAACCACTAGAAGTCCACTTCAAGGGGATAACACCCGATGAAGCCCTCAAGTGATATACCGACCACTAGAAGTCCACTTCAAGGGGATAACACCCGATGAAGCCCTCAAGTGATATACCGACCACTAGAAGTCCACTTCAAAGGGATAACACCCGATGAAGCCTTCAAGTGATATACCTTCTACCAGAAGACCACTTCAAAGGGATAACACCCGATGAAGTCTTCAACCATGTACCTTTTTTGGGGGACGCATACCCCCGATGCGACCCCCCCACCATTTTGTACTGACTGGCCTCAAGGACTCCCCCCGCCAGCTGCCATGACAACAGAACCTACTCCGGGAAAAAAGGAAAAACATGTTAAATAAGCATACAAAACAAAGACAACACTCATAAACGGACGTACATAAAGACCCACAGGGGTAACAAACAAAGGGCGGGAGGGTGGGAGCTTGTCTCTCCCTGTGTTACTCCTCCCGCTGCTTCCGGCTCAATGCCGCAAACAGCGGGAAGCTCAGCAACGGCCCCCTGACTCCTCCTTGTCCCTCCTCCACCTCCTCCTAACTCTCCCTCCAACTCTCCCTTACCTATTAACCCTTTCCCTACCAGTGAGGTCATGGAGGCTTCCCCTTAAGCCCTGCAGGCTGCGTCCAGCCTCTTCTTGACCTTCCTAAGTAGAGTCGTGTGTTAATGAACCTTCCCTTACCCATCTTATCCCTCCACCCCCACCTTTAGGAAAGACACGTGACACCGAGGTTGGATGTGAAATGGCCACAGCAGCCGTTTATTAATTTCACAGTTTTATCAAAACAATTTAAATCCGAAACATTCGGATAACTAGTTAGGAATCCACCAGAGAATTCCTCCTAATAATTCACATGACCCAACATGGGTCAGAATCGTACATAACAATTTAACGTTAACATTAACCCGAGCAGAGGAAGTCCTTGAAGCCCCTTCAGATGTTCCTTTTTAAGAACACACCGAATTAGCCATCTGCAAACCACCAATTACCTCCAGCCGTAAACCAGCTCGGAAGCACCGTTCACCTCTGCAGATGGCTCCAACCACTAGAAGTCCACTTCAAGGGGATAACACCCGATGAAGCCCTCAAGTGATATACCGACCACTAGAAGTCCACTTCAAGGGGATAACACCCGATGAAGCCCTCAAGTGATATACCGACCACTAGAAGTCCACTTCAAAGGGATAACACCCGATGAAGCCTTCAAGTGATATACCTTCTACCAGAAGACCACTTCAAAGGGATAACACCCGATGAAGTCTTCAACCATGTACCTTTTTTGGGGGACGCATACCCCCGATGCGACCCCCCCACCATTTTGTACTGACTGGCCTCAAGGACTCCCCCCGCCACAGCGAAACAGGCCTTGACCACCTTAAGCCTGTGAGTTCCGCCACACCACCACCGCCCTTTCTATTCCTTCTGCTATCGCCAAGCTCCAAAGATCAATGCCAACCTCGGTCAGATGAACCCCATCACCCCTCCAGAAGTTCCCCACTCCTGACTCCAAATCCCTGTGCCGCACACAAATGCCCCCGATTTTTGCTACGAAACGGGACACCGCCCGATTAACTTTAATGCGAGCCTTATTGACTCTTTCAGCATTCATTGAGCGCTGTGTACAAGTCATCAGAGAAGACAGAAGCAGCGAAAGCTGCTTCTATCCTCTCCTCAGGGTCCCCGGCAGTCACTGACAGCCGGAGACCCGACATTCAGCTGCTCGATCGCGCAGGCAGCAAGTTAAAACCTGAGCCGTAAAAAGTCTATGGCTCGGGTTTTAAGGACCCTTACCGCTGGCCGTAAAAACACAGCCAGCGGTCGGGAACCAGTTAAACATCTCAGAGCCCAACAAGAGGGTCTATAGTTCGGCAGAATATCGTTCAGAAGGAGTTTTCCATAGATAAATCTACATGCGGGATCATTCAGTACTGACAGCAGAGTGTGAGAAGGAATCTGAAATGGGTGGACATGGCATTCACAAGAAAAATAGGAGATTATATATAAGATTATTATATAACCCAGAAAAACGAATTCTTCCCTGTTCTGTTGTAGCCGATCTACATGAAGCTGGACGACGGCATGATGATCCCAGAAGATGTAAGTGATGTCAGCAGATAATGGTATTACTTCATGAGGATCCACAACTTCTCTACATATTAACCTGACATTACATTCTTTATATTCACATTATAATAAACCAGAAACCTAGTTATTACTGGAAATAGCGCTCACAATGTCTCTGACAGATTCCTTACATATATCACACTCAGCATTTACTCATTCTGAACATTATCTGTTACATTTCAATGTGTAGTTTTGGGTTTCATAGACTCCCCACCTTATAGACGGGCCAGCCTCAGATTTAACCTTTCCCGTCGCTGTACTGTCTTTTTATGTCGGTACAGGGTATTTAAAAATGGCGCTTGCTTTGAAGCCCAGCTGGCGCCATAGCTTCTGGGTCTCTGTTGTGTTACACACCAGGGACCCAGTGGCAATGCTTGCTATCACAGACATCTCTGATTTCAAGCATTTAACCCCTCAGATCAGGGGCGTAACTAGGAAAGACTGGGCCCCATAGCAAACTTTTGACTGGGGCCCCCCCTCCGCTGGGTATCACACAACCGCCCCCTTGTAGATAGTGCCTCCCTATAGATTCCACCACACAGCGCCCCCCTATAGATAGCACCATACACAGCCCCCTGTAGATAGCGCCATACACAGCCCCCTGTAGATAATGACTTACAGACCCAAATCCCCCCTGTAGATAACGCCATACAGACCCCCTGTAGATAACGCCATACAGACCCCCCTGTAGATAACGCCATACAGAACCCCCTGTAAATAACGCCATATAGCCCCCCCCCCCAAAAAAAAAACGGCCTATAGTTTGTCCTACAAAAGAGATGGGATAGGATAGGGGAAACATGTGTGATTGCTGGCAGCGATAAGCAGAACGGGGGACCGAAATTCCCCCGAAGTTCTCCATGACAAACCTCGGGCTTCCGGCGTCTGCGCAGTTCAATAAAAATGAAAGGAGCGCTGGTCACGCATGCGCAAGTAATTTCTATGGAGCTGCAGACAGACCCCGGAAGTCCGAGGTTTGTCATGGAGAACTTCGGGGGACTTTCGGTCCACCGTTCTAATTATCGCTGGCCGTCCCAGCGATCACACATGTATCCCCTATTCTGTGGATAGGGGATGCATGTCTTTTGTAGGAAAAACCCCTTTAGTGGCGTCACACTGTAGCAGCCATAGCAGCTGCTAACGGAGCCTCCGGCCATGGGGGGGCCCGTGCCGGCGGGTGGCACGGGCCCCCTCATGCTGCGGGCCCCGTAGCAGCCGCTACGGCTGCTATAGCGGTAGTTACGCCACTGCCTCAGTTGCTGGGGTCAGATGTGACCACCGGCATCTGAAGGGTTTTTCACTTTCCGTTTGTGGCTGGTCACCGTCTCCCATGTGGTGAGATCGCGGGAGCCGGTGTGTTCCTATAGTAGCCAGGAAGCTTGTAAACGCTCCCAGTCCTGCTATAGGAAGATTTGCACTGATGCAATCAAGCAATGCACTGATCTGATTTGCAATAGATTTCAATACTGTTAGTGCAGTCTGTGGCATAAGCGATCTAATGATCGCAGGTTCAAGTCCCCTAAGGGGGCTAAAAAAAATTAATTTAAAAATATTAAAATTAAAATCACCCCCCTTTTCCTAGATCACATATAAAAATAAATACACAAATAAACAAACACATTAGTTATCCCAACGTCCAAAATGCCCGAACCATAAAAAAAATACAAATATTTACCCTATATGGTGAACGCTGTAGCTTTAAAGAAAGATCAAAATGGCCGAGTTAAACCAGACTTCATAATTAATTGAGAACCCTGACACCTAAATTAATTAAAGGGGTCTACAAGATATGTCATAAATGTCAGCTAGGTGCGGGTCCTACCTCTGGGACCTGCACCTTTCTCTAGAACGGGGCCCCCTAAACCCCGTTCTACCTTTTTCTGCTCCTGCTGCCTTCCGGCCACTTCCTGACTATTTGGTTGGGACTCACGGAAAAAGCGTAGCTCGCTGAGCTACAGTGCACCCGTAAGTCCCATAGTAGTGAATGGCAGTTATGGAAGCAATGTAGCATGCGAGCTACGCTGTTTCTGTAACTACCACTCATTTCTATGGGACTTACGAGAACAGCGTAGCTCAGCGAGCTATGCTGATTTCTTCTTCATGGTCGGAAATCTCCTGTTTCAGCCACTAAACAGAGCGGTAGAACAGGGTTTAGGGGGCCCTGCTCTAGAGAAAGGTGATGGTCCAAGAAGAGGGACCCGCATCTATCTGACATTTATGACATACTCTGTAGATATGTCAAAAATGTCTCTGATGGGAAAACCCCTTTAAGACCCCTAAATAAATTCCAAAAACCAGACCAGGACCCCAGGTAATTCAGAACCCTGACCAAGCCCAAAAATTTATTCAGACCCCTAGGCTGACGCAAATATAAATTCAGACCTAACCCCAAAACGAATTCAGACTTTAACCCAAACTAAATTTAGATCCCAAAACACACCAAAAATAAAGTCAGACCACAAACCAGACCACTGCATTTACTTTTTCTTCTTTGCCAGGTCGTCTTCACCTCCAGGCTCTGCGGCACTAGGCTCTGATACTGCCCAGCATCAGAAACTTGTGTTCAGCACTGGACACAGGGAAAAAGTTCTGCGGCGCTCAGGAGTGAAATGCGAGTGCAAAGCGATAAGTGTTAGTGGCTGTTATATAGTGAATTTGATTTGCATAGCTGAATAAATAAGCTTCTGATTCTCTCTACTGTAGAAGTTTTTATTTTGCTATCTTTGAGATATTAGTATAAATAGCTCAGCGTTCTGCACGTTTATAAAATGGACTGAATAATTTCCTAATATATTTTTATTATGGGAATCGCTTCCTTAATTAGCAATTGCCACTCCCATAAACCTACAGAAATGGCACTATTAATACCCACACAACCCGTAGGTGCTGTTTATGGACGATTTTAATTCATCAAAATTTCTTAGAATACTTAGAATATTCTTCAATATAATAATGTTGGAAATCTGGGTTACAACTGAGATGGCTGAATTACAGATCCCTCTGAATAGATCACCCAACTTTCCTAGACACCTGCATGGTAATTCTGAATAGCATACACTACATACAAAGTATACATTACACACACCATAGACTACACATACACACACACTTATCAGTTTTTCTGTTCTACTTTGCGGTGCTTGGGTGCAGTAATTTAATCATATGACTGATATCACTAAAGGTTCTGCAGTCCTCCTAGTTGTAGTTTAGTCAGACACTGGAAGCTTGTCAAGAGTAAGACTGCAGGCAGAAGGAATAGTGCATGGAGGCAGCCTCTATGTTAGCAGTAACATTTACTGGGGAGTGGTGACGCGACATGTGCAGCTGCACACCCCTACAGAAATACATTAGGGTAACCCTGCATACATAGCTGTTATTACTGTTTGGGCTCTAGAATCATTACACATGGGGGAGTTCAGTGTACAGACCATACAGTCTTTGAAATTACTTCATTTTGTTCACAGGAGCCAACAATGGAGATTACACCTGAAAGAACCATTCATCTGTCTGAAGAGGAAGAAACACGAAGCTGCGCCTGGTTCTGCATTCCAGCAGCCATGATTCTCAGAAGAGCAAGGGCCAGGATTGTGTCTTTCTTCATGAGAGGAGTAAGGGAATCTGCGGTCTGAGAGGCATCTGGGGTCAGGGAGGCAGGGCGGGCATCTGGGGTCAGGGAGGCAGGGTTGGCATCTGGGGTCAGGGAGGCAGGGCGGTCATCTGGTGTCAGGGAGGCAGGGCGGTCATCTGGGGTCAGGGAGGCAGGCGTCAGGCGACGGAGAGGGCGTCTAGAAAGGCGTCAGGCGAAGGAGAGGGCGTCTAAAAAGGCGTCAGGCGACGGAGAGGGCGTCTAGAAAGGCGTCAGGCGACGGAGAGGGCGTCTAGAAAGGCGTCAGGCGACGGAGAGGGCGTCTAGAAAGGCGTCAGGCGACGGAGAGGGCGTCTAGAAAGGCGTCAGGCGACGGAGAGGGCGTCTAGAAAGGTGTCAGGCGACGGAGAGGGCGTCTAGAAAGGCGTCAGGCGACAGAGAGGGCGTCTAGAAAGGCGTCAGGCGACGGAGAGGGCGTCTAGAAAGGCATCAGGCGACGGAGAGGGCGTCTAGAAAGGCGTCAGGCGACGGAGAGGGCGTCTAGAAAGGCGTCAGGCGACGGAGAGGGCGTCTAGAAAGGCGTCAGGCGACGAAGATGGCGTCTAGAAAGGCGTCAGGCGACGGAGAGGGCGTCTAGAAAGGCGTCAGGCGACGGAGAGGGCGTCTAGAAAGGCGTCAGGCGACGGAGAGGGCGTCTAGAAAGGCGTCAGGCGACGGAGAGGGCGTCTAGAAAGGCGTCAGGCGACGGAGAGGGCGTCTAGAAAGGCGTCAGGCGACGGAGAGGGCGTCTAGAAAGGCGTCAGGCGACGGAGAGGGCGTCTAGAAAGGCGTCAGGCGACGGAGAGGGCGTCTAGAAAGGCGTCAGGCGACGGAGAGGGCGTCTAGAAAGGCGTCAGGCGACGGAGAGGGCGTCTAGAAAGGCGTCAGGCGACGAAGATGGCGTCTAGAAAGGCGTCAGGCGACGGAGAGGGCGTCTAGAAAGGCGTCAGGCGACGGAGAGGGCGTCTAGAAAGGCGTCAGGCGACGGAGAGGGCGTCTAGAAAGGCGTCAGGCGACGGAGAGGGCGTCTAGAAAGGCGTCAGGCGACGGAGAGGGCGTCTAGAAAGGCGTCAGGCGACGGAGAGGGCGTCTAGAAAGGCGTCAGGCGACGGAGAGGGCGTCTAGAAAGGCGTCAGGCGACGGAGAGGGCGTCTAGAAAGGCGTCAGGCGACGGAGAGGGCGTCTAGAAAGGCGTCAGGCGACGGAGAGGGCGTCTAGAAAGGCGTCAGGCGACGGAGAGGGCGTCTAGAAAGGCGTCAGGCGACGGAGAGGGCGTCTAGAAAGGTGTCAGGCGACGGAGAGGGCGTCTAGAAAGGCGTCAGGCGACGGAGAGGGCGTCTAGAAAGGCGTCAGGCGACGGAGAGGGCGTCTAGAAAGGCGTCAGGCGACGGAGAGGGCGTCTAATAAGGCGTCAGGCGACGGAGAGGGCGTCTAGAAAGGCGTCAGGCGACGGAGAGGGCGTCTAGAAAGGCGTCAGGCGACGGAGAGGGCATCTAGAAAGGCGTCAGGCGACGGAGAGGGCGTCTAGAAAGGCGTCAGGCGACGGAGAGGGCGTCTAGAAAGGCGTCAGGCGACGGAGAGGGCGTCTAGAAAGGCGTCAGGCGACGGAGAGGGCGTCTAGAAAGGCGTCAGGCGACGGAGAGGGCGTCTAATAAGGCGTCAGGCGACGGAGAGGGCGTCTAGAAAGGCGTCAGGCGACGGAGAGGGCGTCTAGAAAGGCGTCAGGCGACGGAGAGGGCATCTAGAAAGGCGTCAGGCGACGGAGAGGGCGTCTAGAAAGGCGTCAGGCGACGGAGAGGGCGTCTAGAAAGGCGTCAGGCGACGAAGAGGGCGTCTAGAAAGGCGTCAGGCGACGGAGAGGGCGTCTAGAAAGGTGTCAGGCGACGGAGAGGGCGTCTAGAAAGGCGTCAGGCGACGGAGAGGGCGTCTAGAAAGGCGTCAGGCGACGGAGAGGGCGTCTAGAAAGGCGTCAGGCGACGGAGAGGGCGTCTAGAAAGGCGTCAGGCGACGGAGAGGGCGTCTAGAATGGCGTCAGGTGACGGAGAGGGCGTCTAGAAAGGCGTCAGGCGACGGAGAGGGCGTCTAATAAGGCGTCAGGCGACGGAGAGGGCGTCTAGAAAGGCGTCAGGCGACGGAGAGGGCGTCTAGAAAGGTGTCAGGCGACGGAGAGGGCGTCTAGAAAGGCGTCAGGCGACGGAGAGGGCGTCTCGAAAGGCGTCAGGCGACGGAGAGTGGGTCTAGAAAGGCGTCAGGCGACGGAGAGGGCGTCTAGAAAGGCGTCAGGCGACGGAGAGGGCGCTTAGAAAGGCGTCAGGCGACGGAGAGGGCGTCTAGAAAGGCGTCAGGCGACGGAGAGGGCGTCTAATAAGGCGTCAGGCGACGGAGAGGGCGTCTAGAAAGGCGTCAGGCGAAGGAGAGGGCGTCTAGAAAGGCGTCAGGCGACGGAGAGGGCGTCTAGAAAGGCGTCAGGCGACGAAGATGGCGTCTAGAAAGACGTCAGGCGACGGAGAGGGCGTCTAGAAAGGCGTCAGGCGACGGAGAGGGCGTCTAGAAAGGCGTCAGGAGAGGGCGTCTAGAAAGGCGTCAGGCGACGGAGAGGGCATCTAGAAAGGCGTCAGGCGACAGAGAGGGCGTCTAGAAAGGCGTCAGGCGACGGAGAGGGCGTCTAGAAAGGCGTCAGGCGACGGAGAGGGCGTCTAGAAAGGCGTCAGGCGACGGAGAGGGCGTCTAGAAAGGCGTCAGGCGACGGAGAGGGCGTCTAGAAAGGCGTCAGGCGACGGAGAGGGCGTCTAGAAAGGCGTCAGGCGACGAAGATGGCGTCTAGAAAGGCGTCAGGCGACGAAGATGGCGTCTAGAAAGGCGTCAGGCGACGGAGAGGGCGTCTAGAAAGGCGTCAGGCGACGGAGAGGGCGTCTAGAAAGGTGTCAGGCGACGGAGAGGGCGTCTAGAAAGGTGTCAGGCGACGGAGAGGGCATCTAGAAAGGCGTCAGGCGACGGAGAGGGCGTCTAGAAAGGCGTCAGGCGACGGAGAGGGCGTCTAGAAAGGTGTCAGGCGACGGAGAGGGCGTCTAGAAAGGCGTCAGGCGACGGAGAGGGCGTCTAGAAAGGCGTCAGGCGACGGAGAGGGCGTCTAGAAAGGCGTCAGGCGACGGAGAGGGCGTCTAATAAGGCGTCAGGCGACGGAGAGGGCGTCTAGAAAGGCGTCAGGCGACGGAGAGGGCGTCTAATAAGGCGTCAGGCGACGGAGAGGGCGTCTAGAAAGGCGTCAGGCGACGAAGAGGGCGTCTAGAAAGGCGTCAGGCGACGGAGAGGGCGTCTAGAAAGGCGTCAGGCGACGAAGATGGCGTCTAGAAAGGCGTCAGGCGACGGAGAGGGCGTCTAGAAAGGCGTCAGGCGACGGAGAGGGCGTCTAGAAAGGCGTCAGGAGAGGGCGTCTAGAAAGGCGTCAGGCGACGGAGAGGGCGTCTAGAAAGGCGTCAGGCGACGGAGAGGGCGTCTAGAAAGGCGTCAGGCGACGGAGAGGGCGTCTAGAAAGGCGTCAGGCGACGGAGAGGGCGTCTAGAAAGGCGTCAGGCGACGGAGAGGGCGTCTAGAAAGGCGTCAGGCGACGGAGAGGGCGTCTGGAAAGGCGTCAGGCGACGGAGAGGGCGTCTAGAAAGGCGTCAGGCGACGAAGATGGCGTCTAGAAAGGCGTCAGGCGACGAAGATGGCGTCTAGAAAGGCGTCAGGCGACGAAGATGGCGTCTAGAAAGGCGTCAGGCGACGGAGAGGGCGTCTAGAAAGGCGTCAGGCGACGGAGAGGGCGTCTAGAAAGGCGTCAGGCGAAAGAGAGGGTGTCTAGAAAGGCGTCAGGCGACGGAGAGGGCGTCTAGAAAGGCGTCAGGCGACGGAGAGGGCGTCTAGAAAGGCGTCAGGCGACGGAGAGGGCGTCTAGAAAGGCGTCAGGCGACGGAGAGGGCGTCTAGAAAGGCGTCAGGCGACGGAGAGGGCGTCTAGAAAGGCGTCAGGCGACGGAGAGGGCGTCTAATAAGGCGTCAGGCGACGGAGAGGGCGTCTAATAAGGCGTCAGGCGACGGAGAGGGCGTCTAGAAAGGCGTCAGGCGACGGAGAGGGCGTCTAGAAAGGCGTCAGGCGACGGAGAGGGCGTCTAGAAAGGCGTCAGGCGACGGAGAGGGCGTCTAGAAAGGCGTCAGGCGACGGAGAGGGCGTCTAGAAAGGCGTCAGGCGACGGAGAGGGCGTCTAGAAAGGCGTCAGGCGACGGAGAGGGCGTCTAATAAGGCGTCAGGCGACGGAGAGGGCGTCTAGAAAGGCGTCAGGCGACGGAGAGGGCGTCTAGAAAGGCGTCAGGCGACGGAGAGGGTGTCTAGAAAGGCGTCAGGCGACGGAGATGGCGTCTAGAAAGGCGTCAGGCGACGGAGAGGGCGTCTAGAAAGGCGTCAGGCGACGGAGAGGGCGTCTAGAAAGGCATCAGGCGACGGAGAGGGCGTCTAGAAAGGCGTCAGGAGAGGGCGTCTAGAAAGGCGTCAGGCGACGGAGAGCGTCTAGAAAGGCGTCAGGCGACAGAGAGGGCGTCTAGAAAGGCGTCAGGCGACGGAGAGGGCGTCTAGAAAGGCGTCAGGCGACGGAGAGGGCGTCTAGAAAGGCGTCAGACGACGGAGAGGGCGTCTAGAAAGGCGTCAGGCGACGGAGAGGGCGTCTAGAAAGGCGTCAGGAGAGGGCGTCTAGAAAGGCGTCAGGCGACGGAGAGGGCGTCTAGAAAGGCGTCAGGCGACGGAGAGGGCGTCTAGAAAGGCGTCAGGCGACGGAGAGGGCGTCTAGAAAGGCGTCAGGCGACGGAGAGGGCGTCTAGAAAGGCGTCAGGAGAGGGCGTCTAGAAAGGCGTCAGGCGACGGAGAGGGCGTCTAGAAAGGCGTCAGGCGACGGAGAGGGCGTCTAGAAAGGCGTCAGGAGAGGGCGTCTAGAAAGGCGTCAGGCGACGGAGAGGGCGTCTAGAAAGGCGACGGAGAGGGCGTCTAGAAATGCGTCAGGCGACGGAGAGGGCGTCTAGAAAGTCGTCAGGTGACGAAGATGGGGCATCTGGGGTCAGGGTGGGAGATGGGGCATCTGGGGTCAGGGCGGGAGATGGGGCATCTGGGGTCAGGGCGGGAGATGGGGCATCTGTGGTCAGGGCGGGAGATGAGGCTGGGGTATCTGAGGTCAGGGAGGGAGAGCATCTTAGGTCAGGGTGCGAGGGAGGGCATCTGAGGTCAGGGAGGGATGGAGAGCATCTGAGGTTAGGGAGGGAGTGCATCTGAGGTCAGGGAGGGAGGGACGTAAAGCATCTGGGGTGAGAGAGGGAGAGAATATGGGGTTTAAGAGAAAACAAAATATAAAAAAGTATTAGCAATAGGGCCCCATCCAGTGTTATCACTGCAGTGAACCAGGGAGTAGCCGACCGCCAGTACTTGGGGTCAGGAAGGAATTTTTTTTCCCCCACATGGGGGTTATGTTTCGCCTTCCTCTGGTTCACATCCGTTGTTTGCAGTAAATCCTATAATTTGTCCTGGATGGTTTAGGTAGGTAGTTATAATAGGTATTAATAAAACCTATTTTAATCTATTCATTGTGTCAGTGTCATCTTTTCTGTTTGGTGTGAAATCCCCTGAACGATCTGGTAATAAATCGTCAATTCCTGACACCTTTCTAAAAAAATAACATTAAAATAAATATACTAAAATCGCTTCAGTCTGGTACAGAACAGTCCACAGAAGCTGATTATCTGGAGTCTGAGAAAGGTAAACATAAAGGAACGGGCATAACAAGAACTTTATGGGACCTGAGCCCTTCTCCTCACTTGTACCACCCATTATGCATCTTACCCCTGGATAATAACCCCTCCTGAAATAAGGACCTGTCAACCCTCATGATCGGTGGTGTATGTGGTACAGTATCTGGTCTAAGGTGAGTGGTTGAAACACATCACATCACATCACATCACATCACCAGTGTTGGATTATGGTTGACATCTAAAGCTCAGTAATATACACGTTTCTTCTCTTACCACTGGCTTTGTAATTCTGTATAATCGCAGGGGTCATTCCTATAATAGATTACAATGGAATGAGTATGTGGGTTATTGCTTTGTAAATGTATCGGGTGAAGTCAAGGCCGACTTTGAGTTATGTGGTGACCTCTGGAGAAATATTCCCCTCGCCCGCCACCAACTAATAATGGTGGAGATTGCTTTTGATAGAAATCTGAGCACCATAGAAAGGTTGATATGAGTGCCAGTTCTATATGGCACTTCAGAAGATAATTTTTGGCAGAATTACAGATTCACCAACAATTAATATGGACAATACCACAATTAATATGGACATTCAGCGTGCAGCCTGATGAGGAATGTTTTTAGTACAGAAAGAAAAGAACATTTTCTACTAGGTAATGGGCCAATCACTCATAGACTACCTAAACTGCAGTACCATGAGTTATTTAAAGAGAATCCATCACTAGTTTATCAATTCCCTATCTCCTAACTAATCTAATAGGCGCTATGATGCTGATAACTACAGGGTGATTTGTTTTCAAAAACGTTCATTATTTGCAAAGTTATGAGCATTTTTCTAAATATGCTAATGTGGCCATACTTGCCAAATAGGAGGTGACTCTTTCTTTTCAGTCTGGGCGGTGTTTTGTTTTCTGTATGACGCTGACCAATCGTCGTCATACAGCTTCTCCCCCTTCCCTGCCCAGCAACACAGAGTGATCACATAGTATACAGCTCCACTCCCGACTGTGTATTCAACTGCGATCCTGGGGTCATATGAAAGATTAGAATCTCGGGGACGTGTCCTGATGGCAGCAGACATGGCCGTGTGTTGACTTAGCTCCGCTTCCACCTACAACTTAAGCGACAGATAAAGTGTTCTCAGTGTGTAAAAAATCTTATCAACAAATAATCCGAAACTCATCCTAAAGACAGATCCTCTCTGTTATTCACTCACTCCGGGAGGAGAACTCAAACACATGACAGAACTGGGACCAGGAATCCCCCAGAGAGCCCGTGGTGCACGGAGCTGAAAGACCAATAAGTGTATATATTCACACAGAATATTTTCAGCCGTTTTTCGGGCCGTAAACGTCCCGAAAAACGGATGAAAATATGGGGGCTGAATGCCTCCAAACATCTGCAGATTGATTTAAAAACGGCCGCGTAAAAAACACGCCTCATAAAAAGAAGTGCATGTCACTTCTTGAGCCGTTTTTCATTGACTAGAATTGAATAGATTGAATAGAAAAACAGCTCCAAAAACGGCCGTAAAAAACGCCGCAAAAAACTCTAAGGCCCTGTTAACACAGAGTATTATGACAATTTTTTTGGCGCGGAAACCGCTCCGCAAAACTCGTCAAAAACCGGTCGAAAATGACACCCATTGATTTCAATGGGAGGCGGAGGCGGTTTTCTCCCGCGAGCGGTAAAACAGCCTCGCGGGAGAAAGAAGGGACATGCCCTAACGGACAGGAACAGCGATCGTGCGGTTACAGAAGCCTGTAAAAATAACAATATACTGCAATACATTATATTGCAGTATATTGTACCAGCGATCCAATGATTGCTGGTTCAAGTCCCCTAAGGGGACTAATAAAATGTGTAGAAGAATTAAAGTTATTAGTAGTGAGAAAGAAAAAAGTTTAAAGTTAAAAAACCCCCTTTTTACCATTTTTCTTCTAAAGTAATGTAAAAAAATTAACAAAATTGGTATCGCTACGTCTGTAAAAGGCCGAACTATTACAATATACCATTATTTAACTCGCACGGTGAACACCATAAAAAAATTTTAATAATTTAAACCGCCAAAATTGCAGTATTTTTTGTCACTTTAGCTGTCCAAAAAAAATTAAATACAACTTTTTGATCACTTTTTACGTACCAAAAAATGGTACTAATAAAAACTACAGTTCGTCCCGCAAAAAATAAGACCTCCCACCGCTCAATCAACCAAAAATTACGGCTATTTTAACAATTAAATTTTTCTTTGTAAAAGTAGTATAATATAAAAAAATATATAAATTTGGTATCACCATAATTGTATTGACCGCAGAATAAAGTCGAGTTTTCGTTTTTATCGCACGGCGAAAGCTGTAAAAACGATAATCCCAAAAATTGGAATCAGATTTTTTTCCTATATCATACCGCAAATATTTTTTTTTCAGTTTCCCAGTACATTTTATGGCACTTTAAATGGTGGCAATAGAAACTACAGCTCCTCCCGCAAGAAATAAGCGCCCACACCACTCTATTGCCAGAAAAATAAAAAAGTTATGGCTCTAAGAACGTGGGGAGTAAAAGCCGAAAATAAGATAGCAAAAAATGGATCAGACCTGAAAGGGTTAATTCATTTCTAATGAAAAAAAATTTATGACCCCATGTGGGTATTTCCATACTTGTGAGAAATTGATTTACAAAAATTTGTTATTTTTTTCTCCTTTATCCCTTGTAAAAATGAGAAAATGCAACATTTTAGTGGAAAAAAATGGTGATATTCATTTTCGCGGCCTAATTCTAATAAATTCTGCAAAAGACCCGTGGGGTCTAAATGCTCACTATAGAAAAATTCATTGAGGGGTGTAATTTCCAAAATGGGGTAACTTTGGGGGTTTCCACTGTTTTGGTCCCTCCAGCGCGTTGCAAACGCGACATGGCACCGAAAACCATTCCAGCAAAATCTGAGCTCCAAAATCCAAATGGCGCTCCTTCCCTTCTGTGCCCTGCTGTGGGTCCAATCAGTAGTTAATTACCACATATGGGGTATTGCCGTAATCGGGAGACATTGTTTTACAAATGTTGGGGCGCATTTTCTTCGTTATTCCTTGTAAATATTAAAAATTTCTATATTTTTCAGAAAAACAGTAGATTTTCATTTTTACAGACTAATTCCTATATATTTAGCGAAAAACCTGTATGGTCAAAATGCGAAATATACCCCTAGATAAATTCCTTGAGCGGTTTAGTTTCCAAAATGTGGTCACTTTTGGGGTGTTTCCACTGTTTTGGCACCACAAGACCTCTTCAAACCTGACAAGGTGTCTAAAATATTTTCTAAAAGAAAGGAGGCCCAAAATCCACAGGGTGCTCCTTTGCTTCTGAGGCCGGTGTTTCAGTCCATTAGCGCACTAGCGCCACATGTGGGATATTTCTAAAAACTGCAGAATCTGGGCAATAAAATATTGAGTTGCATTTCTCGGGTAAAACCTTCGGTGTTACAATTTTTTTTTTTATTAGAAATGAATTTCAGCAAAAAAAAATAATTCTAAATTTCACCTCTACATTATTTTAATTCCTGTGAAACGCCTAAGGGCTTAAAACACTTTGTGAATGCGAACTCAAATACCTTGAGGGGTGCCGTTTTCAAAATGGCATGACTTCCAGCACATTATCCCTCCACGTATTACACATAGTACTCACACCCCATGTACTATTCACAGCACTGACTCCTATTCATCACATTTATTTATTTATTTATTCATTTATTTTTATTACATTATTACACAGTTCTGACACTTTCATACATACATATTTATTTTTTACCATCCATTCACACCCTAGCACTACACTGACACACATTTATCGCACACCTTTGAGCACTTAGTTCGCCACTCCCCTCAAGACTAGTGGGAGGGGCTATCACTATTTAATGCACACTCCTTCTGCAGCATTCTTTGACCCGTCTGCGTCCTGATGGGAACGGGTTTTCACCCACCCACCTACCTAGTGAGTATGGCCTTTTTTGTGGTTTTGATGATATTTATGTCCCATTTTTTCTGTTTGTATTATTTTAATTCCTGTGAAACGCCTAAGGGCTTAAAACACTTTGTGAATGCGAACTCAAATACCTTGAGGGGTGCAGTTTTCAAAATGGCATGACTTCTGGGGATTTTCTAATATATAAGGTCCTCAAAGCCACTTCAGAACTGAACTGGTCCCTGAAAAAATGGCCTTTTGACATTTTCTTTAAAATATGAGAAATTGCTGCTAAAGTTCTAAGCCTTGTAATGTCCTAGAAAAATAAAAGAATGTTCAAAAAATGATGCAAACATATGGGAAATGTTAACCAGTAACTATTTTGCGTGGTATTACGATCTGTTTTACAAGCAGATACGTTTAAATTTAGAAAAATGCTAATTTTTGCAAATGTTGGTGTTTTTCAGAAATAAATACCAAAATTTTCGACCAAATTTTTTCACTAACATAAAGTACAACATGTCACGAGAAAACAATCTCAGAATCGCTTGGATAGGTAAAAGCATTCCGATATTATTACCACATAAAGTAACACATGTCCGATTTGAAAAAATAGGCTGTGTCCTGAAGGCCAAAACAGACTGGGTCCTGAAGGTCCCCACTTTGGTCTGAAAGCAGGTCTGAAAATGTTGACATTATATGTGCCCAAGAGACTCATCTTTTAGAAACAGATGCCCACAGAATCAAAAATATGAATTTCCCACATGTATATCATGCCCATACCCAGAAAAAGGCAGGAGCATTGATTGCTTTTAAATGTACTTTAATATTTGCAGAATTAAATGTATTAACTGACCCAAAAGGCATGTTCCTTGTGCTGGTATGCCAACTACAGAGGCGTAGCTAGGTTCTCCTGCACTCGGGGCAAAGATTCAGATTGGCGCCCCCCCCCCCAACTTATTTCCCGACATCTCCTTCCCCCTTGCCATGTTTTCTTTTCCCTACCAATCGATGAGATGTAATTTTTTGTTCACAATTTATTTTATGTAACTTGAGTATAAAAGCATTTGTACATTTTACAAGCGATATAGTTCTATAATGTAATTAACATAAAAATAAAAGAAAATAAATTAAAGAGGCCACACACAGCCCCCTGTAGATAGCGCCACACAGCCCCTCTCTTGTAGATTGTGCTACACACAGCCCCCTGTAGATAGTGCCACACACAGCCCCCAGTAGATAGTGCCACACACAGCCCCCAGTAGATAGTGCCACACACAGCCCCCCTTGTAAATAGTGCCACACACAGCCCCCCTTGTAAATAGTGCCACACAGCCCCCCTTGTAAATAGTGCCACACAGCCCCCCTTGTAAATAGTGCCACACAGCCCCCCTTGTAAATAGTGCCACACAGCCCCCCTTGTAGCTAGTGCCACACACAGCCCGCTGCCCCTTTGTAAATAGCGCCACACTCCCCCCCCCCTTTTAAATAGCGCCACACTCCCACCCCTTGTACTTAGCGCCACACTGTGAACAGACCGGTGAGCAGTAGCCTACCGCTACCACTCTCCGCTCTGCCTGGTGTGACTTACCGGAGGAGCCGAGGAGGTCATTCGGCGCAGGCAGCGACGGAGTTCCTTCTGACTAGGGTTGGTGACAGCCAGGGCCGGCCTTAGCTTGGATGGCGCCCTGTGCGGGACTCTCTATTGCCGCCCCCTACACAAACCAAAAATGAACCACATATATGGACACGCTGGAACATATATACTGTACATACATAAAGACAGATATTTAGACATACAGGCAAATATACATACACACATTCTGGAATACATACATACAGGTATATATATATATATATAGACGTACAGACACATATACGCACACACGCTGGGATATAAATACACAGACAGGAATATATACAAATACATAAAAGGCACAAATATACAAGCACAAAGACACATTCACAAACAGACCTATATATACGCACGCCGGCACATATGTACACAGCACAGATAATGTAGATGTCACCTGCAGTCCTATGTAACACCACAGTTAACACAGTGATAACGCTCTAAATACAGATAGTAGTGTTACCTGCAGTCCTATGTAACACCACAGATAACACAGTGATAACTCTCTGAGTACAGATAATGTAGTAGCTGTTGCCTGCAGTCCTATGTAACACCACAGATAACACATTGTAGCAGAGCTGAGATTGTAATTGAGCACAATGTGTTATCTGTGGTGTTACATAGGACTGCAGGTAACACTACTACATTATCTGTACTCAGAGAGATATCACTGTATTATCTGTGGTGTTACATAAGACTGCAGGTAACACTACTACATTATCTGTACTCAGAGCGTTATCACTGTGTTACCTGTGGTGTTACATAGAACTGCAGGTAACACTACTACATTATCTGTACTCAGAGTTATCATTGTGTCATCTGTGGTGTTACATAGGACTGCAGGTAACACTACTACATTATCTGTACTCAGAGTTATCATTGTGTTATCTGTGGTGTTACATAGGACTGCAGATAACATCCACTACATTATCTGTACCCAGAAAGCTATCCCTGTATTATCTGTTGTGTTACATAGGACTGCAGGCAACAGCTACTACATTATTTGTAATCAGAGTTATCACTGTGTTATCTGTGGTGTTACATAGGACTGCAGGTAACACTACTACATTATCTGTACTCAGAGAGATATCACTGTGTTATCTGTGGCGTTACATAGGACTGCAGGTAACATCTACTACATTATCTGTACTGTGTAGCAGAGCTGAGATTGTAATTTAGCAAACAGTACAGATAATGTAGTAGATGTTCCCTGCAGTCCTATGTAACACCACAGATAACACAGTGATATCTCTCTGAGTACAGATAATGTAGTAGTGTTATCTGCAGTCCTGTGTAACACCACAGATAACACAGTGATATCTCTCTGAGTACAGATAATGTAGTAGCTGTTACCTGCAGTCCTGTGTAACACCACAGATGATACAGTGATATCTCTCTGAGTACAGATAATGTAGTAGATGTAAGAGACAAACACATGCAGAGACACAGAGAGACAGAGACACACACAAACACAGAGACACATTACACACTACACACACATAAACACACAGACACTCACCATGTCACCTTGCTGACAGCATCACAGGTCAGGACAGGCTGTGTGTGGGCGGAGCTTCCTCTTCTGCTTCTCGGCAGAGCACAGAGTAGAGGAGAACTGGAAGGCTGCAGCACGGGAGTGGACCTGTCCCCTGACCTGAGTCATCTGACCTCATGTCACTGACGTGAGGTCAGGTGACTGGACTGGTCCACTCCATGGCAGCTGTGATCGCAGTATTCACGGAAATAACGGCAGAGATGAGAGGTTTCTTTGATCTCCGCCAGCGGACCTGCGGCTGTGTAATAGTCATTGCCCTGCTCCTGACAGGAAGTGCGTGCGCAGTCAGCATGAGGTGATGCGGCCAGCGCTGCACTAATCAGCGGCAGTTCCGGCACTGAAGACAGAACGTGGGGGGATGTTTTGCAGTGCACCCGCCATGTTCTGTCTTCCGTGCTGCCGCTCATTAGTGCTGTGCCGGCCGCATCACATCATCCTGACCCCGCGCACTTGTTATCAGGACTCAGGAGCGCAGCAATGACTGTATCACACAGCCGCAGCCCCGCTCTCATACATTCATGTGTTACGATAGTTAGCTGTACGACCACACAGCTAAGTATCTAAATACATGATATAATGGTATCCAACCGTTTGGGGATGCACAGTATCGAAGTTTCAATGCATCGTGCATCCCTAATAGACACAGGTACAATTAGTGCAGGAGTGGGTGGCGGCGTCTGGTTTCAGTTGCGCCGCCGCCCCCTCAGAGAGTCAGCAGGCCGCCGCCTGAGGTGAGAAGCTCATCCCGCCTCATGCTCGGTGCAGCCCTTTATTATAAATTGAAGCACGGTCTGTAATTCAGTTTTTCCTTTAGATCACAGAACTGGTCGGTGCAAAACATGTGGGTTTCTTCGGTCCAGCTCAGTTTTTTATTGCATTAATATTAACTGCAGCAGCACAGACTGGTCTTGTGGAGAACATAATGTGTGGTGAGGAGATAATATATTTTGCAGTAGATGTGCATGTTCTGGAACAATCAATACTGAAAACAAGTAAAAGCTGTTAACATATTATATGCATATAGCTATCTATCTATCTATCTATCTATCTATCTATCTATCTATCTATCTATCTATCTATCTATCTATCTATCTATCTATCTATCTATCTATCTATCTATCTATCTATCTATCTATCTATCTATCTATCTATCTATCTATCTATCTATCTATCTATCTATCTATCTATCTACCTACCTACCTACCTTTTTGGTCACCAGATCTCCCACAAATTTTTTTAATAAAAACTGATCAAATAGTTGTATGTACCCAAAAATGGTAGCACTAAAAACTAAAGAACATCCCGAAAAAAACAAGCCCCTTCACCGCTCAATGGACGGAAAAAATAAAAAAAAGTTATTCCAAAATATGGTGACATAACTGTTTTTTTTAACACATACTATATAAATTTGGTATGGTCATAATCGTATTGACCCGCAAGATAAAGCTAATATGTTATTTTTACCACACAGTGAACTCTGTAAAACTAAATTAAAAAAACAATGGAGCAATCACTGTTTTTTCCCATTCCACCACACAATGAATTTATTCCAGTTCCCCAGTACATTACAAAGAGAAATAAAAGATGGCGTAAAAAAACTACGACTCGTCCCACAATAAACAATCCAATATACAGCTATAATCGACAAAAAAATAAAAAGTTATGACTTTTGGAAGTGGAAAAAGTGAAAATGATAAGCTGAAAATTTGCTGCAGTGGAAAGGGTTTAAAGAGATTTGAGTTTTTTGTATGGATTTATTTGTACAGCCTTATTCAGTTACTGTATGAGTCCATGAAAAACGGCTCCAAAAACGGCTCAAGAAGTGACATGCACTTCTTTTTACTAGGCGTATTATTACGCGGCTGTGTAAAAAATGCCACATGGAAATGGAACGCCGTTGAAATCAATGGGCAGATGTTTGTAGGCGTTCAGCCACTTTTCAGGGCTTTTACGGGCCGAAAAATGGTTGCAAAGTGCCCGTGTGAACATACCCTAGGACTCATAGCAGCCAGAAGAAGAAGAAGAGCCGAATGTCAGTGTCAGGGGCGTCGCTAGCACCAGGCCTACGGGCCCAAGCCCCGGATCTTTGGCCCGGTGCCCCAGATCCTCAGGCGACTGCTTCATTCAGTGGTGTAGCTACAGGGGTCGCTCGCAGCAGTCGCAGTTGCGACTGGGCCGCGGCCACCTGCACCGCGTCTATAAAAAGTTACTATAGTAACTGGGGCCCATGTAATAAAATACACGTGCCCGTTACTGTGGTCATGAAACTATACTTTTCCTCCTCCTTCCCGAGCGCAGCAGAAGTCCTGACGTCTCCTCGTGTCATGACTCAAATAAGTCGAGTCGCTTCTCCCCTTATGTAAATCTACCCTCCCAAAGCAGACACTGAAACAGAGTTGGATTTTAATGGCCACAGCAGCCGTTTATTATTTAAATAACAATAACTTTAAATACCATAATTTTTGAATCCCCAAAAAAGGGGATACATCATAACAACAAATAACCCACTGCGACCCTATCAGGGTCATAACATTATAAACCAACCAGAATGACAGGGGCAAGTCCTTGAAGCCACCGATACTTAATTTTGGCCATCTGCCCACAAATACCTTACCCCCAGCCGTAACCCGGCCCAGGAGCACCAAATTACATTTTTGCAGATGACCACCATATATATATAAATATATATAACCCAGCTTTCAAAAGGGGTAACACCCTAAGAAGCCGACAAATTGGGGGTGCATCCCGTGATGCATTCCCCCCCACCACTTTTTACGACCTACTTCAAGGACTCTCCCCCGCAGCTGCAATGACAAAATTTAACCTCCCCCAAAGACAAATGTCAATAAGCAAATAAACTTTGACGAGAAGAACCACCATCCGCAGCAACCTTTTGCCGCGGTCAACCGATCCACATCAGGGCGGGCGGGCGGGAACATGTTCCTGCTTCTGTGTCCTGGCGAAGAGAGGGAGAGCACAAACAGGAAACAGGTACATCCCCTTCAATCCCCACCCCTTCTCACTCAAGCCCTCCTGCTGTCCCCCCCCCCTTTCCTCTCATAGGCCAGCCAACTCTGTGTCCCTCCCATCTATTTTAGTCATGGAGGCCTTCCCTTATTCCTTTTTTCTTCTTTCAGTACGGCCTCTTCTTGACTCAAATAAGTCGAGTCGCTTCTCCCCTTATGTAAATCTACCCTCCCAAAGCAGACACTGAAACAGAGTTGGATTTTAATGGCCACAGCAGCCGTTTATTATTTAAATAACAATAACTTTAAATACCATAATTTTTGAATCCCCAAAAAAGGGGATACATCATAACAACAAATAACCCACTGCGACCCTATCAGGGTCATAACATTATAAACCAACCAGAATGACAGGGGCAAGTCCTTGAAGCCACCGATACTTAATTTTGGCCATCTGCCCACAAATACCTTACCCCCAGCCGTAACCCGGCCCAGGAGCACCAAATTACCTTTTTGCAGATGACCACCATATATATATAAATATATATAACCCAGCTTTCAAAAGGGGTAACACCCTAAGAAGCCGACAAATTGGGGGTGCATCCCGTGATGCATTCCCCCCCACCACTTTTTACGACCTACTTCAAGGACTCCCCCCCGCCAAAGCGAAACAGGCCTTGACCACCTCACGCCTGCGAGCTCCTCCACACTCCCACCGCTCGCTCAATTCCATCGGTCAAAGCCAGACTCCACATATCCATCCCCACCTCATTGAGGTGCACACCGTCCTCTCTCCAGTAGCTGCCTGTCCCAGCCTCCAGATCCCAGTGGCGCACCGCAACCCCACCATTACGCGTCACGAAGCTCGATATGGCCCTATTAGCCTTAATGCGAGCCTTGTTAATTTTTCCCACAGAACGGGCCATCCGCCAGTTCTTCCTAGGGACCATCTCAGACCACACCGTCACCAATTTAGGATAAGTTGCCCATAAGCAGAGCAAATCATGCTTGACGTCCCGTACCAACTCCCGGAAAGGGCGTATACCCAAATCGTTGCCTCCCACATGCAACACCAGTACCTCCGGCGCCCTGTCAAGCAGTACAAAATTGTGAAACTCGGGCAATACCCTGTTCCATGTCATTCCCCGTATACCCATCCACCTCACAACCGCCGCGTCCCGCGGAATCCTGAGCTGTCGACCGTCCGGCCGTACATCCGCGCGAAGGGCACCCCAGTACACAAAAGAATGTCCCATAATCCACACCATGCATGAGTCACGGCCTGCAAAACAAATGAAGAACATACACGCACCACCTCTTGCTGCCGCGTACCATTAATACTCAGGCGGAAACGCACGCACCCGGAACATGCTATACATCAAGATATCACAACATGTTCAAGCGCACATAAGAACGGAAACGCGCCGACTCCCAACGCCCTATCCGCTGCACGCCTGCATCATCTAAACCCCATCTCACCGCCTCCGTCGCTGCCCCTATACGGAAAGAATGAGACGAGTATTGCTCTGCCTGCACCCCGCTAGCCACCAGACACTTTCTGAAAACCGAAATAAACTGATACCGCGACAGAAACGAGCCATCCTCGTGCCGCAGCAACTGCCCGTCTGAGAGATCTAAACCCGCCAAGTACTCCTTGACACACAACACTGGACAAACCGGATTCTTTGGGACCGCCAGCAAAACCACTCGACGTCCTGCCCCTCCTTGGTCCGTTTTGGACCTTCGCAACACTATCTCCACCCTGTCTTCATACAAATCGACATTATCCTGCAACAAGCCCCCCGCTCTCACCGAACTGGGGGAAACCAATTCCCCTACCCGAAAAGCACCAAAAAAGGCTAACGCAAAAGCCAACCGGAAAAGCTTGCTCTCATACTCTGAACGACACACCTGCCGCACCACCACCTCCAGGGAACACAACAATTGAAATGACACGGGACGCCTCTTATCCCTCACCACTACACCCCGTCTCAGCCCTTTCAATGCCTGGCCCACCAAAAACCGCTTCGTGATATCTGCCAACCCCCGTAACTTACAACCGAAAGCAATGGCCGCCACGAAGCGATTAACCTTAGCGACCGTGCAACCCCGGGCGAACGCATCCCCCAACCAAAACAGCAAGGCCACCATCCTATCATCATCCGAGCACACATCTCCCAAAGATCTCACCCACTCCTCCCATTGCCTCCATCCAGCCGCATACGACGACCACGTCGCACTGGCCAGTGAACGTTTAATCAATGCACCTGCCGCCTGGATACCAGCTCCCACAGATGACTGGGACAGTCCACCCCTGTTAACTCCGCGACCAGCTGCCGGAAACGATCCCACTGCGAGCGAGAAAGCGCGTCAGCAATACAATTCTCTACCCCGGGAACATGCACCGCCACCACCCATGCATTTAAACTCAAACAGGAAAGCACCAACTGACGCAACAAGCGAACCACTGGAGGGGACGACGCCGAAGTATTATTTATAGCCATCACCACCCCCAAATTGTCGCAATGAAAACGCACTTTTTTGTCCCGGAACCTGTCTCCCCAAATGGTGACCGCCACCACGATGGGAAACAGTTCGAGTAGGGCCAAGTTACGCGTCAGTCCCGCCTCCACCCATGCAACCGGCCATTTTCCCGCGCACCATTGACCTTTAAAGAACGCCCCGAACCCCACCGCCCCAGACGCGTCAGTGAACAATTCCAAATCGAAGCTATCTAACGCCCGGGACATCCAAAGAGAGCGCCCATTATACTGTGCCAGAAAATGGAGCCAGACCTGTAAATCTTCCCTGTGCTCTGCAGCCAGACGAATGAAATGATGGGGTTCCCGAACCCCCGCCGTCGCCGCTGCCAACCGCCGACAAAAAACCCTGCCCATCGGCATGATGCGGCAGGCAAAATTCAACTTCCCCAATAAGGACTGCAATTCACGTAGCGTAATTTTCCTAATCCGACACGCTCGCTCCACTACCAACCGCAAATCCCCCAACTTATCCTCCGGCAATCTGCACTCCATTGCTACGGAGTCGATAGTAATTCCCAAAAAACAAATGGTCGTCACCGGACCCTCAGTTTTTTCCACAGCCAAGGGTACACCGAACTCCCTTGACACCCAATTGACCGTCTCCAACAAATTTGCGCAAACCCCCGAACACGAAGGGCCAACGCACAAGAAATCGTCGAGATAGTGAATAACTGATTCCACCCCCGCGACCTCCCTGACTACCCATTCCAAAAAAGAACTAAACACCTCAAAGTACGCGCACGACAACGAACAACCCATGGGAAGGCATCGATCAATGTAATAATCCCCTTCCCAATAACATCCCAACAACCTCTGGCTGTCCGGATGAACCGGCAACAAACGAAACGCCGCTTGAATATCAGTTTTTGCCATCAGAGCCCCTCTTCCGTAACCACGTACCAACGCTACCGCCGCATCAAACGACGTGTAGACCACAGAACAGAGATCCTGGTCAATGCCATCGTTAACCGACGCCCCCTTCGGGAAGGACAAATGCTGAATAAGCCGGAATTTGTTACCTTCTCGTTTTGGAACCACCCCTAACGGTGACACCACCAAACCTGGAACTGGGATCGTGCTAAAGGGGCCCGCCATTCTGCCCAGATCAATCTCCTTCCGGATTTTTTCCGAGACTACCCCCGCATGCTGATATGCCGACTTAAGGTTGCGCTGCGTGAAAGGGACCTCATGCAAAGGGGGCGGAATAACGAAACCGTAACCAAAACCTAAACTAATCAACCGCGCCCCCTCCTTATTGGGGTACCTACTTAGAAAGGGGGCCATCTTTATGAGTTTCACCGGAGTCTCCCCCATAACCAGACGCACCGCTGGCTCCCCCTTGTCGTTTACCCTTCTTAAAACATTTAGACGCTCCATGTGACTGCCCGCTGCAATGTGAACACGCATGCTTGAATTTACACGTCGCTCCAAATTTGCACTGCCCCTCATTGAACTGCCAACACGTCCCAAATTTTGAACCTGAGGCCTGACTACCCCCGCCGGAAGTTCCTGCTGCATTCCCGCTCCCGGGAAAGGACTGCCCCTGCTTATAAAGTGCCGTCACTTTCAACCATAAGGCTATGTCCTTATGGTCCCACCGTATATTCGGCCGCACCGCTTTCCTCTGCCGAAACTGCTCATCGTAACGAAGCCAGGCCTGGCCCCCATAAACCCGATGCGCCTCCCCCACCGCATCCAAATAACAAAACAAGCCGGAACAATTATCTGGCGCCTTTTCCCCAATAACGCTCGCCAAAATTGCAAAAGCCTGCATCCAATTGACGAACGTTTTTGGAATCAACCTGTACCGTCTCTTTTCTTCCTCATCCTTTTTTGTTTCATCCCGCTTCACTTTATCTAAATTAAACTTCTCCAGCGGAAGCAAGGAAAAAATCTCCACATACTCGTCCTTCCAAATCCTTTCCTTTACCTCCTGCTTTAAATGCGCCCCTAACGGGCCCTCATAACAAACATAAACCTCCCCGCGCGCACGATCATCAAGACGCACCCTATCAACCTCCTTTGGCGAGTCTGTTTGAACCGCCGCCGCCACTGCCACCGCTGCCCCGGCATTCAACCCCCCACCGTTTTGACGAACCGGAGCGCTTCCAACACTGCCCCCCCACACCGCGGCCGGCGCCACACCTGACGATTCTTGGGAAGGGGAACCACCTAGCCGCCCCACTAACACTTTTAAACATCCCACTAACTCCGCCAAACTATCCCCCGCACCCGCCTGTAGCGACGGGACCCCCGACTCCGCCGCGACGCCCACCGCCTCGACACCCTCTACACCGATACCCGACACCAATAAAGCTGGAAATGGTAACGTAGGTGTCAACTCACCAGGCTGCCCAGGGGCTGTGAACCCGTCAGCCGGACCCCCATGTCCACGTGGAGAGGCCCGCCGCTCACCGTCCTCCAATGCTCCGGACTCCCTCTGGCGCTGTCCGCATTGGCAATGTGTGCACGGGGAATTCCGATTTTCGTCTGAGTCAAGGGGGGGTGACATCGCATCATCCAATTGGCCGAGGTCCAGTTCATGCCTCATCCGTCCCGCTGAACCAGCTCCAAGCTGTTCCGTCCCTGGCACTCCAACCACCGACCTCATCCTGCGACCTCTGGTCGTTTCCACCTCGACGACACCATGAGCCGACCCTCTGGCTGGCACATCACCATGCAGGGTCGCCGTTGCCCTTCCGCCACGTGCTGAAGAAGGAGAGGATGTGACCGGAAGTGAAGGCCGCGTCCTCCTCGCCGCTGCCGCCGGGCGCTGCCGCGTTTTGGGATTCCTCCCAGGACCAGACGAAAGAGCAGCAGCAGGCCGCCCTGGGGTCTGGCCTGCAGGGTCCACTGATGGGCTCCTCTCGCGCCGCCGCGCCCGCGGGATGTCTTCAGGACTCAGCCTTGCGGGCGGGCGCGAGCGCCTCGTGCTGCACGTCACGCCGGGAGTGCCAGCCCTGGCCTGAGTCATGGGGGAAACGGGCTCTCCTCTTCTCCTGCCCGACCCCCTGGTACGCCGGTCCTGTACCTCGGCCTGCTCCAGCAGCCCCGCGACCACCGGCATGACAGAGCGCTCCCCGCTTGCTCCAGCCGACTCTGCTCGCTCCTGGACCGGAGCGCCCGATTGTCCCTGCAGCAGCGTCGCCACTCGTGCTCCGAGCCATCCAGGACCCTGAGAGGCTGCCGCGGCCCGCAACAGCTCCATAGCCTCCTCATCAGACGCAGCAGGGGTAACAAACATGTTCCTGCTTCTGTGTCCTGGCGAAGAGAGGGAGAGCACAAACAGGAAACAGGTACATCCCCTTCAATCCCCACCCCTTCTCACTCAAGCCCTCCTGCTGTCCCCCCCCCTTTCCTCTCATAGGCCAGCCAACTCTGTGTCCCTCCCATCTATTTTAGTCATGGAGGCCTTCCCTTATTCCTTTTTTCTTCTTTCAGTACGGCCTCTTCTTGACGTCACGAAGCTGTGTGCCGCGCATGACGTCACAACGTTGGATGGTGTCAGGACATCCACTGCACCCGGAGCCAAAGAGGAGGGTAAGTGTAACATTACTGTCTGCTGGGGCCCTGTATCTAAGCCTGCCTTGTGGTAAGCTTATATACAGGGTCTAACAGACAGTATCACACATGGACCCTGTATGTAAGCCTGTCAAATAGTAGGCTTAGCGCGGATTTAAATGAGCGTGTGAGTTTTGCACACGCAAAAAACGCAGCGTTTTGCGTGCGCAACAGGCACTTAACAGCTCCGTGTGGCATCACATAGGATGGGCGTGATTTTCGCAAAGCTGCCATCATTATGACACTCTGTTTGGATGTTTGTAAACAGAAAAGCACGTGGTGCTTTTCTGTTTGCAAACATACTTTTGACTGCTGTTGTCTGTTGACTGCTTCCGTGTGGTGCGCGTGATGCGCTAAAAACGCAGAAATATAGGACCTGTCGTGAGTTTTACGCAGTGGACTCACGCTGCGCAAAAATCACTGACAGTCTGCAGTGCCCCATAGACTAGCATAGGTCCGTGAAAAGCACGCGCGTTGCACGGACGTATTACACGTTCGTGTAAATCCGCTCTTAGATACATGACTATGTATGATATTGTCTAGTGGGCCCTGTATCTAAGCCTACCACATAATAGACTTAGATACAGGGCCCCAGCAGACTGTAATCTTATACTGTATAAGATTACTGTCTGCTAGGGCCCTGTATTTAAGCCTAACATGTGTATCTAAGCCGGCATCTAAGCCTAAGGGGACTTATTCAGACGAACGTGATATACGTCCGTGCAACACTCGTGATTTTCACGCACGTTGCACGGACCTATATTAGTCTATGGGGCTGTGCAGACAGTTGTGTGATTTTTACGCAGCGTGAGTCCGCTGCGTAAAAGTCACGACATGTCCGTTCTTTCTGCGTTTTTCGCGCATCACGCACCCATTGAAGTCAATGGGTGAGTGAAAACCACACATGTCAAACGGAAGCACTTCCGTGGGACGTGTGTGATTCGCACAACAGCAGTGAAAAGGATGAATGAAAACAGAAAAGCACCACGTGCTTTTCTGTTTACAAACATCCAAATGGAGTGTCATAATGATGGCGGCTGCGGAAAAAGTACGCAGCCGCGCATCATACAGGGCTACCACACGGAGCTGTTAAGTGCCTTTTGCGCAGGCAAAATGCTGCGTTTTTTGCATGTGCAAAAATCACACGCTCGTCTGAATCCAGTCTAAGATTGCTGTCTGCTGGTGCCCTGTATCTAAGCCTACCTTGTGGTAGGCTTATATAGATGGTCACACAGTATTACACATTGGCCATGTATCTAAGCCTACCACGTGTTACAATTTTTTTTTGTGTTTGTGATTTTTTACAGGTTCGGACGTTGGACTACGTGGGATTCGAGGACTACTTTGATGACAGCTTTTTAAATTTCAATAAAATGGGTAAGGAGGGTTGTGTGGGTTTTTTATTTCCATAAAGTATTTTTTCTTTGTCTTTGTATTTTCTATTAAACTTTTATTACTACCGCTTTAGTAATGACCGCTGGCTGATTAACAGCGTCCATTACTCAGGCGGGGCTTAGTGTTAACCGGTGCAGAGGCTAACACTAACCCCCATTATTACCCTGTTACCCACCGCCACCATGGGTACGAGGAAGTGCCAGGTACGATCCAGTACCCGACCATCTGTAGTGATGGTCGGGTATTGGGGAGGCCACAGGCCAGGCTGGGAAAGCCCAAATACAGTGGCCCTTCCCTCCCTTGTAATGCTAGCCTGCTGTGTTGTATCTAGCTGGTTATGATTCATTATTATTTTTCTTTAAATAAATAATTGGAAAAAAAGGACGTGGATGTCCCCTCCCCCCCCCCCCCCAATTTTTCATAACCAGCCTGATACAACATAGCAGCAGCAGGCTAGCATTATCAGGGTGGGATGGCCCACTATTTTTGGCATTTCCCAGTCTAATAATACCAGCCTGTGGCCACCCCATTACCTGACCATCACTACAGATGATCGGGTGCTGGATCGTACTCTGCAATTCCCGGTAACCCTGATGGCGGTGGGTACCGAGCTAAAAATGGGGGCTAGTGTTAGCCTTTTCACCGGCTAATATTAAGCCCGGTCTTAGTAATGGATGCTGTCAATCAGCCAGCGGCCATTACTAAGGCGGTAGTAATAAAGTTTAAAAAAAATACAAGGACATAGAATAAATATTTGATTGAAATAAAAAAAAAACACACCACCCTCGTTATCCATTTTATTGAGAATAGTCCGAAGTAGTCCAACAACCGAATCTGTAAAAAATTAGTAACACCAAATAAAGCAAAGCAATTATTATACTTACATTTCCTGGGTCCAGCGCTGGAGCCGCAATGTCAGCGAGCTGGGCCCTATATCTAAGCTTATTATGTGTGATACTGTCTTCTAAGCCACTGTATCTAATCCTATCCATAGCTATAGGGTTAGGGTATTTTCACACGCTTAGTCAGGGGAAAACAGCTCCTGATTTTCAGACGTTTTTTAACCCCTTCCCGTCATTTCACGTAACTGTAAATGATGGGATGCGGTCTGTTCCCGCATTTCCACGTACAGTTACGTGAACGCTTTAAAATGTCGCCGCACCGGGATGTGCGGCGGCAGTTTAAAGCAGACGGCTGTCCGAGACAGCCTAGCAGTTGAGGATGCCGGCCGAGGACCAATCACAGCTGTCCTCTGCCGGCAATCGCTGTGATTCGTCCATCAGTGCAGATGGACCAATCACAGCTTAGTATAATTTACTTTGACAGCTAGAACTCATTCAATTTCACGAAATAGGGCTGTCCAAGACAGTCTAGTAACAGGGGATGCCGGCCGAGGACGAACCACAGCTGTCCTCGGCCGGCGATCGCTGTGACTGGTCCATTAGTGCTGATGGACCAATCAGTTTATTATGAGAGTTGGAGAGCGGAGTTTAGTGTAGTTTCCGTCTCTGACCGCTTCACTTCTGTCAGGGAAGCGATCAGAAAAGGAGCTATTGCTAGTTAGAGAGTAAATTAATAATTAACCATATAAATTAACCCCTGGATCACCCAGCAGCCAATCTACTGTGCCCTATACAGCTGTCCTGTGCCCTATACAGCTGTCCTGTGCCCTATACAGCTGTCCTGTGACCTATACATCTGTCTTGTGACGTATACAGGTGTCCTGTGACTTATACAGCTGTCCTGTGTCCTATACAGGTGTCCTGTGACCTATACAGGTGTCCTGTGACCTATACAGCTGTCCCGTGACCTATACAGCTGTCCTGTGACCTATACAGGTGTTCTGTGACCTATACAGGTGTCCTGTGACCTATACAGCTGTCCTGTGACCTATACATATGTCCCGTGATCTATACAGCTGTCCCGTGACCTATACAGCTGTCCCGTGACCTATACAGCTGTCCTGTGACCTATACAGCTGTCCTGTGACCTATACAGCTGTCCTGTGACCTATACAGGTGTCCATCACCAGCCATCTGTACCACAGTACCCTTGGTGCCCTATAATAAGACTGGTAGCCTCGTGTACCGCATCCAGCCTCGTTTGCCGCATCCAGCCCCCCTGTGCCGCATTCAGGCTCCTGTGCACCAAGACGTCTGTTACTGCCCAGCGTTTAAAATAAAAAAATTAATCCCGTCATTGACTCGCCACCCTCCTGTGCTTGATTGACACCAATCAGCCTCATCAGCACTCTGCCACCAGTATCACCTGTGATCCCTGCAAATCACTGCCCACCTGTAATTATCCTGTGATACCTGCAAATCACTGCCCAGTGACGTGTGTGAAAAGTGAGGTGTAAAATAAATTCACCCCTTCATTGTCTCATCGCTACCGTCCTGTATTCTGCGCCTAATTGGGACATACCAAACTCCATCCACCTGCGTTTGACACCTGTTACCCGGGAGTTTTTGTAGATATATTAAAAAAATACCTTGGTTTTAGGGAATTAGTTATTCTATAAAATAAAAAATAAAAAAACACAAAAAAAACCTTAAAAAAAAAAAAAGTTTTACGCTACTTTCAACACCAGTGACACTTTGTTACTAAGTTTACAGAAGAAAAAAAAAATGACTAAGCGTCTGTATACTGCCAAAGAGGCATGTGCCATGCTCTTTGAGGACTCTGAGGGTATGTTCACATGGCAGCTTCTGTAACGGCCGAAATTACGGAGCTGTTTTCAGGAGAAAACAGCCCCGTCATTTCAGCCGTAAGGGCATGTGCAGGCGCTTGAACGCCGCGTCCATTACGGACGTAACTGGAGCTGGTTTTCCATGGAGTCCATGGAAAACGGCTCCATTTATGTCTGAAGAAGTGACATGACACTTCTTTGGCGTGGGCGTCTATTTACGTGCCGACTTTTGCCAGCGACGCGTAAATATACGCCTCGTGTGAACAGACAAACATCAGCCCATTGCTTTCAATGGGCAGATGTTTGTCAACGCTTTCAAGCCGTAATTTCGGACGTAATTCGGGGGTTAAAACGCCCGAATTACGTCCGTAAATAGGCCGTGTGAACATACCCTGATTCTGGTAGTGGGGAAGAGGTGACATTTTTAGTGTCCTCTTCGTCTAGTGACTCATATACTGATGAACCGGCACGTAGGCGTCCAAGGGTAGGCGTCAGTAGTGCACAATCGCAGCTCAGTACAGCTAACTCCACAGGGATCCCCGCAGATAATTTTGTGCCCTAGGTGCCTGAATTCACTGCGACTCCAGGCATCAATGTAGATACCGCAGGCTTCAGTGAAATGAACTATTTCCAACTGTTCTTCACTGATGACCCTTAAATTTGATTGTGGCACAAACAAACATATATGCCCAGCAATTTATTTCCCGCAATCCAAATAGTTGTTATGCCAGGCCCCAAAAATGGACCCCCACAAACCCCACTGAAATCCGAAAGTTCTGGGGACTTCTATTGAGTATGGCCATTACCAAAAAAAACGGCCTGCGAAAGTGTGTCTGGGTATACACTGCGCTTTCGTGTATATGAAGGGAAGGATCCAAAGATCGAGCCACCAAACTGTCCCCCTGTCCTGGGAATAAGTGGGAGGATAGTATGGGATTTGCTCCACCCCATACTAGACCAAGGATACCACTTGTATGTGGACAATTTTTACAATAGCGTCCCCCTCCTGAAGTGCCTTTCTGCCAGGGGCACACTAGCATGTGGCACAATTCGGCGAAATCATAACGGTCTCCCCAAGTCCTTTATAGAGCAGACACTGCGCCGTCAGGAAAGCAGGGCTGTTTGCTCCGAAAATTTGATGCTTGTCATATATAAAGACAAGCGTGATGTCTTTATTTTGACCACACTGCATGCTGATCGATCCACCCCAGTTCCAGTCAGAGGAGCCACAGAGCAGACCACCAAGCCTGTGTGCATCCAGGACTATAACCAATTCATGGGAGGGGTGGATCTTTTGGACCAGGTACTGCAGCCCTACAGTGCCCTAAGAAAATCTAAGGTGTGGTATAAAAAATTGGTGGTATACCTCACCCAAGTGGCACTCTATAACGCCTTTGTTCTCTACAGAACAGCAGACAATACAGAGAATTTCCTGGGTGCTTTTTTTTATTTATTTTTATTACAATTGTATAAAAGAAAAATTTAAGGATAAAGCAGGATAAGCTTTATTGGAGAAAATTAAATTCTGCATTTTCACGGCCCAGTGTTTATAACTTCTAAGAAGCACCTTTCGAGTCAAAATGCTCACTACACCCCTAAATAAATTCCTTTAGGAGTGTAGTTTACAAAATGGGGTCACTTCCTGGGGGTTTCCACTGTACTTGTACCTCAGTAGCTCTGCAAACGCGACATGGCACCCGAAAACCATTCCAGACAAATCTGAGCTTCAAATAGCGCTACTTCTCTTCTGAACCCTGTCGTGGGTCCAAACAGCAATTTAATACCACACATGGGGTATTCCCGTAATCGAAAGAAGTTGCTTTACAAATTTTGGGGTTCTTTTTCTCCTTTATTCCTAGTAAAAATTAAACATTTCTAAGTTTTCTAAAAAAAAAAGTTGATTTTCATGTTCACGGCCGAATTCCACTAAATTCTGCAAAAAACCTGTGGGGTCAAAACGCTAACTATACCACTAGGAAAATTCCTTGAGGGGTGTAGTTTCCAAAATGGGGTAACTTTTGGGGTGTTTTGCCTGTTTCGGTCCCTCCAGGACGTTGCAAACGCGACATGTCACCGAAAACCAATCCAGCAAAATCTGGACTCCCAAATCCAAATGCCGCTGTTTCTCTTCTGAGCCCTGCCGTGGGTCCAAACAGCAGTTTATTACCACATATGAGGTATTCCCGTAATCGGGAGAAGTTGCTTTAGAAATTTTGGGGTTCTTTTTCTCCTTTATTCCTAGTAAAAATTAAACATTTCTAAGTTTTCTAAAAAAAAAAGTTGATTTTCATGTTCACGGCCGAATTCCACTAAATTCTGCAAAAAACCTGTGGGGTCAAAATGCTAACTATACCACTAGGAAAATTCCTTGAGGGGTGTAGTTTCCAAAATGGGGTCACTTTTTGGGGGTTTCCACTGTTTCGGTCCCTTCAGGACGTTGCAAACGCGACATGTCACCGAAAACCAATCCAGCAGAATCTGGACTCCAAAATCCAAATGGCGCTGTTTCTCTTCTGAGCCCTGCCGTGGGTCCAAACAGCAGTTTATTACCACATATGAGGTATTCCCATAATCGGGAGAAGTTGCTTTTTCAAACTTTGGTTTCTTTTTCTCCTTTATTCCTAGTAAACATTAAACATTTCTACGTTTTCTCAGAAAAAAAGTTGATTTTCATATTCATGGCCGAATTCCACTAAATTCTGCAAAACACCTGTGGGGTCAAAATGCTAACTATACCACTAGGAAAATTCCCTGAGGGGTGTAGTTTCCAAAATGGGGGAACTTTTTGGGGGTTTCCACTGTTTTGGTCCCTCCAGGACATTGCAAACATGACATGGCACCGAAAATCATTCCAGCAAAATTTGTGCTCCAAAATCCAAATGCCGCTGTTTCCCTTCTGAGCCCTGCCGTGGGTCCAAACAGCAGTTTGTTACCACATATGGAGTATTGCCGTAATCGGGAGAAAGTGATTTATAAACGCTGGTGTTCTTTTTATCTTTTATTCCTTGGAAAAATTAAAAAATTCTTTGTTTTTCCAGAAAAAAGGTGGATTTTCAATTTTACAGACTTTTTCCAATAAATTTAGCAAAAAACCTGTGGGGTTAAAATGTTAACTACACCCCTCGATAAATTCCTTGAGGGGTGTAGTTTCCAAAATGGAGTCACTTTTGGTGGCTCTCCACTGTTTTGGCATCACAAGACCTCTTCAAACCTGACATGGTGCCTAAAATATATTCTAAAAAAAGGAGGCCCCAAAATCCTCTAGGTGCTCCTTTGCTTCTGAGGTCTGTGTTTCAGTCCAAGAGGACACTAGGGCCACATGTGGGATATTTCTAAAAACTGTAGAATCAGGGTAATAAATATTGAGTTGCAATTCTCGGCTAAAACCTTCTGTGGTACAATTTTTTTTTTTATAACAAATGAATTTTGACAAAAAACAAATGAAATTAATAAATTTCACATCTATATTGCTTTAATGCCTGTGAAATGCCTAAAGGGTTAAGAAACTTTTTGAATGCTGTTTTGAATACTTTGAGGTGTGCATTTTTTAAAATGGGGTGATTAATGGAGACTTTCTAATATATAAGGCCCTCAAAGCCACTTCAGAACTGAACTGGTCCCTCTAAAAATAGCCTTTTGAAATTTTCTTGAAAATGTGAGAAATTGCTGCTAAAGTTCTAAGCCTTGTAACGTCCTAGAAAAATAAAAAAACAATGCAAACATAAAGTAGACATATGGGGGATGTTAACTAGTAACTATTTTGTGTGGTATTACTATCTGTCTTACAAGCAGATACATTTAAATTGAGAAAAATGCTAATTTTCACAAATTTTCTCTAAATTATGGTGTTTTTCACAAATAAATACTGAATTTATCGACCACATTTTTTCACTAACATCAAGTACAATATGTCACGAGAAAACAGTCTCGGAATCGCATGGTTAGGTGAAAGCATTCCGGAGTTATTACAACATAAAGTGACACATGTCAGATTTGAAAAAATAGGCTGTGTCCTTAAGGGGTTAAGACACTCACGATTTTCGCTGCGTTTTTCATGTCCGTTTTTGGAGCTTTTTTCAATAGAGTCTATGAAAAACAGCTCCAAAAACGTCCCAAGAATTGTCCTGCACTTCTTTTTCGCGGACGTTTTTTTACGCGGCCGTTTTTCAAAAAGGCCGCGTAAAAAAATGGCCCATCGGAACAGAATGCCGTTTTTTCCATTGCAATCAATGGGCAGATGTTTGGAGGTGTTCTGCTTCCGATTTTTCGGCCGTTTTTCGGGCGTTTACGGCCTGTAAAACTGCCGAAAATAGGCCGTGTGTACTTACCCTTAACCTCTTAACGCCGAAGGACGGATATATCCGTCCTCAGCAGCTGCTAGTTCGCGCAGGAGGACGGATATATCCGTCCTGTGATGGCGCGGGTACTGCCACTGTACCCACGCGATCAGCGGCAGGAGCACGGCTGTTATACACAGCATGGCTCCTGCTGCAACTGCCGGAATCGAAGCGCGCTCCGATTCCGGCAGTTTAACCCATTAAATGCCGCTGTCAATAGTGACAGCGGCATCTAATGTGTTTGACAGAGGGAGGGAGCTCCCTCTGTCACCCCATCGGCGCCCCCGCAAAGAAATTGCGGGTCGCCGTCGGGTTTCCATGGCAGCGGGGGTCTAACAAAAACCCCCAGGTCTGCCTTCAGCATCTGCCTGTTAGGCGATGCCGGAGGCATGACCTAACAGGTTGCCTGTCAGTTTTACACTGACAGGCAATAATACTTTGGTATACTAAGTATACCAAAGCATTATATATGCGATCGGCACATCGCATAGTGAAGTCCCCTAGTGGGACTAAAAAAAAAAATGTCAATCAGTTAAATAAAGTTGGTGAAAAAAAAATTAATAATAATTAAAGTGAAAATCAAATAAAACGACTTTTTTTGCCCAAAAAGTGGTTTTATTTAGTAAAAGTGTCAAAACAAATAACACATACACATATATGGTATCCCCGCGATCGTAACGACTTGACCAATAAAATGAACACATTAATTAAACCGCCGGATGAACGGCGTCCAAAAAAAACGCAAAAAACAACGGCAAAATCCTCTCTTTTCTCCCATTCCCCCCCATAAAAAATTAAATAAAAGTTAATCTATAAGTCCTATGTACCCCAAAATAGTACTAATGAAAACTACACATTGGCCCGCAAAAATCAAGCCCACGTACGACCACATCGACGGAAAAATAAAAACGTTACGGCTCTTGGAATGCGGCGATGCAAAAACAAGTAATTTTTTTCTAAAAGGCTTTTTATTGTGCAAACGTAGGAAAACATATAAAACCTTTACATATTTGGTATCCCCGTAATCGTGCCGACCCATAGAATAAAGTGAACATGTTATTTACGCTGCATAGTAAACGGCGTAAACTTATAACGTGAAAATTAATGCTGGAATAGCTGCTTATTTTCAATTCTCTCCTAAAATAAAGTTAATAAAAGTTAATCGATATATTAGAAGCATCTAAAAATGGTACAATTACAAAATACAACTCGTCCCGCAAAAAACAAGCCCTTATACGGCTATATAGACGGAATACAAAAACAGTTACGACTCTTGGAATGCGACCATGAAAAAGCAAAAAATAATCCTTGGTCATTAACGTGCAAAATGGCCCAGTCATTAAGGGGTTAAACAAAAACATCTGAAAATACGGAGCTGTTTTGAAGGGAAAACAGCTCCTGATTTTCAGAGGTTTTGTTAGCAACTCGCGTTTTTTACGTCAGTTTTTGGAGATTTTTATCTATAGAGTCAATGAAAAACAGCTCCAAAAACGTCCCAAGAAGTGACATGCGTAAAAAAACGCCCCGTCTGAACAAAACGCAGTATTTCCCATTGAAATCAATGGGCAGATGTTTGTAGGCGCTCTGCTTCCGATTTTTCAGCCGTTTACGTGTGCACATACCCTTAGGCTGGGTTTACACAGAGTTTTTTTACTAGTTTTTGGTGCGGAAACCGCTCCGCAAAACTCGCCAAAACACGGCCGAAAATGGCTCCCATTGTTTTCAATGGGAGGTGGGGGTGGTTTTCTCCCGCAAACGGTAAAACCGGCTCGCTGGAGAAAGAAGGGACATGCCCTATCTTCGCACGATTACGCCTCTGATCTCCCATTGACATCAATGGGAGGCAGAGAAAGCGTATTTCGCTGCGTTTTATGCCCGCAGCGTTTAATGGCCGTGGACGAAAAACGCAGCGAAAATCGGCGTGCAGGCAGAGGAAAATCTGCCTCAAACTTCCAAATGGAATTTTGAGGCAGAATTTCCTCCTGCAAAAAACTCTGTGTGAACCCAGCCGTAGGCCTTATTCACACGAACGTGTCCGATTTGCGCGCGCAAAAAATGCAGCGTTTTTCGCGAGCAAGAGTTTAGTGTGGCTTCTGTATATGGTAAGTGGCTGCGTGATTTTCGCACAGTCGGCATCAGTATGACACTCTGATTTATGTTTACAGACATAAAAGCAGGAGGTGCTTTTCTGTTTTCATTCATTTTTTTTACTACTGTAGCGCAAATCACGCGTAGCACCCGGAAGTGCTTCCATGTGCCGAGTGCGATTTGCACGCACCCATTGACTTCAATGGGTGCGTGCTGCGCGAAACACGGGCAAGTATAGGACATGTCGTGAGTTTTACGCAGCGGACATACCCTGCGTGAAAATCACGACCTGTCAGAACGGCCCCATTGACTTACATAAGTCCATGCGACGCGCGTGATTTCCACGCGCGTAGCACGAACGTAATACACGTTCATGTGAATAAGGCCTAAGAGTGCTACAGAGATGCTGTCTCCCTTGATGTTTTAAGAGATTAGCGATGCCCCTGGCTGCTAGTGCAGCATTGTTGGGTCACTTAGGAGACCCAGCGATGCAGCTGAAAGCTGCGGGCAATCAGTTGTGGGAAGTTGGGGGCCTAAGAAGGACTTTAAATATATACACATATACATACACACATGCACATTTTTTTTGGTCGGTGGACATATGACAGGACAACGATACTTGCTTCTGGGGCCCTGTATCTAAGTCTATCATGTGTGATACTGTCTGCTGGGTCATGTATCTAAGCCTATCATGTGTGACACTGTCTGCTGGGGTCATTTACCTAAGCCTATCATGTGTGATACTGTCTGCTGGGGCCATGTATCTAAGCCTATCATGTATGATACTGTCTGCTGAGACAAGGTGGTTATATGGGACTACCTATAGGGGACTGCATGGCACTGTCTACAAGGGGGATGTATGGCAGGGGGACTGTGTGTGTACCATACAGGGGTTTGTGACACTATATACAGGGGGCATTGTGTGGGGCACTCTCTACAGGTGCTATGATTAGACCCCCGAGACATAAATTTGTTTGGGGCCCCAGAAATGCCAAATTTGAGGGTTAGTACAAGGATGCTTACTGCTCGGGCCCTGTATCTAAGGCTACATTCACACGAACGTGAAAGATTTACGCATGTAAAAAATGCATGTAAAACTGTCCGTGTGCTTTGCGTTTTGCATCTGTGTGCTTTGCGTGTGGCATGTGTTTTTCATGTACTTGAAAGCACTTTACTTTACAGTAATTGATGCATGAAACACGGAGAGCAAACGGATATGCGTCCAAGTCCTGTCTGTGGTTTTCACGCACCCATTAACTTCAATGGGCGACTAGATGCGTCAAAACGCACCAATATAGAAGAGGCTGGACGCAGCTGCAGGCTTAAGGGAAGCCGACATGACCGTCCTGGTAGGGAAAGGGTTAATGTTACGAGGTCAGGGAAAGTTGAAGGAGCTGAAGGAGGGACGGGGAGGAGTTAAGGGGGGCGGGGGGGGCCGTTACTGCGCTTCCCGCTGTTTCTCGGCATTGAGCCGGAAGCAGCGGGAGGAGTAACACACAGTAAGCAAAGCTCCCACCCTCCCACCCTTGTTTTGTTACTCCTTAGGTCTTATGTACGTCTGGCTATGAGCGTTGTGTTTTATTTTGTGTGCTTATTTAACATGTTTTTCTTTTTTCCGGAGTAGGTTCTGTTGTCATGGCAGCTGGCGGGGGGAGTCCTTGAGGCCAGTCAGTACAAAATGGTGGGGGGGTCGCATCGGGGGTATGCGTCCCCCAAAAAAGGTACATGGTTGAAGACTTCATCGGGTGTTATCCCTTTGAAGTGGTCTTCTGGTAGAAGGTATGTCACTTGAAGGCTTCATCGGGTGTTATCCCTTTGAAGTGGACTTCTAGTGGTCGGTATATCACTTGAGGGCTTCATCGGGTGTTATCCCCTTGAAGTGGACTTCTAGTGGTTGGAGCCATCTGCAGAGGTGAACGGTGCTTCCGAGCTGGTTTACGGCTGGAGGTAATTAGTGGTTTGCAGATGGCTAATTCGGTGTGTTCTTGAAAGGAACATCTGAAGGGGCTTCAAGGACTTCCTCTGCTCGGGTTAATGTTAACGTTTAATTGTTATTTATGATTCTGACCCATGTTGGGTCATGTGAATTATTAGGAGGAATTCTCTGGTGGATTCCTAACTAGTTATCCGAATGTTTCGGATTTAAATTGTTTTTATAAAACTGTGAAATTAATAAACGGCTGCTGTGGCCATTTCACATCCAACCTCGGTGTCATGTGTCGTTACTAAATGGGGATGGGGGTTAGTATGGTTTAAGGTTAACACACGACTCTACCTAGGCAGGTCAAGGGCATGCAGTGAGTTTCACACAACAGACTCTCGCTGCTTGAAATCTCACGCATGTGTGAATAGCCCCATTGAACTCAATGGCGCCGTACGCTCTACGATGTTTCAACAGTCAGCATACGGACGAGAATCTTACCTGTCTGAATGAGCCCTAAGTCTGTCATGTGTGATACTGTATGCTGGGGCCATGTATCTAAGCCTATCATGTGTGATACTGTCTGCTGGGGGCCTGTATCTAAGTCTATCATGTGTGATACTGTCTGCTGGGGCCATTTATCTAAGCCTATCATGTGTGATACTGTCTGCTGGGGCCATGTATCTAAGCCTATCATGTATGATACTGTCTGCTGAGACAAGGTGGTTATATGGGACTACCTACAGGGGACTGCATGGCACTGTCTACAGGGGTTTGTGACACTGTATACAGGGGGCATTGTGTGGGGCACTCTACAGGTGCTATGATTAGACCCCCGAGACATAACTTTGTTTGGGGCCCCAGAAATGCCAAATTTGCCCCTGAGGTTTAGTACAATGATACTTACTGCTCGGGCCCTGTATCTAAGGCTACATTCACACAAACGTGAAAGATTTACGCATGTAAAAAATGCATGTAAATCTGTCCATGTGCTTTGCGTTTTGCATCTGTGTGCTTTGCGTGTGGCATGTGTTTTTCATGTACTTGCAAGCACTTTACTTTACTGTAATCGATGCATGAAACACGGAGAGCACACGGATATGCATCCAAGTCCTGTCTGTGGTTTTCACGCACCCATTGACTTCAATGGGCGACTAGATGCGTCAAAACGCACCAATATAGGACATGCAGTGAGTTTCACACAACAGACTCTCGCTTCTTGAAATCTCACGCATGTGTGAATAGCCCCATTGAAATCAATGGGGCCGTGTACTCTACGATGTTTCAACACACAGCATACAGACGAGAATCTTACCTGTCTGAATGAGCCCTAAGTCTGTCATGTGTGATACTTTCTGCTGGGGCCATGTATCTAAGCCTATCATGTGTGATACTGTATGCTGAGACAATGCATCCAATTCTATCCAGCGGTGTAGCTATAGGAGCCTTAGTCTTATAGATATGCTATCTCCGATTTGTATGTAAAAATGTATTTCTTTTTCGGGGTGGGGGGGGGATATATGTTTCATATGAAGCCTGTGCTTCTGATCTTTTAAGACCCTAGCAACGGCCCTGGTCAGTGTGAGTAAAGGACATGTGTGGTCGCAATGGAGGGCGTCCTCCGCAGGAGTTTGGTTTATCTCAGTGAGGGTCCATATCAAACTGAGGCAGGCTGCATGGTAGAGGTTGGTCTTTCTTTGACTTGTAGTGTCACAAGCATAAATCCATGGACTAGTGTGAATTCAGTTCAGTCTTCAATTTAAATTTATTGTTTTTCTCCACTGCGTGGACTTCTCTGGTTGCTACCCCAAGAAAAGTCTCCGATAATAACAGCTGATACAGCAGAGTCAGGAGCCACCAAGATGCAGGACCAAGGCAGAGAACGTAGTCAGACGTGCACTGGTCAGGGCAGGCAACGTTCTGTCTTAAACAGAAATCAGGCAGTAGTCAGGGCAGATGGCAGATAAAATCGTGGTCAGGTACAAGCCGGGTCAACAACAAGTATTCAGAACAGACGATATGAAGACTATGGCATTGAACACAGGATTAGCGCCAGTGACAATCGACCTGTGCGAGAGCACTACCGAAGCATACCACTGGCCCTGTATAAAGAGATCAATGGGTTGCTGTGAAAGATGATAGACAATCAGCTCGTTCTATAAAGCATCAGGGATCATGGACAGCATCAATCTTCCTGAAGGGAAAAAGATGGTACTCTGCTTCCTCGTGGACCTTCACACATCATGATGCTAAGTACTCCACCACCCTTGATTTGTCAAGTGGACGCTGGCAAGTGCCAACACAAGAAGAGGAGCAAGAGAATACTGTGTTTGTTGTTTCTACGAACCTGTTGCCCTTCAGTCTCATTATCACCTTCGGTCTCATGAACGCCCCCGGTACCTTTAAACGAGCCATGAAACGGTGCTCAGGAGATTAAAACTATGAGTCGGTGTTAATCTATCTTGACAATTGTGATTTTTTTTTTTACAAACATTTCAGGACCACTTAGAACTCTTAAGAGTCTTGTTAGCCTCGCTAAGCAAGTATAAGCTAAAGTAAAAATGTCGACCTGTGCATGAGTGGTCCGAGCCACAGATGTGACAGATGTGTGGTCCTTCTTTGACTTGGGCTATTCCAGATGTTATATCTCCCCCTTAACCAGCTTCTAATAAGGCAAGACCCAGAGAAGAAGGGACCAGAGGTCATCTCATAATGGAGTGACCCATAGGGGGAAGCTTTTCAAGAACTGAAACAAAGTCTGTTATTTGTCCCCATTCCGGCTTTTGCAATTATGGCCTCGTGTTTGAGTTATTCAGTGATGGTAGCTTGGCAGAGTTTTAGAGGCTCTGTCACCAGATTATCAAATCCCTATCTCCTATTGAATGTGATGGGCGCTGCAATGTAGATAACAGCAACGTTTTTTGTTTTTTTTAAAAACGATCATTTTTGCCCAAGTTATGAGCAATTTTATATTTATGCAAATGAGCTTTTCAATGGACAACTGACAAATCAGCATCATACACTTCTCATCGTTCCCACCCAGCTTCTTTCACTAAAGATACACAGAGTGATGTTACCCACAGGTCCTTCAACCTTGTCGTCGGACAAAGAAGATACATCGGCTGAAAGGCGTCCAAAAGGTTAATATGCTAGTCTCTATGGAGTTTACTATGCTTACCTGCACATACCCTGTACTGTACCCTCTGACGCCTGGAGCTGTGGTGTCTTCTCTCTTCCGACGCGAAGGTTGAAGGACCTGTGGGTGACGTCATCATTCCCAGCCAGCTTCTTTCACTGCAGACACAGCGTGACGTCAACCACAGGTCCTTCAACCTTGGCGTCGGAAGAGAGCAGACACCACAGCTCCAGGCGTACAGTTGAATTTTCAGCATCATCACCATGTGCAGGTAAGCATAGTAAACTCCCTAGAGACGAGCATATTAACCTTTTGGACGCCTTTCAGCCGATGTATCTTCTTTGTCCGACGACAAGGTTGAAGGACCTGTGGGTGACGTCACGCTGTGTGTCTTTAGTGAAGGAAGCTGGGTGGGAACGATGAGAAGTGTATGACGCTGATTGGTTAGCGTCATACACTTCTATTCACAACGCCCAGTTGGTAAATACACAATACACGCCCAGTTGGTAAAAACACAATACACGCCCAGTTGGTAATACGAGAAAACACGCCCAGTTGTCCACTGAAAAGCTCATTTGCATAAATATAAAATTGCTCATAACTTGGGCAAAAATGATCGTTTAAAAAAAAAAAAAAACGTTGCTGTTATCTACATTGCAGCGCCCATCACATTCAATAGGAGATAGGGATTTGATAATCTGGTGACAGAGCCTCTTTAAGACCTGTACTAACCCAGTGTCAAATAGGAGTGGAAGGTACGTATGGGTGTTGTATCTCTGAGCCTTGGAGAAGAATCCAGTAAATTATAGCTCCTTCAGACTGGAATTGCTGCAATAGTATTGGTTGTTACGGAAGGATTTTCACGATACTTATCTGGCAGTTGTGTACATATATATGGATAACAATCCTTTGTTCTCTCTCAGCACTGCCAAACTGGAGCAAAGGAGCAACAGTGGGCAGCTTGCCTGGCCCTAGAGTGTGTCTGAGATTAGATTGTGAGTCCCATTAGGGAAAGTGAATCATGTGAATGGAGAGAATATCTGTACAGCGCTGCGGAATAGGTTGGCACTATACACCGTGTTCCAAATTATTATGCACTTGGATTTAAGTGTCATAAACATTTAATTATTAGTTTTTCAATTAAACTCATGGATGGTATTGTGTCTTAGGGCTCTTTGGATCATTGTAATCAATCTCAGACACCTGTGATAATTAGTTTTCCAGGTGTGCCCAATCAAAGGAAAACTACTTAAGGCTGGGTTCACACGAGCACATTAACGTCCGTAATGGATGGGCGTATTTCGGCCGGAAGTCCCGGACCGAACTCAGTGCAGGGAGCCGGGCTCCTAGCATCGTAGTTATGTACAATGCTAGGCTAGGAGTCCCTGCCTCTCCGTGGAACTACTGTCCCGTACTGAAAACATGATTACAGTACGGGACAGTTGTCCGGCAGCGAGGCAGGGACTCCTAGCATCGTACATAACTACGATGCTAGGAGCCCGGCTCCCTGCACTGAGTTCGGTCCGGGACTTCCGGCCGAAATACGTCCGTCCATTACGGACGTTAATGTGCTCGTGTGAACCCAGCCTAAGAAGGACGTTCCACATTATTAAGCAAGCCACAGGTTTCAAGCAATATGGGAAAGAAAAAGGATCTCTCTGCTGCCGAAAAGCATGAAATAGTGCAATACCTTGGACAAGGTATGAAAACATTGGATATTTCAAGAAAACTTAGGCGTGATCATCGTACTGTGAAAAGATTTGTGGCTGATTCAGAGCACAGACGGGTTCGTTCATATAAAGGCATAATGAAGAAGGTTTCTGCCAGACAAATTAATAGGATTAGCAGCTGCTAAAATGTCATTGCAAAGCAGCAAAGAGGTATTTGAAGCTGCTGGTGCCTCTGGAGTCCCGCAAACCTCAAGGTGTAGGATCCTCCAGAGGTTTGCAAGTGTGCATAAAGCTATTATTCAGCCACCCCTAAACAATGCTCACAAGCAGAAACGGTTGGAGTGGGCTTAGAAATACATGAAGACTAATTTTCAAACCGTGTTGTTTACTGATGAGTGCCGTGCAACCCTGGATGGTCCAGATGGATGGAGTAGTGGATGGTTGGTGAATGGCCACCATGTCCCAACAAGGCTGCGACGTCAGGAGGTGGCGGAGTCATGTTTTGGCCTGGAATCATGGGGAGAGAGCTATTAGGCCCCTTTAGGGTCCCTGACGGTGTGAAAATGACCTCTGCAAAGTACGTAGAGTTTATGACTGACCACTTTCTTCCGTGGTACAAAAATAAGAACCGTGCCTTCCGTAGCAAAATTATCTTTATGCATGACAATGCACCATCTTATGCTGCAAAGAATACCTCTGCGTCATTGGCAACTATGGGCATAAAAGGAGAGCAACTCATGGTGTGGCCCCCATGTTCCCTTGACCTCAACCCTATTGAGAACCTTTGGAGCATCCTCAAGCAAAATATCTATGAGGGTGGGAGGCAGTTCACATCAAAACAGAAGCTCTGGGAGGCTATTCTGACATCCTACAAAGATATTCAAGCAAAAACTGTCCAAATACTCACAAATTCAATGGATGCAAGAATTGTAAAGGTGATATCAAAGAAGGGGTCCTATGTTAACATGTAACTTGGCCTGCTAAGTTTTTTTTGATTGAAAGAGCTTTTGATTTCTGTAAATATGACCTCCTGATGCTGGAAATTCAACAAATTACCATTTTAGTTCTCTTTACAACCTTTAAAATGTTTTGATCTCTGTTGTGCATAATAATGTGAAGCAGTGCATTTTGAGTTTTTTTACTTCTAAAAAAAAATCTGTTATCATTATGAGATTTGTTCAATAAAATTTGCATTATACTCCAACAGTTGATGGCTTGAAGATCATACTGACTGTCATTTGCATCGACTATTAAGGAAAATCAGCGAAAAATAACATTTGCATAATAATTTGGAACGCGGTGTATAAGCAATAGGAAATAAATAAGAAACATTCACCAGTATTTCTACAGTCCATAGCAGTCTTCTGTAATTAAAGGTGTTTTTCGGTTTTATCTATATAAAGTCAATAACTTTATAAATAAAACATTCTACTACTTTCTAATATTCTTTGTCTTTTAATTCCTCACTATTTTCAAGATATTGGCTGTCTGTAAGTGAATGAGAATACTCTGTTTCCATTCAGAGGAGGCTGAGAATTAGATACAATTGTATCCAGTCTAGGTAATGTTCTGGGAGCGAAATACACCAGCAGTAGCTGCACAAATCCCTCTGCTACTGTAGTTTGGTAAAATGTATCAATCTGAGGTGCGGACTGTGAGGCTAGGTTTTCACATCGCGGTCAAAATGCATCATTTGCTGCTAATCGTGTCTGAGTCGTGCCAATTTGCCACGATTTTTATCAGATTGGAGCAAAATGGCGCGGTATTGCAGTGATTTGTGGCAAAAAAAAACGCATTTTGACTGCAACATGTGGACCCAGCCTTAAGCTTGCAGTGCATTGCCTAGACTGGATACAATTGTATCCACTTCAGCTGCGAGCAGAAGAATATTTAGTATTTATGGATTTTTTGCTTCTGAATGTAACCAAAGGTGTTGCAACTCACTGACAGCAAACAAATAGCTAGAAAATGGTAAAGAATTGAAACACTATGGGGGAATTTATCAAACTATGTACAATAAAATTCTGTTGTAGAAAAGTTTCATAAGATTTGTATGCCGTCCTAGCCGGTTTTGCGTAAAATGAGGGTGTGACTTCACAAAATGGACAGAGTTACAGCAGCCTGACAAATTACTTATAATTTACACCAGAAAATTGGCGTAAATCATAGTGGAAATCTACACCAGCTCCTAGCTGCCGTAGATTTCTCTGTGTGGGGCTTAGCAAGGTACAGGGCACCGTGCGGGCCGTACTTTGCCCCTTTCTGTCGGACTAGCCCCCATCACCCTTTGGACATTTAAATAAAAACAAGAAACAATTATGCTCATTACAATGTTCCTATTCTGAGGGAGCCGGAGGGGACTAGGAGGGGAGAAGAGGAGCAGTGAGGTTAATATACTTATTCTTTATTTTATGTCCGAAGAGGCGGGGGTAGGGTTGGATGGTGCACGGCCACGGTTGCTGTGCCACACGGCCAGCAGGTAGATGCAACAGCTTTTTTTTTTCATAATAATGGTTTTGATGACATTTTTTAAACTTTCAACCAAGGGTACAGAGGGCAAAAGGGGAAGGGGAGGGAAGGAACCAATAAGAAGCATGGTTATATACATTATATTAAATATCAATACTTGAATGCAGGTCAATAATGATGACATTGCCGAGATATATCTCACAGTTAGGCCCCATGCACACGAACTTATTTTTTTCCTCCCGTAAATACTGGGGTAAATACGGGTCCTTGGTCACACGTATTCGACCCGTATTGCACTAGTATTTATGGACCCGAGCCTGTAAATACGGGTCCGGTGTCACCCGTATTCCACCCGTATTTACGGGCACGTTTTCACTGCAAAATTACACTGCACTAATCGGCAGCCACTTCTCTCTACCAGTGTAGGATAGAGAGAAGGGGCAGCCCTTTTTGTAGTAAAAGTAAAAGAAATTCATACTTACCTGGCCGTTGTCTTGGTGACGCGTCCCTCTTTCGACATCCAGCCCGACCTCCCTGGATGACGCAGCAGTCCATGTGACCGCTGCAGCGGTCACATGGGCTGAAACGTCATCCCGGGAGGCCGGACTGGAGGAAAAGAAGGGTTCCTTATTCTATCCTGGCCAAGCAAGTCTCAAATCACCAAGACCCTTTATATGTATACTGAAAGGAAGGTTATGCAGAATAGAGGTATTACTTGATCAAAGTGTATAAATAACAGCTATATACCTGTATATTCACATTAATACAATGTAATGTAGAGAATCTGTAAAAAAAATAAAAAAGGAGGGGGGGGAAGCGGGAGAGGAAATGGGGTTTGGATACCAGGATTTCACCTGACCAGATACCATGAAATGCTATCCAGGCTAAAATATAAATGGCTTAAATCAATTGAAGTGTCGAACCAGTGAGAGATTGCTCAACATACCAAGTGGTTGGGCCAAGTATCTGAGTTTCACATGCTCTGGGAGAAGAAATATGAATCTCCCCCGAATTTAAAATGGTTTTTTTTCCCCTTTTTTTTCTTGGATAACGACGCCTCTATTCAGTTCATGCGGAAGTAGAACGAATACTTTTCAAGGAAAAGTCCGGTAGTGGGTGGAGATGATGATATACAACAGCGTAATATTGTTTTACATGCTGCCTTTGAAATAAACAGCAATAATTTTCGCTCATGTCCGAACCTACTTTTTTAACGTTTTTGGGATAATATCAAATAAACTCCAGGAAACTGCATAAGGGCAATTCACCGATATGTTTGGAGAAACAAAAGACTTTATCTGTTACCAGAAGTTTTAAATCTGAGGGCATTTCCACATACAATGAAGATGAACTCTGTGTCGGGCAGTGCATTTTTGGCAGGAGTGATCTGTAGTATTATTAACCAAAAATCCCCTGTGTGAAGAGATGTAAGCTCTGTGTGTTCATTTGTATGCCATTTCCCAGTATATGGCGGAGGGCAAATATTTAGCTTTATTCTGCAATGCAGACAGGATATCAACTACTGTGACTGCTCGACCTCACAAGTATAGCTGTTATCCTGAGCCTCTACCAATCAATATACCCATGCTATACTGTGCCACCGGACTGTACACTATTCTTATTGCCGTTCCCTTGAGCCTGAGATTTGGTGGTAGATGTGTTGGCAGCTTCCATTGTGTGTTTTGTCCATTGTGCCGCCACTTGGTCCCAAAGATTGGGTGTTGGTAACGGGAGCATCCTCTGCAGGGGTTTGGGGCATCTCAGTGAGTGTCTGCATTACACATAGGCGGGCCATGTGGTAGAAGATGTGGTAGAAGATGCCCTTCTGTGACCTGTGGCAGCATCAGCATACATCCATGGACAAGGGTGTCCTCAAGCTTTCTGGCATATCTGTACCACAGTGGGACTCTGCGGTGGGATATAGGACTTTTCTCTGTAAAGGTCTGATCAGCCTTCTATAAAGTCTGACTGATTGTTATCCACTTCCAATGCTCCACTGTGTAGATTACAGTCTGTATACCTCCCATATACAGATGCTGGTGTCAATCTGCCGTACCAGGGTGGGGAAAGGCAGGTTAGCCGATGCAGCAATCATAGCCCAAACTATGCACCAGGGGAACAGTGTATTCTGGAGATTTTATAGTAATTTGTAAATAAATGTATGACCCCACAGACCTGCATTTACAGTGCATTCAGAGCCCTGGCTGATCGAACATCTCTGGAGAGACCTGGAAATAGCTGTGCGTCAATGTTCCCCATCCAACCTGACAAAGCCCGAGGGGATGTACACAGAAGAATGGGAGCGAATCCTCAAATACATTTGTGCCAAGCTTGTAGCTTCATACCCAAGAAGACATGAGGCGGTAATCCTCAAGAAGGTGCCACAACTAAGTACAAAGTAAAGTATTACTTAGTAAAGAATATTTATGTAAAAGTGGTATTTGAGTTTATTCTTTTTAACACATTTGCTGAAATTTCTGCAAACCTGACTTTGCTTTGTCATCATGGGGCATTGTGTGTAGATTGAGGAGTAAAAAAAAAAAGATTATCCATTTTAGAATAAGGCTGTAATGTAAGAAGATATGGAAAAATTGAAGGGGTCTGAATTAGGGTTATCACGATAACAGAATTTGGACTTCGATACCGATACTTTGTGTATTATTGCGATTTTCGATACCAAAACGATACTTTGCCAACAGTAATAAAATAAAATAAGTTCTTCCATTTTCTGATGTGAGGCACGTGGTGTGATGAATTTTGAATGGGCCAGACATTAATAGTAATTAACCCCATCATCTTTCTCAGTCATAATGGACAACATTGGGTTAATGTGTAAGGTACATGATGTGGTTAATTACTATTAATGTGAGGCACATGGAGGTTAAATTCATCACACCTCGTGCCTTACATTAACAAGTGAAAGAAAGACGTTTTTATTTTATTTTTTTATAGCGTACACATCATAAATGCCACAAAAAACTATTTGTTGTGTTTATTTATAACAGCCGCGCCAATACCGAATATGTTTATATTTTATGTATTCAGTCTTATTTTAATGTTTATTATAAAAAATGTGTATTTTTTTTATTTAACATTACTTTATGTTTTTATTTTTAAACTTTAATGTACTGGAATATTTCTATATACCAGTACATTAGTCTGTGCACTGATAGTACACAGGCAGTTGTTAGGACATATCTAAGTGTGCTCTAACAACAGGAACTATAGTAAGAGAGCCCTGGGGTCTTTCAATGGACCCTGGGCTGTCTGCTTATATATGGTATGTCCCTCAATCACGTCACAGGGAAGCATCACAGGGACTCCCTGTAACACGATCCAAGGGGCATCCCCCTTCTCATTTTCCCCCTCAATGCTGCGGTCAGCTTTGATCGCAGCATTCAGGGGAATAGCGGTACTGCGGCTGGGTAATACAGTCAGTGCCACGCTCCTGACACCAAGTGTGCGAGCGGTCAGCATTAGGTGATGCGGCCGGCGCTGCACTAATGAGCGCAGGCACTGAACACAGAACATGGGGGTGTTTTGCAGTGCGCCTGCCATGTTCTGTCTTCAGTGCCGCCGCTCATTAGTGCACCGCTGGTTGCATCACATCATGCTGACTGCGCGGACTTGTCAGGACTCAGGAGCGGGGCAATGGCTGTATTAGGGCATGGCCCCACGTGGCGTATTTCTTCCGCAACTGTCCGCATCAATGCCGCACAGAATCTGCGTTGCAGATTCTGTTGCGGATCTGCCCAAAATGTGCAGTAAATTGATGCGGACTGGCCGCTGCGTATTGAGGGTAAAGTACTTCCCTTCTCTCTATCAGTGCAGGATAGAGAGAAGGGACAGCACTTTCCCTAGTGAAAGTAAAAGAATTTCATACTTACCGGCCGTTGTCTTGGTGACGCGTCCCTCTTTCGGCATCCAGCCTGACCTCCCTGGATGACGCTGCAGTCCATGTGACCGCTGCAGCCTGTGATTGGCTGCAGCCGTCAGTTAGACTGAAACGTTATCCTGGGAAGCCGGACTGGAGAAAGAAGCAGGGAGTTCTCGGTAAGTAGGAACTTCTATTTTTTTTACAGGTTGATGTATATTGTGATCGGTAGTCACTGTCCAGGGTGCTGAAACAGTTACTGCCGATCGCTTAACTCTTTCAGCACCCTGGACAGTGACTATTTACTGACGTCGCCTAGCAACGCTCCCATAATTACGGGTGCACACACGTAGTCACCCGTAATTACGGGAGCCCCATTGATTTCCTCAGTCTGGCTGTAGACCTAGAAATACATAGGTCCAGCCAGAATGAAGAAATGTCATGTTAAAAAACCAATACGCTCCGCAGCACACATAACATGTACATGACATCTGCGGACTTCATTGCGGAATTTAGAATCTCCATTGAAGTCAATGGAGAACTTCCGCAATGAGTCCGCAACATCCATTGCATGCTGCGGACACCAAATTCCGCACCGCAGCCTATGCTCCGCAGCGGAATTTTCTGCATCGTCTAAACGAACCCTACTAAAAAGCAGTGGAAGGCAATGGAGAAACGGGTCCGCTGCGGATTAACGCTGCGGAGCGTCCGCAGCGGAATTCCAGAGCAATTCCGCCACGTGGGGCTTTGCCCTTACACAGCTGCAGCTCCGCTCTCATACATTCATGTGTTACAATACTAAGCTGTGCGGCCGCACAGCTTAGTATCGAAATACATGGAATAATGGTATTGAACCGTTTGAGGGTGCTCGGTGTGAAGGATGATTTATTTGCTTATATTCTCTGTATGAAATGACATTGTGAATTATCAAGCAGGATGCCGAATTACTAAGATATGTATTATGTGAAAGTGATGATAATGTGTAAATGATTTAGTTTCGTGCAGCAGCCATCTTGTCTGGAGTTCCCATCTTGGTTCTTTTGTAGTGAATAGGAAAGTCATTGTTCCTTTAATACAAGTAATGTTGATTTCGTATGTTTTATCTTTGACCTTGGTTCCCATGCGAAGTTCGGAAGGGAGTGAGATGGGAGTGAGATGGGAGGATGGCAAGTATGCGTGAAGAAAGGTCTCCCCCATCTCCACGAGGACATTCTGTCCAAAAGAGAGATAAGAAACCTGTAAACATAATGTGTGAAGAATTATAATGATGTATTTTATTGTATGCTTTTTACTGAATAACAAATATTGTTACATTGTCTCTGATTGGTTTACCTCAAGCCTACACCCCTTCTGAATTTCAGTTTAACAGTTTGAGTCTGGTAATAAATCCTTCAGAGGAGCATTTTGAACATATAAGCGTGTCTGTGTGTTTTCTTCTCCTCTCTCGATATATATCGGTGAAATATCCTAATTAGGATACTGACTAATGGAGTCTGGCCTTGAGAGTCTGTTGGGACTCGTATAAATTTCAGTCTAATATATTTTGAGCGATGGATTTCCACGACATCGGCATCTAAACAGTATGGAAGTCTCAATGCATGGTGCATCCCTAGTCTGAATACGTTCTCAGTATTTTGTTTTACATTCTGCCTCTTAATTGGCTGTGTTCACATGAACCGGTATCGGTGCAGTTCTCCTCTGCATTTTTTCTCATTTGTAGCACAGCTCCCATACTAAGAAGACGAGGAATGACACACATGACATTCACACGCCTGCAACCAGGCACTTAGACACATAGAATAATTTCACCTTATAAAGAGTATATGGAGGTCAACATTCCGGCAAGGCTTAGTATTTTATTGATTCATACATTTTACATTCTGCAATGTTTCGGCTTCAGAGGAAAACTTTCTGAACCAGTCGTTTACCTTGCAGCTATCACCCGCCTGAGAAGGCTTTCTCATTGTGCAGCTTTATTTCTCTGCATTTTTTTTTATCACATGCTTGTATATAATAAGTTACGGCTGGTGGGGGACCGTGAACAGGAGTTGATAATCCAATCAAAACTCCACCATGCTCTGTCACAATAATGAATGCATCTACTGAGGGCATGTGGCTTAGCGGATGTCCCAGCGTCTCCTTAGCGATTCTGCGCATACACCCAGGCTCAAGCGAAATAGTATCATGACAGCACGTATCCAAGTAGTAACATGACAGCATGTATCCAAGTAGTAACATGACAGCATGTATCCAAGTAGTAACATGACAGCATGTATCCAAGTAGTAACATGACAGCACGTATCCAAGTAGTAACATGACAGCATGTATCCAAGTAGTAACATGACAGCATGTATCCAAGTAGTAACATGACAGCACGTATCCAAGTAGTAACATGACAGCATGTATCCAAGTAGTAACATGACAGCATGTATCCAAGTAGTAACATGACAGCATGTATCCAAGTAGTAACATGACAGCACGTATCCAAGTAGTAACATGACAGCATGTATCCAAGTAGTAACATGACAGCATGTATCCAAGTAGTAACATGACAGCATGTATCCAAATAGTAACACGACAGCATGTATCCAAGCAGTAACATGACAGCATGTATCCAAGTAGTAACATGACAGCATGTATCCAAATAGTAACACGACAGCATGTACCCAAGTAGTAACATGACAGCATGTATAAAAGCAGGGCCGCCATCAGGAATTTCTGGGCCCCATACAGCCAAGATGTCTGGGGCCCCCCTCCATTACCGGGGGTGGGCAACGGAAATTGTGGCACTCACGTTTGTACGTTATACGCATTAACTGATTTTGGTGCCGATGTCAATTACAGTGAAGGAAACCATGGAGCCGGCAGTGACCGGTTAATGCTCCGGATTTTGATCTATTTAGCTAAAACGTATCCGACTGTATGGCATGCAGTGGGATACGTCGCATGGGGAATGGCCCAGGGGAAACTCCTGACGTCACCGTCCATGAACAGGGCTGGAGACTTCTACTAGCACTCTGCCCAGGGAGTCTGGCGCTGTTCCTGATGTCCATATACGTAAAGTGACGTCCGAAGCTTTGCAAAGCCTGAGTACACGCCCGGAGCGTCGACAATGCTCTGGCCAGGGATTCCGGCCCTAGAGAATCCTCTGATGTCACTTTACATATATGGACAGTGATGTCAGGAGCTTTCCCAGGGACAAAGTCCACGGGTAGAGCACTCGTGATGCTGCCTGGGGACTCCGGAATAACAAAGTCTACTACGCCATTTCATCCTTCAAAAATAAGGTAAACCGACGTCTACCAGCCCGACGGAGGCTAAAAGGACATAATGGAGCCCTGTGAATGATCGTCTACGTTGTTTATACTGTAAGGTAGGAGATTTCCTGACTACACGATAAACTTAGGGCAACAACACGATGTGAAGGGGGAAGGGAGGGGGCAGCGCTTGTGAGGAAGTAAGGAGCACTAATGCTCCGCTCTTACGTTGCCATTAAAGTTCAATGTGTTTTTCCACAGCAAAAATCGCAGGCTTTCCCTTTGATTCCTGGCGCAGATGCTACAAGCGTGTAGCAGATCCGCACGAGAATAAGGCCCTGTTCACCCAGAGTTTTTTTGCCACATTTTTTTCAGCTGAAAAAACGTCCGAAATCGCCTCCTATTGATTTCAACGGGAGGCGAAGGCGTTTTTTTCCCGCGAGAGAAAGAAGCGACATGCTCTTTCTTCAGGCATTTCCGTCTCTGACCTCCCATTGACATCAATGGAAGGCAGAGAAAGCCTGAAGGAATTTCAAGGCAGATGTTTCTGCCTGCAAAAAGCTGTGTGAACAAGGCCTAAGTCCCATTGTCATTCACAGTTGCTCATCCTCGGCTTTTCCATGTAATATAAGTCGCATGCTACTTATTGGTGTGGCGGATTTCTTTTCATGGTGCGGACAAAAATACACGTGGAAAATTTTTCACAGCATGTGAACTGGGTTGCGGAAACCTCACATGCATGGGATGCAGAATCATCGACATGTCATCGGAATCCGTATCAAATCCAACATGTGTGAACGGGGCCTTACTGGGAGTTAAGAAAAATCTCTGTTAGGCCAAATGCACACGATACTTATTACATGCAAATTTATCATGGGTATTTTCGTGCGGCAAATCTGCAGCGTAATACAGGACCAGCAAAGTAAATGAGATCAAGAAATCTCATCTACAGGTCGCATTTTCTGCACAAAAACTGACCTGCGGTGCGTATTTGAAAATATGCTACATGTCACTTTATCTTGCGTTTCCGCTTGCGAATTGTTTCTGACTAGTTTAAAAAATAATAAAAAAATCTGCAGCATAAAACCTGCACCTATTTCCGCATCAAAAAGCAAAAACCGCACCTAAAAACGTATAAAAAAAAACACACTATTAGGTGCAGATTTTACCTGCGGAATTACCTGCGGTTTTGATACGGATTTTGTGCACCAAATTCCTCAATGTGTGCGTTACAGAATTTGCTGGGGATTTACAGCAAATTAACCCTTTACATTGTAAAGGATGAAATACGTTACAATTCTGCGACATTAGGGTATGTTCACACAGCTTATTTTCTGCCGTTTTTCTGGCCGTAAACGTCTGAAATATCAGAACAGAACGCCTCCAAACATCTGCCCATTGATTTCAATGAGAAAAAAACGGCGTTGTGTTGCGATGGGCCGTTCTTTTTACAACGGCCGCGTAAAAAAAAACGGCCGCGAAAAAGAAGTGCAGGTAATTTCTGGAGCCGTTTTTCATTGACTCTATAGAAAAACAGCTCCAAAAACGGCCGCAAAAAACACAGCGAAAAAAACGAGTTTGCTTTAAAAACTTCTGAAAATCAGGAGCTGTTTTCGCTTGAATATCTCCGTATTTTCAGACTGCTTTTGCTAATTGTGTGAACATACCCTAATAGGCATGCAGCTTATTTAACCCCTTCCCTTCTCAGCCATTTTTGGGATTTTAACTTTTGTTTTTTCCTCTCCACCCTCCAAAAGCTATAATTTTTTTACTTGAGGGCTTGTTTTTTGCGGTACAAGTTGTAGTTTTTCATGGCACCATTTATTGTACCGCATAATGTACTGGGAAGCTGAAAATAAATTATTTGTGGGGTGAAATGCTGCACGTGGATGAGGTTTTGACAAACCCCATTCACATGAGTTGGGGCTTATTCAGACTAACGTGTTAATCGTCCGTGTGAAGGACGTTTTTTTTAATGGCCGTCACACGGCTGCATGTATTTCTATGGGGTTATTCACATGGTCGTTGTTCTAACAGACCGTGTGAAGGGCCTGTAAAAAAATAGGACATGTCCTATTTTTGTGCGTTTTCACGGATCCCTCAATAGACTCAAGTCTGTGAAAACGGGTCCCGCACGGCTGCAAATCGGCCGTTCTTCACGTCTGATTTCACACACGTTGGTCTGAATATCGCCTTAGGCCTTATTCACACGAACGTGTCCGTTTTGCACGCGCAAAAAACGCTGCGTTTTGCGCAAGCAAAAGTTCGGTGTGGCATCAGCATATGGTGCGTGGCTGCGTTGTTTTCGCGCAGCCGGCATCATTATGACACTCTGTTTTGATGTTGCGACACAGTAAAGAAGGAGGGGCTTTTATGTTTCTCTTCTTTACCAGCTGTAGCGCGAATCACGCGTGTCACCCTGAAGTGCTTCCGTGTGCCGTGCGCGATTTGCACGCACCCAATGACTTCAATGGGTGCGTGCTGCGCGAAACACGGGCAAAGTATAGGACATGTCGTGAGTTTTACACAGCGCACACACGCTGCGTGAAATTCACTGACAGTCTGAACGGCCCCATTCACTAACATAAGTCCGTGCGACGCCCGTGAAAATCACGCTAGTAGCACGGACGTATAACGCTCGTGTGAATAAGGCCTTATATTGTAATTTGTAGTGAATTTTCAGTGCGCAATCCGCACCAAAAATAGGAGGCAAGCAAGTGGCCTTATTCAGACGTCCATGTTCGGTTTGTGAAATACGGAGCGTGTATCGACCATATTTCCCGGACCGACCACAGTTCAGGGAGCCGGGTTTCTAGCATCACAGTAATCTATGATCATAGTCCCTCCCTACCCGTGGGAATACTGTCCCCGGTCCCGTATGGAAAGCATCATTACAATATGGGGCAGTCCGGCTCCATGAATTGTGGTCAGCCTGGGAAATACGGCCGATACACGCTCCGTATGTCACGGACCGAACGCGGCCGTCTGAATAAGGCCTTAGTCTAGTTACACAGTGCGGTGAAAACCCATTTTTTTGCCACAATTTTTGCAAAATCGCGGCAAAAACGTGATTTGACCGCACTGTGAGAATATAGCCTAACAGCACTTTTCATGTCTTGTATCCTTTTTTTTATGCAATTTTTGTAATTGCGGCACAAATCACGCGGTTTTGCCGCGATTTTTATATAATCGCTGCAAAAACTGCGGCATTTTTGCCGCGATTACGAAAATCGCGGCAAAAAAAACGCTAGGAAAACCCAAAAATACCAAAAAACATTTTAATCAACTTTATACATACTACAAACGGGGTCAGGGGGATGGGAAGCAGGATGGATAGGGGAAAATACTCACCAGCCTGCAGGTCCGGTCGGCTGAGTAGAGGAGCTGGGGGGCGGGATCTCCACACGGAGCTTCAGCACATGCTGCATCTTCCCCTTCCACTGAAGCTACAACAGGTATGCAGGGGGTGCCGTGAGCGTTGCTAGGGGGGTGCCGGGCGTTGCTAGGGGGGTGCCGGGCGTTGCTAGGGGGATGCCGCGGGCGTTGCTAGGGGGGTGCCGTTAGTAAGGGTGGGGTGCGAGCATTGCGAGGGGGGGCCCGTGAGCATTGCGAGCGGGGGGGGGCCAGCTGCAGTCCGACAGGCCCCTTTTCTTCATCCATGTGGCCGGGCCCCTGACGGGAGTACCAGTAATACTCCCCTGATGGCGGCCCTGTATAAAAGTAGTAACATGACAGCATGTATCCAAGTAGTAACATGACAGCATGTATCCAAGTAGTAACATGACAGCATGTATCCAAGTAGTAACATGACAGCACGTATCCAAGTAGTAACATGACAGACTGTATCGAAGTAGTAACATGACAGCATGTATCCAAGTAGTAACACGACAGCATGTATCCAAGTAGTAACATGACAGCATGTATCCAAGTAGTAACATGACAGCATGTATCCAAGTATTAACATGACAGCATGTATCCAAGTAGTAACATGACAGCACGTATCCAAGTAGTAACACGACAGCATGTACCCAAGTAGTAACATGACAGCATGTATCCAAGTAGTAACATGACAGCATGTATCCAAGTGGTAACATGACAGCACTAGAGATGAGCGAACCGGTACAACCGAACCCGGTTTCGGTCCGAACTTCCGGAAAAGTTCGGTTCGCAGCGAATCCGAACTTCACCGGGTTCGGCCGAACCCGTTTTGACCGAACCCGGTCAAAAACATTATACAAATCGGCAGCCACTTATCTCTATCAATCACTGATAGAGAAAAGAGGCTGCTGATTAAAAATAAAATAAAAAGCATTTCATACGTACCCGGTCGTTGTCTTGGCTACATGTGTGCAGCCGTCATTACGGCAGCGTTGCTAGGCGACGTCAGTAAGGGTATGTGCACACACACTAATTACGTCCGTAATTGACGGACGTATTTCGGCCGCAAGTACCGGACCGAACACAGTGCAGGGAGCCGGGCTCCTAGCATCATAGTCATGTACGATGCTAGGAGTCCCTGCCTCTCTGCAGGACATCTGTCCCGTACTGTAATCATGTTTTCAGTACGGGACAGTAGTACATAAATATGATGCTAGGAGCCCGGCTCCCTGCACTGTGTTCGGTCCGGTACATGCGGCCGAAATACGTCCGTCAATTACGGACGTAATTAGTGTGTGTGCACATACCCTTACTGACGTCGCCTAGCAACGCTGCCGTAATGACGGGTGCACACATGTAGCCACCCGTCATTACGGGGCCTCATGCACACGACCATAAAAACACCCGTTATCACGGGTCGTAATTACGACCCGAAATAGCGGGCCCATAGACTTCTGTTAGCCACGGGTACCTTCCCGTTTTCTCACGGGAGGGTGCCCGTGCCGTTAAAAAGATAGAACATGTTCTATTTTTTTATTTTACGGGCCGTGCTGCTATAATTATAATGACAGTCGTAATTACGAGCACGGCCCGTAAAATAAAAAAATAGAACATGTTCTATCTTTTTAACGGCACGGGCACCTTCCCGTGAGAAAACGGGAAGGTACCCGTGGCTAACAGAAGTCTATGAGCCCGTTATTGCGGGTCGTAATTACGACCCGCAATAACGGGTGTTTTTATGGTCGTGTGCATAATGGGAGCACGGCTCGGAAAAACGAACGGCTGCCCGTGCTCATCTCCTGAAATACTCTGTGCTGCCTTAAACTCTGTGGACAGGTCAGGATCCTGTTTCTTTTAAATGCTGCTAGGGAACACGCTCGATCCACTATATAAGGCTACGCTACAGTGCAGCATTTAAAAGAAACAGGATCCTGACCTGTCCACAGAGTTTAAGGCAGCACAGAGTATTTCAGGAGATGAGCGTGCAGATTCAGTGTTGCTGTGAACTTTGCTCTTACCATTATGTAGCTCTCAATCTGTTACCTCTCCTCCACTCCTGTCCTCAAGAACACCTTCAGATGATTGGCAAGTCACCACGTAATGGTAAGAGCAGAGTTCACAGCAGCACAGAGTATTTCAGGAGATGAGCGTGCGGATCTTGTGCGTGGTGGTGACTTGCCAATCATGTGAACGTGTTATAGAGGACAGGAGTGGAGGAGATGTAACAGACTGAGCTACGTAATGGTAAGAACAGAGTTCACAGCAGCACAGAGTATTTCAGGAGAGGAGCGTGCAGATTCAGTGCTGCTGTGAAGTCTGCTCTTACCATTACGTAGCTCAGTCTGTTACCTCTCCTCCACTCCTGTCCTCAATAACACCTTCACATGATTGGCAAGTCACCACCCCGCACAAGATCCGAACGCTCATCTCCTGAAATACTCTGTGCTGCTGTGAACTCTGCTCTTACCATTACAAGGTGACTTGCCAATCATGTGAAGGTGTTCTGGAGGACAGGAGTGGAGGAGAGGTAACAGACTGAGAGCTACGTAATGGTAAGAGCAGAGTTCACAGCAGCACTGAATCTGCACGCTCATCTCCTGAAATACTCTGTGCTGCCTTAAACTCTATGGACAGGTCAGGATCCTGTTTCTTTTAAATGCTGCACTGTAGCGCAGCCTTATATAGTGGATCGAGCGGGTTCCCCAGCAGCATTTAAAAGAAACCGTGTTTGTGTATGTGTGTGTTTGTGTACATATGTGTGTTTGGGTATGTGACTTTGTCTGTTTTTATATGTGTGTTTGTGTATATGTGTGTGTGTGTATATATGGGTGTGTTTGTGTATATGTGTTTGTGTATATGTTTGTGTATATATGGGTGTATTTGTGTATATGTTTGTGTGTAGATGTTTGTGTGTGTTTTTGTATATGTGTGTGTTTGTGTATATGTGTGTATATGGGTGTGTGTTTGTGTGTATATATGGGTGTGTTTGTGTATATGTGTTTGTGTATATGTGTGTTTGGGTATGTGTGTTTTTGTTTGTATATGTGTTTGTGTATATTTGTTCGTGTATGTGTGTGTGCGTGTTTGTATATGTGTGTTTTTGTTTGTATATGTGTGAGTTCGTGTATATGTGTGTGTGTTTGTCTGTTTATGTGTGTGTGTGTGTGTATATCTTGTTGTGTTTGTGTATATATGTGTGTGTCTGTGTATGGTTGTTTGTTTGTGTGTGCGTGTATATATGTGTATAGGTGAGTAGAAGTATTGGTATTGTTCACATTGATAACTGTTTTTTTATGTTGTTGCAGATTTTGATGTACCGATTGGACTACATCTTCGATTCGTTGGACTACTGCGTAGATCTACGTTTTTTCAAATTTTAATAAAATGGTTAACGAGGGTTTTGTTGGGGATTTCTTATTTCAATAAAAAAGAATTGTCTTTGTGGTTTTTTTTAAACTTTATTAGTGCCTAGATAATGGCAGTTGGCTGTTTGACAGCGTCCATTATTAAGGCGGTACTTAGTGTTAGCCGGTGCAGAGGCTAGCACTAACCACCCATTATTACCCCGGTACCCACCACCACCAGGGGTGCCGGGAAGAGCTGGCTACGATCCAGTACCCGACCATCTGTTGTGATGGTCGGGTACTGGGGCGGCCGTAGGCTGGTATTATGAGGCTGGGAAGGGCCCAAATCAGTGGACCTTCCCACCCTTGTAATGCTAGGCTGCTGCTGCTGTGTTGTATCGGGCTGGTTATAAAAATGGGGGGGACCCCCACGTCGTTTTTTTTTTTAAATTTAACAAATTTAGCAATAGACGGGTCCCCCACATTTTTAATAACCAGCCATATACAAGGCCGCAGCAGTCTGGCATTACATGGGTGGGAAGGGCCACTGGTTTTGTCCATTCCCAGGCTAATAACACTGTGTTGTATGTGGCTGGTTATGATAAATTGGGTGGAACCCCATGTCTTTTTTTTTTTAAAATTAAATAAATAAATAATTTAAAAAAATGACGTGGGGTCCCCCCCCCACTTTTATAACCAGCCAGATACAACACAGCAGCAGCAGCCTAGCATTACAAGGGTGGGAAGGTCCACTGTTTTTGGCCCTTCCCAGCCTCATAATACCAGCCTACGGCCGCCCCAGAGCCCGACCATCACAACAGATGGTCGGGTACTGGATCGTACCTGGCTCTTCCCGGCACCCCTGGTGGTGGTGGGTACCGGGGTAATAATGGTGGTTAGTGTTAGCCTCTGCACCGGCTAACACTAAGCCTCGCCTTAGTAATGGATGTTGTCACTCAGACAGCGGCCATTACTAAAGTGATAGTAATAAAATTTGAAAAGACAAAGATATAGATAAAATATTTTATTGAAATAAAGCACCCCCAACACAACCCTCATTAACCATTTTATTGTAGAAAAAAAAACTTCATCTAATTAGTCCTCGAAACCGACGTAGTCCAAACACCAAACCTGTAAAAAAAAAAAAAAATGAAATAAAACATGTCGTAGGCTTAGATTCAGTTTAATGTGTGATACTGACTGTTATACCATGTATAGAAGCCTGCCGTGAAGTTGACTTAGATACAGGGCGCCAGCAGACAGTATCATACATGGCCATACATACATATATACAAACATACATACAAGCATGCACATATATACATGCAAATATACACACATATATACATGCAAACTATCATACATACATACATACATGCATACACACACACATGAAAACATACATACATACAAACAAACATGCAAAGATACATACATATATACAAGCATGCACAAATATACATGCAAACATAAATACATGCAAACATAATTACATACATGCACATATATATAAACATACATGCAAACATACATGCAAAAATAAAAACATGCAAACATACATACATGCACATATATACATACATACATACATGACAACATACATACAAACATACATGACAACATACATACATGCAAACATACATACATACATGCAAACATACATACACACATGCAAACATATATACATGCAAATATACATACAAACATGCACATGTATACATACATGCCAACATACATGCAAACATACATGCATATATACATACATACATGACAACATACATACATGCAAATATATACATGCAAATATACATACATACACATATATACATACATGCCAACATACATGCACATATATACATACATACATACATACATGACAACATACATACATACATATATATATATACACACATGAAAATATACATACAAACATGCATACATACATGCAAACATACATTCATGCAAACACACATACATGCAAACATACATACATACATTCATGCAAACATACATACATACATACAAATATACATACACAAATGCACATATATACATACATACATGACAACATACATGCAAAAATACATACATGCAAACATACACACATGCAAACATACATACATGCAAATATATACATGCAAATATACATACAAACATGCACATATATACATACATGCCAACATACATGCACAGATATACATACATACATACATACATACATACATACATGACAACATACATACATGCCAACATACATACATACATACATACATACATACATACATACATACATGCCAACATACATACATGCCCAAAAAAATAAAATAATACGTTCATACTTACTTTCCTCCTGTCCGGCCTCCAGCGATGACGTTTCATCCATGTCGCCGCTGCAGCCTGTGATTGGCTGCAGAGGCGGTCACGTGGGATGAAGCGTCATCCTGACGTGCGTGACCGCCACTACAGCCTGTGATTGGCTGCAGCGGCGAAAGGGATGAAACGTCATCGCTGGAGGCCGGACAGGAGGAAAGTAAGTACGAACGTATAATTTTTATTTTTTTATTACATTTAAATGGTATTTTCCGCGCGCCGAGCATGTACTGTGAAGGTTGCTGAAAGAGTTAGTGCAGCCCATTAACTCTATCAGCACCCCGGACAGTAGCATGCTCGGCGCACGGAAGTGACAGGTTCGGTCCGAACTAGTTCAGTCCGAACCGAACTTTTTTGTGAAATTCGGCGAACTAGCCGAACCGAACTTTTGATAAGTTCGCTCATCTCTAGACAGCACGTATCCAAGTGGTAACATGACAGCACGTATCCAAGTGGTAACATCACAGCACGTATCCAAGTGGTAACATGACAGCATGTATCCAAGTAGTAACATGACAGCATGTATCCAAGTAGTAACATGACAGCATGTATCCAAGTAGTATCATGATAGCACGTATCCAAGTAGTAACATGACGGCATGTATCCAAGTAGTAACATGACAGACTGTATCCAAGTAGTAACACGACAGCATGTACCCAAGTAGTAACATGACAGCATGTATCCAAGTAGTAACATGACAGCATGTATCCAAGTATTAACATGACAGCATGTATCCAAGTAGTAACATGACAGCATGTATCCAAGTAGTAACGTGACAGCATGTATCCAAGTAGTAACGTGACAGCAAGTATCCGAGTAGTAACACGACAGCATGTACCCAAGTAGTAACATGACAGAATGTATTTGAGGGCACCCAGGCTTAATTTTAAATACGTTAAGCTAGGTGGGTTTCGTTCCATAGGTTTTTATAATAAGGAGCCTATAGCAGTGGGGCACCCGCCCATAGGGGCGTTTTAGAACAGCTTACACACCCTCCCAGGCTAGGATTTATAAGGGCAGATAGGGAGGACATCTCCCTCATTTGGCTGTTACCACTCAGGGATTTGTATTGCCAAAGAATCGTGTGTACACTTACCTGTTTGTGATGGACCGGCAGGAGCTTGACCTGCCTAGGTAGAGTCGTGTGTTAACCTTAAACCATACTATCCCCCACCCCCATTTAGTAACGACACATGACACCGAGGTTGGATGTGAAATGGCCACAGCAGCCGTTTATTAATTTCACAGTTTTATAAAAACAATTTAAATCCGAAACATTCGGATAACTAGTTAGGAATCCACCAGAGAATTCCTCCTAATAATTCACATGACCCAACATGGGTCAGAATCATAAATAACCATTAAACGTTAACATTAACCCGAGCAGAGGAAGTCCTTGAAGCCCCTTCAGATGTTCCTTTCAAGAACACACCGAATTAGCCATCTGCAAACCACTAATTACCTCCAGCCGTAAACCAGCTCGGAAGCACCGTTCACCTCTGCAGATGGCTCCACCCACTAGAAGTCCACTTCAAGGGGATAACACCCGTTGAAGCCCTCAAGTGATATACCGACCACTAGAAGTCCACTTCAAAGGGATAACACCCGATGAAGCCTTCAAGTGACATACCTTCTACCAGAAGACCACTTCAAAGGGATAACACCCGATGAAGTCTTCAACCATGTACCTTTTTTGGGGGACGCATACCCCCGATGCGACCCCCCCACCATTTTGTACTGACTGGCCTCAAGGACTCCCCCCGCCAGCTGCCATGACAACAGAACCTACTCCGGAAAAAAGAAAAACATGTTAAATAAACACACAAAATAAAACACAACGCTCATATACGGACGTACAGAAGACCTAAGGAGTAACAAAACAAGGGTGGGAGGGTGGGAGCTTTGCTTCTTGTGTACTACTCCTCCCGCTGCTTCCGGCTCAATGCCGAGAAACAGCGGGAAGCGCAGTAACGGCCCCCCCGTCCCCCCTAGCTCCTCCCCGTCCCTCCTTCAGCTTCTTCACCTTTCCCTCACCTCTTAACATTAACCCTTTCCCTACCAGGACGGTCATGTCGGCTTCCCTCAAGCCTGCAGCTGCGTCCAGCCTCTTCTTGACCTGCCTAGGTAGAGTCGTGTGTTAACCTTAAACCATACTATCCCCCACCCCCATTTAGTAACGACACATGACACCGAGGTTGGATGTGAAATGGCCACAGCAGCCGTTTATTAATTTCACAGTTTTATAAAAACAATTTAAATCCGAAACATTCGGATAACTAGTTAGGAATCCACCAGAGAATTCCTCCTAATAATTCACATGACCCAACATGGGTCAGAATCATAAATAACCATTAAACGTTAACATTAACCCGAGCAGAGGAAGTCCTTGAAGCCCCTTCAGATGTTCCTTTCAAGAACACACCGAATTAGCCATCTGCAAACCACTAATTACCTCCAGCCGTAAACCAGCTCGGAAGCACCGTTCACCTCTGCAGATGGCTCCACCCACTAGAAGTCCACTTCAAGGGGATAACACCCGTTGAAGCCCTCAAGTGATATACCGACCACTAGAAGTCCACTTCAAAGGGATAACACCCGATGAAGCCTTCAAGTGACATACCTTCTACCAGAAGACCACTTCAAAGGGATAACACCCGATGAAGTCTTCAACCATGTACCTTTTTTGGGGGACGCATACCCCCGATGCGACCCCCCCACCATTTTGTACTGACTGGCCTCAAGGACTCCCCCCGCCACCGCGAAACAGGCCTTGACCACCTTAAGCCTGTGAGTTCCTCCACACCACCACCGCCCTTTCTATGCCTTCTGCTATAGCCAAGCTCCAAATATCAATGCCAACCTCGGTCAGATGAACCCCGTCACTCCTCCAGAAATTCCCCAATCCTGACTCCAAATCCCTATGCCTCACGCAAATGCCCCCGTTCTTTGCCACAAAACGGGACACCGCCCGGTTAACTTTTATCCGAGCCTTATTGACTCTCTCCACCGATCTAGCTAACCGCCAATGCTTCCTTGGGACTATGTCCGACCACACTACCACCAACTTGGGATAAGATACCCACAAACACAACAAATCATGTTTGATATCCCGCACCAACTCACGAAAAGGGCGGACTCCTAAGTCATTCCCACCCACGTGCAACACTAAAACCTCCGGAACCCTATCAAGCCGCACATATGTCTGGAATTCCGCCAACACCCTGTTCCACGACATACCTCTAAACCCCAGCCAATGCACAACCGCATCCTGTCGCGGAATGCGCAACTGGCGACCATCCGGGCGGACGTCCGCCCTCAAAGCCCCCCAGTGCACGTACGAATGACCCATCAACCACACCAGACAAGGAGGCGAATCTGAAACGGAAAACACAGTTAGGCACCACCATATACATTTGCAAGCATAAACAACAAAATTACAACATATGGGGGCGGACATAGGACTTAAACCTTTTAGACTCCCAACGACCAATACGCCTCACCCCCTCATCATCCAACCCCCAGCGCCCTGCTTCCGTTGCTGCGCCAATCCGGAAGGAATGAGATGAATATGAGCCTGCCGCAACCCCAACCGCCGTCAAACATTTTTTAAAAACAGCTCCAAACTGAAACCTGGACAAGAACGACCCGTCCACATGACATAACAAAGGCAAATCTGGAGACCCCCTGTTTTTTGTAAAACCACGCATGCACTCTACTGGGCACATGACCGACCCCGGGAGAGCGAACAAAACTATCAGTTTTCCCTTCCCTAATTGGTCAGTTTTTGATCTACGCAACCATACCTCCAACCGATCTGCAAAAAGGCTCACCTCCCCAGATCTCAGCCCCCCTGCCTGTTTAGTACTTGGCGACACCAACTCACCTATTCTAAATGCTCCGAAGAACGCCAACGAGAAAGCCAACCGAAACAAATCCATTTCATCTGAAGAACGACATACCGATGCCAATGAACCACCCAACAAGCCCAGCAAAGCAAACGACACCGGCCCTCTACTATCCGCCTCCACCCTACCTCTGCGCAACCCCTTCAAAGCCTGCGATACCAGAAATTCCTTCGATACATCCCGCAAGCCCCGCAACTTAAGCCCAAACGCCACCGCGGATATAAACCGGTTCACCTTCGCTACTGAAAACCCCGCCTCCCAGGCATCCCCTAACCAATACAAAAGTGCCACCAACCTGTCTCTATCCGTATTGACATCACCCAACTCTCTTACCCACTCCTCCCACTGCCTCCAACAAGCAGCATAAGCCCTCCACGTCGTGCCCGCCAAAGACCTTTGTAACAGCTGCTCTACGGGACCGATACCAGATCCCATAGATGATCCGGACACGCCAAACCAATACGTTCCGCTCCCGGAGCCAATTGCCGAAACCGGTCCCACTGCGAGCGAGAAAGAGCATCAGCAACACAATTCCGTACACCCGGGACATGCACCGCCACCACCCACGCGTTCAGCGACAAACACACCAACACTAAATGTCGCAACAATTGAACTACCGGAGGAGAGGACGCCGTGATGTTATTAATGGCAAGCACCACACCCATGTTGTCGCAGTAAAAACGGACCTTCTTATCCCTGAGCCTGTCCCCCCAAATGGTAGCCGCCACCACGATGGGAAACAGCTCGAGCAGGGCCAGATTCCGCGTCAATCCACTGGACACCCAGCTAGCCGGCCATTGACCTGCGCACCACGGACCTCCCCCGTAAGCTCCAAAGCCACCCGCCCCAGCCGCATCCGTGAAAATATTCAGATCACTCGTATCCTGCGCTGGGGCCATCCATAGCGAGCGACCATTGTACTGGCCCAAGAAGTCATCCCAAACCTGAAGATCAGCTCGGTGCTCCTCCTTGAGCCTCACAAAATGATGCGGCGCCCGCACTCCCGCCGTTGCCGCCGCCAACCTTCTACCAAACACCCTCCCCATCGGCATAATCCGGCAGGCGAAATTCAACTTCCCCAGCAGCGACTGAAGCTCCCTCAACGACATTTTCTTCCTTCTACAAGCCCGTCGCACCTCCAGCCTCAAAGCACCCAGCTTATCCGCCGGGAGCCGACACTCCATTGCCACCGAGTCAATTTCGATTCCCAAGAAACAAATCGTCGCTACCGGGCCCTCCGTTTTTTCCGGCGCCAAAGGGATCCCAAAATCCCTCGCCACCTTCTGCAGGGCATGAAGCAAGTTACCGCAAACCGGCGAACCCCCCGGGCCAACGCACAAAAAATCATCTAAGTAATGGATCAACGAATCGACCCCGGATACTCCCCTCGTTACCCACTCCACGAAGCTACTAAACGCCTCGAAGTATGCACAAGAAAGAGAACACCCCATCGGAAGGCACCGATCCACGTAAAAGGCCCCATTCCAAAAACAGCCCAACAGCCGTTGGCTTTCTGGATGCACCGGCAACAACCTGAACGCCGCCTCGATGTCGGTTTTTGCTAGCAGCGCCCCCGGACCCGCAGCCCGCACTAACCCCACCGCCTTATCGAATGAGGTATAAACTACGGAACACAACTCGTGATCAATCCCGTCGTTTACCGACGAACCTTTGGGATACGATAAATGTTGAATCAAACGAAACTTTCCGGGCTCGCGTTTAGGGACAATACCCAAAGGGGACACAACTAAATCTTTCACCGGCGACTCCACAAATGGCCCCGACATGCGCCCCAACGAAACTTCTTTTAACAACTTTTCCGACACGACTTCCGCATGCACGTAAGCCGATTTTAAATTTCTCCGCGTAACCGGAACCTCATAAGGAGGCGGAGGAATAACAAAACCAACACTAAACCCTTCATAAAGCAACTTAGCCGCCGCCCTATCCGGATACTCATTTAGATAAGGGGCCATCCTTTCCACCCTCACCGGCGACACCCCCTTGACCAGCCCCGTGCTGGTTCCCGGACCTCTTTTTACGCAGACATTTTGCCGCCCCGTGTGATGCACCATTACACTCGGAGCACACGTGCTTGAACTTGCACGTGGCCCCGAACTTACACTGGCCTTCATTGAATTGCCAGCAAAACCCCGCCTTTCCCCCGCCGCTTGGTCCACTCTGACTAGTCTGGCCTCCCTGGCCACCGCTCCCGGGAAAGGGCTGCCTAACCGGAACCGTAACCCGTAACCAGAGAGCAATATCCTTCTGGTCCCACCGAATCGCCGGCCGAACCGCCTTCCGCTGACGGAATTGCTCATCATATCGCAGCCACGCCTGACCCCCATACGCCCTATGAGCCTCCCCAATAGCATCAAAATAACAAAATAACGCCGAACAATTTTCCGGCGCCTTTTCCCCTATCACACTAGCCAATATGGCGAACGCCTGCGACCAATTAACGAACGTCTGCGGGATAAGCCTATACCGCCGCCGTTCCTCCTCGTCCTTTTTACTCTCATCCCGCTTGCTCTTATCCAAATTGAATTTAGCCAGCGGCAAGAGAGAAAAAATTTCAACATATTCATCTTTCCAGATCCGATCACGCACCTCCTGCTTTAAATGCGCCCCCAACGGACCCTCAAAACAAACATACACCTCCCCCCGAGCACGATCGTCCATGCGCACTCGATCGCCGTCCTTCTGTGCCTCAGTCTGCACCGACACCGCGACCGCCTCTCTAACCGCCACCACAGGACGCGCCTGCAACGATCCCACTTCCCTGGGGCCTTCCCAAACTACCGCAGGGGACACTTCCGTTACTACCGGCGCCGCGGCCCTATCCAGGCGCCCCACCAGCTCCCGTAAGCAACCCACTAAATCTGCCAAACCCGCTCCGTCGCGTCCGCCCGCGCCACTACCGGCCCCCGATGCTATGCTAGCAGCCCCCCCGCCGACACCCGACATAAAAATCGCTGGATAAGACAATAAAGGAGTTATACACTCACCGGGCTGCACAGGCGCTGTGTTCCCGTCAGCCGGACCATCCTGACCTCGACGATAGACGTCCAGTTCACCTTCCTCCAGTTCTTCTCTCGCCGACGACTGTCCCTCCCAACGACCTCTTCGGAAAGGGGATGAGGACGCGCTGACCGATGGGCCGGCAACCTGCCGCCCGACCGCCGGGACCCAGACTTCCGACCGGACCTGTTGCCTCGACGTCGCTGCAGATCTAGTCGTCCGTCTAGACGATCCTGACGAAGCCTGCCCCCTGGCCGGAACATCACCATGCGGGGCGGCCGTACCTTGCTCTTGACATCTTCCATCTGATGGGGGAGGGGTGACAGGGAGCCCGGCCTGCGACTCCCTGCTTACCGCCGGACCCCGTCGCGGCCTGGGATTCCTGCCAGGACGCAGGGCCTGGGAAGGGGCGGTCCTCCCAGCTGCCTGGCCTGCAGCGTCCGGGATCGGGCTCCCTCTGCGACGCCGTGTCCGCGGGACTACCTCCGGACTCAGGCGCTCTGGAGGTCGGGACCGCCGAGAGGGACGGGTCGACACAGCCTGCATCGCCGTCACCCCTGCTACCGCTCTCTGCCTGCCCAGCGCAGGAGCGGTTGTTGCCGACTCCCCCCCCGCCGCCATAGCCATGCTCGTAGGGGGGCCGGGGGAGGGGAGCCTGTCCCTTACAACAGACCCCGAACGCCGTGCCCGACGTGGCGAAACGGCGTCCGGGATCCGCGTTAATGCAGCCACGGTCTCCTCCAGCCATCCGGGACCGTGGTGCACAGCAGCGGCACGCAGCCGCTCTAAAATCAGGGCCTCTGCCATACTAAAAAGCCGGGCAACGGGGAGCTTTGCTTCTTGTGTACTACTCCTCCCGCTGCTTCCGGCTCAATGCCGAGAAACAGCGGGAAGCGCAGTAACGGCCCCCCCGTCCCCCCTAGCTCCTCCCCGTCCCTCCTTCAGCTTCTTCACCTTTCCCTCACCTCTTAACATTAACCCTTTCCCTACCAGGACGGTCATGTCGGCTTCCCTCAAGCCTGCAGCTGCGTCCAGCCTCTTCTAGAAGAGATTATCCGCACCAGGATGCAAGAAGAGGGGTCAGTGTGGCTGCAGTCTCTTATACAAGAGAATGTGGCTTTAGCGTCCTCTTTGCCCACCACACTCCCTGCGCGTCGCTCCTCCCGTAGCACCAGGCCGCCAGCTCGTCTCTCACCTTCCGGCGACAGTACAGTTCGCTCGCTGTCGGCTAGAGGGTCCGCGCATGCGCAGACCCCACTCTCGCCGCAAGTAGCGCGGGAAGTGCAGACAGAGCCCGACGAGGATATTATTCCTCCCTCACCGGGTCTGCAGTCTCCCACCGGCATGGGCCGCGTTAGGTCTCGCCCGGCGGCTGCAAGGAGCATGCCCACCCACAACCCAGCAGCAGGAGCCGGCCGGCCTGTTAAAGGTGGGACACCTGGGGGGATAGCCACGCAGCACTCCCTCCCAGGTTCTGCAGCATGGGGGTGGCATGACACTTTCACACCCCCCACCCCCCGTTGGACGATGGGGACACTGGCTCAGTTGGGGACAGTGGAGAAGATTTTTTTCCCCTGCGAGCAGGAGCTACGCTGGGAGCAACAGCCTCATCCACCACCACTTACCCCCATACAGCCTGGGCAGGTCATACCCACGGGCTTAGGCCCAGCTTATGTCCCGGCAGGAAACACTGGAGGGCCTCTTCAGTTTACTCAAGGGGACGACTAGGACCCACCGTTCTCGTTCTCGCCGCTCGTCCAGACGCCGTTCGTCTCGCAGATCGACCAGACGTCATACACGGCATAGGTGATCTTCATCAAGGTCGTCTTCTGGTTCACAAACTGGGAGCTCACGCACTGGGTCGTCATGTCAGGTCCGTATTTCACACCGAATAACCACCTCTGTAAATTGAAAGCTGAAGGCATGCCTGGAGAGAAGTACACCACACAAATGTCTGAGGTACAGCTTCAATGTCAGCCAGGAGGGACTGAACTTTATTCAGAACAAAGAAACACACACACAGAGAAGACACATGCCCCTCCCTATAGATGTGTGACTTGCTTGAATTCCATTGGCTCTTCTGCTGTAACTTTTGCTATACATTCTTCTGCACACTCCTCTTTGCATTCCAGGGGGCGGTGTCTTCCATAGGTGTGTCCGACATGAACAAAGAACTTGTTATATATATCAGTATATTACACAAAGAACTGAAATGTATATACATATGTGTGAGGATAATATTTTTCAGACAATATACATAGTAATGATCCCTGACAGTCACACCACGGCAGTCCGCAGGGCAGCCATGACAGACTTAGCCATAGCAACCGCTTCTCTGCTCGCTGTCACTCAGCAAGGCCGATCATTACGGAGGAGCCAGTAGCACCCACTGCACCTGTGCCTCCACCGGCGCCATCATCGTCATTGGTCCCGGTATCCGCTACAGGACACGGTGAGTATGACTGCTTTCGGGCTTGGGGTTCAGGGGGAAAATCTGATGCAGAAGTCTTACATGTGTTGCGATCCCTGTTGGTGGGGGCTCCAGCGGCTCCATCCGTTCCCACTTCGCAGGTGGAGGCAAAAAAAAACGCTAGTGGAAGCGTCCAAGTCCATGGTATCCCCGTCGCTGCCCGCCTTCAGGGATACTTATTTTTGTGGTATCCCCCCCTTGGGGGCGCATTTGTCGGATGACACCAGGGAAAAAATAGCAAGGAATGATTATATTGATATTTGGTCCCTGGTGTCTGTGCATTCGGCTACAATTGATAAGGAGCGTCGCTTTGAAAGGGGTGCCCCGTCCAAATCGCGGGTTGCAAGAACGTTTAATAACTGGTTGCAGGCTTTCGCGGTGCTGGGTTGCGTGTTTTCGCAGAAGCTCCCCGATAAGTCTTTTCAACTGTTCGTTTATTTGGATAATATTTTTAGCGCATATAAGTCGCATGGGGGCTCCGCTTGGTGGCGCTACGATGAGGAGTTCCGTAGACGTATGGCGCAAAAGCCAGAGGTACGTTGGGATACAAAAGCTACAGATGTTTGGTTGAGGCTCATGATGTCTCAGCGTCCCTTTCAACCAGCAGCCCCCTCCCCATCCGCGTTTGGCGGTTCCTCCGCCGGGGTCGGGGCTCAAAACAACAAGCGTACTGGGACTTGCTGGCTCTTCAATGAAGGGCAAAGCAAGTTCTATGGCTCCTGCAAATTTAAGCACGAGTGTTCAACTTGTGGGGGTTCCCATCCAGCAGTCCGTTGTAACCGGCGGACTGCCCAGGTCCCGCGTCCCAACAGTATGGGTAGGGTTGAGGGCCCCAATACGCGTCCTAGAGATGCTCCCCTGGTTAGACCGTTACCCCAAGATGGGGGAGGCCGCCCTAATTAGGACTGGTTTTTCGTTCGGGTTCTTTATCCCATTTATTTACAAATCTGCACCGAATTTTTCCAGTAATTTATGGTCCGCCAGAGAATTCCCGTCGGTTGTGAGGGTATGTTCACACGGCAGCGTCCGTAACGGCTGAAATTACGGGGCTGTTTTCAGGAGAAAACAGCACCGTAATTTCAGCCGTAATGGCATGTTGAGGCGCTTTTTGCTGCGTCCATTACGGATGTTAAATGGAGCTGTTTTTCCATGGAGTCCATGGAGAACGGCTCCATTTACGTCTGAAGAAGTGACAGGCACTTCTTTGACGCGGGCGTCTTTTTTACGCCCCGCCTTTTGACAGCGGGGCGTAAAAAAAAAAGACCGTCTTCACAGCACATTGTAAGACCCATTCTAATGAATGGGCAGATGTTTGCCGACGCTATTGAGCCGCTATTTCGGACGTAATTCGGGGCAAAAACGCCCGAATTACATCCATACCCTTATAGACCAGGTGAACAAGGAGGTGGAGCTCGGCCGGATGGCCGGCCCTTTTTCTGAGTTACATTTCTCTAACTTCAGGGTATCCCCGTTAGCGGTGGTACCCACTAAAGAGCCGGGAAAATTTAGCTTGATCCACCACTTGTCCTACCCTAAAGGCGATTCGGTCAATGACGGCATAGATAAAGACCTGTCCGCGGTGTCGTATGTCTCGTTCGACAGGGCGGTGGAGTTAGTTTGTCAAGGGGGGCAGGGAGCCCTTATGGCCAAATCGGACATCGAATCGGCGTTTCGGCTATTACCCGTTCACCCGGATTGTTTTCACCTGCTTGGTTGTGAGTTAGCTGGACGGTTTTATTATGATATGTGCCTCCCTATGGGTTGTTCAATTTCATGTTTTTATTTTGACGTTTTTAGTTCCTTTTTGGAATGGGTTTTGAAGGACTTTTCAGGGTGTACATCGGCTACGCATTACTAGGACGATTTATTTTTCGTAGGCCCGGCTGCGTCGCCGCTGTGCCAATTATTGCTGGATTCCTTTCGCAGTTTGTCAGCCCGTTTCGGTGTCTCCCTTTCCGAAGAGAAAATTGAGGGCCCTACTACAGTGTTGTCCTTCCTTGGTATAAAAATTGTCTCTTCGGAGATGGTTTTCCGATTACCGGCTGACAAAGTCATCAAATTGCGCTTGCATTTGACAGCGGCCATTTCGGCTAAGAAATTACAGCTCCGGCAGGTTCAATCCTTGTTAAGTCTGTTAGTGTTCGCCAGTAGAGTCATGCCCATGAAACTTATTTTTTCGCGTCGCCTGTCATTATCTACGGCTGGCGTTCGGTTGCCCACTCATTACGGATGGGGCGGGAAAAGCCGGTTTTGGGGCTATATTGGGCCCTTCCTGGTGTTCGGCCCCATGGCCTGAAGCATAGCACCTTCCTGGCTGATGCAAGAATTTAACTTTGCTGGAGATGTTCCCCATCATAGTTGCAATAGAATTGTGGGGTGATAAGTTAGCTAATTCATCCATGGTGTTTTGGTCAGACAATGCAAGCGTGGTCCATGCGATGAATCATTTGACTTCCACTTCAATGCCGGTAGTGGTTCTGATTAGGCATTTGGTGCTTAGATGCTTGCAGCACAACATTCAGTTTAGGGCGCGACATATTCCAGGTGTTCAAAATAATGTTGCTGACGCCCTTTCCCGTTTTAATTGGCAGGTTTTCTGTTCCCTCTGCCCATGGGCGGACTTGGAAGGGGCCAGCTGGCCGGATACGCTGTGGAGGATGCTGGATCTCAGCTGGTCCCCCTCGTAAGGTCATCCCTCGCTTCCTCTACCTGGGCTACATACGGTAAGGCGTGGAATGAGTGGTTGGATGTTGTTGGGGTCCGTCCCCTGGGTCCTGACGACGCTACCCTACCTGGTTATGTATTGGTGTACCTGTCTAGGTTATATGACCGTGGGGTCTCAGGGGCTGTAGCGCAGCGTAACCTTTAGGGTCTGGCATTTTTATTTCAATTGCGCGCATGGCCAGATTTAACCAAATCTTTCTTTAGGGCGGATTTACACGAACGTGTAATACGTCTGTGCAACCCGCGTGCTTTTCACGTGCATCGCACGGACCTATGCTAGTCTATGGGTCAGTGCAGACTACCAGTGATTTTTGCGCAGCGTGAATCTGCTGCGTAAAACTCACGACAGGTCCTCAATTTCAGCGTTTTTCGCCCATCACGCACTCTTTGAAGTCAATGGGTGCGTGAAAATCACGTATGCCACACGGAGGCACCTCCGTGGGAAGCACGTGATTCGCGCAACAGCAGTCAAACTATGAATGTAAACAGAAAAGCACCACGTGCTTTTCTGTTTACAAACATACAGAGTGTCATAATGATGGCGCGCACCATATGATCATGACACACGGAGCTGTCAAGTGCCTTTTGCGGGTGTAAAAAGCCGCGTTTTTTTGTGCCTGCAAAACGCACACGCTCGTGTAAATCCGCCCGCAGGCTCTAAAGGGTTGGAAGAAGTCCGCGGTTAAAAGAGAAGCCCGACGCCCGGTTTCATTCCCAATTCTCATAAAATTGTTACAGGCCCTTGAGCATGTTTGTTCTTCCCCTTTCGAAATATCTTTATTTTTTAAGCGGCCTTTGTGTTGGCCTTTTTTGGGGCTTTACGTATCTCGGAGTTGATAGCGGCTACCTGGCTACCCGGCCTGGCATTTTGTTGGCTGACGATATTGCACTGTCCAATTCAGGGGTTTCGTTTCCGTTTCCGTTGGTATCTTTGAGACCGGTTCCCGGTCCGGCCTGCCCTGTCTGGGCCGTCACACTTTATATAAATGTTCGTGCGTCAGGTACGCAATTCTTGTCATATGCCAATGGTAAACCACTCACTAGGTTTCAATTCACGTCTATATTTCGTTCAGCGTTAACTCATGCTGGCTTTCCCCACATGGAGTTCGGAACACATTCGTTCCTCATTGGAGCCGCTACCACATCCAGTGGCTTGGGCCTATCTGATGAGGAGGTACGGCGCATTGGGCGGTGGCGCTCTGACTGTTTTGCCAGTTATTTCCGCCCAGATTTAATATTGCAATAGCTTCTTATTGTTTTCGTTCTAGGTTCACGCCACGTTATATGGATACTTGATCATTCTTCCGTTTTTTGGGCAGAACGAAGAGCGGCAATACGACCAGGAGGTCTCTCGCTGGGTCTGCTGGGAGCCGACGTTCATTGGAGGGGTTTGTGAGGCCTGAGGTGGCTGTACGTCTTGCCCGAGGTGGTGGCCATAAGCGGACGAGTCGGTCCTACGGTACTGGTTATCCATGTCGGGGGGAATGACCTATGTTCCGTTTGCTTGGGTGAGCTCATAGCACTGATCCAGTCCGACTTTGAGAGGTTTACTTTGTTTTTTAACGAATTGGTGCTGGTGTGGTCTGAGGTCATTCCCAGGGCGGTTTGGCAAGGGGCCCGTGATGAGGCGGCAATTAAAAGGCGCAGGAGGCTGCTTAAAACCAGGGTGTCCAGGTATGTCAGGGCTGGTGGAGGTGTGGTGATTAGACACCGGCAGTTGGAAGGTGACAATCGGTGTCTGCTGCTACAAGACGGGGTACACCTCACTGATATCGGGTTAGATATCTTTTTGTCCGTGCTCCAGAATGGTATGGAGGAGGCTCTGTTTCTGTTGACCTAGCGTGATAAAAGGGTAATATGCACACAGTCTTGAAGGCACTCAGGCTTATTGCCCGTTGTACCCAGGACTGGGTAGCAATAAAGGGGTTAATTTGGTTACGTTAAGCTAGGTGGGTTTCGTTCCATAGGTTGTTTATAATAAGGAGCCTATAGCAGTGGGGCACCCGCCCATGGGGGCGTTTTGGTGGGAGTTATAGAGCAGCTTACACACCCTCCAAGGTTAGGGTTTATAATGGCAGATAGGGAGGACAATCTTCCTCTTTTGGCTGTTACCACTCAGGGATTTGTATTGCCAAAGAATCGTGTGTACACTTACCTGTTTTTCCCACCCTCCCTCCCAATTTTTTTCTCTTATGAAAAAAAAAAAAAAAAAAAAAAAGAGAAATTATGTATATATTTATAAAAATAAAAGAAAATAAAAAAAAAGGATGTTAAAAAAAAAAAGTGGAATAACACAATGGAAAATAACGGTTTAAAAAAAAAAAAAAGGCTAAATGATTGATGAAACTAAGAAAGGAAACCGCATACAGTTTGGCTTTTGTTATGTTTATTCATGACACTTCAATGTTGGAGTCCATTATGTTGTTTGATGGTCTTTTTTGGTTGTCATTGTTTTATTTTCTCAGAGTGTTTGTGGATTTTATGTCACAGCAGGCGCTATTTGTGGAAAAGTACGACCTACAGGCGGGCCTTAGGCGGGCTGGCATACGGGTTCATTAATAATGGTTTACAGCTATATATTTTGAAAATATTGAATTAAGAAATAAATAAAGGTGTGGCCGACCGTCCATGTCAACCCACGTTTAAAAGTTCAGTGGTAGTTTGTCTTGTTATTTATAGCAAAAGGTTTTAGTCTAACCTAGCGTGATAAAAGGGTAATATGCACACAGTCCCTAGTAGTAACATGACAGCATGTACCCAAGTAGTAACATGACAGCATGTACCCAAAGTAGTAACATGACAGCATGTATCCAAGTAGTAATACGACAGCATGTATCAAGGACAGAGATTTGTAACTTTGGCGCTGGCTCCTAGACCTGACTAAGATTGGTCCAGACATGGCAGAGGGTGGGGGGGGGGGGGGTAGTGCACATTTTAAAACCTCGGCCTTGAGTACCAAGTGTCCCTCCCACTGCATGTAAGGCCAAGAGACTGCTCTACAGGAGTGCGTAGTCATGGACTGCTCCCCTGAGACTGATCCTTGCTGATAGAGACCGGCGCTGGGAGAGTAAATTACATTTGAGAGCTCTGTTGTTGGCCGATTACATGTCACTTCCTGGCAGTTTGTAGAGACGATGGTTCCAGGAGAAGGTTTTAGTTCTTTAATAGCTACCACAAACTGAAGCTTCGCTTCCCATTGGAGTGGTGTCTATTTTTGATGGAATATTGTTCAGAGATATAAAGTGTAGTATGATCCGTGTGAACTTTCCTCTCTGGCCATCATTCCAGGTAGTCCACTCATCAGAAGATTTTCGTTTGCTTGTCTTCCTTCAGCTCTAAGGCTCACAAACATCTGACTGTAATACTTTGGGTCAGTATTGAGACGCATCATCTTTGAGCTCATGTGAGCAATGATGGACAGACATTGGTACCAAAAGGTCTCCTTTCTGCCGTCTACCAGGAAGGGACCTAGTGGGTAGGAGATCTGGTGTCCCATATAGCAATATGACACATACAAGCATGTTAACAAGGTTGCCTTTAGTTCTTTCTCACTTCTTATCTGGGAAGAGATGACATCTCGGCAAAGCATGTACAGGAACACCACAGTGCCTGATGTTAAAAATCCTTGGCCCTGCCATCCTTGAAGGAGAAGTTGTCTGTCTATGCTTGTTATCCACTCTACTACATCTATTGGGGAAAGGTGGTACAGCTGGAAGCATCTCCGGCACACAAAGTCTGCTAAACATTTTAGGATCTTCTTGGTGTATGTGTGTAGTATGATGCGCTGTGGAACATTAAATATTTGTTGCTCTTGAGTGGACACTTGATCTTTGAGGACTGGATATTCTGAGTCCATCTTGACGCTTGGTGACTTAGTAGTTGTCAGAGTCTCCTTCAGATCAGCACTGATGACTGGAGTAATACTATACTTGCAACAGTTACTTGGTTCGTGGTGGTTTTTTCCTTTCTTTGTTTTCTGTGTGTCTTCATGGCGGCTCACTCTTACTTTGCTCTTTACATCGGGAACCAGCTTGCAGCAGCTGAAAGCTTTCCCCATGATTATTGAAGTCTAGATTCTGGATTCTATTTCTGTAGATGAAGTTACAACAGATGATTATTTCTTAGTTATGAAAAAACACATTGCAATATTTAACCAAATGTAGGAAAAAAAATGTAACCTTTTATTAGAACACGTCTATGCCTATGGGCAGCTCAGCCTTAAAAGTTGTCTGCTCTCATGGGTCATGGGTATATGCAGTCTGCTGTGAATATGCACAGATGATGCCAAGATTCGTATTCCAGAGGAGAACAAGGCAAATCCCCAAATAAATTTTGTTATTATGGTCTATCCCTAGAAAGTCAAAAAAGACCTTTGGGGGACTTTTCTAATGTAACTGGGGCTGCAGATTTACAGGGTATATGAACCCTGTTATAGTGACTATTGTCCCTGTTAGGCTACGTTCACACAGGGCGGAGACACTGCATAAAGGTACACAGTGTATCCTCCCTGGCGGTTGCAGGGAATTTCGACTGAAAAAAAATTGCACCAAATTGTGGTTCATTTTTTTGTCCGGAATGTCGACTGCGGAAAACTGCTCGTAAAAAAACAACAACACATACTTACCCTCTGAAGTCTTGCAGACCAGCCTCCTAGGATGACGCTTAATCCCATGTGACCACTGCAGCTTGTGATTGGTTGCAGCGGCCACATGGATGGAAAGGTCATCCAAAGAGGCCAGGCTGGACGAAGAAACACAGAATTCTGGGTAAGTACACACTTTTTTTGCGGCTGAATCGCTGCTATTCCGCCGCAAAAAAACGCATTATCTGCTACTTGCTGCAGGTTTTACTTCCCATTGAATTTAATGGGGAAATCCCACAACACAAAAGCAGCGATTACGAAAATACAATTGACATTCTGCAGATTAAGAAAACCGCACCGCAGGTCAATTTCTGAACGTTTTTTCCACTCATCATTTACGCAGTGTCTGAAGGGGATTTGGTAGAATCTCATCCACTTTGCTGCTGCTGTATTATGCTGCGGATTTTACACAATGAAATTTGTTGCAGAAAATGTGCAGTATTTACGCTACGTGTGAACTTACCCGTAGGGCTGTGCTGGGTCTAGTTAGACCTAGCAGCAGCCTCCTACTACCGGCATCCCGGCGATCATGTGACCAGTGTGAATGTGAGTACAGAGAAGACAGTAACCTACTCTCCAGGGTCCCTGACAGTCGCTGACTGCAGACCACCGACATTCAGCTGCCCAATTGTTTGGAGAGCAAGCTTAAACCTGCGCCGTATATATAAGGTGGGCGGTCCTCAAACGGTTAAATATGATAAAATATGTAAACTTGTCAATGTATTCTACATAGATAACGTTTAAATTGTTTTTTTAGAAAAATATTTTATTAGTATCACTTCCAAATACTAAATTATCAAGAAACCCCTGAAAAATCATAAATTGACATTCTGATCCTAAATTCTTTTCCCATTTAGACCATGTTTGCTTATATTTCAATAGCTGCCCTCTTTCTTCATAATACATTTTCTCTGAGATAATCGGTTTCGTCATTCTCCATATCCTACTACGAATAATTCTTCTTGCCATTTACAACACATTCAATGTTAATACAGCCTCTTGTCTCCCTTTTATTTCCATATTAGCTCCCAGAAGATGATTATTTCATCCAGAAGGATCCGTATTTTACCGTTTCTATCTACGGTATCTCGGCTATACGTTTTCCCCAATAAATATGGAGCTTGGGGCAGCGCCACGGTATATGGACCAAGTCCACATTTAGGTTTGCACATCTTGGACAAGGGTATTCACCTCCGGGATTAAACATTTTAACTTCTTTGGTGTATAATAATACGCATCATGTATTATGAATAGCTGTGAAATTCTAAATACATTATCTCTAGTGGTTGCTGGCATCATTTTTAGCGCATTGATCCACTTATCATTATTTAGTGTATCCACCACCCTATTCCATGTAATGAAACTCTTCTTCACCTTATCTTCTGTATCACTACAATTTAACATAGAATTTACTTTTGCCACCACCTTTTTCTAGTTACAGAGTGTATTAAGAAATCAAATAGTTTGTGGTTATACAATCTGAATTCTCTCTTCCCATATTGTGACCTAATATCATATTGTACTTGTACGTACTGTAAAAAGTGTATATCTAACACCCCATATTCTCCAATAATCTTCTCAAAAGACTTAACCACCCTATTATTAAACCAGTGCATCATAAATGTAGCCCCCTTATCATTCCAAAACTTAACCCCTTGTAGAATTTCAGTGTCTGTAAATATATCACCCCAAACTGGGGTAAAAGGTAAATAGCCTTTAATCCCTAGAGTTTTATCCCTCACCCTGTCCCATATTCTCTGAATCATTCCCCCAGTAATATTACTCCCCAATCGTGAGAGAATATTTGCTTCCATGCACATCACCATGCAGATTTTTTTTCCCTATTTAAAGAGGCTCTGTCACCAGATTTTGCAACCCCTATCTCCTATTGCAGCAGATCGGCACTGCAATGGAGATAAGAGTAACTTCTCTTCACAACGCCCAGCTTCTGGCAGTGCAGACACACAGCGTGTTCTCGAGAGATCACGCTGTGACGTCACTCACTTCCTGCCCCAGGTCCTGCATCGTGTCGGACGAGCGATGACACATCGGCACCAGAGGCTACAGTTGATTCTGCAGCAGCATCGGCGTTTGCAGGTAAGTCGATGTAGCCTCTGTCGCCTGGTGCCGATGTGTCCTCGCTCGTCCGACACGATGCAGGACCTGGGACAGGAAGTGAGTGACGTCACAGCGTGATCTCTCGAGAACACGCTGTGTCTTTGCACTGCCAGAAGCTGGGCGTTGTGGAGAGAAGTGGATGATACTTCTATACACAACGCCCAGCTAGTAAAAGAAGTAAAAACGCCCAGATGTAACACACATAATACACGCCCACTTGTACTTTTACTTTAAACACGCCCAGTTGTACTTTAGAAAGCCTCATTTACATAAATATAAAAATGGTCATAACTTGGCCAAAAATGCTCGTTTAAAAAAAAAAAAAAAGTTACTCTTATCTCCATTGCAGCGCCGATCTGCTGCAATAGGAGATAGGGGTTGCAAAATCTGGTGACAGAGCCTCTTTAAAGATTCAACTGCCTTTACACCATTCAGTAACCCTTTATCATAATCCACCAATTGTGCTGGTTGGGTTGTAAAGTAATAGAGCTAAAAGTTGGATATTTTAACCACCCCCTTCTCATATGGCAATTTCAATATCGATAGTAAGACACCTAGATCTTTTACCACCCCAAATCAGATCGATAATAATTGCATTAATAGTTCTAAATTATTTACCGGAAATCCATACTGGACAGTTTTGTAAGACATATAATCCCTGTGACAGGATCAATATTTGTACCAGTAAATTCTGGCCGCCATAGAAATTGGGGGTTTACACCACACCTTAATCTTTCCTCTTACTTTTAGAAACCAGGGCATCAAGTTCAAGGCGAGAAAACCTTCTACTTTCTCTGAAATAGTTATTAGCAGGTATTTGGTCCACAATCAGTATATTTGATGGTAACTTTAAGTATATAGATACCTTATCCAGCAATCCTTTATTCTGTAGTAGACCAGGAGGTCCTCTCTTCTGGTTCAGAAGATTGTAAAATGTATATTCTCTAAAAGTAGTAAGACAATAGAGATAACATGGACACTGCACACTGAGAAGCGTGAAGTGTATGGTAAATCTGCGGTGAATCACTTGGATCTAGATTTCAGTGTTCTAGAACAATGTATATCACAATGGCAAAGGAAACTTACTGGTTACTATGACGATGCCAACTATGCTGTAGAGTTTCTATTAACGGGGCAGTGCAGGATTAGAAAAACATGGCTGCTCTCTTGTAAAAACAGTGCCACTCCAGTCCACAGGTTGTGTGGGGTATTGCAGCTCAGCCGGTGAACTGCAATACCAGACACAACCCGTGGACATGTGTGGTGCTGTTTCCGGAAGAAAGCAGTCACTTTTTTTGTAATTCTATGGAACCCATTTAAGATTCTTTAGAATGTTTGTGTCAAGGATAACCCTTGTCCATCCGCGCTATTAGGACTTTTGAACATAATAGAAAGTAATTTCCGCATTATGGGCCAGAGCAGAGAGATGCTAACAAACAACAGCTCTTGCTCTTAATGATTCCAGCTGTCTATGTATTACAAGGTCGGCCTTCAGTGTTGGGCTGGGATGATTCCCCAGTAGATAGGGCCGCCATGTTTTACTGGCTAACCATTTTAAGGAATCCTCCATATCTAGTAGATCTACCGCACGCTAGGCAGGTCTAGAACACGCCTCTGACGCAGCCTGCCAGAGAGGAGCAGGAGAGCGCGCCACTGCGTGTGAGTGACTTGCTGCTGTACCCCAGAAGAGCAGGAGGACATAGGCAGGGGCGTAGCTAGGGGGGGGCAAGCGGGGCATGTGCCCCGGGCGCAGTTCGGAGGGGGCGCCAGCGCCACCTCCTCCTGCACTATAATTGTACCTGTGTCGCAAGGACACAGGTACAATTAGAAGCAATGAATGACCGGGCACGTTCCGTGCCCGGCCATTCAGCGCCTCTCCACGAATGAAGCGACTGGTACCTTTTGTACCAGTGACGCTTCCGTCGATGAAAGGCGCTGACTGACTGGCAGGGAAAGTCATCCTGCCCAGCCAATCAGCGCCTTTCATAGACGCTGTGTTCAACCCCCTGGAGACCTGCGCAGAATAGAGCAGGTCTCCATGGCTGCCGGACGGCGTGGGAGCGGGAATAAGGTGAGTTTGAATATTTTTTATTTTTTTTAAATTGCAATAGAAGTGTGCGGCTGTATCTGCGGGGGGGACTTTGTCTACACGGGGGACTTTATCTACGGGGGGTGTCTATCTACAGGGGGACTATATCTACAGGGCTGGGCTATATACAGGGGGACTATATCTGCTGGGCTATATATAGGGGGACTATATCTACAGGGGGACTATATCTACAGGGGGACTATATCTACAGGGGGGCTATATACAGGGGGACTATATCTACAGGGCTGGGCTATATACAGGGGGACTATATCTGCTGGGCTATATACAGGGGGACTATATCTACAGGGGGGCTATATACAGGGGGACTATATCTACAGGGCTGGGCTATATACAGGGGGACTATATCTACAGGGGGACTATATCTACAGGGGGGCTATATACAGGGGGACTATATCTACAGGGCTGGGCTATATACAGGGGGACTATATCTGCTGGGCTATATACAGGGGGACTATATCTACAGGGGGGCTATATACAGGGTGACTATATCTACAGGGGCTATATACAGGGGGACTATATCTACAGGGCTGGGCTATATACAGGGGGACTATATCTGCTGGGCTATATACAGGGGGACTATATCTACAGGGGGGCTATATACAGGGGGACTATATCTACAGGGCTGGGCTATATACAGGGGGACTATATCTGCTGGGCTATATACAGGGGGACTATATCTACAGGGGGGCTATATACAGGGGGACTATATCTACAGGGCTGGGCTATATACAGGGGGACTATATCTACAGGGGGACTATATCTACAGGGGGGCTATATACAGGGGGACTATATCTACAGGGCTGGGCTATATACAGGGGGACTATATCTGCTGGGCTATATACAGGGGGACTATATCTACAGGGGGGCTATATACAGGGTGACTATATCTACAGGGGCTATATACAGGGGGACTATATCTACAGGGCTGGGCTATATACAGGGGGACTATATCTACAGGGGGACTATATCTACAGGGGGGCTATATACAGGGGGACTATATCTACAGGGGGGCTATATACTGGAGTGGGCTGTCTATAGAGCACCATATACAGGGGTGGGCTGATTTCGGCAATTAACCCGATAAATGTGGTGCTCGATTGCGATCACCACATTTAGGGGGTTTGTAGCACATCAGCAGCCCCAATGCAATTGTGGGGGCTGCTGATGCTTGTGATGGCATCTGGAGACCAGGCAACGGCCTCTGCGTCTGCCATATATGGAAGCCTCTGGCTGGTCCTCGTAGACTTACTGTCAGAGTGACTGTGACGTTACACTGACAGTTGGAATACATTACACTACCTAGGTAGTGTAATGTATTCTAGCAGCGATCAAAGCTGCAGGTAAAAAAAATAAAGTGTAAAAAGTAAAAAAAAAGTTAATAAAAATGTTTTATAAAAGTGTAAAAATAAAAGTTTTTGTTTTCCTATAATAAGTCATTTATTATAGGGAAAAAATGAAAACTTGAAAAAAGTACACATATTTGGTATCACCGTGTTCGTAACAACCCAAACTACGAAACTATAATGTTCTTTTTTCTGCACGGTGAACGTCGCAAACAAAATAAACGGAAAACTACCGTATATGTCGGCGTATAAGACGACTGGGCGTATAAGACGACCCCCAACTTTTACCCTTAAAATATAGAATTTAAGATATACTCACCATTTCGTGCAGGAGCGCTTCACTATGGCCATCGGCGGCAGGACCCAGGACCCAGGACTCTCTGTCTCTTTGAACTCGCGCATGCACAGATAGGCTGCTTCATCGCGCGAGATCTGAGAGGCAGGGAATGAGAGGAAAGGGCGGGCCAGAGGATCTTACAGAGATGTTCCCTGGCGGTTAATACCGGCTTCCCTCAGATCCGTGGCGGATTCCGTGCATCCCGGGAGCCTGTGTACCGGACTGCAGGCTCACAAGGTAACACACAACCTGTGTGTAGACAATATGTAGACTAGGGATGTCACGATACCAGAATTTGGACTTCGATACCGATACTTCGTTTAGTATTGCGATTTCGATACCAATTTCGATACTTTTGCCAACAGTAATAAAAAAAAAATTCTTCCGTTTTCTGATGTGAGGCGCGACATGTGATGAATTTTGAACGCGCCTCACATTAATAGTAATTAATCTCACTGTATAGTTTGATAAAAATTTAATTGTGCTCCCACAATATGAAAAATTTATAAGGTTCACTGAAGTAACAATTAAGTAAAAAATACCTTTTAATAGTAACTTGTTAAAAACAGGGGTAACACACCACTGTGACATAAGCCCCACCGTGATTATTAAAAAAATGTTTCTCAGTCATATTGGGTTAATGTGCGAGGTACATGATGGGGTTAATTACTATTAATGTGAGGAACATGGAGGGTAAATTCATCGCACCTCGCGCCTCACATTAATAAGTGAATGAAAGCCGTGTTTATTTCATTTTTTTACAGCGTACACATCATAAATGATGCAAAAACATTGTTGTCCGCGCCATTACTGAATGTGTGTATTTTATGTATTGAGACTTATTTTAATGTTTATTGTAAAAAAGGTGAAGGTGTATTTTTTTTAAAATTTAACAATACTTTGTTTTTACTTTATTTTTAAACTTTAATGTACTGACATATCAGATATGTGCCAGTACATTAACCTGTGGACGGATAATACACAGGCAGTTGTTAGGACATACTTGGGTATGTCCTAACAACATGAAATATGGTAAGACAGCCCTGGGGTCCGTCAATAGACCCTGGGCTGTCTGCCCATATATGGTATGGCCCTCGATCGCGTCACAGGAATTCCCTGTGACGCGATCCAGGGGCATCCCCCCTTCTCACTTTCCCCTGAATGCTGCAGTCAGCTGTGATCGCAGCATTCAGGGGAATAACGGCGGAGATGAGCGGTTTCTCTGATCTCCGCCGTTATAGAGCGGGGCTGCGGCTGTGTAATACAGCCATTGCCCCGCTCCTGACAGGAAGTGCGCGCGCGGTCAGCATGAGGTGATGCGGCCGGCGCTGCACTAATGAGCGGCAGTTCAGGCACTGAAGACAGAACATGGGGGTGTTTTGTAGCGCGCCCGCCATGTTCTGTCTCCAGTGCCGCCGCTCATTAGTGCAGCGCTGGCCGCATTGCATCATCCTGACCCTGCGAACTTATCATGACTCAGGAGCGGGGCTGTGGCTGAATTACACAGCCGCAGCCGCGCTCCCATACATTCATGTGTTACTATACTGAGCTGTGCGGCTGCAACGTGCATCCCTAATGTAGACAATATCCGGCATATAAGACGACCCCACACTTTTGACATTTTTTTAAGGGTGTAAAAAGTCGTCTTGTACGCCGATATATACGGTATGTCAGAATTGCTATTTTTTGGTCACCACCCCTCCCAAGATATAGAATAAAAAGTGATCAAAAAGTCACATTTACCCCAAAATAGCACCAATAAAAACTACAACACGTCCCGCAAAAAACAAGACCTCCCACAGCTTTTTTGACGAAAAAATAAAAAAGTTACGGCTCAGAATGGGGTGTCTCAGAAAATAAATTATTTTATAGAAACTTAATTTTATTGTGCAAACGCTGCAAAACTTAAAAAAAACTATACACATATGGTATCGCCGTAATCGTACCGACCCGCAGAATAAAGTAAAATGTAATTTATTGCGCACGGTGAACGCTGTAAGAAATAAAGAATTTAAAGCACCAAAATCGCTGTTTTTTGGTCACCTTAGCTCTAAAAAAGATCTTGTGGGGTCAAAATGCTCACTATACCCCTAGAAAATTCCTTGAGGGGTGTAGTTTCCAAAATAGGGTCACTTTGGGGGGTTTCCACTATTTTGGTCCCTCCTGGGCGTTGCAAACCCGACATGGCACTGAAAACCAATCCAGCTAAATCTGCGCTCCAAAATCCAAAAGGCGCTCCTTCCCTCTTTAGCCCTGCTGTGGATCCAAACATCAGTGTGTGACCACATATGGGGTATTGCCATAATCAGAAGAAATTGCTTTACAAATGTTGGGGTGCTTTTTCTCCTTTATTCCTTGTAAAAATGAAAAAATTCTATGTTTCCACAGAAAAAAATGTGTTTTTCATCTTCACAGACTAATTCCACTAAATTCTGCAAAAAAACTGTGGGTTGAAAATGCTAACTATACCCCTAGAAAAATGCCTTGAGGGGTGTGGTTTCCAAGATGGGGTCACTTTTGGGGGGTTTCGACTGTTTAGGTACTACAAAACCTCTTCAACCTGACATGGTGCCTAAAATATATTCCTAAAAAAAGTAGGCCCCAAAATCCACTAGGTGCTTCTTTGCTTCTGAGGCCTGTGTTTCAGTCCATTAAGACACTAGGGCCACATGTGCAATATTACTAAAAACTGCAGAATCTGGGCAATACATATTTCTCTGGTGAAACCGTCTGTATTACAGATTTTTTTTTAATACAAATGAATTTCGGCAAAAAAAAAATGAAATGTGTAAATTTCACTTCTACTTTGCCTTAATTCCTGTGAAATGTCTAAAGAGTTCAAATACTTTCTGAATGTGGTTTTGAATACCTTAAGGGGTGCAGTTTTCAAAATGGGGTGATTTATGGGGACTTTCTAATATAGAAGGCCCTCAAAGTCACTTCAGAACTGAACTGGTCTCTGAAAAAATGGCCTATTGAAATTTTCTTGAAAATATGAGAAATTGCTGCTAAAGTTCTAAGCCTTGTAACGTCCTAGAAAAATAAAAGGACGTGAAAAAAAACAATGCAAACATAAAGTAGACATATGGGGGATGTTAACTAGTAACTTTTTTGTGTGGTATTACTATCTGTTTTACAAGCAAATACATTTAAATATAGAACAATGCTAATTTTTGCTAAAATTTGAAGTTTTTCACAAATAAATATTGAATTTATCGACCACATTTTTTCACTAACATAAAGTACAATATGTCACGAGAAAACAATCTCAGAATGACTTGGATAGGCAAAAGCATTCCGGAGTTATTACCACATAAAGTGACACAACAAGGGGTTAAAAGTAGGCCAATGAACAGACGTAACCTGGGACCATGTGATGTAAACTAACTCAATGACAGCTTAAAGCTGTCACTGCTTAATTTACTGTCACAGACCCAGGAAGGTAAGTATGATAATGGTTTTGCCTTTTTACTTATTAGGCTGGATTCACACGAGGTCATTACGTCAGTAATTGACGGACGTATTTCGGCCGCAAGTCCCGGACCGAACACTGTGCAGGGAGCCGGGCTCCTAGCATCATAGTTATGTACGACGCTAGGAGTCCCTGCCTCGCTGCCAGACAACTGTCCCGTACTGTAATCATGTTTTCAGTACGGGACAGTTGTCCGGCAGCGAGGCAGGGACTCCTAGCATCATACATAATTATGATGCTAGGAGCCCGGCTCCCTGTACTGTGTTCGGTCCGGGACTTGCGGCCGAAATACGTCCGTCAATTACGGACGTAATGACCTCGTGTGAATCCAGCCTTAGTGTTACTGTTAAATGTCGTTCTCACTGTCTTTCTGACCCACTAAAAAGTTAATATTGACCGCGTTTCCTTCAATATTCTTGATCAGTATTCAATAAGAGGAATACGAAAATTATACAAAAGATGGTTTGTTTATGGAGATATATTTAAAAAAAATCATATAATAGCAGAGATACATACATAGACAGATCCATATTGTAATATAACTTAGATCGTAATACAGAATACAGATATCATCTTACATAGTCATTGTATGGGACACTTGTCGTCTCCATCTTGCTTAGCCTGAGTGTGTGTCTTCATCATTGGTATCAGTGTATGTCCTTGGGCGTCTCCCTGGATGACCACCACTCCTAGATGACCACCCCTAGATGACCACCCCTAGATGACCACCCCTAGATGACCACCCCTAGATGACCACCACTCTGGGATATTTATGACAGAGATAGACAGAGTATACGTAGTTCGTACGGTTGAAAAAAAGACACATGTCCATCAAGTTGAACCAAGGGATGGGAAAAGGGAAGTAAACATTTTTGACACATAACAGCTTATATTTTTTTGTTTCAGGAATTTATCGAAGCCTTTTTTAAAGCCGTCTACTGTCCCTGCTGTGACCAGCTCCTGCGGTAGACTATTCCATAGATTCACAGTAAAGAAGGCTTGTCGCCTCTGCAGGTTGAACCTTTTTTTATAGGCGTGTCTTAACATTTAGGTGACATTTGTGCCTACATTTGGAAGACTTACAACTGTCATTACTCATGCATTGCCGGTGCTTATATAGTTTTGCTTAAAGAGGCTCTGTCACCACATTATAAGTGGCCTATCTTGTACATAATGCGATCGGCGCTGTAATGTAGATTACAGCAGTGTTTTTTATTTAGAAAAACGATCATTTTTGACGGAGTTATGACCTATTTTAGCTTTATGCTAATGAGTTTCTTAATGGACAAATGGGCGTGTTTTACTTTTTCACCAAGAGGGCGTTGTGGAGAGAAGTGTATGACGCTGACCAATCAACTGAACAATCTGCGTCATATACTTCTCTCCATTCATTTACACAGCACATAGCGATATAGCTATATCGCTATGTGCAGCCACATACACACACACACTAACGTTACTCAAGTGTCCTGACAGTGAATATACATTACCTTCAGTCAGATAACCAATTTGTACACATGCAGCAATAGTATGAACGCCAATTCAGTAAAGACAATATATATATCTCTTTTAAATGTAACAGTCTAATGACTAGAGATGAGCGAACTTATGAAAAGTTCGGTTCGGCAGGTTCGCCGAATTTCATGAAAAAGTTTGATTCGGAACGAACTAGTTCTGACCGAACCTGTAATACAAGAAAGCCCCTAAAAATCGTGTATAACACTGTTTAAAAGCCCTAGAAGCCCTGTATAACACTCTTAGGTCACCCATGAGTGTATCCAAGTACTTTTGAGCTGTCTTTAAGGCAAAGTTAGTGTCAAAGTTACGCCAACATGTATGGCTATAGGAAAACGGATGGGACACGGTGATAACTAACAGAAACCACTGCACTTGTGCATGTTGTATTCTTAATGCAATGTTAAAAAAGGTACCAAAATTAATCATTTTTGGCGGAAGATGCCTGACAGGGTTCATACATATAAGGTGGTAAAAGAAGAAGCAATGGCTTTTGACAAGCCCTCCAAAAAGTTACCCTTTTTATTGGCAGATGCCTGCCGGGGTTCATCCATACATGGATGTAAAAGCAACAAGCAATAGCTTTTGACAAGCCCTCCAAAAATGTACCTTTTTTATTGGCAGATGCCTGTCGGGGTTCATCCATACATGGATGTAAGGTAAAAGCAACTAGCAATGGCTTTTCACAAGCCCTCCAAAAATTTACCCTTTTTATTGGCAGATGCCTGCCGGGGTTCATCCATACATGGATGTAATGTAAAAGCAACAAGCAATGGCTTTTCACAAGCCCTCCAAAAATTCACCCTTTTTATTGGCAGATGCCTGCCGTGGTTCATCCATACATGGATGTAATGTAAAAGCAACAAGCAATGGCTTTTCACAAGCCCTCCAAAAATGTACCCTTTTTATTGGCAGATGCCTGCCGGGGTTCATCCATACATGGATGTAAAAGCAACAAGCAATGGCTTTTCACAAGCCCTCCAAAAATGTACCCTTTTTATTGGCAGATGCCTGCCGGGGTTCATCCATACATGGATGTAAAAGCAACAAGCAATGGCTTTTTACAAGCCCTCCAGGCCTGCTTGTAGCAGACGGGTGGCAGTGGAGGTGTATTGGTGGTAGTAGAGATAGCCAACACAGACAGCAAAGGTGGTGGTAGTAGTAGTAGCAGCACATTAAAAAAAGAGACTGGACGACAGTCACAGGACAAAGCCCTGTGGTGGGGCAGGCCTCAGGCCTGCTTGTAGCAGACGGGCGGCACTGGAGGTGTATTGGTGGTAGTAGAGGTAGCCAACACAGACAGCAAAGGTGGTGGTAGTAGTAGTAGCAGCACATTAAAAAAAGAGACTGGACGACAGTCACAGGACAAAGCCCTGTGGTGGGGCAGGCCTCAGGCCTGCTTGTAGCAGACGGGCGGCACTGGAGGTGTATTGGTGGTAGTAGAGGTAGCCAACACAAACAGCAAGGGTGGTAGACTGGTAGTAGTAGTAGTAGCAGCACATTAAAAAAAAGAAACTGGACGACAGTCACAGGACAAAGCCCTGTGGTGGGGCAGGCCTCAGGCCTGCTTGTAGCAGACGGGTGGCACTGGAGGTGTATTGGTGGTAGTAGAGGTAGCCAACACAGACAGCAAGGGTGGTGGTAGTAGTAGTAGCAGCACATTAAAAAAAGAGACTGGACGACAGTCACCGGACAAAGCCCTGTGGTGGGGCAGGCCTCAGGCCTGCTTGTAGCAGACGGGCGGCAGTGGAGGTCTATTGGTGGTAGTAGAGGTAGCCAACACAGACAGCAAGGGTGGTGGTAGTAGTAGTAGCAGCACATTAAAAAAAGAGACTGGACGACAGTCACAGGACAAAGCCCTGTGGTGGGGCAGGCCTCAGGCCTGCTTGTAGCAGACGGGCGGCACTGGAGGTGTATTGGTGGTATTAGAGGTAGCCAACACAGACAGCAAGGGTGGTAGACTGGTAGTAGTAGTAGTAGCAGCACATTAAAAAAAGAGACTGGACGACAGTCACAGGACAATGCCCTGTGGTGGGGCAGGCCTCAGGCCTGCTTGTAGCAGACGGGCGGCACTGGAGGTGTATTGGTGGTAGTAGAGGTAGCCAACACAGACAGCAAGGGTGGTGGTAGTAGTAGTAGCAGCACATTAAAAAAAGAGACTGGACGACAGTCACAGGAAAAAGCCCTGTGGTGGGGCAGGCCTCAGGCCTGCTTGTAGCAGACGGGCGGCAGTGGAGGTGTATTGGTGGTAGTAGAGGTAGCCAACACAGACAGCAAGGGTGGTAGACTGGTAGTAGTAGTAGCAGCACATTAAAAAAAGAGACTGGACGACAGTCACAGGACAAAGCCCTGTGGTGGGGCAGGCCTGCTTGTAGCAGACGGCACTGGGGTTGGATTGGTGGTAGAAGTAGTAGCAGCACCAACAGCGGCACATTAAAAAAAGAGTGGACAGGACAGAATCCCGTAGTAGCAGGCGGCAGTTGCAGGTGGCAGCGGCAGCAGCAGCAGCAGCAATGTCAGATCTAATCAGTTGCATCAGGCACAGGGGTTTTAAAATACTCACCGATCCACGCTTGATTCATTTTCAGAAACGTGAGATTTTCCAAGCTGTTGGCGGACAATCTTGTTTGCTTAGGGGTGACGAAGCCCCTGCCGCGCTGAATACCCTCTCTGACGCTACACTGGAGGGTGGACATGACAGTACACCCATGGCAAACTGGGCCAGTTCTTGCCAATGATCCAATCTGCTGACCCAGAAGTCCATGGGGTCTGGGATCAGCATTTCTGATGGAGAAAGGGCACAGTCCAGGTACGAGTGAACCTGGTTGTTTAGGTGCTGCACCTGGTGATGGTGAACATCCCTTTGGTGACTACGATGTGTGTCAGGTCAGGGTATTGGATGTAAAAATGTTGTCATCATATTTTTCAAACTGAATTGGCTGCTGCTGCTGCCGCCGCTGCCGCCGCTGCCGCCTGTTGCAGAGGTAGCTCTGCCAGAGGCGGTGGAACGATGAGACAGTGGGGAGCGGAGAGTGGCCCCCCGGTCAGACATGCTTGCAGCAGGTGTTTGCCATTTGAAAGCCGTGACAAGCTGGCTGCATAGCTTCTCTCGATAATAAGCCAATTTTGCCTCCCTCTCGGAAGGCGCAAAAAACTCCCCCATTCTGGCTTTATATCGAGGGTCTAAAAGTGTGGCTATCCAGTACTCATCTCTTTGCTTCATGCTAACAATACTACAGTCAGCGCGCAAGTAACGAAGCATACAGCTCGCCATCCTGGCCAGCGTTTCAGAGGGCCCGGTTGGTTCCATCTCCGCCCCATACTGCCATGGTTGTCCATCATCAAGGTCGTCGTCAGACTCGTCATCACCACCATCACTGTCATGTTGTGCGGCTGCCTCGTCCCCTATCCCTTCCTGTGATTCCATCTCCAAATCCAGCTCCTCTTCAGGTCCTGTTTCCTCATCCTCATCCTCCTCCTCCTCCTCAACATCCATAGCCAGATGTGATCCTTCCTCCATCCTTTGCTGAATCATCGCTGTGAGCGTTTGCTCCATAATGAATATCAGTGGCATAACATCGTTCATTCCGCTAGCGTCACGGCTCACAAATCGTGTGGCCTCTTCAAAGGGCCTCAAAACGCGACATGCGTCTCTAACCAGCTGCCAGTGCCTGAGCTCGAAATTACACTGGCTCCAAACGCTGCCCGTCTGCTGCATCAGGAAATCATTCACGGCTTTCTGCTGTTCGTACAGACGGTCCAACATGTGTAGAGTGGAATTCCAGCGTGTTGGAACGTCGCAAATCAGGCTGTGTTCTGGGAGATTGTTTTGACGCTGCAAGTCCAGGAGGGCGTGCTTAAATGCATACGAACGTCTAAAGCGAATGCAAACCCTCCTGGACATAGCCAGCACACCCTTCAAACCAACATATGACTTCAAGAAGCGTGTTATGACCAAATTGATCACATGTGCCATGCAAGGAGCGTGTGTCAGGTGACCTAGACGCAATGCAGCCACAACGTTCTTCCCGTTATCAGAGACAACATTGCCCAGTGTGAGTTTCAGAGGAGACAGCCAGCGTGCGATTTCCTCCTTGATGCACAGCAGCAGCTCCTGCCCTGTGTGGCTTTTCTCGCCCAGGCTCAGCAGGTGTAAGACAGCGTTGTGGCGCTTCACCTCGCACCTATGAAAAGAGGAGGGAGGAGGAGTGGAAGATACGCTGTGTCCTGTCGGGGACGGGAAGACCTCCAAGGAGGAAGGCAAGGAGGAGGAGTAGGAGGATGGTAGGCGCCTGGTGTCGAGTTGAACCAGAAAGATACAAGCGTGGAGGTGGTAATGCCTGGCATTGCTGTGGTGGTGCATCGGACTGCAAAATATTGACCCATTGGGCCGTGAAAGACATGTACTGTCCCTGCCCATAGTTGCTGCTCCACGTGTCGACGGTGGCATGTACCCTGCTGCACACGGATAATTGCAAGGATTGGCAAACCTTTTCCTCCACATGCTTGTGCAAGGCAGGGACAGCTGTTTTGGAGAAGTAATGTCGGCTAGGTATTCGCCACCTAGGCTGAGCGCACGCCATCAATAGCTTGAAGCCGGCGGAGTCGACCAGGTGGTACGGCAGCGACTGCACCACCAACAACTTAGCCAGGTGTGAATTAAGCCGCACGACAAGTGGATGACTGGGTATATATTGTTGCTTATTGGACAACGATTCCGTAATGGATAACTGACGGGACGTAGGAGGAGCACTAGATGACAGTGATGATGATGGTGACAACGACATGGTGGATAAGGCCTGGCTACTACTTAGATGACAGGGACTCGGAGCAGCAGCAGCGGCAGAGGGGTCTTCATTAGATGTACATGATGATGGTGGGGCATGTCGATTGTCCCACATGGCCTTGTGATGCCGCTCCATGTGTTTTCGTAGAGCGGTAGTTCCTACATTGCTGCCCTGCCCACGCCTTACTTTCTGCTTGCAGATACGGTACTGTGCCATGTTTTCGTCTTCCGGGAAGGTACAGAAAAATTGCCACACGGCAGAGTACCGTAAAGAGGTAGTACCACGTCCACCACCAACACCACCACCACCCGAGCTTGCCCCTTGTCTGGCAGGCTTTTTTCGGGAGCCTACACCAGCATCAGTGTCGCCGTCACCGGCTCCTGAGCTGACCCTACCGCTGCAACGTTTTGCAGATTTACTTCTGCCCCTACCTCGGCTTGGCTGTTTATCACGGCCAGTGCCGCCACTACTACCCTCCTCCTCTGACGCCGTCATCCCCTCGTCATCTGGTTCCCACGTCCTGTCTAAAACAACATCATCATCATAGCCTTCCTCATCATCCTCGCCACTTCTGTCACTGTGTTGTGAATGTGATGTGACATCATGGCGGGCTCCATGCCCCCCCTCATTACTGCGTCTGCCACCACGGCTACCACCACCAACACCCCCACTACCACAGCTATGCGTCTGACACCGCTTCCACCTCCACCACCGCCGCAACACACTCCGTTGGCTGACTCGCGGAAAACAAATCATCATCATCACTATGTTGTTCAGTATCTTCCTTCGCACCCAAGGAGATGTGTCTTAGGACTCTAAGGAAAGATGGCTTCCCGCTAGGAAGGGGGAGCGAAGACATAGATGATGGAATGGAAACGCTAGAAATACCTATATTACTACTGTCACTGTGCCAAGGAACTGTAGAGGATCTGGAATCCAACGAAACCTGGCTTGAAGCCAGATCGTCAGAGTCTTCCTGCTGAGATGACCGCGAGCCAGCCAACCAGTCCACAATGGCCGTATTGTCTAAAGTAACCCGCCCACTGGAGGAGATGGACAAGTCTAGCTTGCTGATACTGCTACTACTACCAGCAGGCACATTGCTTCTGCTACTAGTGGAACTGGGCACATGTCTTGTGCCACAAATGCTGGTACTGGGTCTGGCACCAACAGATCCAACATTTGGACTGGAAGAAGAGACGGCATGGGTATTTTTTCCTCTACCCCGTCCTTTCACAACCTTTTTTTTACCAGACATTTCACTGCTGGTGTTATGGCAGGAAGGAGGTGAAGGGAACAAGTGAGCCCTAATCTACCCACCGCCCTGTCCCTGCCTACTTGCAGCGACCCGCCTTAGGCGACGGGGTACAACTTGGCGGCGGTCCCTACGCTGACTAAGTGCAAGGGGATACAAACAGGGAACAAGCAAGGGAAGGGGCAGTAGCCCACGGAACACCGTGAGGAAATGGAGTGGTGAACGAGCCAGTCAGGATCAGGATGTAGTGGAGTATACAAACGCAGAGCACGGAGCAGGAAGCAAGCCAGGGGCAGAGCGAAGCAGGATAAGCGGGAACTGAAGCAAGGCAGAAGCACGGCAGAAGCAGGCTGGAGCAAGGCAGCAGTGGGGCCAGGAATCCAAGAAGAACTTGCCAGTGGCAGACCGGCCAGCAAACGAGACCTGAAAGGGAAGCAAAATTTTATTGCGTTTCATATTAACGGGAAATACCTGTGCGCCCAAGTGACCACCCCGATGATCACTTAGGCGCGGAAGTTTTCCGGCTGCTTATTCTTGCGCCTGGGACAGGTGTTCAGTAGATGCTTGGCAGATCCTTTACAGTTGGAGTGCAGCAAGTTGAATCAAAACCCGGGGGATGAGCCCCTTCTAAAAGCGTATTCACACTGATACTGGCTTGGCAAATGGCAATGAATGAGAATTTCTATCAGCCATGCCGCTGTGCACTCAGGGAATGCTGGGCGTTGTAGTACTACGTCTACTACAAAGGCTGCCTGTATTGCAAGTTGGATTGTTATTTGTTTGTTATGTTAACGGCCGGGGATGAGCCCCTTCTAAAAGCGTATTCACACACTGACACTGGCTTGGCAAATGGCAATGAATGAGAATTTCTATCAGCCACACCTTTAATTTCGTTGGATCGCAAAAATGATGTGTTTTCAAATGTCGTGGTATCGGTTTTAGGGTTTCCACGGCTTCCTCATTGGCTGCTCGTCTAATGTCAGACATATGCTCCCTCACCCGCACCTTTAATTCCCTTGAAGTGAGACCAACGTATACTTTAGGGCATGGGCACGTTGCATAATACACCACTGCTTTCGTGGTGCATGATATTGAATGTGTTATGGTGTATATTTTCGTACCTGTCACATTGGGAAACGTTGTTGTTCTCTCAATGTTGGGACATGCCACACAACGCCCACACGGGGAACACTCCCATTTTGCGCCCTTTGTCCCAAAAGGATGTTTTCTTGTAATCGGATCGTAGTGACTCCTCACCAAATGATCTTTCAGATTTTTCGAGCGTCTTGCTGTGATACTAGGGAACCTAGACACATAATTGATAAGAATTGGGTCCATGAGTAAAATTGGCCAGTGCCTCATACAAATTTCCCTCATTTGTGGCCACCTCGAGTGATAGTTAGTTATAAACCTCACCTTTTGTCTGTATGTCTTTTTTCCTTTTTGTAAACAGGAGGTCATCTCTATTTGTATGCTTAGACCTGTAATACGATTTTTTAATGGACCGCACACTATAGCCTTGATCGATAAAGCAATTTTTTTAGATCCTTGGCGTGTTCCTCAAAAAGTGTGTCGGGGGAACATATCCTCAGAAATTGCCCGATAGGGATCGCCTGTAAGGTCTGTGGTGGATGGGAAGATGAAAAATGCAATAGAGAATTAACAGAGGTCTCCTTGCGATACACATTACTCTGCAAGAATCCATCAGCATCTTTAGTTAACTTAATGTCTAGAAAATCCATGCATTGATTGTTAGATTTGTACGTAAATTTGAGATTAAACTGGTTGTTATTCAGATCCGACATAAAATTATCTAACTCTAATGATGTACCCTTCCAGATGACCAGGATGTCATCAATGTACCGTACCCAAAACAGGATCCGGTCCATTGAATCATCCTGGCCATTTGTCAATAGGTCTCTCTCCCACAGTCCAAGGAACAAGTTGGCATATGAGGGTGCACAAGCAGCCCCCATCGCCGTTCTCTGGAGCTGTAGGTAGAAATTCCCATTCAAGGTAAAAAAATTGTACGGCAGAGTATATTCCAATAACTCAGCAAGAAAATCATGCATGGATTTTTACAGATGAGATGTGGAGAGAGAGAATTTGGTGGCCCCAATCCCATCAGCATGCCTGATACTGGTATAGAGGGACTCCACATCAATCGCAACTAATAGCATGTCATCATCAATGCTGATGCCGCTAACCTTCTGGAGAAGATCTGCGGAATCACGGATATATGAGGGTAGGTTTATGACCAAATCTTTTAGGTGGTAATCAATGTATTTGCAACACTTCTCTGTAATGCTGCCCCTACCTGAGATTATTGGTCTTCCTGGTGGTATTGTGTCATTCTTATGCACTTTTGGGAGTAAGTACAACGTGGGGATAATAGGTTCAACAGTTGTGAGTGCGGTTAGCAATTCCTTATCAATAACATCTTCCTGTAAGGCCTTTGATAATATCTGCTGCAGTATAGATCTAAAAGAGGATGAAGGATTAAATGTCAATTTTTTATAACACTGCTTATCACGTAATTGTCTGTAGGCTTCAGCCTCGTACATGTGGCAAGGCCATACAACCACATTACCGCCTTTATCGGCAGCCTTAAACACGACATCCTTCATTTTTTGTAATTTATTTAAGCTTTCCCGTTGTATTGTGGTTAAATTGTCATGTCTAATGCTACCGGGAATATTTTGGTATTCTCGTGTAACCGCCTTAACAAATGAATCTACAGCGGGGCACAGACTGAGTGGAGGGAATTTCTTTGATTTCGTGCGGATACATAATGGAATTTTACCTGATACATTGGTATCTTGTTCTTCCAACAAATCCTCAAGGACCCCTAAGGCTTGTTGTTCCTCTGTAGTAGGAAATATATCCGCATGGTTGGATTTATGGAACCATTTTTTATGTATGAGTGACCGACCAAACATATTAAGATCTTTTACTGCAGAGAAAATATCGAAACGATTACAGGGTGAGAAAGTGAGGCCTTTTTCAATGACCTCTATATCTATTTCTGAAAAAATATGTGTGGATAAATTAATCACCTTTAGGCGATGAGTAGGGTCTTGCGTGTCTGGTCTTCTCTTGTTTGCCATTTGTCTCTGCATAAGTTTTCTTTTAGGACGCAGACCAGATGATTGATTAAATCGTGAAAATGTATTTTCTGTTTCGCTCAGAGAGGAGATAGATGATACTGATGGTGTGCGACTCCGTCCACCCATTATTTTATTTCTCCTCCATCTGTATACCCGATTTTGCTGGAAATCTCCGACATCCCTAGTAAACTTTTTTGATTTTGTTGCTTGAATTTCCTTCTAACATTCGGAGAATTGAGCTTCAAGACTTTGTCTAAATTTGGACATACTGTCTATAGACATAAGTGCAATCAACTGGGATTGGATATCTTCAATTTCTGCATCCAACAAGGCAAGTGTATCTTGATTGAGCTCAACCAAAAGTTCCATGAACTTTTTGGAGCCACTGCTACAAACATCTTCCCACCTGGTGATGAAAGTTTCATCATTAATTGGGAATGAGGGAAAAATTTGGATCCTAAGACCTCTTGGAATGAGACATCTCTGAATGTAATTTTCCAAAAATACTTTATTCCACCAGACCTTCATACGTCGGTGGAGTAGATTTTTGTATCTATGCTGGAGTTCGCTCACACTCTCAGAACCACTAAAACCAGACACTGTTGACTCATCCTTAAAAACTTGATCCATCAAGGATCGCCAGGCGCCATCTCTGGCTTTGTAGTCCATGGGACCCACGGTACCTGATTCTGTGTAAAACACAGAAAACAATTAGTATAGATAACCAATTTGTACACATGCAGCAATAGTATGAACTCCAATTCAGTAAAGACAATATATATATCTCTTTTAAATGTAACAGTCTGACATATATGTAACCAAAACGATAAAGAAATGGAAGATTATACGCATAACCCAAATGTAACCTGGTACTCTGACCATACGTATACAGAACAACCTATAGAGGAAGAGGTCAAGTACAACTCACATAATAAGTAATAGAAAAAACTTCTTTATTGGTAAACAAAGACACAAACAATTAAAAATGAGTCATACAATGTATAAAAGGCGTCAGCCCATACAGGATACATGAAATGGTATTGGGACATAAACATATATAAAAAGGGACCCAAGATTGGATGCTGATATTAGTAGTAGGCTGGATACATATAACATGTAGAGAACAATATATTTATAAAGTGCTGGTGTGCAAGAGTAGTATGCTTCCTGTGTGGAAGACACCATGTACTAGTGTCAATATATGTCAAGTAAAGCTAAGTTGTATAGCAAGAAAATATAAAGGGCTCATATGTACAGAGTGCAGCCTAAATATAGTAAACAAGCAGCCACAAGAGTCAGATAACAAGGATGATAGTACGTACCCGGATTCATGTCACCACATGGGGGAGACGCCAGACCCGACGCGCGTTTCGGCGAATGCCTTCGTCCGGGGGTGGCGTCTTCCCAGCGGGACCCTCCCTTATATATTGCCGTGATCAGGTATAATTCACATCAGTGGAGTCAGTGAGAGAGGTCTGCTGGCGACAAGCCGGGGGTAGCAAGATGGCTGCTGCCCCACTTCCGGAACCGAGTCATCGAAGCGGACGTGAGCCAGCGGTGTCTGACAGCGCCGCCCACGTCCAGCTACGATTGGAGACTCGGCCGAGAGTGCGCAAGCCACTCCTCCACCCCTAGCCAGCGCACACCCCTCTCCCCCTGTGCCACCGAAAGAAAACACAGATCGGAAACAAATGCTAGTATTAAAGATAAATGTGTATATATACATATGAGATGACTGGGGGCAATTTGAGGAAGTATATACTTATTTGGAAAGGTGCAGTATATATAGATGCACATTGTCAGCGAAGAGAAAAGAAAAAAGAAGAAAAAGGGGGAAAAAGAAAAATACGTAATCGCATGTGATAATAAGGTAAGTGAATGAATGAAGACGGTCCATAAACAAAGAATAATAAAGAAGATACACAGTGTGTGCAATAAGGGACCGATAAAAAAGAAAAAAAGGGAAGACAAATAATTAAATAAGTGAAGAAAAAGTGAAAGAAGAGAAAATAAGAGAACAATACTAGTAAATGGTAATAATTAACGGAAAAATACAAAAATATATATATATATATGTCTACAGTGTAATTGATATACAATATAAAATTACAAATATATACAAAATTTATTAAGTGCATAATCGATAATAAATACATTAACCCCTTAAGGACACAGCCTGTATTGGCCTTGTGGCACAGCCGATTTTTGCAAATCTGACATGTGTCACTTTATGTGGTAATAACTCTGCAATGATTTTGCCTATCCCAGCGATTCTGAGATTGTTTTCTCGTGACATGTTGTACTTTATGATACTGAAAAAATTTCGTCGTTAAATTCAATATTTATTTGTAAAAAACACCAAAATTTAGAGAAAATTTGCAAAAATCTGCATTTTTCTAAATTGTAATGTATCTGCTTGTAAAACAGATCGTAATACCACACAAAATATTTACTAGTTAACATTTCCCATATGTCTACTTTATGTTTGCATCATTTTTTGAACGTGCTTTTAGTTTTCTAGGACGTTACAAGGCTTATAAATTTAGCAGCAATTTCTCACATTTTCAAGAAAATTTCAAAAGGCGATTTTTTCAGGGACCAGTTCAGTTCTGAAGTGTCTTTGAGGGCCTTATATATTAGAAACCCCCTATAAAACACCCCATTTTAAAAACTGCACCCCTCAAAGTATTCAAAACCACATTCAGAATTTTTTTTAACCCTTTAGGTATTTCACAGGAAATAAAGCAAAGTAGAGGTGAAATTTACAAATTTCAATATTTTTTTTTACTAAATTCATTTGTAATACAGTTTTTTCTGTAACACAGAAGGTTTTACCCAAGAAATGCAACTCAATATTTATTGCCCAGATTCTGCAATTTTTAGAAATATCCCACATGTGGCCCTAGTGTGGTAATGGACTGAAATACCGGCCTCAGAATCAAAGGAGCACCTGGTGGATTTTGGGGCCTCTATTTTATTAGAATATATTTTAGGCACCATGTCAGGTTTGAAGAGGTCTTGTGGTGCCAAAACAGTGGAAACCCCCCAAAAGTGACCCTATTTTGGAAACTACACCCCTCAAGGAATTTTTCAAGAGGTATAGTTAGCATTTTTAGCCCACAGGTTTTTTGCTAAATTTATTGGAACTGGTCTGTGAAAATAAAAATCTACTTTTTTTCTGAAAAAACATACGATGTTTTAGTTTTTACAAGGAATAAAGGAGAAAAAACACCCCAATATTTGTAAAGCAATGTCTCCCGATTACGGCAATACCCCATATGTGGTAATAAACTGCTGTTTGGACCCACGGCAGGGCTCAGAAGGGAACGAGGGCTATTTGGATTTTGGAGCGCAGATTTTGCTGGAAAGGTTTTCGGTGCCATGTCGTGTTTGCAAAGCCCTGGAGGGACCATAACAGTGGAAACTCCCCAATAGTGACTCCATTTTGGAAACTACACCCCTCAAGGAATTTTTCAAGAGGTATAGTTAGCATTTTTAGCCCACAGGTTTTTTGCTAAATTTATTGGAACTGGTCTGTGAAAATGAAAATCTACTTTTTTTCTGAAAAAACATACGATGTTTTAGATTTTACAAGGTATTAAGGAGAAAAAGCACCCAAACATTTGTAAAGCAATGTCTCCCGATTACGGCAATACCCCATATGTGGTAATAAACTGCTGTTTGAACCCACGGCAGGGCTCAGAAGGGAACGAGGGCCATTTGGATTTTGGAGCGCAAATTTTGCTGCATTGGTTTTTGGTGCCATGTCGTGTTTGCAAAGCCCTGGAGGGACCATAACAGTGGAAACTCCCCAAAAGTGACCCCATTTTGGAAACGACACCCCTCAAGGAATTTTTCTAGGGGTATAGTTAGCATTTTGAACCTACACGGTTTTTGTTGAACTTATGGGAATTGAAAATCTAAATTTTTTTCTAATAAAATGTCGTTTTAGCTCAGATTTTTTCATTTTTACAATAGATAAAGGAAAAAAAACACCCCAATATTTGTAAAGCAAACTCTTCTGAGCACAGCAATACCCCATATGTGGTAATAAACTGCTGTTTGGACACTGGGCAAGGCTTAGAAAGGACGGAACGCCATTTGACTTTTGGAGCTCAAGTTTTGCTGGAATGGTTTGCGGCCCCATGTCACATTTGCAAAGCCACTGAGGGGCCAAAATAGTGCAAACTCGGCAAAAGTGACCCCATTTGGGAAACTATACCCCTCGTGGAATTTATCTAGCGGTACAGTGAGCATTTTGACCCCACAGTTTTTTTGCTGAATTATTGGAATTATGCAGTGAAAATGAAAATCTACATTCTTTCCACTAAAATGTTGAATTTTTTTCATTTTCACAAGGAATAAAGGAGAAAAAGCGCCCCAACAATTGTAAAGCAATTTCTCCCGAGTACGGTAATACCCCACATGTGGTCATAAACTGCTGCTTGGATACACCACAGGGCTCAGAATGGCAGGAGTGCTACTTGGCATGTAGATTTTGGTTGATTGTTTTTTGGGCGCCATGTCGCATTTGCAGAGCCCCTGAGGTACCCGTACAGTAGAAACCCCTGAGATGTGACTCCATTTTGGAAACTATACCCCTCAGGGTAATCATCTAGGGGTGTACTGAGCATTTTGATCCCACAGGTGTTTCATAGATTGTATTAGAATGAGGCAGTATGAAAATGAAAAATATTTTTTTTTCCCCAAAAATATGTAGTTTTGCACCCAATTTTTTTTCCACAAGGGGTAATATTAGAAAAAACCACACAATTTGTTACCCAATTTCTCCCGAGTACGGCAATACCCCATGTGTGGCCCTAAACTGCTGTTTGGGCACATGGCAGAGCTCAAAATGGAAGGAGTGCCATGTGGCTTTTAGAGCACAGATTTTGCTGGACTGGTGTATGGGCGCCATGTCGCATTTGCAGAGCATTCTTAGGTACCAGAGTAGAGTGTAAAACCCTGAGAAGTGACCCCATTTTGTAAACTACACCCCTCAAGGCATTTATCATTTGCCTGGATATATGACAGGGCTTAGGCGTGAAAGGCGCATGTTAGGCCTATTTTGGTGATTTTCGCAGAATTAGCCCACAATGGCAGGGCTCTGGGGTCAAATAGTAAAACAAACCCCCAAGTAGTGACCCCCATTTTGGAAACGGCACCCCTGAAGGGATTTTATTAACGGGTGTAGTGAGCATTTTGACCACACAGGATTTTTTTTTTCTATAATAAATGAATGCTCAGTGGATGGTGCAAAGTGAAAATTGCAAATTTCCACAGGTATATGCCATTTTAGTGCACAATATTTTGTGCCCAGTTCATGCCACTGAAGACAAATACCTCAAACTGTTAAGCGGGTATGGCGATGCCATATATGTGGACGTAAACTGCCCGTTGGGCAAGCTGTGGGGCTCAGTAGGGAGAGGCGCCATTTGGCTTTTGGAGCGCAGATTTTGCTTAGTGGCAGTTTTGTTTGGGGTTTTGCTGGTATTTCAGTTTATGATGTGGGGGCACATGTAATCTGTGTGGAGTACATCAGGGGCATAATAAGAGGGTGTAATAATGGGGTAAATAAATAATAATCCGCAGATATGTGGCCTGTGTCGCACTGATAAATGGTGCCAGATCTTATCCGCTTTTGGACACTGCACATTTTACATTGCCATATTCTGAGAGCCCGAACTTTTTTTTTTTTCTCCACCGGAGCCGTGTGAGGGCTTATTTGTTGCGGGACAATCTGTAGTTTTCATTGGTACCATTTTGGGGTACATGCGATTTTTTTTGATCACTTTGTACTTAATTTTTTTGGCAAGCAAGGTGACACAAAAACCTGCAATTCTGATGTTTTTTATAATTTATTTTTTACGGCGTTCGCCATGCGCTATTAATGACAATTTTACTTTATTCTGCGGGTCGGCACGATTACGGCGATACCAGATGTATATAGTTTCTCTTATGCTTTGCAGCGTCTGCACGATAAAGTCACTTGTTTCAAATTTATTTTTTGTGTCACCAGATTCTGAGAGCCATAACTTTTTTTTATTTTTCCGTCAAAAAAGCTGCGGGAGGGCTTGTTTTTTGCGGGACGGGCTTCAGTTTTTAATGGTATCATTTTGGGGTACATGCAACTTTTAGATCCCTTTTTTTATTCTGTTTTGCGAGGGGTAGTGACGAACAAACAGCGATTCTGGAATCGTTTTTTATTTTAAAAAATTACGGTGTTCACCGTACGGGTAAAATAGCATGATATTTTTATCGTTTGGGTCGTTACGGACGCGGTGATACCACATATGTGTACTTTTTTTATGTTTTTATGTTTTTCCTATAATAAAAGACTTATTATAGGAAAAAAGGCTGTTAATGTTTTTTGCAACTTATTTTTTTCATGAAACTTATTTTTTTTTACTTTTTTACAACATTTTTATTAACTTGTTTTACCTTTTTTTTGTGTCCCACTAGGGAACTTGACGGCATGAAGCCCTGATCGCTATTCTAATACACTGCACTACCTACATAGTGCAGTGTATTAGAGCTGTCAGCTATTCACTGACAGCAAGCCTATTAGGCTTTGCCTCCCGGCGGGGCCTAATAGGCTTCCGTACTAGGAAGCGATTGTTAGGCTATGGTTTCCATAGCAACCATCGGAACACCCGCGTGTGCCGATGGTTGTCATTAGCAACCATAGCGTGCGGTCTAATCACTTAGATGCAGCGATAGCTGCATCTAAGGGGTTAATCGGCCGGATCGGAGCCTAGCTCCGGTCCTGGCCGTTGCAGAGGGGTGCCGGACATCTGATTACCGGCGGTGATAGCGCTGGCTCAAGCTGAGCCAGCGCCATCACATACCCTACGTCATGGAGCTGTGATTGGTCAGTCTGCTTTGACTGACCAATCACAGCGATCGCCGGCAGGAGACCGCTGTGAATGGTCCCCTGCCGTCTTACTGTGCCGGTCAACTGTCATAAACAGTTGACGGCACAGTTCTGTCACCTTGTCATTTGACAGGGTGACAGTTTTTAGCCAGGACGCACCGGTACGTCCCTGTGGCTTAAAGCACTTCAATCCAGGACGTACCGGTGCGTCCTGGTGCACTAAGGGGTTAATAAAAAGTATGCAATAGTAAATAACAAATATATGGATATTCACATAAATATAAATTGATATACAATAAAATTAATAATGATATATGCCAGATTATTGAGTGGATAATAGTTGCAAATACATTAGTGATAAAGGAGATCGTTGGCACCCAATAAGACTGGGATGGAAAACTCCTTTCCTTTTTAGGGGAGACCCCGGATTCTTCCATACCGGCAGGAAGCGTACCAGGAGAGGGGGCAGAAGGCACGGTTTGCGGTCTAAACCAGAGAGTGAACAGGCCCAGACAACAGATGAGGAGAGGTCCAATGGAGTTGAGGAAACGATAATTGTCAATATCTCCTCCAAGGTATTGACTGATGCTCAATCTTCACTTTTAAATAAGGGTTTGTCATTTTGTCCTGCTGCATTCACTGATTGGTTTCTGATTGAAAAAGATTTGTTTCGCTTTTTTAGGTCCATTAAATTAAAATGGTGGTTCTCTGAGAAGCTTTTGGATAGGCCTATTAGGAGCTCTGAATTGAATCTTAAACGTGTGGGTCTTTTTAAAGGGAGTAATTTTACACCCTCATCTAGTATGCCGGCTATTGAGGCATTTATCACTGCTGTCAGGAATGACATCGAGGCTATTAAAATAGGTCCCAGCTCCGACAATAGACATGCACACCCTAACTTGACCACAGCAGAATTTCAGGCACTTAATGAGCTGACTAAAGACATGAGTATTACAATCAAACCAGCTGATAAGGGTGGTGCGGTTGTGATTATGGATACTACCCTATATCTGAGAGAGATACGGAGACAATTAAGTGACTCCACTGTATACAAACGGATCTCACAAGATCCTAAATTTGAGATCAGTAAGGAAATTAAGATGTTTCTGGACAAGGCTAGAATGGGAGGGATCATTGATGAGAGTTTGAGTGATTATCTGACCATTGAACATCCTAGAACTCCGGTTCTATACACGCTCCCCAAAATTCACAAAACACTAGATAATCCCCCGGGTCGGCCTATTGTGTCCGTTACAGACTCCATCTTTTGCCATGTTGCTATATTTCTTGATAAAATTCTCAGACCCTATGCTGTAGGGGCCAATTCATACATTAGGGACACTTCTGACTTTTTAAAGAAACTGCAGGAAGTCTCTATACCGAGTGATGGAAATATCATACTTGCTTCATTTGATGTTACGAGTCTATATACCGTTATTGATCATGTTAGAGGTCTGCAGGCTGTGGAAGATTTTTTGCTATTATCTGATTTCTCTCCCGACTGCCGTGTGTTCCTTTTACAACTGCTAAATATTATTCTGAGATGTAACTATTTCTTATTTGGGGACGACTTCTTCCTACAACTGCGGGGTACTGCAATGGGGTCGAATATCGCCCCCACTTATGCTAATATCTATATGCGTACTCTGGAGGAAGCTTTCATCTATGCATCCCATCACTTTAAACACGTTGTTAGGTGGTGGCGTTACATCAATGACATTTTTTTAATTTGGACCGGAGACCTTACAATGCTGACTGATTTTCATACCTTTCTAAACTCAATTGATGAGGGAGTTAAGTTTACGCTGGTACACTCTGAGTCGGAAATTCAATTTCTGGATGTACTGGTTAGGATTACAGGTGATCACTTTAGTACTGAACTCTTTGTCAAACCCACGGATTGTAATAATCTACTCCTTTTTTCTAGTAGTCACCCACGCAAGATGGTGGAGAGCTTACCTACTAGTCAACTCATGCGCATTAAGAGAGTTGTTAGTGATACGGATAGTTCTGATAAAACATTGGATTTGATGATGGATCGTTTCAAGAGACGTGGGTATCCGACGAGACTCCTTGACAACCATAGAGCTAGAGTAGACAAATTGGATAGGAGGACACTTTTAGAATCTACTGATTCATCAACAGACTTAGGACGTATTCCTTTTGTCTCGACCTACACGGAAAGGAGTAAAGATATTGCTAGTGTGATCAGGCGACACTGGCCCATGTTGGGTAATTGTCTTCCCCGGGTTAATGAATTCACCAAACCACCACTCTTCTCGTATCGCAGACCACCGTGTCTAAAGAATAGACTAGTCAAAGCTGATATTGGCCCCATCAGAACTAAGAAACAGATGTTTCTGTCCAAACCCAGGTTGGGTTGTTATCCGTGCTTGTGCTGTGTTAATTGTAACCTTATATGTAAGGGACAAACCTTTGAACACCCTGGTACAGGCAAACAATTCCAGATTAGGCACTATTTGACATGTAATAGTGATTTTGTTATCTATGTACTTCAGTGTCCGTGTAAACTTCTATATGTAGGTGAGACCACCTTGGACTTGAAGACTAGACTCAACCAGCACAGGTATACCATTCGGAAGAAGAGGTTGGATCTTCCTGTATCCAAACACTTCTCCGATTTTGGACATACCGAACAGCAGCTAAGATTTTCAATCATAGACCGTATCCCATTACCCAGAAGGGGCGGTGACAGGACGTAGCTCCTGAAACTTAGAGAGCTTCAATGGATAGGGAGACTTGATACTCTAAAACCAAGGGGTTTAAATGTCGATTTCACTTTAGGTGGGTTGATGTAGACCCCTTACATTGAGTCTCAGTAGTGGTATGTTCAGACCTCCTGTTCCGTATATTTGACAAGAAAATTGACTTTCTATTTGAATTTGTACTAATTTTATTTTTCTATTCTAGATGAAGATACATCATTTGGGATATCACTCGTGCGGATCGATTGGATCATTGTTTTTCATTTTATGTATGGCGGGTTACCCTGTTATCATGTCTTTTGATACTGTTTCCCTATTAGACTTTTGCAGTTTAGGTCCGAAGATGACTGGAAGTGGCTATAGGCTTGTATGGTTCAATGTGACTATGACCCGTCTTTGACACAAGTGCTCTCCAGTTCTGCTCTCTGCACACGCCTTACGATGCAAGTGGGGAGGTTTGTCACATGTGTGTGTTATTTACGCATACATGTGACGGTACTTTCCCTATATGTGAGTGACATGGATCGGCTGGTTGCAGATCTATGACCTCCTGCCCTCCCTTTAGCATGGTGTAGTCGTTGTCTCCCCCTCACTGGATAAGAGCTATTTAATGTCGGGGTCTGTGATACTCTTGGACTTTTATGCCTGCCACCCTGGTCTATTCTCGGTCAACCTATGTCTGTTTTATTCATAGGCAGAATGCCTGCAAGATTTTACTTACCTCTTTGAAGCCAGTATCCAAGATGGCTTCCATGTACTCAGATGCGCAGTGCGCATGCGCCTATTTCGTCACACTTCTGGGTGACCTTTGCTCCTAGCCATACGTCCGCGCATGCGCAGTTGCGCCTCGTGGACGCCGCCATTGCGGCTGCATGATCTGACATCCCCAGGTGATATCCGTTTTAAAATACTGTTTTGATTTCACGATTGTATACACATGTGCATGTATTACCATAATTTACACTGACTGGATGAATTAACCTGTATGTGTATTCCTTAGCACTTTTTGTACTATTGTACTCTGTTTACATTTGCATTGCTGCATCACCTTTGAAGATATGTTTCACTTTGTACTTACACTTCTGTACAGTATACCTTGATTTATACCTGATTGCTGTTATTGATTTTTTAATTGGTATCCTGTTTTATACCACTGTTGTTTCACTTGTCATTTGCTTGAGAAAGGCTCTAGTGGATAGAGCTGAAACATCGCACTTGGGGTTAATAAAGTACCCTCATTTTCACTAAATTCTACGGTGTGCTGCCTATTTTTTGGATCTCTGTTGATATTGAGAGCTTGGTCTGCTCCCTGGGGCCTGCACCCACATCCTTCAACCGGTGCTGCTGGATCTTTTTTGTTTTTATATATATATATATATATATATATATATATACACATACACAATGGCACATGTAGGGACACATGTATATTGTGACAAAAATGAGTCCGAAAACCCACACATAAAAAGAGAGAGAATAATATTAATAATAAATTATGAATAAAAAAAAAAAAGAAATAACAAGTGGTCATTAAACAATGGGCATATATATTATTTAAATCCTCTCCAATATCCATGGCTTTCAGTATCTTCCATATGTGTTTCCAAACATGACTGCGTATCTGTGTACCTTAGAAATTGAAAAATTCACAAAAGAGGGTAGTTAACAAGGTAATGACTATATACATAAAATGACAATTAATTAAAATGTATTAAAATATATTAAAAAACTTAGACCCGCATTGAGTCAGTGGTTCAAAGAAATGGAGCGAAGTTCAGAGATTCATTTAGGCCCAGTAGATACATTGACCCAAGGGTCCAAATCCAGCGTTCTTCACATTGTGCTAGTTTCTGTTTGATATTACCCCCTCTCATATTTGTAACAATGTGACAATGTAACAATGTGATCATTGACTTCCTCATTGGCTGCTCGTCTAATGTCAGAGATATGCTCCCTCACCCGCACCTTTAATTCCCTTGAAGTGAGACCAACGTATACTTTAGGGCATGGGCACGTTGCATAATACACCACTGCTTTCGTGGTGCATGATATTGAATGTGTTATGGTGTATATTTTCGTACCTGTCACATTGGGAAACGTTGTTGTTCTCTCAATGTTGGGACATGCCACACAACGCCCACACGGGGAACACCCCCATTTTGCGCCCTTTGTCCCAAAAGGATGTTTTCTTGTAATCGGATCGTAGTGACTCCTCACCAAATGATCTTTCAGATTTTTCGAGCGTCTTGCTGTGATACTAGGGAACCTAGTCACATAATTTCTAAGAATTGGGTCCGTGAGTAAAATTGGCCAGTACCTCTTACAAATTTCCCTCATTTGTGGCCACCTCGAGTGATAGTTATAAATAGAGATGAGCGAACTTTTCAAAAGTTCGGTTCGGCTAGTTCGCCGAATTTCACAAAAAAGTTCGATTCGGACCGAACTAGTTCGGACCGAACCTGTCACTTCCGTGCGCCGAGCATGCTACTGTCCGGGGTGCTGATAGAGTTAATGGGCTGCACTAACTCTTTCAGCAACCTTGACAGTACATGCTCGGCGCGCGGAAAATACAATTTAAATGTAATAAAAAAATAAAAATTATACGTTCGTACTTACTTTCCTCCTGTCCGGCCTCCAGCGATGACGTTTCAGCCCTTTCGCCGCTGCAGCCAATCACAGGCTGTAGTGGCGGTCACGCACGTCAGGATGACGCTTCATCCCACGTGACCGCCTCTGCAGCCAATCACAGGCTGCAGCGGCGACATGGATGAAACGTCATCGCTGGAGCCCGGACAGGAGGAAAGTAAGTATGAACGTATTATTATTTTTTTTGGCATGTATGTATGTTGGCATGTATGTATGTATGTATGTATGTATGTTGTCATGTATGTATGTATATATGTGCATGTATGTTTGCATGTATGTTGGCATGTATGTATATATGTGCATGTGTGTATGTATATTTGCATGTATATATTTGCATGTATGTTTGCATGTATGTATGTTTGCATGAATGTATGTTTGCATGTATGTATGTATGTTTGCATGAATGTATGTTTGCATGAATGTATGTTTGCATGTATGTATGTTGTCATGTATGTATGTATGCATGTATGTTGTCATGTATGTATGTATATATGTGCATGTATGTTTGTATGTATATTTGCATGTATGTATGTTTGCATGTGTGTATGTTTGCATGTATGTATGTATGTTGGCATGTATGTGTATATTTGCATGTGTATATTTGCATGTGTATATTTGCATGTATATATTTGCATGTATGTTTGCATGAATGTATGTATGTATGTTTGCATTTTATGTATGTATGTATGTATGTATGTATGTATGTCGTCATGTATGTATGTTGTCATGTATGTATATATGTGCATGTTTGTATGTATATTTGCATGTATATATTTGCATGTATGTATGTTTGCATTTATGTATGTTTGCATGAATGTATATTTGCATGTATGTATGTATGTTGTCATGTATGTATGTTGTCATGTATGTATACATGTTTGTATGTATGTATGTATGTTTGCATGTATGTATGTTGTCATGTATGTTTGCATGTTTTTATTTTTGCATGTATGTTAATATATATGTGCATGTATGTAATTATGTTTGCATGTATTTATGTTTGCATGTATATTTGTGCATGCTTGTATATATGTATGTATCTTTGCATGTTTGTATGTATGGTTTCATCTGTGTGTATGCATGTATGTATGATAGTTTGCATGTATGTATGTATGTATGTTTGTTTGTATACATGTCTGTATGGCCATGTATGATACTGTCTGCTGGCGCCCTGTATCAACTTCGTGGCAGGCTTCTATACATGGTATAACAGTCAGTATCACACATTAAACTGAATCTAAGCCTACGACATGTTTTATTTCATTTTTTTTTTTTTTTACAGGTTTGGTGTTTGGACTACGTCGGTTTCGAGGACTACTTCGATGACGTTTTTTTTTTCTACAATAAAATGGTTAATGAGGGTTGTGTTGGGGGTGCTTTATTTCAATAAAATATTTTATCTATATCTTTGTCTTTTTCTTTTCAAATTTTATTATTACCACTTTAGTAATGGCCGCTGTCTGAGTGACAACATCCATTACTAAGGCGAGGCTTAGTGTTAGCCGGTGCAGAGGCTAACACTAACCACCATTATTACCCCGGTACCCACCACCACCAGGGGTGCCGGGAAGAGCCAGGTACGATCCAGTACCCGACCACCTGTTGTGATGGTCGGGCTCTGGGGCGGCCGCAGGCTGGTATTATGAGGCTGGGAAGGGCCAAAAACAGTGGACCTTCCCACCCTTGTAATGCTAGGCTGCTGCTGCTGTGTTGTATCTGGCTGGTTATAAAAGTGGGGGGGACCCCACGTCATTTTTTTTTTATTATTTATTTTTATTTTTATTTTTTTTTAAAAGACATGGGGTTCCACCCAATTTATCATAACCAGCCACATACAACACAGTGTTATTAGCCTGGGAATGGACAAAACCAGTGGCCCTTCCCACCCGTCTAATGCCAGACTGCTGCGGCCTTGTATATGGCTGGTTATTAAAAATGTGGGGGACCCAACGTCTATTGTTAAATTTGTTAAATTCCCAAAAAAAACCGACGTGGGTTCCCCCCATTTTTATAACCAGCCCGATACAACACAGCAGCAGCAGCCTAGCATTACAAGGGTGGGAAGGTCCACTGTTTTTGGCCCTTCACAGCCTCATAATACCAGCCTACGGCCGCCCCAGTACCCGACCATCACAACAGATGGTCGGGTACTGGATCGTACCAAGCTCTTCCCGGCACCCCTGGTTGTGGTGGGTACCGGGGTAATAATGGGTGGTTAGTGCTAGCCTCTGCACCGGCTAACACTAAGTACCGCCTTAATAATGGACGCTGTCAATCAGCCAACTGCCATTATCTAGGCACTAATAAAGTTTAAAAAAAAACACAAAGACAATTCTTTTTTATTGAAATAAGAAATCCCCAACAAAACCCTCGTTAACCATTTTATTAAATTTTAAAAAAACGTAGATCTACGCAGTAGTCCAACGAATCGAAGATGTAGTCCAATCGGTACATCAAAATCTGCAACAACATAAAAAAACAGTTATCAATGTGAACAATAACAATACTTCTACTCACCTACACACATATATACACGCACGCACACACAAACAACCATACACAAACACACACATACACAAACACACACATATACACACACCCATATACACAAACACACACATATATGAACACACACACACAAACATCTACACACAAACATATATACAAATACACCCATATATATACACAAACACACCCATATATACACAAACACACACATAAACACACCCATATACACACATATACACAAACACACACATATACAAAAACACACACACACAAACATCTACACACAAACATATACACATACACCCATATATATACACAAACACATATACACAAACACACCCATATATACACAAACACACAAACACACATATAAAAACAAAAACAGACAAAGACACATACCCAAACACACACACTGTTTCTTTTAAATGCTGCTTGGGAACCCGCTCGATCCACTATATAAGGCTGCGCTATAGTGCAGCATTTAAAAGAAACAGGATCCTGACCTGTCCATAGAGTTTAAGGCAGCACAGAGTATTTCAGGAGATGAGCTTGCAGATTCAGTGCTGCTGTGAACTCTGCTCTTACCATTACGTAGCTCTCAGTCTGTTACCTCTCCTCCACTCCTGTCCTCAAGAACACCGTAATTAGTGCGTGTGAACACAGGGTATGTTCACACTCACTAATTACGGACGTAATTCGCGTGTTTTTGCCCCGAATTACGTCCAAAAATAGCGCCTCGATAGCGCGGACAAACATCTGCCCATTGAAAGCAATGGGCAGACGTTTGTCTGTTCACACGAGGCGTAATTTATGCGCCGCTGTCAAATGACGGCACGTAAATAGACGCCCGCGTGAAAGAAGTGACCTGTCACTTCTTTGGCCGTAATTGGAGCCGTTATTCATTGACTCCAATGAATAGCAGCGCCAATTACGTCCGTAATGGACGCGGCGTTCAAGCGCCTGCATATGCCATAACGGCTGAAATTACGGGGATGTTTTCAGGCGGAAACATCCCCGTAATTTCAGCCGTAACGGACGCTGTCGTGTGAACATACCCTTATAATGACAGCACGGCTCGTAAAAGCGGCCGGCCGTGCTCGTAATTACGAGTCGTAATTACGAGCACGACCCGTAAAATAAAAAAATAGAACATGTTCTATCTTTTTAACGGCACGGGCACCTTCCCGTGAGAAAACGGGAAGGTACCCGTGGCTAACAGAAGTCTATGGGCCCGCTATTTCGGGTCGTAATTACGACCCTTAATAACGGGTGTTTTTACGGTCGTGTGCATGAGGCCCCGTAATGACGGGTGGCTACATGTGTGCACCCGTCATTACGGCAGCGTTGCTAGGCGACGTCAGTAAATAGTCACTCTTCAGGGTGCTGAAAGAGTTAACTGATCGGCAGTAACTGTTTCAGCACCCTGGACAGTGACTACCGATCACAATATAGAGTACCTGTAAAAAAAAAAAAGACGTTCACACTTACCGGGAACTCCCTGCTTCCTCCAGTCCGGTCTCCTGGCCGTTGCCTTGGTGACGCGTCCCTCGCGACATCCGGCCCGACATTCCTTGATGACGATGCAGCCCATGTGAGCGCTGCAGCCAATCACGGGCTGCAGAGGCCTCTGCAGCCAATCACGGGCTGCAGAGACCTCTGCAGCCAATCACGGGCTGCAGATACCTCTGCAGCCAATCACGGGCTGCAGAGGCCTCTGCAGCCAATCACAGGCTGCCGTGTCAGAAAAGAAGGTCGGACTGGAGGAAGAAGAGAGACTCGTCCGCAAGACAACGACCAGGTACCAGTGATTGATAGAGACAAGTGGCTGCCGATTTGTATAATATTTTTGACCGGGTTCGGTCAAAACGGGTTCGGCCGAACCCGGTGAAGTTCGGATTCGCTGTGAACCGAACTTTTCCGGAAGTTCGGACCGAAACCGGGTTCGGTTGTCCCGGTTCGCTCATCTCTAGTTATAAACCTCAGCTTTGTCTTTTTTCCTTTTTGTAAACAGGAGGTCATCTCTATTTGTTTGCTTAGCCCTGTAATACGCTTTTTTAATGGACCGCATACTATAGCCTCGATCGATAAAGCGATTTTTTAGATCCTTGGCTTGTTCCTCAAAAAGTGTGTCTTTCGCGAGATTACGATGTAACCTGTCATTTAAAATGAGATTACGCTTGCCTTGCTGTAAATCTCACACAAACGCTACAGAAGTGTCAGGATTCTGAATAGACATCACGTACTGGCTGGAGGTAATGTATATTCACTGTCCGGACACTTGAGTAACGTTAGTGTGTGTGTGTGTGTGTGTGTATGCAGGGCCGGCCTTAGGGTAGATGGCGCCCCGTGCGAAATTATCTTTCGGCGCCCCACGCCATTATAAAAAATGCCCCATAAAAAAAAGCATAATTCCTCCCCACAGTATAATGCCCTATATAGTGCCCCCACACAGTGTAATGACCCTTTAGTGCCCCACACAGTGTAATGCCCCTTTAGTGCCCCACACACAGTATAATAATAATATTTAATAATGTAATATATTATAACGCCTTCAAGGACACAGTATTTTGTCCTCTAATTGTGCCCACACAGTGTTATGCCCCCTAAGTGCCACACACATTATATTGCCCCCTGTAGTGCCCCTACACAGTATGATGTCCTCCACAGAGTATAATGCCCCCACAGCCCCCCTAGTAGAAAGTGCCCCCTGTAGATTGTGCCGTACAGCCTCCCTGTAGACAGTGCCATAATCCCCCACCTCCTCCTTGTAGACAGTGCCATACAGCCCCCATCTGCCCCTTGTGTCATAAATCCCCCATCTGCCCCTTGTAGTGCCATACAGCCCCCCATCTGCCCCTTGTAGTGTCATACAGCCCCACCTCCCTCTTGTACACAGTGCCCCCCACAGTCCCCTTGTAGACAGTGTCATACAGCACCCACCTCCCCATTGTAGAAAGTGACATACAGCCCCGACCTCCCCGTTATAGACAGTGCCATACTGCCCCCCACCTCCACCTGACAGGATCCTTGCGTAGGCCGGCTTGATCCAGAGATGTCATCACGCCGACTGCGCAGGGATCCTGTCCCAGCGCCTCATAGGCTGCAGGCGCCTCTGTAGCCTGCTACAGAGTTTCCCAACCTTTTCGGACTTGAGCCACCCCTGGAAAAAAAAAATTCCTCCGGGCCCCCCTACCAAAAATTGTTTAGAGAAAGACAGAAAATAGCTAAAAATAAGCACTACATTCTTAGGGTATGTACACACAGCGTTTTTTGTAAGGCAGAAAAAAATTTGCTTTTGAATTGACAGCGTTATTTGATGGGCTTTTTTTAGCGTTTTTTTTTAAGCCGTTGAAGCCAATGTAAAAGACGCAGCAAAAAAAGCTCCAAACGAGCGCCACAGCTATTTTCTTCCTACTATTAATTTCAATTGGAGGTCAGAGGTGGAAACCACCTGTGGGGGACTCACAGTAAAATGACCATCAGCCCCTCCACTCACAGTAAGGCTGGGTTCACACACACTATTTACGGACGTAATTCGGGCGTTTTAGCCTCGAATTACGTCCGAAAATGCGGCTCAAAAGCGTCGGCAAACATCTGCCCATTCATTTGAATGGGTCTTACGATATTCTGTGCCGACGGTCACTTTATTTACGCGCAGCTGTCAAAAGACGGCGCGTAAAAGAGACGCCCGCGTCAAAGAAAAGCCTGTCACTTCTTGAGACGTAATTGGAGCAGTTTTCCCTTGACTCCATGGAAAAATAGCTCCAATTACGTCCGTAATGGACGCAGCGAAAAACGCCTGCACATGCCATTACATCTGAAATTCCGGAGCCGTTTTCTCCTGAAAACAGCTCCGTAATTTCAGCCGTAATGGACGCTGCCGTGTGAACATACCCTAAAATGACCATCAGCCCGTCCACTCACAGTAAAACGACCATTAGCCCCCCACTCACAGTAAAACTACCATCAGCCCCCCACTCACAGTAAAATGACCATCAGCCCCCCACTCACAGTAAAACTACCATCAGCCCCCCACTCACAGTAAAATGACCATCATCCCACCACTCACAGATGCCCCCTGTAGATAGTACCACACAGCCCATTGTAGGTAGTGCCACACAGCTCCCTTGTAGGTCGTGCCACACAGCCCCCTTGTAGGTCGTGCCACACAGCCCCCTTGTAGGTCGTGCCACACAGCCCCCTTGTTGCACAGCCCCCTTGTTGGTCGTGCCACACAGTCCTCTTGTAGTTCGTGCCACACAGCCCCCTGTAGGTCGTGCAACACAGCCCCTTTGTAGGTAGTAGGGATGTCACGATACCTGAATTTGGACTTCGATACCGATACTTCGTGTAGTATTGCAATTTAGATACCAAAACGATACTTTGCCAACAGTAATAAAAAAAAGTTCTTCCATTTTCTGATGTGAGGCGCGAGGTGTGATGCTGAATTTAACCTCCATGTGCCTCAAATTAATAGTAATTAACCCCATCATGTTTCTCAGTCATAATGGGTTAATGTGTGAGGTACATGATGGGGTTAATTACTATTAATTTGAGGCACATGGAGGTTAAATTCATCACACCTCGGGCCTCACATTAATAAGTGAAAGAAGTTTTTTTTTAGTTTTTTTTTACAGCGTACACATCATAAATGACGCAAAAAAATTGTTGTGCAGGTTATTACGGCCGCGACAATACCGAATGTGTATATTTTATGTATTGAGACTTATTTTAAGGCTTATTGTAAAAAAGGTGTATGTGTATTTTTTTAAATGTAACATTACTTTAAGTTTTTACTTTATTTTTAAACTTTAATATACTGGCATATATCAGATATATGCCAGTACATTAGCCTGTGTGTGTATGTATAGTACACAGGCAGTTGTTAGGACATACCTAAGTATGCCCTAACAACAGGAAATATGGTAAGACGGCCCTGGGGTCCTTCAATGGACCCTGGGCTGTCTGCCCATATATGGTATGGCCCTCAATCGCGTCACAGGAATTCCCTGTGACGCGATCCAAGGGTAATCCCCCCTCCTCACTTTCCCCTGAATGCTGCAGTCGGCTTTGATCGCAGCATTCAGGAGAATAGCGGCGGAGATGAGCGGTTTCTCTGATCTCCGCCGTTATAGAGCTGGGCTGCCGCTGTGTAATACAGTCATTGCCCCGCTCCTGACAGAAGTGCGTGCGCGGTCAGCATGAGGTAATGCGGCCGGCGCTGCACTAATGAGCGGCGGCGCAGACACCGAAGACAGAACATGGGGGTGTTTTGCAGTGCGGCCGCCATGTTCTGTTTTCAGTGCCGCCGCTCATTAGTGCAGCGCTGGCCGCATCGCATCATCCTCGTGGCGCACTCTTGTCAGGACTCAGGAGCGGTGCAATGGCTGTATTACACAGCCGCAGCCCCGCTTTCATTCATCATGTATTACTTACTATTCTTAGCTGTGTGGCTCGAACCATTTGGGGATGCACAGTATCGAAGTTTCGATGCATTGTGCATCCCTAGTAAGTAGTGCCACAAATCCCCCCCTTGCCGCACAGCCCCCTTGTAGGTAGTGCCACACAGATCCCTTGTAGTGCCACACACACCCTTGTAGGTAGTGCCACACAGCCCCCGTGTAGGTAGCACTCCCTTCCTGTAGATAGCGTCACTGTAGCTCCCTGTGGCTGGGGATTCCGCTCCTTGACGGACTGCTTGATGTCTCTGTCCATATGTGAACAGTGACATCAGGGGCAACTAACTCCTGAAGCGGAATCCCTGTCCTCAGCGTTGCCGACGCTGTGACCGGGGATTCCACTCCAGGAGAAGCCCCTGATGTCTCTGTCCATTTAGTCGGGGGGTGCCATCTACAGGGGTTCTGCAAAAAAATCTCCTCCTCCTCCTCACATCCACTTTACACTATGAGGAGGAGGAGAGAAAGCACGTCCGTGGCAGTTGTCCAGAGGAGTGTCGCGGCACCCCTGGAGGGTTCTCATGGGAACCTCATGCTGGGAACCACCAGCCTAGTAGATCGCAGAGCAGGGAGATACCTCCCTGCTCTGCTATAGTGTTCAATAGTATCTGCGTCTTTAGCACGGCCGTATTTACAACTCATGCTGTCCTAGGCACTAAGCCTGAATATACCCCCATTAAGGCCTATTTAGTTTAGCCAATTATCATCATGATTCGCCAGTTTCTGACCAATTATAGTGATATTTGGTCAGTGTTAACAAAGGGGAAGATCAATGATAAAAACTTTGCTTATAGTTAATCTCTAATGAGAAAAAAAAAAAGGGTAGTACACCCGGCCGTAGTCATAGCGATGCGTATTCTCTTCTGAGCGTAGCCCGGCCTCCAGGGATGACGATGCATCCCATGTGACAGCTGCAGCCAATCAAAGGCTGCAGCGGTCACATGGACTACAGCGTCATCGCAGGAGGCCGGGTTACGCTCCGAGAGAAAGAGGGACTACGGCCGGGAGTATTACCTTTTTTTTAAATTTATTTCTGCAGTCTTTCCGCCCAAAAAACGACACCAAAATGTGGTGCTGTTTTTCAGGTGAAATTCCTTGCGGTTCTCAGGACGTATACACTGTGTGGTTTTACGTATCCACCCTGTGTGTTCCTACCCTTATAATCAAGTTGCTCTCCCCCACAAATATTATCTCTAATGGCTTATTCAGACGAACGGGAATTACGTACGTGCAACGCGCGTGATTTTCATGCGCGTTGCACGGACCTATATTAGTCTATGGGGCCGTACAGACATGTGCGTGATTTTTACGCTGCGTGAGTCCGCTGCGCAAAAGTCACAATATGTCCGTTCATGGAGCGTTTTTTGCGCATCACGCACCCATTGAAGTCAATGGGTGCGTGAAAACCACGCATGCTACACGGAAGCACTTCCATGCGAACAGCGTGATTCGCGCAACAGCTGTCAAAAGGATGAATGAAAACAGAAAAGCACCACGTGCTTTTCTGTTTACAAACATCCAAATGGAGTGTCATAATGATGGCGGCTGCGCAAAAAGCACACAGCCACGCATCATACGGGGCTGACACACGCAGCTGTCAAATGCATTTTGCGCAGGCAAAACGCCGCATTTTTTCCGTGCGCAAAAGGCACACGCTCGTGTGAATCCAGCCTAAGGCCTTATTCACACGACAGTGAAAAACGGCCATGTGATGGCCGTCCTTTTAACGGCTTTCACATGGCCGTTTTCAGAACAATGATGTTCTATGGGTTTATTCACACGGCCGTTTTTTAAACGGCCCGTGAATAATGGCCGTCAAAAAATAGGACATGTCCTATTTTTGGCCGTTTTAACAGCCTGACGGCCCCCATAGAAGTCAATGGATCCGTTTTTAACGGCTGTCAATACATGTAACAACCGTTAAAAACGGATCTGTTACATGGGGATTGGCAAGGGAACTACTAGTTCCCTTGCTGGCTATGGTTGGCATACTCACGTTTACGGCGCTTCTTTAGGTGTGGTCACTCGTCTTCACGGGTTTGAAGGCGCCTCGATGACGTCACCGCCCCATCGCGCTGCCTTTCCAGATCCCGTGCAGACCAGTGACCACACCTGAAGACAAGAGACGGCGCTGCTCTCGTGAGTATGTGGCACGATCTCTAGGCAGACTGGTGTGGCATGTACAGGGAGACTGGTGTGGCATGTACAGGGTGGCTGGTGTGGCATCTACAGGGAGGCTGGTGTGGCATCATATACAGGGAGGCTGGTGTGACATCATATACAGGGAGGCTGGTGTGGCATGTACAGGGAGGCTAGTGTGGCAAGTACAGGGAGGCTGGTGTGGCATCTACAGGGTGGCTGGTGTGGCATCTACAGGGAGGCTGGTGTGGCATCTACAGGGAGGCTGGTGTGGCATCATCTACAGGGAGGCTGGTGTGGCATCATCTACAGGGAGGCTGGTGTGGCATCATATACAGGGAGGCGGGTGTGGCATCTACAGGGAGGCTGTTGTGGCATCTACAGGGAGGCTGGTGTGGCATCATATACAGGGAGGCTGTGTGGCATCATATACAGGGAGGCTGTGGGGCATCATATACAGGGAGGCTGGTGTGGCATCTACAGGGAGGCTGGTGTGGCATCATATACAGGGAGGCTGGTGTGGCATCATATACAGGGAGGCTGGTGTGGCATGTACAGGGAGGCTAGTGTGGCATGTACAGGGAGGCTGGTGTGGCATCTACAGGGTGGCTGGTGTGGCATCTACAGGGAGGCTGGTGTGGCATCTACAGGGAGGCTGGTGTGGCATCATCTACAGGGAGGCTGGTGTGGCATCATCTACAGGGAGGCTGGTGTGGCATCATATACAGGGAGGCTGGTGTGGCATCATATACAGGGAGGCTGGTGTGGCATCTACAGGGAGGCTGGTGTGGCATCTACAGGGAGGCTGGTGTGGCATCATATACAGGGAGGCTGTGTGGCATCATATACAGGGAGGCTGTGGGGCATCATATACAGGGAGGCTGTGGGGCATCATATACAGGGAGGCTGGTGTGGCATCTACAGGGAGGCTGGTGTGGCATCATATACAGGGAGGCTGTGGGGCATCATATACAGGGAGGCTGGTGTGGCATCTACAGGGAGGCTGGTGTGGCATCATATACAGGGAGGCTGGTGTGGCATCATATACAGGGAGGCTGGTGTGGCATGTACAGGGAGGCTAGTGTGGCATGTACAGGGAGGCTGGTGTGGCATCTACAGGGTGGCTGGTGTGGCACCTACAGGGAGGCTGGTGTGGCATCATATACAGGGAGGCTGGTGTGGCATATACAGGGAGGCTGGTGTGGCATCTACAGGGAGGCTGGTGTGGCATCTACAGGGAGGCTGGTGTGGCATCATATACAGGGAGGCTGTGTGGCATCATATACAGGGAGGCTGTGGGGCATCATATACAGGGAGGCTGGTGTGGCATCATATACAGGGAGGCTGGTGTGGCATCATATACAGGGAGGCTGGTGTGGCATATACAGTGAGACTGGTGTGGCATCTACAGGGAGGCTGGTGTGGCATATACAGGGAGGCTGTGTGGCATCATATACAGGGAGGCTGTGGGGCATCATATACAGGGAGGCTGGTGTGGAATCATATACAGGAGGTCTGTGGCGTTATCTACAGGGTGCAGTACATGGCAATATCTACATGTGGACCGTGTGGCACTTTGTGCGTAGTTACTGTATGGCACTATCTACAGGGGCACTGTGTGGCATCATCTTCAGGGACACTGAGTGCGAGCATCAGCACATATCCATTAGCCTTGCCCTTTAAATTATACATTGTAATATAAAAAGCTACACAGCTTGATACGTTCAGATCAATACTGATAGCGGGTGCATGGTCAAAATAAATGTATTACGAAATTTTCTTTTTCAACACCTGACATTACAGCAAACATCACAGAATGCCAAGAAACATGGATGTAGAGCGCCTAATTTTGCTTGTCCAGGAGCGGCCAGCTGTCTGGGACACGGCTAGCGAAGAATACCATAACCGCCACCGAAAGGATGCCGTCTGGGAAGAAATTGGGCAGGAGATGTTCCCTATCGAGTGGGCAAAAGGAGGCAAGATGCGCGATCTGGTTGGTAAGTAACGCTGTCCCTTCCGTTGACTGTGCTATTGATTCTATCAAAACAAGGGAACCCTGTCACAACGTTGGCAAACGACAACCTTTAGCAACGTTTACGTCACCATTGAGAACAATGGTGAAGCAAAGGGAAGCTAATGTTTGTGTTTGCCTTTCTGTTGAGTGGTTCCCCCCACTGAAAGCTCCAACAGAAGCCCCCCAACCTTTGCCCTTTTCACACAATTGCCATAACTTTAATCCTGTTTTCGTCATATGTTGCTAGAACTGGCTGCCATTACCGTACTTCAAAGTGACTTTGTAGGTCACAGGTAGCACTTTTGAGGATTTCCTCTTGTTACAGGGCCCTTTATGTTTAAACTAGCTTAATCATTTATATATTTATTTTACAGTTAAAGATGTGAAGTCACGATGGGCATGTTGCCGTGACCAATATAAGAATCAGGGAGCACGCCAGGAGTGGGGATGCTCCTTTGAAGAAAAGGCCCTACTCCTATCACAAGCAATTACAGTTTCTTAACAGAGTTATGGACATGCGGTCGTAAGTAATTTATTTTGAACGTCTTTTTATTTTTAGTTTATACCATATTAAAATTAAATCAAATACAATTTAAAAAATTCTACTTTGGTCGCTAACATCATGCAACAGGCAGTTAATTGTTTGAGTGGTAAATTGCATGATAGTGGGACCAAAGACCCCTTTGGTCCATACTATAGTGCCGCAAAGGCCAATATGGCATGTACAGCAAGAGGATGTGGAAGAGGTCGACCAGGATGACACCCAGATCGATCTTCCTGATGCCCAGGACCTCACCACAATCAACACCGAGGAGCTAGCGACTCCCTCAGTTACAACCTCTGCCATCCGTCCAGTGCAAAGACGGAAACGTTCAACAGCTTCTGCCTCTGAGGAGAACGTAACCAGGGCCAGAATAAACCAGAGGGTACTGGAGTACCTTGAAAGATCCTTGCAGGAGGGTGTTGAAGAGTCATTCCTACGATCTTTGGGACCCCTCTTGCGCCGGATCCCAGAAGCAAACAGGTACCGTGCTCACATGGCAGTAATATCTGTTTTGGAGGCTTTTGTCCCTCCAAACAATCCATCCCCCATAGTGAGGTGCCTCAGTGCATATCAACAACAGCTGGATGAGGCACAATTTCCACCTGCAACAACTGGGACACGCAACCATTATTGGGGAATGGAATCGTCCCCACTCCTTTTTAGTCAGGACCGCACCCAACGTAGCGATTATGGTGCTCATGGGCAATTTCCAGTACAGATTCCGGCTGCACAATCAGCCGTACCATACAGCCGACCTGGTCCTTCTACAGGACAGTATGGACCGAGCCAACCTGGACGGTCGTCCTACTCGTCAACTGTACCACCTGGACCATCTAGCCCACCACCTGTCCCAGGCTACTCGGGGCACTACCCTATCCAGGGTAACCAGGATGTTTTAGAGGGTAGTTTTGTTAGAACTACCCCTGACACCTCTTTCCAGCAGTTATTAGACAATTAAATTGTTTTGTTTCTCGAAGTATTTCTTTTAACGGTACTTTTGCACCATGTTGGTGCTTTTGTTGTCACCATGTTGGCGTATTTTAATTGTTAACTTTATTGTATTAAAAGGTTTTTTTTTCACTTTTACAACGGTGTCGTGTGTCTTCTTCCAGCAATGTCCACTGTATAGCAGTGGCACCACAGTACTGAAGATCTGGTCCTAAAACAGCAGAGCTGCATCTGCCACCTGTCCCTGCTTACAGCTTCAGAGGCACAGAGGCAGCTGGTTCAGATGATCTGTGTGGGTGTCTGATTGTTGCACCCCACAGATCATTTACTGATAACCTATCTTGTGGATAGGTCAGGGGTATGAAAACCCATGTGGACACAAAACCAGTTGAAAGGGTGAAATTATTTAAAAAAAGTGATATCTCACAGTGAGATGTCAGAAGTTTTTTTATCATTGGGGATCCGAGCACTTCGACCCCCACGGATAGCTAAAAAGAAGCTGCATAAACACTTGGGAGAGCGCTGTGACACTTTATTTAGGATTGGCTTTCCTCAGAGTGGTATATGGGCTCAATATAAAATATATCAGTCAGTACACCGCTCCTGGGAAGGCTAATCATAAACAAAGCGGCCCAGTGCTCACCTATAAGTGATTCTGCCACTTAGTTTTAGCGATTGGTGGGGGTCTCAGTGCTCGTGCCCCCAACAATCAAAACTTCTGACATGTCACTATAACATGTTAAAAGTTTAGCAACAGTTTAGACACTGGCGTAGCTATAGGGGTCGCAGCGGTCGCAATTGCGACCGGGCCCCGAAGCCAGGGGGGCCCACGGCCCCCCGCACCACATCAATAAAAAGTTACTATAGTAACTCGGGCCGCGGGCCCCTGTTACTATAGTAACAGACTTTACTTACCTTCCTTGTAGACACTGAAGCGCCTAGGGAGAGTGTCAGGGACTGCAAGGGGTTAAGAAAGGATGGAACGGTTTAAAATAATGCCCAGGATCAGGATTGGTCAACAAGGGGTAAGAGGGGCGTGGTTAAGAAGATATAAGGCAGAGGTTTGGAGCAGGAAGCCCTCTTACCTTCAAGCTGCAGTGGAAGAAACACCTTTGCTGCTGCTGTGGAGATTCAGAGCGTGGTCGTTAAGAAGATGGCAGAAGAACTGTTGCGGAAGGTGGCACAGCGGGTAGCGGCAGAGGGGCCTGCCTGGCTGGAATCCCTGTTGGAGGAAGGAGAGAGGCGAGGAGCTGAGCGGGGCATGGAACAGTCGGGAGCGGCTACCCGAGGTAGGCCGCAGCGCGTTACACGCCCTCCGGTTAGACTAAGCCCTAGCCCTGTTGCTATGAGGGGTGCTGTGACTGCTGCACAGTCATGCGGTGGTCCCAGCAGGTCCCCTAGGCCTATGTCGACGGGTGCTTCGTCGGTCGACATAGTGCCCCCCTCCCCCCCGTCCACTCGTCGCGCTGGCGTCCTTCCCCATGGCGGTAAGAGGGCGGCTGTTAAACCGGCACGGGCACGGTACAACCCGCCTCGAGCTGCTGATGCGGGCGCGGAGGCAGCGGCTGACTATCGTGACAGTGGGGTGAATATGGCGGACTCAGGCGACTGGTCCGACATGGTCGCTTACCATGCGGCATGTTCACAGGAGCTGGGACTTGCTTCTGGGGCCTGTGTGCAGCCGGGGTCGGCGCCATCTTTCCCCGTGCTGTTCTCTACGCAGCCAGAATTGGCGGCGGGGGGAACAGGGGCGGGACGTCCTGGCAGGCGCAGTGCAGCCAGGACACAAGATGGCGGCGCACGAAAAAAGAAGATGGCGGCGGGTGCGGGGAGGCGGACGGTGAGCAAGCAGCCCAGCCAGGGGGCGGGGGCTTCTGCGGTGCCTGTCGCTTCTCCACCCCGGTCCCCCCCGGGCCCCTGTCAGCACGGATCAGGGGCAGGGGGGGAGTGTGCTAGGAAAGATAGGAGTGAGGGTGTTTTGGATGCTATTTGCCCTTCTCCTGCCTTGTCATCTTTCTCTCCTGCAGGTCCAAGAAGGGAGCGTTCCAGGCGAGGGAGGAAACGCCGGGCTGGTGGACATCGCCGGCACGGCCATCATGGACGTCGCAGGTCAGGTGACGGGAAGAGGCGTGGTCGACGGTATTCCTCGTCTTCCAGCGATGGTTTCTCCTCCTCGTCTGCGACGACGTCCGCATCATCCGGATCATGGAGGAGGTCGTCGAGGAGATCCTCACGGCCGCAGAGACGCAGTCGACGCCGGGAGGTGCAGCGCTTGTCGGTGGATCAGGAGCAGCTGTCCCAGGTTGTACCTCCCGCCGGGCCGGTGGAGGAGGTGCAGGCCGTGGTTCCAGTGCCGCGGCAAGTGGCTGAAGGACCCTCTGGAGTCGGTGGGACCTCTGGGAGCGGTGAGTCGGCCTGCGGTGACGCATGGCTTAATAAACCTAATGCAGCGGGTGCGGATTTGATTTCTGTTTTAAAAGCCGTGGTGGCTGGGTTGAAAGTGAATGAGGGAACGTCGTGTCCCTCTGTGCCACCAGAGGGAGCTATGCCCCCGTCTGAGAAAGAGAATGCTTTAGCTAGTTTGACGTTTAGAGATTCATTGTTTTGTGGAGTCGCTCCTCTCGGGACTCATTTGTCAGCTGAGGTCAAGGACAAGATTTGGAGGAATGAATTTGTGGATATTTGGTCCTTGGTCTCGGTGGAGCAGGTGACTGTCGACAAGGAGCGGGGCTTTGAGAGAGGTTCGGATAGGAAAGCAAAAGTAGCGAAAACATTTGGCAACTGGGTACAGTGTTACGCTACACTGGCTCATGTTATTTGCCAACGCTATCCTGGGAAAGGGGCCGAGTTGTTTGTCTATTTTGACACAATTTTCAGCGCCCACAGGCTGCACGGTGGTGCGGCCTGGTGGCGATATGATGAAGAATTTCGGCGACGTTTGGCTTTGTCGCCTGATATTAGTTGGGCGACGAAGGCAACGGACGTGTGGTTGCAGCTTATTTTAGCGCAAGGGAGTAGGCAACAACGCCCCTTTCCCAGTGCGGCCGCAGCACCGGGCCCCGCCCCTGGAGTTGCGGCCGCTAGGCCCACAGGTGCCTGTTGGCTCTACAATGAGGGCCACTGTCGTTTCTTTGCCACGTGCAAATTTCGACATGAATGCTCCATCTGTGGGGCGCTCATTCGGCGCTCCGGTGTTTCCGGAGAGGTAAGCAGCCGGTCAAGGCACCTCCTTCCGGCGCAGCGGAGAACGCCGGTGAACATGCTCGAGATGGGCCCATGGTTAGAGCGGTACCACAGGAGGCGGGAAGCAGAGGTGCTCACTAACGGGTTTTCGTTTGGTTTTGAGATTCCTTTTGAATATTCTGCGACATTGTCATTGGCTGACAATTTGAAGTCGATCAATGAGAATGTGGGCATTGCGCGGCTAAAATTAGCTAAAGAAGTGGAATTAGGAAGAATGGCAGGTCCATTCAGCGAGCCGCCGTATACGAATCTGCGAGTTTCCCCCCTTGGTTTAGTTCCAAAGAAGGAACGAGGAAAGTTTAGGCTGATTCATCACCTTTCTTTTCCTCGCGGTGGTTCTGTTAATGACGGTATTTCTAGGGTGGAGGCGGCGGTTTCGTATACGTCTTTTGATGTTGCAGTAAGGTTGGTACAGGCGGCTGGACAAGGGGCGTTGTTAGCCAAATCTGATATTGAAGCGGCCTTTCGTTTGCTGCCGGTTCATCCGGAGTGTTTTCACCTGCTGGGTTGTTGTTTAGACAAAGGGTTTTACGTGGATATGTGCCTTCCTATGGGTTGTTCAATATCATGCAGTTACTTTGAGATGTTTGCGTCATTTTTAGAGTGGGTAGTTCGTTTGGAGTCTGGTTGTGACTCGGTCATTCATTATCTGGATGATTTTCTTTTTGTGGGCCCGGGGGGCTCTGGGTTGTGCAGCACGTTGCTGAGAGTGTTTCGACAGGTGATGTCGCGTTTCGGGGTACCTATTTCCGAGGATAAGACGGAAGGTCCTGTAACGGTTTTGTCATTTTTGGGTATCGAAATAGATAGCGAGCGGATGATTTTTCGGTTGCCAGATGATAAATTGGCAAGGCTAGTGACGCAGGTTGACCAGGTCATGGGGTCGAAAAAAGTGACGTTAAAACAGTTACAGTCTTTAATGGGATTGCTGGTGTTTGCTTGTCGTATAATTCCAATGGGTCGTGTTTTTTCTAGGCGTTTGTCTTTAGCCACTAGAGGTATCTCGAAGCCAAATCATTTTATCAGGGTAACCTCTTGTATGAGGAAGGATTTGTTTGTCTGGCATTCTTTTTTGAGTTCGTTTAACGGGAGGTCGGTGTGTCAGGACGCTGAGTTGTCTAATGTAGATTTGGAATTATTTACGGATGCAGCCGGAAGTGATGGTTTTGGAGCAATTTTGGGCCGAAGTTGGTGTAGATCCCCTTGGCCCTTGCATTGGAGTGATTTGGGAGTCTTACGTAATTTAACGCTATTGGAATTGTTTCCTATTATAGTTGCAATAGAGTTATGGGGTAGCGTGATGGTGAATAAGAGGATTGTATTTTGGACAGACAACATGGCGGTGGTGCATGCGGTGAACGGGTTGTCGTCTAGTTCGTTGCCGGTATTAGCTTTATTAAGACGGTTGGTTTTGAAGTGTTTGCGTTTGAATGTGTGGTTTCGTGCAAAACATGTTCCGGGTGTCAGTAATGTGATGGCTGATGCTTTGTCTCGTTCACAGATGTCCCGGTTTCGGGAATTGCACCCGGCAGCTTTGGCAGAAGGGGTGTCCCCCCCCCTTCACTTATGGGCCCTGGTCGAGGTCAACTTATGAGACTGTTGAGGGGTTCGGTGGTACCGGCGACTTGGAAGAGTCATTGCAGAGCGTGGGATCGGTGGTTGGAGATTGCGGGGAATGACTTCCCATCACAGGAGGGGTGTCACCTGGACGTCACGTTAGCAAGTTTGGTACAAATACGTCAGGAAGGGGGTAGTGCGGCCACGGCGAGCAAGTTTTTAGCAGGAGTGGCCTTTATGTTAAAATTGTGGGGATGCAGAGATGTTACAAAAGAATTTGTAGTTCGGCAGTCTTTAAAAGGGTGGAAAAAAGAGGCGTGTTCAAGGGACACGAGGCGGCCAGTATCTTTTTCACTTTTGGGTCGGCTTCTAGCCGTTTTATGTTTTGTGTGTCGGGATGAATATGAAGTGTCCTTGTTCGGCGCGGCGTTTTCGTTGGCTTTCTTTGCCGCTTTGCGGGTTAGTGAGCTGGTTCCGCACAGAGTAAGTGCGAGCGGTGGTCTTCTCGGATCGGATGTAGTAACGTTGGGAGATTCTCTCAGGGTCTGTGTGCGGAGGTCAAAGACTGATGTGGTAGGAAAGGGGGCTTGGCTGTCGATTGGGAGGATTGGGGGGCAGTATTGCCCGGTAAAATGGGTCCAGGAATTCGTGTTGGTCCGAGTGCCCGGGACGCAATTCTTGATCCATCAGGATGGATCCGCGATGTCGCGTTTTCAATTTGAGGCGATTTTTAAGGCCGGCTTGAAGTATCTAGGTTTGCCGCCGGGCGAGTTTGGTACACATTCATTTAGGATAGGTGCGGCAACTGAGGCGGATGCCTTGGGCTTGGATTCAGCGGCTATCATGAGTCTGGGTAGATGGCGCTCTAATAGCTATAAGTCATATGTGCGACCTGATCTGGTTTTAAAGATGGTGTAAGCTGGAAGTTTTCATAAGAAAGGTCGCCCCCTCCCCTTCCCCCCCCTCCCCTTCCCCCCCCCCCCCCCTGTTTTTCCTTCCTGTTATATGGAGTGTTATGTTAACCCTGCCTGTAATTTTCATTTGACCGGAATGTAGCTTAATTTCTTTGTTAGGGTTGCGGCGCCCCCAAGTGTGGATCTTGGGGCATTCGTATGTGCATTGGGCAGCGGTTCGAGCGGGTCGAAGGCCATTAGGTCCGAATTTGGGCCTCGCACAGGCCGACGTCCATTGGAGAGGTGTCCGGGGATTACGGTGGGTGCAGTTACTGCCAGAAGTAGTGGCAGTTACAAGGCACACGTACGGACCTGTTGTCCTAATCATCCATGCGGGTGGAAATGATATCGGCCAAGTGAAAATGGCGGAGTTATTGTCAATTATACGAACTGATTTGGCGCGTTTTCGGGATCTGTTCGCCCGTTGCGTGATAGTTTGGTCCGAAATAGTGGCGCGCACGGTGTGGCGAGGAGCGAGGAATATGGCAGCTTTGGAGAGAGTGCGCAGGTTAATTAATGTGCGGGTGTCGCGGTTCATTCGCTCTATAGGGGGGATCGGGTTGCGACACCAATCCCTGGAGGGGGATAATGCAGATCTGCTGGCACCGGATGGAGTGCATCTGAATGATATCGGGCTCGATATCTTTTTATTGGATCTCTTGGATGGTGCCGAGAGAGGGCTGGCGTTGCTTGGTGGGGGTGGTCGGGGGACTGAGTAGGTTTCTCAGTTCCCCCTTCTTGGCGGAAAGTACGGCAGATGAAGACGGAGGTAGCACCCTACATGCCTGATGGAGACAGGGAGCATCGGCATTTCAGGAGGAGAGGAAATAAATAAATATATATATGTCTTCATGCCGATGGTTGTAAATAATAATAAAGCTGTGGCCACTTCCACATTTGCATAAAGAAGGTGTTGGTGTGTTAATTCAAAGAAGGATGGTTAAGGTCCTGGGCAGGTAAAGTGGATAATGGGTCCTTGCAGTCTTGTAGACACTGAAGCGCCTAGGGAGAGTGTCAGGGACTGCAAGGGGTTAAGAAAGGATGGAACGGTTTAAAATAATGCCCAGGATCAGGATTGGTCAACAAGGGGTAAGAGGGGCGTGGTTAAGAAGATATAAGGCAGAGGTTTGGAGCAGGAAGCCCTCTTACCTTCAAGCTGCAGTGGAAGAAACACCCGCCCTCCCTCCCCTGGTGGTTTTGGTTTTGTTTTTTAAAATTTTTCTACGGTTATATTCTTGTTCTGGCGTTTTTCTGGTTTTTTTTGTAGATGTCACAGCTGGCGGAAAGTACGGCAGATGAAGACGGAGGTAGCACCCTACATGCCTGATGGAGACAGGGAGCATCGGCATTTCAGGAGGAGAGGAAATAAATAAATATATATATGTCTTCATGCCGATGGTTGTAAATAATAATAAAGCTGTGGCCACTTCCACATTTGCATAAAGAAGGTGTTGGTGTGTTAATTCAAAGAAGGATGGTTAAGGTCCTGGGCAGGTAAAGTGGATAATGGGTCCTTGCAGTCTGGTTCCGGATCGCAGCGGAGGTCCTGACGTCAAGCGCTGTGCGCAGCGCATGACGTCACGCGCACAGCATCGAGACTAAAGAACTCCCGCCGCGGCCGAAGAGGAAGGTAAGGTTATCCCTGACTGGCGGGGTCCGACTCCCGGGACCCGCCAATCAGCTGTTTTGAAGGGGCCGCAGCACTCGTACGAGAGCTGCTCCCCTTCATTCCTGTCACTTCATTCCAGTCACACTGTGAATCGGTGTCTGCGATTCACAGTGTGGGCGAGTAGTGAAATGAAGGGGAAGCAGCTCTCGTACGAGTGCTGCGGCCCCTTCAAAACAGCTGATTGGCGGGTCCCGGGCGACACATCAGCTATTGATGGCCTATCCTGAGGATAGGCCATCAATGTTTAGGGACTGCACAACCCCTAAGCCTACGATGTATCAGGCTTAGGGGGCCCATGAGACAGGATCACAGATTGTGTGATCCTGTCTGCTGGGCCCTGTATCTAAGCCAATCACATGGTAGGCTTAGATACATGGGCCATGCGTGATCCTGTCTGCTGGGCCCTGTATTTAAGCCTACCACACTGTAGGTTTAGATACAGGGCCCCAGCACACAGTAATCTTATACTGTATAAGATTACTGTCTGCTGGACGCTGTATCTAAGCCTACCTTGTGGTAGGCTTAGATACAGGGTCCCACAGACAGTATCACACATGGGCCCTGTATCTAAGCCTTAGGGTATGTGCACAGACACTAATTACGTCCGTAATTGACGGACGTATTTCGGCCGCAAGTACCGGACCGAACTCAGTGCAGGGAGCCGGGCTCCTAGCATTATAGTTATGTACGATGCTAGGAGTCTCTGCCTCGCTGATGGACACCTGTCCCATACTGTAATCATGTTTTCAGTACGTGACAGTTGTCCTGCAGCGAGGCAGGGACTCCTAGCATCGTACATAAGTATGATGCTAGGAGCCCGGCTCCCTGCACTGTGTTCGGTCCGGTAATTGCGGCCGAAACACATCCGTCAATTACGGACGTAATTATTGTGTGCACATACCCTAACACACGTGTTACTAATCATTTTTTGTGTGTTTTCTTACAGGTTCGGTCGTTGGACTACGGCGGATTCCAGGACTACTTTGATGACAGCTTTTATTTTATTAATAAAATGGTTAATGAGGGATGTGTCGGTTTTTTTTTTATTTCAATAAAATATTTTTTCTATGTCTTTGTGGTTTTTTTTTTAAACTATATTACTACCGCCTTAGTAATGGCCACCGGCTGATTGACAGCATCCATTGCTAAGGCGGGGCTTAGTGTTAGCGGATGCAGAGGCTAACACTAACCCCCTTTATTACCCCGGTACCCACCGCCACCAGGGGTGCTGGGAAGAGCCGGGTACGAACCAGTACCTGACCATCTGTAGTGATGGTCGGCCACTGGGGTGGCCGCAGGCTGGTATTATCAGGAGGGGAAAGGCCAAAAACAGTGGCCCTTCCCATCCTGGTAATGCTGCCTGCTGCTGCTTTATTGTATCTGGCTGGTTATGAAAATGGGGGGGACCCCACGTCATTTAAAAAAAAAATAATTGGAAAGAACGATGTCGGGTCCCCCCCAATTTTCATAACCAGCCAGATACAACGCAGCAGCAGGCAGCATTACAAGGGTGGGAAGGGCCACTGTTTTTGGCCTTCCCCAGCCTAATACTACCAGCCTGCGGCCACCCCGGTGCCTGCCCGTCACTACAGATGGTCGGGTACTGGTTTGTACCTGGCTCTTCCCAGTACCCCTGGTGGCGGTGGGTACCGGGGTAATAATGGGGGTTAGTGTAGCCTCTGCACCGGCTAACATTAAGCCCCGCCTTAGTAATGGAGGTTGTCAATCAGCCAGCGACCATTACTAAGGCGGTGATAATAAAGTTTAAAAAGATACAAGCACATAGAAAAAATACTTTATTGAAATAAAAAAACACAACCCTCATTAACCATTTTATTGAGAATAAAAAAAACGCCGTCATTGAAGTCCTCGTATCCGAAGTCCAACAACCGAACCTGTAAAAAAAACACACACACAAAAATAATCAGTAACACATAAAGAAGCAAAATTATTATTCTTACCTATCCTGGGTCCAGAGCTGGAGCCGCAATGTCAGCGAGCTGAGCCCTGTATCTGATCCTATCATGTGTGATACTGTCTGCTGAGCTGTGTATCTAATCCAATCATGTATGATACTGTCTACTGGGCCCTATATCTAATCCTATCATGTGTGATACTGTCTACTGGACCCTATATCTAATCCTATCATGTGTGATACTGTCTGCTGAGCCACTGTATCTAATCCTATCATGTGTGGTACTGTCTGCTGAGCCACTGTATCTAATCCTATCATGTGTGATACTGTCTGCTGAGCCACTGTATCTAATCCTATCATGTGTGGTACTGTCTGCTGAGCCACTGTATCTAATCCTATCATGTGTGGTACTGTCTGCTGAGCCACTGTATCTAATCCTATCATGTGTGATACTGTCTGCTGGGCCACTGTATCTAATCCTATCATGTGTGATACTGTCTGCTGAGCTGTGTATCTAATCCTATCATGTGTGATACTGCCTTCTGAGCCACTGTATCTAATCCTATCATGTGTGATACTGTCTGCTGAGCCACTGTATCTAATCCTATCCATAGTTTATAGGGTCGTAGTGCTATAGATATGCTATGCTGTCTCATATACACACATTTTTTTGGGCGGACACATATGTATTGGGGCTATTTCCCTGACATTTTAAGCCCTGAGGGTCTGTTCACACGGCAGCGTCCGTTACGGCTGAAATTACTGTGCTGTTTTCAGGAGAAAACAGCACCGTAATTTCAGCCGTAATGGCATGTGCAGGCGTCTTTTGCTGCGTCCATTACGGAAGTAATTGAAGCTGGTTTTCCATGGAGTCCATGGAAAACGGCTCCATTTACGTCTGAAGAAGTGACAGGCACTTTTTTACGCGCCGCCTTTTGACAGCGGCGCGTAAAAAAAAATGACCATCGGCACAGAACATCGTAAGACCCATTCAAATGAATGGGCAGATGTTTTCCGACGCTTTTGAGCCTCATTTTCGGACGTAATTCAATGCTAAAACGCCCGAATTACGTCCGTAAATAGTGTGTGTGAACCCAGCCTTAGTGACGCCCCGGCTGCTAGTGCTGCATTGTTGGGTCACTTAGGAGACCCAGCGATGCAGCTGAAAGCGGACCGTCGGCCATGAGAAGTTTGCGGGGGGGGGGGCCCAGTAAGAATTTTTGCATCGGGGCCCATGAGCCTCTAGCTACGCCCCTGAGTTTAGATAAAGGGGTTGTCCATGCATGGATAGGTTTTTCATACTGATAGGTCATCAGCACATGATCGATGAGGGTACGACAGCCGGACCCCGCACCGATCAGCTGTTCTGGCTGCCTCCGAGCACCGGATGTTATGCAGTGGCAGGTTTTGGAAGCAAATGGCTGTGTACACTGAATAGTGGATGTGCTGCAGTACTGCAACTCAACTCCTATTCACTTGAATAGGAGCAGAGCAGCAGTACTGCACAATGACTGACTCCGGCACGGGCTCCCCAAATTGCCCAGAGATCAGCCAATTCCGTAGTACACTGTCTACAGGTACTGAGGACATATTGCAAGCCACAAATAGCTATAAATACTCCAGAAAACAATGCAGAAAAACTAGGGACTCAACAAAAGTCTTTATGCAGTAGAAGCCAGAGAAAATAGTGTCTAGGTGAACATGTGATCTTCTTTTGGTTGTTTTCAGGGGGCTGGGACAAAAAAAACCTGACCAATGAAATTCATCAGTTTTTTTAACGGCCATGAAAAACTGATGTAAAATGGATGTCAAACGGCCATTAAAAACGGACAGACGGACTGGAAATGGATGAAAATTTAGAGACACACTGATGCAAAACGGCCATGAAAAACTGACCATTGATCAGTTTTTAATGGACATTTTTTTTCACTGTCGTGTGAATAAGGCCTAAGGGTAAGGCCACACAGAGTGGCTCTGACACGGTCGCAACGCAGCTAACAACCACGCCGGCACCATGTTCAGTGCGGCTGTCAAACAGCCTGTTAATGGCCGCACGTATTCCGGTTACACGCTCATGCGCACTGCCGCTCCATTCATTCTCTATAGGAGCGCCGGAGATAGCTGAGTGCAGTGTTCGGCTTTTTCCAGCGCTCCCATAGAGAATGAATAGGGGGTAAGCTGTTGTAATTTGAAAAATCGTGCGGCCATAAAGGGTATATTAATTCATGGCCGCACGATTTTGCAGATAAAGGGACGGTTTACCCGCGTTAACGTGCGGCCATGAATTAATACACCCTTTATGGACGCACGATTTTGCAAATTACAACAACTTACCTCCTATTCATTCTCTATGGGAGCGCCGGAAAAAGCAGAACACGGCACTCGGCTATCTCCGGCGCTCACATAGAGAATGAATGGAGCGGCAGTGCGCATGTGAATGTAACCGGAATACCTCTTAACAAGGTATTGGACAGCCGCTCCTACATAGTACCAGCGCGGTTGTTGGCCGCGTTGCGACAGTGTGAGGGCTGCTCCGTGTGCCCATACCCTAAAGAATACTTTCTCCCCATACATAATGCTAAGTTCCCCTCCCACATGATTCATAATAAGCTCCTACACCACAAAATAAACTATAAAGAAGTCCCCCTCCCCACAAAATACATTTATAAAGAATCCCCCACTCCTATAGCATTTAGGGCAATGTCCCCTCACCCTCAAAATCGATCTGTAAAAAATACACACTCAAATCACCTATAACCCAGTCTCCCCTCCCCCACAAAATCGATCTTTTAAAAAAAAAAAAACATCCTGTTACACATCACTTAAAGGGGTTGTCCCAAGTTGATAAATGGAGCTATAAAGCTCCCCCATGTAAAAATAAGAAGAATTCTAATTACCTGTCCGTCGTCCAGCGATGTCGTTTTCTTGATATCGTTGATTGCAGTTGCGGTCGGTCCCTCTTTGTATCCTGCTCGTTGCCTAGGTTCCCGGCCACCGCTATTTACCTTTAGCTGTGGCCGCGCCTGCGTAATGACATCCTCTGCGTCCGGAGCAGAGGATGTCATTTACTCATGAACGCGCATCTCGGCGCATCTCGGCGCATGCGCAGGAGATGCAAGGAGATGAAGTGGAAGGTACCCGTCGCGAGAAGTCTGCGCTCCGCTAAAGGTAAGTGTGTGTCTGTGTCTGTGTTTGTGTATATATGGGTGTGTTTGTGTATATGTGTTTGTGTATATGTTTGTGTGTATGTGTGTGTGTTTATGTGTGAGTGTATATATGGGTGTATTTGTGTGTATATGTTTGTGTATATTTTTGTGTTTGTGTATATGTGTGTGTGTTTGTGTGTTTGTGTGTATATATGGGTGTGTTTGTGTATATGTTTGTGTGTATATGTTTGTGTGTGTTTTTGTATATGTGTGGGTTTGTGTATGTGTTTGTGTATATATGGGTGTGTTTGTGTACATATGTTTGTGTGTATATGTGTATATGTTTGTGTGTATATGTGTGTGTGCTTTTTTGGTGTGTTTATGTGTGTGTGTTTGTGTATATATGGGTGTGTTTGTGTATATGTGTGTGTGTGTGTATATATGGGTGTGTTTGTGTATATATGGGTGTGTTTGTGTATATGTTTGTGTATATATGGGTTTGTTTGTGTACATCTGTTTGTGTATATGTTTGTGTGTGTGTTTGTGTGTGTATATGTGGGTGTGTTTGTGCATATGTTTGTGTGTTTTTGTATATGTATATGTGTGTGTGTGTATATGTGTGTGTTTGTGTATATATGGGTGTTTTTGTGTGTATATGTTTGTGTGCGTTTTTGTATACGTGTGTGTTTGTGTATATGTGTGTTTGTGTATATTTATGTGTGTGTTTGTGTATATGTTTGTGTATATATGGTTGTGTTTGTGTATATGTGTGTGTGTATATGTGTGTATGTGTTTGTGTGTTTATGTGTGTGTTTGTGTAATATATGGGTGTGTGTTTATATGTGTTTGTGTATATGTTTGTGTGTGGTTGTTTGTGTGTGTGTGTGTGTGTGTGTGTGTGTGTGTGTAGGTGAGTATAAGTATCGGTATTGTTCACATTGATAACTTTTTTTTTATGTTGTTGCAGATTTTGATGTACCAACTGGACTACATCTTCGATTCGTTGGACTACTGCGTAGATCTACGTTTTTTGAAAATTTTAATAAAATGGTTAACGAGGGTTTTGTTGGGGATTTCTTATTTCAATAAAAAAAAATTGTCTTTGTGTTTTTTTTTCAAGCTTTATTAGTGCCTAGATAATGGTAGTTGGCTGATTGACAGCATCCATTATTAAGGCGGTACTTAGTGTTAGCCGGTGCAGAGGCTAGCACTAACCACCCATTATTACCCCGGTACCCACCCCCACCAGGGGTGCCGGGAAGAGCTTGGTACGATCCAGTACCCGACCATCTGTTGTGATGGTCGGGTACTGGGGCGGCCGTAGGCTGGTATTATAAGGCTGGGAAGGGCCAAAAACAGTGGACCTTCCCACCCTTGTAATGCTAGGCTGCCGCTGCTGTGTTGTATCGGGCTAATTATAAAAATGTGGGGGACCCCCACGTCGTTTTTTTTTTAAATTTAACAATAGACGTTGGGTCCCCCACATTTTTAATAACCAGCCATATACAAGGCCGCAGCAGACTGGCATTACACGGGTGGGATGGGCCACTGGTTTAGTACATTCCCAGGCTAATAACACTGTGTTGTTTGTGGCTGGTTATGATAAATTGGGTGGAACCCCATGTCTTTTTAATAAAAATAATAAATAAATAATAAAAAAAAATGACGTGGGGCCCCCCCCCCCCCATTTTTATAACCAGCCAGATACAACACAGCAGCAGCAGCCTAGCATTACAAGGGTGGGAAGGTCCACTGTTTTTGGCCCTTCCCAGCCTCATAATACCAGCCTGCGGCCGCCCCAGAGCCCGAGCATCACAACAGATGGTCGGGTACTGGATCGTACCCAGCTCTTCCCGGCACCCCTGGTGGTGGTGGGTACCGGGGTAATAATGGTGTTTAGTGTTAGCCTCTGTACCGGCTAACACTAAGCCTCCCCTTAGTAATGGACCTTGTCACTCAGACAGCGGCCATTACTAAAGTGATAGTAATAAAACTTGAAAAGAAAAGACAAAGATATAGATAAAATATTTTATTGAAATAAAGCACCCCCAACACAACCCTCATTAACCATTTTATTGATGAAAAAAAAGTGTCATCTAAGTAGTCCTCGAAACCGACGTAGTCCAAACACCAAACCTGTAAAAAATCAAAAATATATAAAAAAAATGAAATAAAACATGTCGTAGGCTTAGTTTCACTTTCATGTGTGATACTGACTGTTATACCATGTATAGAAGCCTGCGGCAAAGTTGGCTTAGATACAGGGCGCCAGCAGACGGTATCATACATGGCCATACAGACATATATACAAACAAACATACATACATACATGCAAACATACATACATGCAAACATACATTCACATATACACATACAAACATGACAACATACATACATGAAAACATACATACAAACATACATACATGCAAACATACCTACATGAAAACACATACATGAAAACACACATGAAAACATACATACATGCAAACATACATACATGCAAACATACATGCACTTATACACATACAAACATGACAACATACATACAAGCAAACATACATACATACAAGCAAACATACATACAAGCAAACATACATACATACATGCAAACATACATACATGCAAACATACATAAATGCAAACATACATGCATACATACATACATGCAAACATACATACATGAAAACATACATACATGAAAACATACATACATACATGAAAACATACATGCACATATACACATACATGCACATATACACATACAAACATGACAACATACATACATGAAAACATACATACAAACATACATACATGCAAACATACCTACATGAAAACACATACATGAAAACATACACACATACAAACATGACAACATACATACATACAAAAAAACAACCTATAAGCGCACGAGCGCCAGGGACATAACATCCCAGTAGAAACTGAAAGTAAATACCATGAAAAATAGGAAAATATATACTTTTATTAATGTATCACAATACATGGTATAACAATATCAGATATATAAAAAACTGTATAAGGCGGATCATATATCAAGAGGAGTAACAAAGCGGTAAGTATGACAGAATACCATGGGAAGCACAGAAAACAAAACCAAAAAATCCCCACATCTTAATGCGACCATACAAAAAGCACAGATGACAAGAATAACAGAGACAGAGAGACTCTAAATCAATGTGAATGAAATACCCACATGGAAAGAGTGCATGTCATAAATCTGCAAGAAATAAATAGCGTGCTTAACATATCGACATATTAGGTGAACATAATATTGAGAACATAACTCATGCAAATACCTGTCGACATGATGGAAGCAGAAGATGAGGGGAAATGGCACAGGAACGTTCCTGTGCCATTTCCCCTCATCTTCTGCTTCCATCATGTCGACAGGTATTTGCATGACCTTCCTAAGTAGAGTCGTGTGTTAATGAACCTTCCCTTACCCATCTTATCCCTCCACCCCCACCTTTAGGAAAGACACGTGACACCGAGGTTGGATGTGAAATGGCCACAGCAGCCGTTTATTAATTTCACAGTTTTATCAAAACAATTTAAATCCGAAACATTCGGATAACTAGTTAGGAATCCACCAGAGAATTCCTCCTAATAATTCACTTGACCCAACATGGGTCAGAATCGTACATAACAATTTAACGTTAACATTAACCCGAGCAGAGGAAGTCCTTGAAGCCCCTTCAGATGTTCCTTTTTAAGAACACACCGAATTAGCCATCTGCAAACCACCAATTACCTCCAGCCGTAAACCAGCTCGGAAGCACCGTTCACCTCTGCAGATGGCTCCAACCACTAGAAGTCCACTTCAAGGGGATAACACCCGATGAAGCCCTCAAGTGATATACCGACCACTAGAAGTCCACTTCAAGGGGATAACACCCGATGAAGCCCTCAAGTGATATACCGACCACTAGAAGTCCACTTCAAAGGGATAACACCCGATGAAGCCTTCAAGTGATATACCTTCTACCAGAAGACCACTTCAAAGGGATAACACCCGATGAAGTCTTCAACCATGTACCTTTTTTGGGGGACGCATACCCCCGATGCGACCCCCCCACCATTTTGTACTGACTGGCCTCAAGGACTCCCCCCGCCAGCTGCCATGACAACAGAACCTACTCCGGGAAAAACGGAAAAACATGTTAAATAAGCACACAAAACAAAGACAACACTCATAAACGGACGTACATAAAGCCCCACAGGGGTAACAAACAAAGGGCGGGAGGGTGGGAGCTTGTCTCTCCCTGTGTTACTCCTCCCGCTGCTTCCGGCTCAATGCCGCAAACAGCGGGAAGCTCAGCAACGGCCCCCTGACTCCTCCTTGTCCCTCCTCCACCTCCTCCTAACTCTCCCTCCAACTCTCCCTTACCTATTAACCCTTTCCCTACCAGTGAGGTCATGGAGGCTTCCCCTTAAGCCCTGCAGGCTGCGTCCAGCCTCTTCTTGACCTTCCTAAGTAGAGTCGTGTGTTAATGAACCTTCCCTTACCCATCTTATCCCTCCACCCCCACCTTTAGGAAAGACACGTGACACCGAGGTTGGATGTGAAATGGCCACAGCAGCCGTTTATTAATTTCACAGTTTTATCAAAACAATTTAAATCCGAAACATTCGGATAACTAGTTAGGAATCCACCAGAGAATTCCTCCTAATAATTCACTTGACCCAACATGGGTCAGAATCGTACATAACAATTTAACGTTAACATTAACCCGAGCAGAGGAAGTCCTTGAAGCCCCTTCAGATGTTCCTTTTTAAGAACACACCGAATTAGCCATCTGCAAACCACCAATTACCTCCAGCCGTAAACCAGCTCGGAAGCACCGTTCACCTCTGCAGATGGCTCCAACCACTAGAAGTCCACTTCAAGGGGATAACACCCGATGAAGCCCTCAAGTGATATACCGACCACTAGAAGTCCACTTCAAGGGGATAACACCCGATGAAGCCCTCAAGTGATATACCGACCACTAGAAGTCCACTTCAAAGGGATAACACCCGATGAAGCCTTCAAGTGATATACCTTCTACCAGAAGACCACTTCAAAGGGATAACACCCGATGAAGTCTTCAACCATGTACCTTTTTTGGGGGACGCATACCCCCGATGCGACCCCCCCACCATTTTGTACTGACTGGCCTCAAGGACTCCCCCCCGCCACAGCGAAACAGGCCTTGACCACCTTAAGCCTGTGAGTTCCGCCACACCACCACCGCCCTTTCTATTCCTTCTGCTATCGCCAAGCTCCAAAGATCAATGCCAACCTCGGTCAGATGAACCCCATCACCCCTCCAGAAGTTCCCCACTCCTGACTCCAAATCCCTGTGCCGCACACAAATGCCCCCGATTTTTGCTACGAAACGGGACACCGCCCGATTAACTTTTAATGCGAGCCTTATTGACTCTTTCACTGACCTAGCCAACCGCCAATGTTTCCTCGGGACTATGTCCGACCACACTATCACCAACTTGGGATAAGAAACCCACAAACCCAACATATCGTGTTTGATATCCCGCACCAACTCACGCAAGGGGCAGACTCCCAAGTCATCCCCACCCACGTGCAACACTAAGACCTCCGGAACCCTATCAAGCCGGGCCTATGTCTGGAATTCTGCCAACCCCCTGCTCCATGACATACCTCTAAATCCCAGCCAATGCACAACCGCATCCTGTCGCGGAATGCGCAACTGGCGACCGTCCGGGCACGTACGAATGACCCAGTGCACGTACGAATGACCCAGCAACCACACCAAACACGGAGGCGAATCTGAAATGGAAAACAATTAGACACTGCCATACAAAACATTTTTTAAGCGTTAACCACAACCTCATAACAAATGGAGCGGACATAGGACTTAACTCAGTTGGACTCCCAACGACCAATGCGCCGCACCCCTTCATCATCCAACCCCCAGCGCCCCGCTGCAGTTGCTGCGCCAATCCTGAAGGAATGAGATGAATATGAGCCCGCCGCGACACCAACCGCCGTCAGACATTCCTTAAATACATCTCCAAACTGAAACCTGGACAAAACGACCCGTCCACATGGCGTAACAAAGGCAAATCTGGAGACCCCGCTTGCGGCTTAAAAAACCCCGCATGCACTCTACTGGGCACATAACCGACCCCGGGAGGGCGAACAAAACTATCAGCTTACCCTTCCCTACTTGGCTAAGCAAAGCAAACGACACAGGCCTTCTACTATCCGCCTCCCCTCTACCTCGGCCCAACCCCTTCAAAGCCTGTAGCACCAAAAATTCCTTAGATACATCTTGAAAGCCTCGTAACTTGAAACCAAACGCCACCGCAGATATGAACCGGTTCACCTTTGCCACTGAAAACCCCGCCTCCCAGGCGTCCCCTAACCAGTACAAAAGTGCCACCAACCTGTCTCTATCCGTATTGACGTCACCCAACTCTCTTACCCACTCCTCCCACTGCCTCCAACAAGCAGAATAAGCACTCCACGTCGTGCGCGCCAAAGACCTTTGTATCAGTTGTTCTACGGGACCGAGACCAGATCCCAAAGATGTTCCGGACAAGCCAAACCGAGACGTTCCGCTCCCAGTGCCAATTGCCGAAACCGGTCCCACTGCGAGCGAGAAAGAGCATCAGCGATGCAATTCCGTACCCCCGGCACATGCACCGCCACCACCCACGCGTTCAACGACAAACATATCAACACTAAATGTCGCAACAATTGAACTACAGGAGGAGAGGACGCCGTGATGTTATTAATGGCCAGCACCACCCCCATGTTGTCGCAGTAAAAAAAAACGAACCTTCTTATCCCTGACCCTGTCCCCCCAAATGGTTGCCGCCACCACGATGGGGAACAGCTCGAGCAGGGCCAGATTCCGCGTGAGTCCGCTGGACACCCAACTAGCCGGCAATTGACCTGCGCACCACGGACCTCCCCCGTAAGCTCCAAAACCGCCCGCCCCAGCCGCATCCGTAAAATTATTCAAATCCCTCGCACTCCCGCCGTTGCCGCTGCCAACCGTCTACCAAACACCCTCCCCATTGGCATAATCCGGCAGGCGAAATTCAACTTCCCCAGCAGCGACTGAAGCTCCCGCAGCGTCATTTTCTTCAGTCTACAAGCCCGCCGTACCTCCAGCCTCAAAGCACCCAGCTTATCCGCAGGGAGACGACACTCCATTGCCACCGAATCTATTTCAATTCCCAAAAAACAAATCGTCGCTACTGGGCCCTCCGTTTTTTCTGGCGCCAAAGGGATCCCAAAATCCCTCGCAACCTTCTGTAGTGCATAAAGCAAATTACCGCAAACCGGCGAACCCCCCGGGCCAACGCACAAGAAATCATCTAAGTAATGGATCAACGAGTCGACCCCGGATACTCCCCTCGCTACCCACTCCACGAAGCTACTAAACGCCTCGAAGTACGCACAAGAAAGGGAACGCCCCATCGGAAGGCACCGATCCACATAAAAGGCCCCATTCCAAAGACAGCCCCAACAGCCGTTGGCTTTCTGGATGAACTGGCAACAACCTGAACGCCGCCTCGATTTCGGTTTTTGCTAGCAGCGCGCCCGGGCCCGCAGCCCGCACTAACCCCACCGCCTCATCGAATGAGGTATAGGCTACGGAGCACAACTCGTGATCTATCCCGTCGTTTACCGACGAACCCTTGGGATACGATAAGTGTTGAATTAAACGAAATTTTACGGGCTCACGCTTAGGAACAATACCCAACGGGGACACAACTAAATCTTTTACTGGCGACTCAACAAAAGGCCCTGACATGCGACCCAACGAAACTTCTTTTAACAATTTGTCCGACACGACCTTGGCATGCGAGTAAGCCGATTTTAAATTCCTCCGCGTAACCGGAACCTCATAAGGAGGCGGGGAATAACGAAACCAACACGAAAACCCTCATAAAGCAACTTAGCCGCCGCCCTGTCCGGATACTCATTTAGATAAGGGGCCATCTTTTCCACCCTCACCGGTGACACCCCCTTGACCAGCCGCGGAGGACTGGTTCCCTGACCTCCTTTTCCGCATACATTTCGCCGCCCCGTGTGATGCACCATTACACTCCGAACACACGTGCTTGAACTTGCACGTGGCCCCGAACTTGCACTGGCCTTCATTAAATTGCCAGCAAAACCCTGCCTTTCCCCCGCCGCCTTGTCCAACCTGACTAGACTGGCCTCCTTGGCCGGCGCTCCCGGGGAAGGACTGCCTAACCGGAGCCGTAACCCGTAACCAGAGAGCAATATCCTTCTGGTCCCACCGAATCGCCGGCCGAACCGCTTTTCGCTGACGGAATTGCTCGTCGTATCGCAGCCACGCCTGACCCCCATACGCCCTATGAGCCTCCCCAATAGCATCAAAATAACAAAACAACGCCGAACAATTTTCCGGCGCCTTTTCCCCTATCACACTGGCTAATATGGCGAACGCCTGCGACCAATTAACGAACGTCTGCGGGATAAGCCTATACCGCCGCCGTTCCTCCTCGTCCTTTTTACTCTCGTCCCGCTTGCTCTTATCCAAATTAAATTTAGCGAGCGGCAAGAGAGAAAAAATCTCTACATATTCGTCCTTCCAGATCCGCTCACGCACCTCCTGCTTTAAATGCGCCCCCAACGGACCTTCGAAACACACATACACCTCCCCACGAGCGCGATCATCAATACGCACCCGATCGCCATCTTTTTGCGCCTCGGTCTGTACCGACACCGCGACCGCCTCTCTAACCGCCGTTACGGGCCGCGCTTGTAACAATCCCCCTTCCCTGGGACCCTCCCAAACTACCGCCGGGGACACTTCCGTGACTACCGGCGCCACCGCCCTATCTAGGCGCCCGACCAGCTCTCTCAAGCAACCCACTAAGTCTGCCAAACCCGCGCCATCGCGCCCGCCCGCGCCACTACCGGCCACCGATGCGACGCTAGCAGCCCCCCCGCCGATACCCGACATAAAAATCGCTGGATATGACAATGATGGAGTTATACACTCACCGGGCTGCACAGGCGCTGTGTTCCCGTCAGCCGGACCATCCTGACCTCGACGATACACGTCCAGTTCACCTTCCTCCAGCTCTTCTCTCGCCGACGACTGTCCATCCAAACGACATCTTCGGAACGGGGATGAGGACGCGCTGACCGATGGGCCGGCAACCTGCCGCCCGACCGCCGGGACCCAGACTTCCGACCGGACCTGTTGCCTCGACGTCGCTGCAGATCTAGACGTCCGTCTCGCTGATCCTGAAGAAGCCTGCCCCCTGGCCGGAACATCACCAGGCGGGGCGGCCGTACCTTGTCCTCCGAATCTTCCATCCGATGGGGGAGGGGTGACAGGGAGCCCGGCCTGCGACTCCCTGCTTACCGCCGGACCCCGTCGCGGCTTGGGATTCCTGCCAGGACGCAGGGCCTGGGAAGGGGCGGTCCTCCCAGCTGCCTGGCCTGCAGCGTCCGAGATCGGGCTCCCTCTGCGACGCCGTGTCCGCGGGACTGCCTCAGGACTGAGGCGCTCTGGAGGTCGGGACCGCCGGGAGGGACGGGTCGACCCGGCCTGAGTCGCCGTCACCCCCGGCAACGCTCTCAGCCTGCTCCGAGCAGGAGCGGTTGTTGCCGACTCCCCCCCCGCCGCCATAGTAATGCTAGTAAGGGGGCCGGGGGAGGGGAGCCTGTCCCCTGCAACAGACCCCGAACGCCGGGCCTGGCGTGGCGAAACGGCGTCCGGGATCCTAGTTAATGCAGCCACGGTCTCCTCAAGCCATCCGGGACCGTGGTGCACATCAGCGGCACGCAGCCGCTCTAATAATACGGCCTCCGACATTGTTATAAGCGCGGGCAACGGGGAGCTTGTCTCTCCCTGTGTTACTCCTCCCGCTGCTTCCGGCTCAATGCCGCAAACAGCGGGAAGCTCAGCAACGGCCCCCTGACTCCTCCTTGTCCCTCCTCCACCTCCTCCTAACTCTCCCTCCAACTCTCCCTTACCTATTAACCCTTTCCCTACCAGTGAGGTCATGGAGGCTTCCCCTTAAGCCCTGCAGGCTGCGTCCAGCCTCTTCTTGAGTTATGTTCTCAATATTATGTTCACCTAATATGTCGATATGTTAAGCACGCTATTTATTTCTTGCAGATTTATGACATGCACTCTTTCCATGTGGGTATTTCATTCACATTGATTTAGAGTCTCTCTGTCTCTGTTATTCTTGTCATCTGTGCTTTATGTATGGTCGCATTAAGATGTGGGGATTTTTTGGTTTTGTTTTCTGTGCTTCCCATGGTATTCTGTCATACTTACCGCTTTGTTACTCCTCTTGATATATGATCCGCCTTATACAGTTTTTTATATATCTGATATTGTTATACCATGTATTGTGATACATTAATAAAAGTATATATTTTCCTATTTTTCATGGTATTTACTTTCAGTTTCTACTGGGATGTTATGTCCCTGGCGCTCGTGCGCTTATAGGTTGTTTTCCTAGTTGGCTTGGGGTTTTTCCTCTGTCCTGTTGTACCTTATTTTGAGGTCCTTTTGTAGGTTAACATACATACATACATACATACATACATGCAAACATACATACATGAAAACATAAATACATGCAAACATACATGCACATATACACATACAAACATGACAACATACATGCACATATACACATACATACATGAAAACACATAGATGAAAACATACACACATACAAACATGACAACATACATACAAGAAAACATACATACATGCAAACATACATACATGAAAACATACATACATACATACATACATGAAAACATACATACATACATACATACATACATGAAAACATACATACATGCAAACATACATGCACATATACACATACAAACATGACAACATACATACAAGAAAACATACATACATACAAGCAAACATACATACATACATACATACAAGCAAACATACATACATACATACATACAAGCAAACATACATACATACAAGCAAACATACATACATACATACATGACAACATACATACAAAAATAAACTCACCTAAGACGTTCCCACGAAGAGCTGAACGGTCCCGTCACTTTTCTTCTCCCATTCACAATAACAGAGCGGTGGGCGCAGATGACGTAATCACGTGGGCCTGATATGATTACGTCATCTGCGCCACAACACATTGTTACTATGAATGCGAGCGGCGCCAAGAAGAAGGAAGATGGCAAGTGACGGGACCGTTCAGAGCGCCGTTAGAACGCCTTAGGTGATTATTATTTTATTTTATATATTTTTAGTTGTTCGCCGGGTGCTGATGCAGCACCGATGCGGCAGGTACAAAAATGTAGTGACAGGGTGGGGGAGGGAAAAGTGGCTTGCCGAAACGGGGTGAATGTAATGTAATGTAGTGTAGTGTAGTGTAGTGTAGTGTAGTGTACAGTACATTCACGGTAAGTTCGTCTCAATCGGGCTTACCATGCCCGCTTGAGACGAACATTCTCCCGATGTTGCTAGAAGTACAGTATCTAGCAACATCGGGAGCGCGCACACTGCAGAGCGGAGCGGCTTGATTGACATCGAGCCGCTCACGCCCCTTTTTAGAAAAGATAACCAGCACTTGCTGAGTTATCAAGTGTAAAAAAAAGGCACTTAGGAAATGAATTTTAATTTTTTTTTAACACCAAATGTTTTAAAATTCATTTCCTGCTTAGAATGTATAAAAAAAAAAAATTTGAGTCAACTTGGGACAACCCCTTTAACCCCTTCCCTCTTTCCTCCTCCCTCACACAGCACATAAATAGATATTGATTAAGCTAAAGCTGCTGCTCTTCTAACCTGACTCTGGAGCTCCGTGGAGGAGTCTTCACTGTGGCAGCAGCACAGCAGGAAGGAGCTGCGTGAGGTGCTGAGTGTGTGTGACACTGCAGTACAGGCTGTGCCGATTGGTGGAGCAGACAGAAGCACCTGCTGCTCCTCCAATCAGCGCTCACTTCACGCAGCAGTGCAGAGAAAGGAACATTTCTCCTCTCTACTGCTCGTACCCACTGGCGCCCCCCTTACAGCATGGCGGCCGGCGCCCTGTGCGACCGCACGTGTCGCACATAGCTAAGGCCGGCCATGTGTGTATGTGGCTGCACATAGTGATGTAATAAGATCACTATATGCTGTGTAAATGAATGGAGAGAAGTGTATGACGCTGATTGGTCACTGATTGGTCACTGATTGGTCACCGTCATACACTTCTCTCCACAACGCCCTCTTGGTCAAAAAGTAAATCATGCCCAGTTGTCCATTAAGAAACTCATTAGCATAAAGCTAAAATAGGTCATAACTCCGTCAAAAATGATAGTTTTTCTAAATAAAAAACACTGCTGTAATCTACATTACAGCGCCGATCACATTATGTAGAAGATAGGCCACTTATAATGTGATGACAGAGCCTCTTTAACTGTCATCGTTAGCATAATGTATCTTTAGTTCTATCGAATAACATTTATATTATAACACAATATAAAGTATTTTACAGTTACTAATGTGTTTTTTTGTGTTTTTTTAGAGGTTTGGTTGTTGGTCTTCGTCGGATTTGAGGACTACTTCGATGACTGCGTCATTATTTTCAATAAATTGGTTAACATGGGTTGTGTTGGGGTTTTTATTTAATATGAAATGGGAGGCATAAGGAGGTACAGTAAAGACCCCATGCACTAGAGCCCCATTACAGCTGTGTACAAAATGGAGCCATAAGACCATGAGGTTGAGGCCTGACACTCTTGATACAAAAGTCCAGGAGCTTAAAGGTTGTCCCAAGTTGACTCCAATTTATTTTATTTTTTTACACATTATAAGCAGGAATTTAATTTTCAAATATTTGCTGTTAAAAAATGTTAAAAATTCATTTCCTAAGTGCCTTTTTTTTACACTTGATAACTCAGCAAGTGCTGGTTATCTTTTCTAAAAAGGGGCGTGAGCGGCTTGATGTCAATCAAGCCACTCCGCTCCGCTCTGCAGTGTGCGCGCTCCCGATGTTGCTAGATACTGTAGTTCTAGCAACATCGGGAGAATGTTCGTCTCAAGCGGGCATGGTAAGCCCGATTGAGACGAACTTACCGTGAATGTCATCAACCCTACACTACACTACACTACACTACACTACACTACACTACACTACATTCACCCCGTTTCGGCAAACAACTTCTCTATCCCCCCCCCCCCCTGTCACTACATGTAATTTGTGTATCCGTCGCACCGGTGTTGCATCAGCACCCGGCGAACAACTAAAAATATATCAAAAAAATAAACTCACCTAAGACGTTCTAACGGCGCTCTGAACGGTCCCGTCACTTGCCATCTTCCTTCTTCTTGGCGCTGCTCTCATTCATAGTAACAGTGCGTTGTGGCGCAGATGACGTAATCATATCAGGCCCACGTGATTACGTCATCTGCGCCCACCGCTATGTTATTGTGAATGGGAGCAGTAAGACGAAAAGTGACGGGACCGTTCAGCTCTTCATGGGAACGTCTTAGGTGAGTTTATTTTTGTATGTATGTTGTCATGTATGTATGTATGTATGTATGTATGTATGCATGTGTATATGTGCATGTAGGTATGTTGTGATGTATGTATGTTGTCATGTATGTATGTGTATATGTGCATGTATGTTTTCTTGTATGTATGTCGTCATGTATGTATGTTGTCATGTTTGTATGTGTATATGTGCATGTATGTTTTCATGTATGTATGTTTGCATGTATGTATGCATGTATGTTTGCATGTATATTTGCATGTCCACTGTTTTTGGCCCTTCCCAGCCTCATAATACCAGCCTACGGCCGCCCCAGTACCCGGCCATCACAACAGATGGTCGGGTACTGGATCGTACCAAGCTCTTCCCGGCACCCCTGGTGGTGGTGGTGGGTACCGGGGTAATAATGGGTGGTTAGTGCTAGCCTCTGCACCGGCTAACACTAAGTACCGCCTTAATAATGGACGCTGTCAATCAGCCAACTGCCATTATCTAGGCACTAATAAAGCTTGAAAAAAAAACACAAATACAATTTTTTTTTATTGAAATAAGAAATCCCCAAAAAACCCTCGTTAACTATTTTATTAAAATTTTCAAAAAACTTAGATCTACGCAGTAGTCCAACGAATCGACGATGTAGTCCAATCGGTACATCAAAATCTGCAACAACATTAAAAAAAAGTTATCAATGTGAACAATACCGATACTTATACTCACCTACACACACACAAACAACCACACACAAACATATACACAAACACATATAAACACACACCCATATATTACACAAACACACAAACACATACACACATATACACAAATATACATATACAAAAATACACAAACATATTCACTCAAACACATCCATATATACACAAACACACATACATAAACACACAAACACACACACACATATACACACAAAGATATACACAAACACATGTACACAAACACACCCATATATACACAAACACGCATACATAAACACACAAACACACACACATATACACACACATATACACACAAAGATATACACAAACACATGTACACAAACACACCCATATATACACAAACACGCATACATTAACACACACACAAACATATACACAAACACACCCATATATACACAAAAACACCCATATATACACAAACACACATACATAAACACACACATACACACAAAGATATACACAAACACATGTACACAAACACACCCATATATACACAAACACACCCATATATACACAAACACACCCATATATACACAAACATACACACATATACGCAAACACACATATACAAAAACACACGCAAACATATACACATATGCACAAACACACCCATATATACACAAACACACACATATACACACACATATACAAAAACACACAAACATATACACATATGCACAAACACACCCAGATATACACAAACACACACACACACACACACACACACACACACACACATATAAACTAAAAAAAACACACATATACACACAAACACATGTACACAAACACACCCATATATACACAAACACACAAATATACATATACAAAAATACACAAAAATATACACACAAACATATACACATATGCACAAACACACCCATATATACACAAACACACATAAACACACACACACACACAAACACACACACACATATACACAAACATATATACACAAATACACACATATACAAACACACACAAACATATATACACAAACATATACACATATGCACAAACACACCCATATATACACAAACACACACACATATACAAAAACACACAGACATACACACAAACATATACACTTATGCACAAACACACCCATATATACACAAACACACATACATAAACACACACACACTTACCTTTAGCGGAGCGCGGACTTCTCCTCGCGACGGGTGCCTTCCACTGCATCTCCAGCGCATGCGCCGAGATGCGCCGAGATGCGCGTTCACGAGTAAATAACATCCTCTGCTCAGGACGCAGAGGATGTCATTACGCATGCGCGGCCACCGCTAAAGGTAAATAGCGGTGGCCGGGAACCTAGGCAACGAGCAGGATACAAAGAGGGACCGACCGCAACTTCAATCAAGGATATCAAGAAAACGACATCGCTGGACGACGGACAGGTAATTAGAATTCTTCTTATTTTTACATGGGGGAGCTTTATAGCTCCATTTATCAACTTGGGAATAACCCTTTAATGTTTTACTTTCTACTTACCACTATGTTATATGGAATTTGCCTAGAAATAAATTAAAATTAGAAACTGTCCAACTAGATATGACTGGTCCTCTATACAAGAGGCCTATGATCCCATCAGTCCGCACTACAAAATATTAGGTAACTCCTGAGGATGAACTGTAAGTCTATGTCACTGTACATATATATATATATATATATATATATATATATATATATATATATATATATATATGTACTCTCTAATCTGCATGTTAGAAGCTCATATATAACATGTCAGTGGAAATGCTCCATTACAATGTCTGTAGATAAGTGAGTCCACATCTATGTATACATAGTCATTGATTCTGGTTTGCTGATAATGGATGGAACAGTAGAGTAATGAATACCCTTGTTTCTATTGTATCACCCCCTTTCCATGTAGACTGTGCGCTTGTGAGCAGGGCCCTCTCTCCTTATATTTATACTGTAACATTGTAACTTACTAGAATTGTATGTCACTGTACCCTGTAATTTATTGTACAGCGCTGTGGAAAATGTTGGTGCTTTATAGGTAATATTATTATCATTTATAATGTAATTATAAAGAAAGCGCATAGATAGGCGCAGTAATAATATACATTATACAATCAATGCCATCTCCCCACTTTACTACACAATGCTGCCCGAGGTCAGGGGGGCTCTAGACTTCATACAGGTTGTGTCCATGGTGCTTCCTAGAGAGCTGGGATATGGGTGTCCTACTAAGGATATATTATTGGGTGTGATCGCCCCCACCAGCTGATCGGGGATGTTTGTAAGTTATTCATGTAAACCACATGTCATTGCAATATCTATGTTGTTTTTATTTGACTGACATTTATTAAAGCATTATGGGAAGAACATATATATTTCAAAAGTTTTGAATATGGAAACCAAGTGGATAAAGTGAAGAGATCATACAGCTGGTATGTGGTTGGCATGTAACTGGCATATGATTGGTCACTCCCTGGCACCTGCCCGGAATGTTATGATTTGAATTTTCTGCTCGGCCTACAGATCAGTTGATCAGTTGGTTGGAAACAACTGCAGCGTCTTGTTATATACAAGAAGCGATTCATAGATATTTGAGGGCACATTTTGGGTTTTTGGGGAGTTTTTTTGCTGTTTTTTATTCCAGGATTACACCATACTTTCCTGATCATCTACTGGTAAGTGCAGATCTTTACACACCACACACACTACACACAGGACAGTATATACACAGTACACAAGGTATAAGACGACGGGCGATGGATTGATATTTTCAGGGGCCATGTCATTTACTGATCAGTTTTGTAATTCTTAACCCCTTGTGGACATAACCCATTTTTTCAAATCTGACATGTGTCACTTTATATGGTAATACATTTGCAATGGTTTTACTTATCTAAGTGATTCTGACTGTGATTGTTTTCTCGTGACACATTGTACTTGTATGTTAGTGGAAAAATGTGGTCGATAAATTCAGTATTTATTTGTAAAAAAAACACCAACATTTTGAGGAAATTAGTAAAAATGTGCATATTTCTAAATTTAAATGTATCTGCTTTTAAGACAGATAGTAATAGCACACAAAATAGTTACTAGTTAACATTTTTTTAGAAAATCTATTTTAATATAGAAAATTGTTTAACACAGAAGGTTTTACCAAAGACACGCAACTCAAAATGTACTGCCCAGGTTCTGCAGTTTTTAGAAATATCCCATATGTGACCCTAGTGCGCCACATGACTGAAATACTGGCCTCAGAAGCAAAGGAGCACCTAGTGGATTTTGGGGCCTCCTTTTTATTAGAATATATTTTAAACACTATGTCAGGTTTGAGGAGGTCTTGTAGTGCCAAAACATAGGAACAACCCCAAAAAGAGACCATTTTGGAAATTACACCCCCAAAGAATGTATCTAGGGGTATAGTGAGCAATTTGACCCCGCAGGTTTTTTGATAAATGTATTTGGAATTAGGCTGTTTTAATCAAAATTGCATTTTTTTCTCATAAAACATAGATTTAGCTACAATTTTTACATTTAAATAAGGAATAAAGGAGAAAAAGCACCCCAACATTTGTGAAGAAATTTCTCCCGAAATTGCCTGGACGTATGACAGGGCTCAGAATTGAAAGAGTACCATGCCCATTTCAGTCTTATTTTGATGAATTTAACTGCATTGGCCCACAAGTGCAGGGCTTTGAGGTCAAATACTGAAACAAACCCCCAGAAGTGACGCCATTTTGGAAACTACACCCCTCAAGGCATTTTTTGAGTGGTGTAGTGAGCATTTTCACACCAGGTGTTTTTTTTATTAGAAATTAGAAAATAACATGCAGATGTGTGGCAAGTGTCACACTGATAAATGGTGCCCGATTTTAACCCCCTTTTGGAACACACGCTGCACATTTTGTGTCTACATTTTCTGAGAGCCAGAACTTTTTTATTTTTCATTAACTGAGCTCTGTGAGGGCTTATTTTTTTGCGGGACAATCTGTAGTTTTCATTGGTACCATTTTGGGGTACATGCAACTTTTTGATCATTTTTTTTTTTTTGTTTTTTGTGAAGCAGGGTGACCAAAAAACATAAAAAAAATTTATTCTTTTTTTATTTATTTTATTTTAATATTCTTTTTTTTTTTTTACGCCGTGCATCATAAATGACATATTGAAATTATTTTGCGGGTCGCTACCATTATGGCGACACCAAATCTATATAGTTTTTTAAATATTTGACAGCGTTTTACAGCCATAACTTATTTTTGCGACAAAAAGGCTGTGTAAGGGCTTGCTTTTTGCGGGACGAGCGGTTGTTTATATTAGTACCATTTTGTGGTACATGCGACTTTTTGATCATTTTATCAAAAAATGTCTGGGAAGGCGAGGTGATCAAAAAAGTGTGACTCTGGCATTATTTTTTACGGTGTTCACCGTGCAGGAATTTTTTTATAGTTGGGGTCGTTACGGATGCGGCAATACCAAAAATGTGTACTTTTTTAATGTTTTCAGTTTTTTCCTGTAATATAAGTTTTATTATGGGAATAAAAAATGCATTTTTTGTTTATGTAACGTGAAACTTTTTTTTTTTTTTTTAGTCAACATTTTTAGTAACTTTTTTTTTGTCCCACTAGAGGACTTGAAGGCCTGAAGCCCTGATTGCTATTCTAATATACTGCAGTACACACGTAATGCAGTGTATTAGGGCACATTCAGACGTGGCGGGATTGCTGTTGAATTCTGCTGCGGACAGTCCGCAGTTAAATTCTGCAGCAGCCGTTTTTTACATGTCTTTCTATACATTTTGAGGAAACTTAGCTCAGACGTTGCAGAAAATAAGTGTGTGGAAATTGGACTGCGGTGCAGATACTTCCCTCCGCAGCATGCTCATTCCATTGCGGAGAAGAAGCTGACTTTCACTGCGGATCTCAGCATTTGCATTGCAAAGGCTGAAATCTGCAGCAAGTCTGCTGTGATATCCACAACGTCTGAATTACCTGTCAAATATGAAAATGTTGCTGCAAATTCGCAAAGAATCTGCAGCAACATTTTCTGCGGAAAAATTCTGCCACGTCTGATCGTGGCCTTAGAGCTGTCAGTCATACACTGACAGCAAGCTTATTAGGTCCCATCTCTTGGGTAGGCTGGGCCTAATAGGCTTCTCTACTTGGCAACCAGGAGGCAATTGTTAGGCCTCCGGTTGCCATAACAACCATAGGCACCCCCACAATCGCGTCACAGCAGTGTCGATGGAGTACAAACCATCTAAATGCTGTGGTCGCAATTGACAGCAGCATTTAGGGGGTTAATCGGCGAGGGTTGGACAACAGTCCAGTTCCTGCCGTTACCGCAGTGTTTCAGCTGTGGTATACAGATGACACCCGCTGGTGATGGAGCGGGCTTAGCTTCTGAGCCTGCTCCATCACCGTCAAGGACAGTTACGCGACAATGCGCTAACCCCTTGGCGGCAGCGACGTAAATGTACGTGACATGTAAAAGGGTTAATAACATATCTTCTATTTTCCTACATATATGGGGGGTCACAGAAAATTTGTACAAATATTAGGTTGGGTTAGAAAGAAAATCACATTGTTATACTGAGTTAAAGTCTCCTAATATGTCTCACGCCTTACAATGGTGACTTTGGAACAGATTATCTGAAAAGTTACGCAACTTTTTATATTGGTCCAGTTTTTATTATGTAAAAAGAAAACAAATTGCTTATAGTCATAGCTGGAGGCTGGGCATTACCTGGCACTTGTACCCGCTTAGCATGTTAGAATTTGAACTGGCAGACTATTTGGTCCTCTGTAGATTTTCACTGCAGCAGTCCTATTCATTCAGTTCTGTGCACATGACCCGTAAATACTGTGCGGGAGAGGAATTTATTAAGACTGGCATTCCAGTCCTAATGGGAAACAAGCGGAGTAAGATGCAACAAATTTCTTAAGAGGCGCATGCTAGATTTACGCTATAATTTACGCCAGTTTCGGGAACAAATAATAATAAATGCGTCGGGCCATGGGTTTTTTTTTTTAAAAGTGTCAAGGGTGACGAAAACGCCCAACAGTCTAAATTTTTGTCACTTTTGAGCCGTTTACGATTTTTCTACGCCAGATAACAGGCGTAGGAAAGTTGTTCAATTCCTCCTATGTTTTTACATGTGATAATAAAAAGATAATAGTTCTAGAAAATGCTACTAGTACTATTTCTATTCCTAGCCACACCACACATGGATCCTGCGGCAGGGTTGTTGGTGGAGTGATAGTTCAGATCTACCAAGTCTACACAGAACTTTATTCTTTTACAAGTGAGTGTCATGAAGAGAGACTGAAGACCCGACTGTAATGTAGAAGATGAAGCTCCAGATCTTAGTGCTCAGTGTAGGAATGACTCCCTCCTTGCTCTCCACATATAAGAACACTACATATTTCTCCATGTGTAAATATCTTTATATACTATCTGTGTGTTCAGCAGCCAGTGACACACGGACTGCCCGCTAGATCAGAAGACATGGAGCGCCGGCAAGAGAAAGAAGGCACCGGCGACATGAGTACCATGATGGCATCAGCACTGCTGGCCGGCTTCACTATAAGGGTATGTTCACACGTTGTGTAAACACTGCGGATTATATGCCACGTATTTCATTGTGTAAAATCCACAGAATAATACAGTAGCAGCAAAGTGGATGAGATGTAACCAAATCTGATCCACACGTTGCGTAAAAAATCCACCAAAAAACTCTGAAATTGACCTGTGGTGCGGTTTTTTCAATCCCCAGCATGTGAATCTGCTTTGGATCCGCTGCTTTTCTGTTGTGGGTTTTTCCCATTGAATTCAATTTTTGCGGCGGAAACAATGGGATTCCATTACAAAATTTGCAATTCAGAAAAAAGAAAAAGCTTTTTGTCGTTTAAAATGAATAATAAGGTTTATACTTACCACCCAGGTGTTGTCATAGCGACTCATTCTTTTATTGTCCGTCCAGGCCGGGCTCCTGTAGTGACGTTTTATCCCATGTGACTGCTGTAGCGGTCACATGGGCTGTAGCTTCATCCCAGGAGGCCGCACTGCTAGGACAACACGGGGACGCGTCGCCATAACTACGGAGAACGGGCTAAGTATAAGTGGTTTTTTTTTCTGCAGTGGACATTACGCCTGAAAAACTGCACCACAATTTGGTGTGTTTTTTCGGCCGATATTCCCTGCAGGTTCCAGGGCGAATATGCTGTGCACTTTTACGCAGCGTATCCGCCCTGTGTGAACATGGCCTTACTGTCAGTGTCTTTTATTACTTCATTTTCAATGTATAATTTATATAACCAAACTAATTAATTGGTGTAGAAAAGCTGTTGAATTTCACCCTATGTTTTTACATGTGACAATAAAAAGATAATAGAAATAGTACTAGTAGCATTTTCTAGAACTATCCACACCACACATGGATCCTGCGGCAGGGTTGTTGGTGGAGATATAGTACAGCTCTGCCAGGTCTGCACAGAACTTTATTCTTTTACAAGTGACTGTCATGAAGGGAGACTGAAGACCCGACTGTAATGTAGAAGATGAAGCTCCAGATGTTACACCTCATGCACACGACCGAGTGTGCCGTCCGAGTCCCGTCAGTGATCCGAGGAAAGATAGGACATGTCCGTCTATCTATCCTCGGATCGGAGACTCCGACCATTTTTCATGGACCCGATTCACCTGTTATAGTGAATGGGTCCGTGAAGACTATCGGGTGTCACTCGGATGCTGTCAAAAACGGCCTGAGTGGCACAACGGTCGTGTGCATGAGCCTTTAGTGCCCAATGTGGGAATGACTCCCTCCTTGCACTCCACATATAAGAACACTACATATTTCTCCATGTGTAAATATCTTTATATACTATCTGTGTTTTCAGAAGCCAGTGACACACGGACTGCCCGCTAGAGCAGAAGACATGGAGCACCGGCAAGAGAAAGATGGAACCATGGACGTACCTACCATGATGGCATCAGCACTGCTGGCCTGCTTCACCAATACTGTCAGTGTCAGAGTCTTTTATGTCTGCATTTCAGTGTATAGTTTATATATATTGCAGCACCAGACACTTTATCACTGACCACATACCACATCAGTATAGTAAGGCAGTCCTAAATGAGAAATTCACTTCTACCCTACATATTGCTCCAAATATTAGCCGTTCCACTGATCACGGAGTACTTTTATATGTAAGTATTCCAGTGTACGCTGCCCTTTACATTCTATAGTATCCTATACTGCAGAATATGAAGAAGAGAAGGACAGAATTATGTAAATCATGTCCTGGAGAAAACAAAACTCCACCATGTCCCTCCATTTCTCCGCAGCCATGAAGGAATAGATGAGCTCTGGTAATGCCAGTGACATCAGTATAATGTTCTGCATCCTAAGAGAATCATCTCACGGTTACAGCTTTATTCTTTATATCATTCCTTACACTAGATTCATACCGGTTACATTTATATTTTATCCATTATAAAATAATATCATATGTTCAGTATAATAAGGAAACCAGCACTTTCTGCAACTTTTATCAGGGCCGGTTTGAGGTGCCTGGGCAGTAAATCTGGTGGGTGCCCATCATAATTCTAATTTTACGGGCACATGACAACTTTTTCTATAAGGGTAATCTGTATAGAAATGCATTTGTTGTCAGTCGTTTTATACCAGATAAAGCTCAGCACATGTAGTACAGGTTTCTATAGGAGCTAGTCTATATAGACATGTACTGAGCTCTATGTGATATAAAATGATGGACAGAACATATACATTTCTACACAGACCAGTCCTTATAGAAACTGGCATATGATAAACCTTTTTCTACAAAGGGAAATCCGTGTAGAATTGAATGCACTTCTTGTGCAATATTGTAAATGACATATAAAACCTCTTACATGTTCTGAGTGGTCTATGTGATATAAATGGTGCCATTTCTACACAGACTAGCCCCTATAGAAACTGGCAAGTGCGAAACTGGTCTATCATATACCATTTTTTCTACAGGGGCTAGTCTGCAGAAATGCCCAGGTTTTCAACCATATAATACTGAATAGAGAGCCATAATATCTAGTCATAATGGGACGTAAGCGATTTGTGTATTGGAGCCAGGGCAGGGGCTAGTCTACCTTCCCACAGAATCAGAGCGCCTCCTGTTGTGTCTGTGACTCCTCCGAGTTTATCTCCTGCTGCCCGGCAGAGAATGAATGGCTCCTGTCTGCCCAGTTCTGTCCTATGCCTCTGGCAGTGCGTGCCACCCTCCGCCAGCCCTTACAGTAAAGTCCCTAGCCACCCTGTGCCACTAAAGCTGAGATCTGTGTTGTAGCCGATGATATGACTGTTGCAGTATTTGCAGCTTTCAACAGCACTCAGACATTGTGGGAGAATCAAACTGGTTTTACTTGGGACAAACAGCAACCAACATCAGTAACAATATCAAGATGGAGAATACAAGAGATAACATACACATCACCACTAGAGGAGCTACACATAGATAATAACTAATAGTTAACACAGCGCCATCTACTGTCAGTTCAAGATCGTTCCTCCAGCATTAAGCTGCAGATGTTGTAATATTCCAACAATGACGTCATTTCATTGGCTTAGAAAACAACACAGATCTTCACCTAACTCCAGCTGCCTGTCCTGCAGAGAATGAATGGCTCCTGCCTGTCCAGTTCTTTTCTGTGCCTCTGGCAGTACATGCCACCCTCCGCCAGCCCTTACAGTAAAGTCCCTAGCCACCCCTGCACCGCTAAGGCTGAGATCTGTGTTGTAGTCGGACATGACGTTATTACATTGGCCTAGCACAGCAACACAGAGCTCCTCCTAACTCCTGCTGCCTGTCCTGCAGAGAATGAATGGCTCCTGCCTGTCCAGTTCTTTTCTGTGCCTCTGGCAGTACATGCCACCCTCCGCCAGCCCTTACAGTAAAGTCCCTAGCCACCCTGCACCGCTAAGGCTGAGATCTGTGTTGTAGCCGGACATGACGTTATTACATTGGCCTAGCACAGCAACACAGAGCTCCTCCTAACTCCTGCTGCCTGTCCTGCAGAGAATGAATGGCTCCTGCCTGTCCATCTCTTTTCTGTGCCTCTGGCAGTACATGCCACCCTCCGCCAGCCCTTACAGTAAAGTCCCTAGTGTAGTGTCCCACAGGAGCACTACTATGAAAACTATGTTTGTCTTCATGTGTTGTGGTATGCTGCCATCTACAGGTTCAGAAATGTTATGACATTGTGTTTCAGCCTATGCGGAGTGTTTTTCTATAATGTAACAGAAGCTGGGAGGAGTTAATTAGGGAGTGGTTAGAGTGAGTGAGGGCTGTGGTGAGCTAGGAGTGGATGCAGCAGGAGGCACAGTGAAGGTGCTCCTGAGTTCAGCCATTTGCGGATTACAGAGAAAGACAGGCCTAAAGAGATTTATTGGAATAACAGCTCAAGGAGCCAGAAGAGTCCAGAAAGAGAGACTGTGAGTTGAGAGATAATAGCACTCCTGCATTTAGCATTGGGCTACACTGATTGAGCTGAATTTGGATGACATATTTGTATTGTACTATCTCCATCTTGAAAAGTAAAAGTGTGCATGCAAGCTCTCCTGATTAACTGCCACCACCGTCTCCTGTCTTCTATTTGCACTCTACACCAAGGGCACCCCAAATAACACCAGACAGGAGTCAGCCACCAAGGGAGTGCCCCGGGGGAAACAACAGTCATCATCATCATCTTGTGCAACCCCCTCATCACTGTGTGTGTGTGTCCCTGGGAGGTGGGAAGGCCTGCAAGGCAAAATACCACCGTGACACAAGACAGAGAGCCCAGTATCCACCATTTTGGGTTCCTGCATTCCCCGCCACCCACGGGCCACCACATATAATTTTGGCGTCACGAACAGGATATCTATGGCCTCTGTGCCTTATGAACTAAGTCAGCGCTGGTGCGCCACAGCCGGAGCCAGATTATCGCAGCCGGAGCAGAGTTACAGACATTTCGATACAGCCGGAATAAAAGTTTCCCGCCAAGTCGCCGCCATATTGGAAGTGGCAAGGAGCTGCGCAAGAGAACCCGCGAAAACAGCGGAGCAGCTAAGAGAAAGCTGGTGAGTGCCTGAATAGGCCAGTAAATGAGATTTAAAGTAAAAAGTGGCAGTTAACAGTGTAGAGACACCGGAAAAGATATCCGGAAAAGAGGCTTAGTGCATAGCCTGAAATTGAACAACCGTTGCTAGGGGTTACTGTAGGACTTATTGCAGAAAATGTCTGACGACGGAGATAACGGCTCTCCAAGCCCCAGTGGGTCACCTCCAACAGCGCAAGTGATGCCACTCACTATGCCCTATTACTTTGGAGCACCATGGCTTCCTCGCTACAAAGGCGAAGTTCATTCCCTGAGGGAATTCAAAGAGAAGATGCTGTCCATGTTCCGTTTGTATCCTGTCTCAACAGACCAGAGGGTTGAGATATTGATAGGACAACTAGAGGGCGCAGCATTAAGAGAAGTGAAATCCTGGCCCAGAACAGAGAAAAAAACAGTGGAACAGATACTGGACCGATTGCGTGCCACATTTGAAGTAAGGACTGTGGCAGAGCTCAAGATGAGATTCTTTGGAAAGAAGCAGCAGCCCGGTGAGTCATTGAGAGACTTTGCTTTATCCCTGCAGGAGGCCCAGCGGGCAATTATGCAAGTAGAACCCTTAGAGGCTGCAGAGGCTGACAAGGCCTTAAGGGAGCAGTTTGTTGAAGGAGCTGCATCTGAAGCTCTTAAAAGTCAGCTCAGAATGTTGGCCTCCCAGAACCCAAGCTGTATCTTCTTGGACTTTAAAGAGCTCGCAATTAGAATCCTGGGGACTGAAGCGGCAGCGGTTCAAGCCAAAGTTTTCCCCTATTCCATAGAGACTCCTACGGAGTCGCAAGTAGATCATCCTACAGCAGCGGGAAGTCAAGTTGCACTAGCTCAGTGTGCTCACATGCAAGCTCAAGATCCAGTTGGTGAACTGAGGGACCAAATTGCTGTCCTCACCAAGAGCCTCAGTAAAATGTGCCAGAAAATGGAAGATATGGAGCAACGCCAGAAAGAAAGCCGCCGCTACTCCAGTAACAGGTTCAGTAACCGATCAGAAGGGGAAAGTTACCGGAATTGGGGTAGACGCTCTTCTGACAGATTTGATACCACCGGAAGACCCATTTGTCGTAGGTGTCAAAGAGCTGGCCATATTGAAAGAGAATGTCGTCAGTTAAACGACAATCCCCCGAGGCAGAGGACCGCCCCTCGGGAGGAAGACCAATAGGTCCCACAACACCAGAATGGATTCCCCGGTACATTGGGCAGTGTCCAGTGATTACGATCCACCTAAATGGGATCCCACTGTCGGCCTTACTGGACACTGGCTCTCAAGTCACCACTCTGCAGAGAAGTTGGTTTGAGAAGTACTGGGACCTCGACCAGCTGATACAACCCCCAGACACGTGGCTTAACATTGTAGCCAGTAATGGACAATCGATACCCCATCGGGGCTACTGGGAACCCATGATCCAGATGGGAGAAACTGAACTGCCCCAGCAAGGCGTAATTGTAGTGAACGTCTGGGATGATGACTTTCCACCAGTGGTGCTGGGCATGAATGTTCTTAGGAATTGCTATGAAGAGATGCTAGATGCCCTACACCGAGCACTTTCTACAGTCCCTGTCTCCAATCAAAATGCAATTCAGCATGCTATCCGTCTCTTGAATGCCCAACAGAGGTTCACGAATGAAAAGGGTGAGATCTGCCGTGCCCGCATCATGGACTCACAACCAGTGACTCTGGAACCAGAGACGGAAACCATTCTGTGGTGTCGAGCTCGTCCAGGTTTGCAAGGTCAAGATTACCAGGCCCTTGTGGAACCTCTTCTTCTGGAAGATCATCCGACCGTGCTAGCAGCCAGAAGTCTAGTGACTGTTTCTAATGGGAGGGTACCTATTCGCCTCCTGAACATTGGTGATACGGCTGTGGTACTGAGTAAATACCGTCCAGTTGCTAAGCTCTCACAGGTCTTCTTCCAAGATGTCTGGAGCCCTGAGACTACAGTGTTCCAGCAAGCTACCCAGAATCAAGTTACCCCTGAGATGACAACAAAACCCTGGTGGACCGAGATCCATGTTGGCGATGCTAATACTACCGAAGAGGAGATCGAAGGAGCCCTGATGGTGGCCAAAGACAATCAACAAGCCTTCAGTAAACATCCTATGGATTTTGGGAAGGCTACTATCATTGAGCACACCATCCCTACAGGCGTCCATCCACCCATCAAAGAAAGGTACCGTCCCCTTCCACCAGCCATGTACCAGCCAGTGAAGAAAATGATTCGGGAGATGAAGGACGCAGATGTGATTCGGGAGAGCTACAGTCCATGGGCTGCACCCCTAGTCCTGGTGAAAAAGAAGGATGGCAACATTAGATTCTGCGTGGACTACCGCAAAATCAATAATATCACTCACAAGGATGCGTATCCCCTGCCACGCATTGAAGAATCCCTGACTGCTTTGGGGTCTGCTGCCTACTTCTCAACTCTGGATTTGACCAGCGGGTATTGGCAGGTACCTATGGCTCCCGAAGATAGGGAAAAGACTGCTTTCACTACTCCCATGGGGTTGTTCGAGTTTAATTGTATGCCCTTTGGGCTATGCAATGCCCCGGGAACCTTCCAGAGGCTGATGGAACGCTGCCTGGGTCACCAAAACTTTGAGACCGTCCTCTTGTACCTGGACGACGTAATCATCTACTCAAAGACTTATGAGGAACACCTACAGCACCTGGCAGAAGTCCTCAAAACCCTCATCAAATATGGCCTGAAAGTGAAACCCTCCAAGTGTCATCTCCTGAAGCCGGAAGTCCATTACTTAGGCCATGTCGTGAGTGCAGAAGGAGTGGTTCCTGATCCAGGCAAAGTAGCAGCAGTAAAGAGCTGGCCAGCCCCTACCACAGTCAAGGAGGTGAGAAGTTTCTTGGGATTTGCAGGGTATTATAGACGGTTCATCCCACACTTTGCCCAGATTGCAGAACCCCTCCAGGGATTGTTAAGAGGTCACTCCAAGGAAGCTATGAAGAGAAGGATCCCGATTGAGTGGGCTGAAGCCCATGAAGCCGCTTTCCAGAAGCTGAAGCAGCTGTTAACCGAACCACCTATCCTGGGATATCCTGACTACAACCAACCCTTTAGGCTGTATACTGATGCCAGCCAGAAGGGATTGGGGGCCGTCCTGTCGCAGGTACAGGACCAGAAAGAGAGAGTCATCGCTTATGCCAGCAGAGGTCTTCGAGGCGCTGAACGGAACGACCAGAATTATAGTTCCTTTAAGCTGGAATTCCTGGCCCTTGTGTGGGCAGTGACCGAAAAATTTAAAGATTACCTGGCTGCAACACCCTTCATCGTCTTCACGGATAATAATCCGCTGGCCCACTTGGATACAGCGCGACTGGGAGCTCTTGAACAGCGATGGGCATCCAGACTGGCGAATTATCAGTTTGTGATCAAGTACCGGACTGGTGCGTCCAACGTGAATGCCGATGCCTTATCCCGTTTGCCTGTGGGTGAAGAACTGGTCCGATGTAATGATGAATGGGAAGAGGTAGAGATGCCTACATTCTATGCTCAGTTTGCAACCCAGAATTCGGTGATCGCTCAGAGGAAGCGAAACGAACATCCGCAACCAAATGTTCCTGACTGCTCCCAAGATTCCAGACAGTGGGCTAGATTCCAACGGGAGAGTAGAAACCTACAGGAATTGCAGACTTCCCTTCTTCAGAAGAGGACTCCGGACCGAATACGTAGAGGTCAAGCTGATCAGGAATTAATTTGTCTATGGAGACTGAGGAATCGACTTTTCGTGTCCAGAGGTCTACTACAGAGGACTGCCCTGGATCCAGTAACGGGTGAGCGTCTACATCAAATTGTGGTACCCCGGCGAGATTCCAAATCCATCTTGGAAGCCTACCATGACAGATCGGGACACTTTGGGGTTCATAAAACGGAAGATACCATACGCCGACGATTTTACTGGATTGGCATGAGAGACGACATAGAGAAGTGGTGCCGAGAATGTCCCACCTGTGCTCAGAGCCGAGGAGAGCGTCATGACCAGAGAGCCCCACTTCACCCCATCATCAGTCATAGACCGCTGGAACTGGTAGCCATTGACCATGTCAAGTTTGAACCAAGCCGCACTGGGTATACTTATGCTATAACTATAATTGACCACTATACGAAGTTCGTGGTAGCTATGCCAGTGAAAGACCTGACTGCCAAGACCACCGCTGCCATCTTTTGGAAGAATTTCGTACTCCCCTATGGCTGTCCGGACAAGATCCTGACTGATCGTGGTTCCGCATTTGAGTCTCAACTGTTCCACGAGTTGTGTTCCCTCTATGGCTGTCAGAAGCTGAGAACTACCGCTTATCATCCACAAGGTAATGGCTTATGTGAAAAGATGAACCAGACTCTTATTGGGATGTTAAGAACTGTTCCGTCCCAGAAGAGGGCTGATTGGCCGACTCTCCTGCCAGAATTGGTGTACCTGTATAACAACACTGTGCACTGCTCCACAGGGTACACTCCTTACTATCTCCTGTTTGGCCGTCAGGGCAAATTGCCTTCGGACTTGGCCATGGATGTCGAAGTTCCAGATACTATCAACCCCCTGCCAAACACAGAGTGGGTGAGTGATCACCAGCGTCGCCTGGCTGAAGCCAACGAGATTGTGGAAAGACGGATGGAAGATGCTCGTCAAAGGCAACAAGCAGGTTTTGATCAAAAGGCCAAAGCAGAACCCTTCCAAATTGGAGACCGTGTGTGGCTGAAAAACAACCATCGTTCAAGTAAGTTGGACAGCAAGTGGCAGAAAGAACCATACACAATTAAGTCCATCCCGCACCCTGGGACTGATGTCTATGAGATTGTGCGCGAAGGCCGAGATTCCCAAGTCGTCCACCGTAATCGTCTCAAGCTCTGCCTAAAGGAAGAGGTACCAGCAGAACCACAGACAACTGAGAAATCTCCTGCAGCTGAACCGCTACCGCCAACAACTAGTATGTCCCCTCTTGATTGGCTGTTCCAACCTTGGCTGTCTATTTTTGTTCCAAGAACTGTTCTTGATCCCGGCGAAGACCAAGTGACCTCGTCATCCGAGTTCCGGCCTGGTCCAGAGGAATCCAGGGACCCTGAAATTGTTATAGAGGAGCCCCTGAGGAGATCTGATAGAGCTACCCGAGGTAAGATGCCAGCTCGATATCAAGATTGAACTGTTGAATCTGAGACTTCATTTTTGGATTATCCTTCACCAGAGACATTGTATTGTTTGCATCCCAATTGGGTAACAAGCCCTTAATTTTCCCCAGTTCATATGACAACGACTCTTGGACATTTTCCTTGTTCAGCATTATATCCTCATATTCCTCAGAGTCTGTATGGACTCTTAGTTTATTATTGCAATTGTGATTAACCTTTGTTTTAGGTTAACCTGCCGCCTGGAGAGTCGGACGCCGAGGACGGCTTTATTTAAAGAGGGGGTGTATGTAGTGTCCCACAGGAGCACTACTATGAAAACTATGTTTGTCTTCATGTGTTGTGGTATGCTGCCATCTACAGGTTCAGAAATGTTATGACATTGTGTTTCAGCCTATGCGGAGTGTTTTTCTATAATGTAACAGAAGCTGGGAGGAGTTAATTAGGGAGTGGTTAGAGTGAGTGAGGGCTGTGGTGAGCTAGGAGTGGATGCAGCAGGAGGCACAGTGAAGGTGCTCCTGAGTTCAGCCATTTGCGGATTACAGAGAAAGACAGGCCTAAAGAGATTTATTGGAATAACAGCTCAAGGAGCCAGAAGAGTCCAGAAAGAGAGACTGTGAGTTGAGAGATAATAGCACTCCTGCATTTAGCATTGGGCTACACTGATTGAGCTGAATTTGGATGACATATTTGTATTGTACTATCTCCATCTTGAAAAGTAAAAGTGTGCATGCAAGCTCTCCTGATTAACTGCCACCACCGTCTCCTGTCTTCTATTTGCACTCTACACCAAGGGCACCCCAAATAACACCAGACAGGAGTCAGCCACCAAGGGAGTGCCCCGGGGGAAACAACAGTCATCATCATCATCTTGTGCAACCCCCTCATCACTGTGTGTGTGTGTCCCTGGGAGGTGGGAAGGCCTGCAAGGCAAAATACCACCGTGACACAAGACAGAGAGCCCAGTATCCACCATTTTGGGTTCCTGCATTCCCCGCCACCCACGGGCCACCACACCTAGCCACCCCTGCACCGCTAAGGCTGAGATCTGTGTTGTAGCCGGACATGAAGTCATTACATTGGCCTAGCACAGTAACACAGAGCTCCTCCTAACTCCTGCTGCCTGTCCTGCAGAGAATGAATGGCTCCTGCCTGTCCAGTTCTTTTCTGTGCCTCTGGCAGTACATGCCACCCTCCGCCAGCCCTTACAGTAAAGTCCCTAGCCACCCCTGCACCGCTAAGGCTGAGATCTGTGTTGTAGCCGATGACATGACGTCATTACATTGGCCTAGCACAGTAACACAGAGCTCCTCCTAATTCATGCTGCACAAAGATGAAGAGATCACATGGGGGAGATGATGGTGCAGCTGGGGGAGGGCTGACGTTGATGGAAGTGCTCCCAGCCTCCCCTGCAGGCTGCAGTTGTGACTTCTACTAGCACTGTGCCTGTGGCGCTCATCATTTAAAGGGGTTTGCCTATCAGGGACATTTATGTCATATCCACAGGATATGTCATAAATATCAGATAGATGCGGGTCCATTGCTGGGTCTACACAGTGGACAGTGGTAAGGGGGTCCTGTGCAACTGCAACCGCTGCGACTACTATAGCTACACCACTAGGTGTGGATTGATATTTTTAGAATTCTCTTGGAATGTCTCTAAAATTTTAATTAATGGAAATGAATCAAGTTTTAATTCATTAATTATAAAACATTTGTTAAGTTAAAAAAGAAAACTAAATACAAACTGTTCTATTGTAGCCTCCACCACTCCACGTTATGGCGCACATCCTGAAGAAAGCCGAGGACTATGTAAGTTATATCAGCAGATGATCCTATTATTACACAGAACATCTGTAAGTCCACAGAAATAAACCTAACCAGAATAAATTTCAACCCTACACACACACTATATATGTATATATATATATATATATATATATATATATATATACACATATATATATATATACATTATATGTATAAATATATACACACACATATACATGTGTGTGTGTGTGTGTGTGTGTGTGTGTGTGTGTGTGTGTGAGTGTGTGTATGTGTATATGTGTGTGTATGTATATATATATATATATATATATATATGTATGTATATAGCCCACTCCAAAATACGAGACAGCACTCCAGTTGTAGTGAAAAATAGGATCACTTTAATCACCCCTTGCGACGTTTCAGCCCTACTCCATGGGGCCTTTCTCATTGCATACACACACATATATACACACACACTATATATATATATTTTTACTTTTTGAGATACAGCTGTTCTGTATCCTGTATTGCAGCAGTATTATGCGCTAAGACCTGAATCTGTATGGTCCATGGGAATGACAGGTTTAGTGCAAGCGGGTTCTGTGTGTCTGACACGCGGGATACACCTGTGATCGATCTAAGTTATGAACCTGACGGACACAGGACCTGACAGGTACAGGATTCAGCGTAAGATACAGCCGCTCTGTATACAGCATACAGAGCAGCTGTATCTTAAAAAGTAAAAATAATTTTTAATAAAAACTAATTATAAAGTTGCACAAAACACACTGATTGACTTTATTTATTTTGTTTTTTAAAAAAAACATTCCTTTTGAAAGGCTTTATACAATGTTATCTTTCTAGTTCTCCAAGGATCTACAAGTGGAGGAATTTACCATGGAGAAGGTAAGAGCCTCATTTCTTCGAAAATCATAAAATCTTCTTAACCATGGAAAACCGACGTAGCGGAGTACAGGCTCATAGATTCTCTATCAAGCTCGTACTTCGCTACATCAATTTCCGAAAAAAGCTGAATAGAAACTACGCGGCTAAGCGCTCACACAAGCGCTTCTGCCGCTTTGTTTTAGCTATTGGTGGGGGTCTCAATGCTCGAACCCCCACCAATTAAAACATCTGACATGTCACTATGACATGTCAGGAGTTTGTTGAATATTTAGGTACACTTTAATTTTCCAGGAACTTCTCTAGAGCTGCACTAGATCAAAACGACAATGATCAATTTATTTTAAGTATTCTCTTCATTTTATTTACAGATGAGAGACAAAGGACTGAAGATCACCGAGTACTATGTAAGTGATATCAACAGACCATCCTATTAACACACAGAATATCTGTAGAGATACATTTATAGTTAGGTCCAGAACTATTTGGACAGTGACACAATCTTCATTCATGATTTGCGCTCTGCATGCTTTACATTCGATTTGAAATGAAATAACTGAGATGCAATTTAAGTGTAGACTTTCAGGTTTAATTCAAGGGGTTGAACAAAAATATCCTGTGAAACGTTTAGGAATTGCAACCATTTTTCTAAACAGACTCCTCATTTCAGGGGCTCAAAGGTAATTGGACAAATTACATTACCATAAATAAAATGTTTTTTGTTAAATACTTTGTAGAGAATCCTTTGCAGGCAATGACTGCCTGAAGTCTGGAACGCATGGACATCACCAAACGCTGGGTTTCCTCCTTTGTGACGCTTTGCCAGGCCTTTACTGCAGCGGTCTTCAGTTGTTGCTTGTTTGTGGGTCTTCCTGCCTTAAGTTTTCGCTTAAGCAAGTGAAATGCATGCTCGATAGGGATGAGATCTGGTGATTGACTTGGCCATTGCAGAATATTGCACTTCTTTGTCTTAAAAAACTCCTGGGTTGCTTTCGCAGTAAGTTTTGGATCATTGTCCATCTGTAATGTGAAGCGATGTCCAATCAACCTTGCTGCATTTGGTTGAATCTGAGCAGAAAGTATATCCCTGAACAATACAGAATTCATCCGGCTGCTTCTGTCTTCAGTCACATTATCAAAAAACACTAGTGACCCAGTGCCTTTGGCAGCCATGCATGCCCATGCCATCACACTGCCTCCACCATGTTTTACAGAGGATGTGGTGTGCTTTTGATCATGAGCCGTTCCAAGCCTCCTCCATACTTTCTTCCTCCCATCATTCTGGTACAGGTTGATCTTAGTTTCATCTGTCCATAGAATGCTGTCCCAGAACTGGGCTGGCTTCTTTACATGTTGTTTGGCAAAGTCTAATCTGGCCTTTCTATTTTTGAGGGTGATTAATGGTTTGCACCTGTTGGTGAACCCTCTGTATTTGCTCTCATGAAGTCTTCTCTGTATGGTAGACTTAGATACTGATACACCTACTTCCAGGAGAGTGTACTTCACAGGGTAGATGTTGTGGAGGGGTTTTTCTTCACCAGGGAAAGGATTTCGTGGACGTCCAGGCTTTTTGGAGTTCACGACATCACCATTACGCTCTTTTTTTCAAGAATGTACCAAGCTGTTGATTTGGCCACTCCTAATATTTGTGCTATCTCTCTGATGGTTTTCTTCATTTTTGTCTGCCTAACGGTCTGTTTAACTTGCATTAAGAGCTCCTTTGACCTCATGTTGTGGGTTCACAGCAACTTCTTCCAAATGCAAATGCCACACCTGAATCAACTCCAGACCTTTTATTTGCTTAATTGATGATGGATTAACGAGGGAATAGCGCATGCTGCCCATTAAATAACTTTTGAGATAGTTGTCCAATTACCTATGGTCCCTTGAAAAAGAGGCAGCTACATATTAAAGAGCTGTAATTCCTAAACCCTTCCTCAAATTCGGATGTGAATACACTCAAATTAAAGCTGAGAGTCTGCACTTTAAGCCCATATTGATTATATAACTGTATATTCAATATGTTTTGGTAAACAGCTAAAATGCCAAAACTTCTGTCACCGCCAAATAATTCTGGACCTGACTGTATATATCACATAGAAGCCTCTATTCCATGACTGAGGGATGATAGAGTTCGGTCCTAGTAAACCCTTCTAAACCCCCTAGTGAGGCCAACCACCCAATCCCATCCTTGTACTCCTATTTCCCTCAATAAGGACAGACTCATGGTTTTATAAGGTTGGCCACAGCAGCCATTTTATTGACAAACAATAACTAATAAAAATATTACCATCAAATATAAATAATCAACATTATCAACATTAATAACAAACATTCCGAGGAAAGAGATCCTTGGAGCTAAGTAGGGTATCTGCTCAGCGACTAATAAGTGCAGTATTTACCCCCAGCCGATTCCCCACAGCTCAGTTGCAGCGTATACAACTGCAGATAGCCAATAATTCAACCTTGCTCCCCGGGACACCACCCAGCAGGGGCCCAAAAATAGCCAGAGCCTCCATATTGCATAATTTGGGAAGGACCATACCCACGATGAATTCCTCCCCCACCAATTTAACACCATCTCCAAGGACCTCCAACCTGCCAACCACTGCCATGACAAATAAAGCATCACCGAAACGCAGCATAACAAAACAATAAAACAAATAGTGAGGGTGGGCGGAAAACTTCACCTGCGTGTGCTTCTCCTCCTAATGGCGCAGGCACTGCCTTCGTGCCACTATAATCCTCAGGCTCCGCCCCATAACCTCTCTCCTCCTATTACCCCGGTCATGTGGCCTCCTCCTATGTTCTGCGGCCCGGGTTGGACTTTCTTTCCAACAGCTGAAAAGTAGATTTATCACAGTAACTGTTTTTACCAGCACAAATCCCCCCTCCCCCACCACAGATATATAAAAGAATTATAAGAAAATGATATGGTAGAATTATATTTTATTTCTTTCCTTGTATAAGGATAAAGATGCAGAAGAAGATGCTGAGGACGGGGTAAGAGCCTCACTGTTACTATTACTAGATAGACATGACATATAACCCTCAACCACAGCACAGAATAACATTAACCAGTTCAGGACCGGGCTATTTTGCGCCTTCAGGACCAGACACCATTAAGCCCTTTTTAGCACGTGTTAGTTAAATGGCTATAACTTTTTTATTTGTTGGGCTGACGACGTGATTTTTGCGACGTTTTTTTCCGTAGACAATGCAGGTTTCTTTTTTTATCGTTTTTATAGGCACCTTTTTTGCTAATGTAGAATTTTTATTCATAAAGTTTGAAAATAATAGTAAAAAAATAAGCTTTCTTAAGTTTCAGCTATTTTTTTTGGTAATATCATAGTTTTACCCTAAAATAGACCTTTTATTTGTGATCGTCATTGTCTACCGGAAATTATAATATATTACATGTCTATATTAGGGTAATTGGGTCAGTACTAGCGTTACAAAAATGATTGGCGGGGGGGACGGGTTTTTTTGGGGTGGGTATTTTATGTGTATTTATTATTACATTTTTTTTGCACTTGACTTGACTATTTTTTATTACTATGGTCTGTCCCTCAAAGGTCAAAAAAGACCTTTGGGGAACTTTATATATTTTTTTTCCTTTCTTTTACACCATGTCTTTCCACTGTAACTGGGGCTGCACAGCATCCCCAGTTACAGGGGAAATCAGCCCTCTCATAGTGACGATTGTCACTAATAGGGCTGTGCTTGGTCTTGTAAGACCCAGCAGCAGTCTGTCAGTAACGGCACCCGGCGATCATGTGACCAGTCACATGAACACCGGGAGGAATAGAGAAAGCGCCGCTGCTGCTGTCTCTATTCCTATACACAGCATTCATTGAGCGCTGTGTACAAGTCATCAGAGAAGACAGAAGCAGCGAAAGCTGCTTCTATCCTCTCCTCAGGGTCCCCGGCAGTCACTGACAGCCGGAGACCCGACATTCAGCTGCCCGATCGCGCAGGCAGCAAGTTAAAACCTGAGCCGTAAAAAGTCTATGGCTCGGGTTTTAAGGACCCTTACCGCTGGCCGTAAAAACACAGCCAGCGGTCGGGAACCAGTTAAACATCTCAGAGCCCAACAAGAGGGTCTATAGTTCGGCAGAATATCGTTCAGAAGGAGTTTTCCATAGATAAATCTACATGCGGGATCATTCAGTACTGACAGCAGAGTGTGAGAAGGAATCTGAAATGGGTGGACATGGCATTCACAAGAAAAATAGGAGATTATATATAACATTATTATATAACCCAGAAAAACGAATTCTTCCCTGTTCTGTTGTAGCCGATCTACATGAAGCTGGACGACGGCATGATGATCCCAGAAGATGTAAGTGATGTCAGCAGATAATGGTATTACTTCATGAGGATCCACAACTTCTCTACATATTAACCTGACATTAAATTCTTTATATTCACATTATAATAAAACAGAAACCTAGTTATTACTGGAAATAGCGCTCACAATGTCTCTGACAGATTCCTTACATATATCACACTCAGCATTTACTCATTCTGAACATTATCTGTTACATTTCAATGTGTAGTTTTGGGTTTCATAGACTCCCCACCTTATAGACGGGCCGGCCTCAGATTTAACCTTTCCCGTCGCTGTACTGTCTTTTTATGTCGGTACAGGGTATTTAAAAATGGCGCTTGCTTTGAAGCCCAGCTGGCGCCATAGCTTCTGGGTGTCTGTTGTGTTACACACCAGGGACCCAGTGGCAATGCTTGCTATCACAGACATCTCTGATTTCAAGCATTTAACCCCTCAGATCAGGGGCGTAACTAGGAAAGACTGGGCCCCATAGCAAACTTTTGACTGGGGCCCCCCCTCCGCTGGGTATCACACAACCGCCCCCTTGTAGATAGTGCCTCCCTATAGATTCCACCACACAGCGCCCCCTATAGATAGCACCATACACAGCCCCCTGTAGATAGCGCCATACACAGCCCCCTGTAGATAATGACTTACAGACCCAAATCCCCCCTGTAGATAACGCCATACAGACCCCCTGTAGATAACGCCATACAGACCCCCCTGTAGATAACGCCATACAGAACCCCCTGTAGATAACGCCATATAGCCCCCCCCCCCGCCCAAAAAAAGTAGTTTGTCCTACAAAAGAGATGGGATAGGATAGGGGAAACATGTGTGATTGCTGGCAGCGATAAGGAGAACGGGGGACCGAAATTCCCCCGAAGTTCTCCATGACAAACCTCGGGCTTCCGGCGTCTGCGCAGTTCAATAAAAATGAAAGGAGCGCTGGTCACGCATGCGCAAGTAATTTCTATGGAGCTGCAGACAGACCCCGGAAGTCCGAGGTTTGTCATGGAGAACTTCGGGGGACTTTCGGTCCACCGTTCTAATTATCGCTGGCCGTCCCAGCGATCACACATGTATCCCCTATTCTGTGGATAGGGGATGCATGTCTTTTGTAGGAAAAACCCCTTCAGTGGCGTCACACTGTAGCAGCCATAGCAGCTGCTAACGGAGCCTCCGGCCATGGGGGGGCCCGTGCCGGCGGGTGGCATGGGCCCCCTCATGCTGCGGGCCCCGTAGCAGCCGCTACGGCTGCTATAGCGGTAGGTACGCCACTGCCTCAGTTGCTGGGGTCAGATGTGACCACCGGCATCTGAAGGGTTTTTCACTTTCCGTTTGTGGCTGGTCACCGTCTCCCATGTGGTGAGATCGCGGGAGCCGGTGTGTTCCTATAGTAGCCAGGAAGCTTGTAAACGCTCCCAGTCCTGCTATAGGAAGATTTGCACTGATGCAATCAAACAATGCACTGATCTGATTTGCAATAGATTTCAATACTGTTAGTGCAGTCTGTGGCATAAGCTATCTAATGATCGCAGGTTCAAGTCCCCTAAGGGGGCTAAAAAAAATTAATTTAAAAATATAAAAATTAAAATCACCCCCCTTTTCCTAGATCACATATAAAAATAAATACACAAATAAACAAACACATTAGTTATCCCAACGTCCAAAATGCCCGAACCATAAAAAAAATACAAATATTTACCCTATATGGTGAACGCTGTAGCTTTAAAGAAAGATCAAAATGGCCGAGTTAAACCAGACTTCAAAATTAATTGAGAACCCTGACACCTAAATTAATTAAAGGGGTTTTCCTATGATGGACATTTATGACAGGTCTACAAGATATGTCATAAATGTCAGCTAGGTGCGGGTCCTACCTCTGGGACCTGCACCTTTCTCTAGAACGGGGCCCCCTAAACCCCGTTCTACCTTTTTCTGCTCCTGCTGCCTTCCGGCCACTTCCTGACTATTTGGTTGGGACTCACGGAAAAAGCGTACCTCGCTGAGCTACAGTGCATCCGTAAGTCCCATAGTAGTGAATGGCAGTTATGGAAGCAATGTAGCATGCGAGCTACGCTGTTTCTGTAACTACCACTCATTTCTATGGGACTTACGAGAACAGCGTAGCTCAGCGAGCTATGCTGATTTCTTCTTCAGGGTCGGAAATCTCCAGCTTCAGTCACTAAACAGAGCGGTAGAACGGGGTTTAGGGGGCCCTGCTCTAGAGAAAGGTGATGGTCCAAGAAGAGGGACCCGCATCTATCTGACATTTATGACATATTCTGCAGATATGTCATAAATGTCTCTCATGGGAAAACCCCTTTAAGACCCCTAAATAAATTCCAAAAACCAGACCAGGACCCCAGGTAATTCAGAACCCTGACCAAGCCCAAAAATGTATTCAGACCCCTAGGCTGACGCAAATATAAATTCAGACCTAACCCCAAAACAAATTCAGACTTTAACCCAAACTAAATTTAGATCCCAAAACACACCAAAAATAAAGTCAGACCACAAACCAGACCACTGCATTTACTTTTTCTTCTTTGCCGGGTCGTCTTCACCTCCAGGCTCTGCGGCACTAGGCTCGGATACTGCCCAGCATCAGAAACTTGTGTTCAGCACTGGACACAGGGAAAAAGTGCTGCGGCGCTCAGGAGTGAAATGCGAGTGCAAAGCGATAAGTGATAGTGGCTGTTATATAGTGAATTTGATTTGCATAGCTGAATAAATAAGCTTCTGATTCTCTCTACTGTAGAAGTTTTTATTTTGCTATCTTTGAGATATTAGTATAAATAGCTCAGCGTTCTGCACGTTTATAAAATGGACTGAATAATTTCCTAATATATTTTTATTATGGGAATCGCTTCCTTAATTAGCAATTGCCACTCCCATAAACCTACAGAAATGGCACTATTAATACCCACACAACCCGTAGGTGCTGTTTATGGACGATTTTAATTCATTAAAATTGCTTAGAATACTTAGAATATTCTTCAATATAATAATGTTGGAAATCTGGGTTACAACTAAGATGGCTGAATTACAGATCCCTCTGAATAGATCACCCAACTTTCCTAGACACCTGCATGGTAATTCTGAATAGCATACACTACATACAAAGTATACATTACACACACCATAGACTACACATACACACACACTTATCAGTTTTTCTGTTCTACTTTGCGGTGCTTGGGTGCAGTAATTTAATCATATGACTGATATCACTAAAGGTTCTGCAGTCCTCCTAGTTGTAGTTTAGTCAGACACTGGAAGCTTGTCAAGAGTAAGGGTATGTTCACACGAGGGCGTCCGTTACGGCTGAAATTACGGGGATGTTTCAGCCTGAAAACATCCCCGTAATTTCAGCCGTAACGGCATGTGCAGGCGCTTGAACGCCGCGTCCATTACGGCCGTAATTAGCGCTGCTATTCATTGGAGTCAATGAATAACGGCTCTAATTACGGCCAAAGAAGTGACAGGTCACTTCTTTGACGCGGGCGTCTATTTACGCGCCGTCATTTGACAGCGGCGCGTAAATTTACGCCTCGTGTGAACAGACAAACGTCTGCCCATTGCTTTCAATGGGCAGATGTTTATCAGCGCTATTGAGGCGCTATTTTCAGACGTAATTCGGGGCAAAAACGCCCAAATTACGTCCGTAAATAGGCCGTGTGAACATACCCTAAGACTGCAGGCAGAAGGAATAGTGCATGGAGGCAGCCTCTATGTTAGCAGTAACATTTACTGGGGAGTGGTGACGCGACATGTGCAGCTGCACACCCCTACAGAAATACATTAGGGTAACCCTGCATACATAGCTGTTATTACTGTTTGGGCTCTAGAATCATTACACATGGGGGAGTTCAGTGTACAGACCATACAGTCTTTGAAATTACTTCATTTTGTTCACAGGAGCCAACAATGGAGATTACACCTGAAAGAACCATTCATCTGTCTGAAGAGGAAGAAACACGAAGCTGCGCCTGGTTCTGCATTCCAGCAGCCATGATTCTCAGAAGAGCAAGGGCCAGGATTGTGTCTTTCTTCATGAGAGGAGTAAGGGAATCTGCGGTCTGAGAGGCATGTGGGGTCAGGGAGGCAGGGCGGGCATCTGGGGTCAGGGAGGCAGGGTTGGCATCTGGGGTCAGGGAGGCAGGGCGGTCATCTGGGGTCAGGGAGGCAGGGCGGTCATCTGGGGTCAGGGAGGCAGGGCGGTCATCTGGGGTCAGGGAGGCAGGGCGGGCATCGGGAAGGAAATCTGGCGTCGGAGAGGGCGTCTAGAAAGGCGTCAGGCGTCGGAGAGGGCGTCTAGAAAGGCGTCAGGCGACGGAGAGGGCGTCTAGAAAGGCGTCAGGCGTCGGAGAGGGCGTCTAGAAAGGCGTCAGGCGACGGAGAGGGCGTCTAGAAAGGCGTCAGGCGACTGAGACGGCGTCTAGAAAGGCGTCAGGCGACAGAGAGGGCGTCTAGAAAGGCGTCAGGCGACGGAGAGGGAATCTAGAAAGGCGTCAGGCGATGGAGAGGGCTTCTAGAAAGGCGTCAGGCGACGGAGAGGGCATCTAGAAAGGCGTCAGGCGACGGAGAGGGCGTCTAGAAAGGCATCAGGCGACGGAGAGGGCGTCTAGAAAGGCGTCAGGCGACGGAGAGGGCGTCTAGAAAGGCGTCAGGAGAGGGCGTCTAGAAAGGCGTCAGGCGACGGAGAGGGCGTCTAGAAAGGCGTCAGGCGACGGGGAGGGCGTCTAGAAAGGCGTCAGGAGAGGGCGTCTAGAAAGGCCTCAGGAGAGGGCGTCTAGAAAGGCGTCAGGCGACGAAGAGGGCGTCTAGAAAGGCGTCAGGCGACGGAGAGGGTGTCTAGAAAGGCGTCAGGCGACGGAGAGGGCGTCTAGAAAGGCGTCAGGCGACGGAGAGGGCGTCTAGAAAGGCGTCAGGCGAAGGAGAGGGCATCTAGAAAGGCGTCAGGCGACGGAGAGGGCGTCTAGAAAGGCGTCAGGCGACGGAGAGGGCGTCTAGAAAGGCGTCAGGCGACGGAGAGGGCGTCTAGAAAGGCGTCAGGCGACGGAGAGGGCGTCTAGAAAGGCGTCAGGCGACGGAGAGGGCGTCTAGAAAGGCGTCAGGCGACGGAGAGGGCGTCTAGAAAGGCGTCAGGCGACGGAGAGGGCGTCTAGAAAGGCGTCAGGCGACGGAGAGGGCGTCTAGAAAGGCGTCAGGCGACGGAGAGGGCGTCTAGAAAGGCGTCAGGAGAGGGCGTCTAGAAAGGCGTCAGGCGACGGAGAGGGCTTCTAGAAAGGCGTCAGGCGACGGAGAGGGCGCCTAGAAAGGCGTCAGGCGACGGAGAGGGCGTCTAGAAAGGCGTCAGGCGACGGAGAGGGCGTCTAGAAAGGCGTCAGGCGACGGAGAGGGCGTCTAGAAAGGCGTCAGGCGACGGAGAGGGCGTCTAGAAAGGCGTCAGGCGACGGAGAGGGCATCTAGAAAGGCGTCAGGCGACGGAGAGGGCGTCTAGAAAGGCGTCAGGCGGCGGAGAGGGCGTCTAGAAAGGCGTCAGGCGACGGAGAGGGCGTCTAGAAAGGCGTCAGGCGACGGAGAGGGCGTCTAGAAAGGCGTCAGGAGAGGGCGTCTAGAAAGGCGTCAGGTGACGGAGAGGGCGTCTAGAAAGGTGTCAGGCGACGGAGAGGGCGTCTAGAAAGGCGTCAGGCGACGGAGAGGGCGTCTAGAAAGGCGTCAGGCGACGGAGAGGGCGTCTAGAAAGGCGTCAGGCGACGGAGAGGGCGTCTAGAAAGGAGTCAGGCGACGGAGAGGGCGTCTAGAAAGGCGTCAGGAGAGGGCGTCTAGAAAGGCGTCAGGAGAGGGCGTCTAGAAAGGCGTCAGGCAACGGAGAGGGCGTCTAGAAAGGCGTCAGGCGACGGAGAGGGCGTCTAGAAAGGCATCCGGCGATGGAGCGGGCGTCTAGAAAGGCGTCAGGCGACGGAGAGGGCGTCTAGAAAGGCGTCAGGCGACGGAGAGGGCATCTAGAAAGGCATCCGGCGACGGAGAGGGCGTCTAGAAAGGCGTCAGGCGACGGAGAGGGCGTCTAGAAAGGCGTCAGTCGATAGAGAGGGCGTCTAGAAAGGCGTCAGGAGAGGGCGTCTAGAAAGGCGTCAGGAGAGGGCGTCTAGAAAGGCGTCAGGCGACGGAGAGGGCGTCTAGAAAGGCGTCAGGCGACGGAGAGGGCGTCTAGAAAGGCGTCAGGCGACGGAGAGGGCGTCTAGAAAGGCGTCAGGCGACGGAGAGGGCGTCTAGAAAGGCGTCAGGCGACGGAGAGGGCGTCTAGAAAGGCGTCAGGAGAGGGCGTCTAGAAAGGCGTCAGGCGACGGAGAGGGCGTCTAGAAAGGCGTCAGGCGACGGAGAGGGCGTCTAGAAAGGCGTCAGGCGACGGAGAGGGCATCTAGAAAGGCGTCAGGCGACGGAGAGGGCGTCTAGAAAGGCGTCAGGCGACGGAGAGGGCGTCTAGAACGGCGTCAGGAGAGGGCGTCTAGAAAGGCGTCAGGAGAGGGCGTCTAGAAAGGCGTCAGGCGACGGAGAGGGCGTCTAGAAAGGCGACGGAGAGGGCGTCTAGAAAGGCGTCAGGCGACGGAGAGGGCGTCTAGCAAGTCGTCAGGTGACGAAGATGGGGCATCTGGGGTCAGGGTGGGAGATGGGGCATCTGGGGTCAGGGCGGGAGATGGGGCATCTGGGGTCAGGGCGGGAGATGGGGCATCTGTGGTCAGGGCGGGAGATGAGGCTGGGGTATCTGAGGTCAGGGAGGGAGAGCATCTTAGGTCAGGGTGCGAGGGAGGGCATCTGAGGTCAGGGAGGGATGGAGAGCATCTGAGGTTAGGGAGGGAGTGCATCTGAGGTCAGGGAGGGAGGGACGTAAAGCATCTGGGGTGAGAGAGGGAGAGAATATGGGGTTTAAGAGAAAACAAAATATAAAAAAGTATTAGCAATAGGGCCCCATCCAGTGTTATCACTGCAGTGAACCAGGGAGTAGCCGACCGCCAGTACTTGGGGTCAGGAAGGAATTTTTTTTCCCCCACATGGGGGTTATGTTTCGCCTTCCTCTGGTTCACATCCGTTGTTTGCAGTAAATCCTATAATTTGTCCTGGATGGTTTAGGTAGGTAGTTATAATAGGTATTAATAAAACCTATTTTAATCTATTCATTGTGTCAGTGTCATCTTTTCTGTTTGATGTGAAATCCCCTGAACGATCTGGTAATAAATGGTCAATTCCTGACACCTTTCTAAAAAAATAACATTAAAGTAAATATACTAAAATCGCTTCAGTCTGGTACAGAACAGTCCACAGAAGCTCATTATCTGGAGTCTGAGAAAAGTAAACATAAAGGAACGGGCATAACAAGAACTTTATGGGACCTGAGCCCCTTCTCCTCACTTGTACCACCCATTATGCATCTTACCCCTGGATAATAACCCCTCCTGAAATAAGGACCTGTCAACCCTCATGATCGGTGGTGTATGTGGTACAGTATCTGGTCTAAGGTGAGTGGTTGAAACACATCACATCACATCACCAGTGTTGGATTATGGTTGACATCTAAAGCTCAGTAATATACACGTTTCTTCTCTTACCACTGGCTTTGCAATTCTGTATAATCGCAGGGGTCATTCCTATAATAGATTACAATGGAATGAGTATGTGGGTTATTGCTTTGTAAATGTATCGGGTGAAGTCAAGGCCGACTTTGAGTTATGTGGTGACCTCTGGAGAAATATTCCCCTCCCCCGCCACCAACTAATAATGGTGGAGATTGCTTTTGATAGAAATCTGAGCACCATAGAAAGGTTGATATGAGTGCCAGTTCTATATGGCACTTCAGAAGATAATTTTTGGCAGAATTACAGATTCACCAACAATTAATATGGACAATACCACAATTAATATGGACATTCAGCGTGCAGCCTGATGAGGAATGTTTTTAGTACAGAAAGAAAAGAACATTTTCTACTAGGTAATGGGCCAATCACTCATAGACTACCTAAACTGCAGTACCATGAGTTATTTAAAGAGAATCCATCACTAGTTTATCAATTCCCTATCTCCTAACTAATCTAATAGGCGCTATGATGCTGATAACTACAGGGTGATTTGTTTTCAAAAACGTTCATTATTTGCAAAGTTATGAGCATTTTTCTAAATATGCTAATGTGGCCATACTTGCCAAATAGGAGGTGACTCTTTTCAGTCTGGGCGGTGTTTTGTTTTCTGTATGACGCTGACCAATCGTCGTCATACAGCTTCTCCCCCTTCCCTGCCCAGCAACAGAGTGATCACATAGTATACAGCTCCACTCCCGACTGTGTATTCAACTGCGATCCTGGGGTCATATGAAAGATTAGAATCTCGGGGACGTGTCCTGATGGCAGCAGACATGGCCGTGTGTTGACTTAGCTCCGCTTCCACCTACAACTTAAGCGACAGATAAAGTGTTCTCAGTGTGTAAAAAATCTTATCAACAAATAATCCGAAACTCATCCTAAAGACAGATCCTCTCTGTTATTCACTCACTCCGGGAGGAGAACTCAAACACATGACAGAACTGGGACCAGGAATCCCCCAGAGAGCCCGTGGTGCACTGAGCTGAAAGACCAATAAGTGTATATTCACACAGAATATTTTCAGCCGTTTTTCGGGCCGTAAACGTCCCGAAAAACGGATGAAAATACGGGGGCTGAATGCCTCCAAACATCTGCAGATTGATTTAAAAACAGCCGCGTAAAAAAAACGCCTTATAAAAAGAAGTGCATGTCACTTCTTGAGCCGTTTTTCATTGACTAGAATTGAATAGATTGAATAGAAAAACAGCTCCAAAAACGGCCGTAAAAAATGCTGCAAAAAACTCTAAGGCCCTGTTTACACAGAGTATTATGACAATTTTTTTGGCGCGGAAACCGCTCCGCAATTCTCGTCAAAAACCGGTCGAAAATGACTCCCATTGATTTCAATGGGAGGCGGAGGCGGTTTTCTCCCGCGAGCGGTAAAACAGCCTCGCGGGAGAAAGAAGGGACATGCCCTAACGAACAGGAACAGCGATCGTGCGGTTACAGAAGCCTGTAAAAATAACAATATACTGCAATACATTAGTATTGCAGTATATTGTACCAGCGATCCAATGATTGCTGGTTCAAGTCCCCTAAGGGGACTAATAAAATGTGTAGAAGAATTCAAGTTATTAGTAGTGAGAAAGAAAAAAGTTTAAAGTTTAAAAAACCCCCTTTTTACAATTTTTCTTCTAAAGTAATGTAAAAGGGCTTAAAACACTTTGTGAATGCGGACTCAAATACCTTGAGGGGTGCAGTTTTCAAAATGGCATGACTTCTGGGGATTTTCTAATATATAAGGTCCTCAAAGCCACTTCAGAACTGAACTGGTCCCTGAAAAAATGGCCTTTTGACATTTTCTTTAAAATATGAGAAATTGCTGCTAAAGTTCTAAGCCTTGTAATGTCCTAGAAAAATAAAAGAATGTTCAAAAAATGATGCAAACATAAAGCAAACATATGGGAAATGTTAACCAGTAACTATTTTGTGTGGTATTCCGATCTGTTTTACAAGCAGATACGTTTAAATTTAGAAAAATGCTAATTTTTGCAAATTTTGGTGTTTTTCAGAAATAAATACCAAAATTATCGACCAAATTTTTTCACTAACATAAAGTACAACATGTCACGAGAAAACAATCTCAGAATCGCTTGGATAGGTAAAAGCATTCCGATATTATTACCACATAAAGTAACACATGTCCGATTTGAAAAAATAGGCTGTGTCCTGAAGGCCAAAACAGACTGGGTCCTGAAGGGGTTAATCACCCCTTCAAAAGATCCCCACTTTGGTCTGAAAGCAGGTCCGAAAATGTTGACATTATATGTGCCCAAGAGACTCCTCTTTTAGAAACAGATGCCCACAGAATCAAAAATATGAATTTCCCACATGTATATCATGCCCATACCCAGAAAAAGGCAGGAGCATTGATTGCTTTTAAATGTACTTTAATATTTGCAGAATTAAATGTATTAACTGACCCAAAAGGCATGTTCCTTGTGCTGGTATGCCAACTACAGAGGCGTAGCTAGGTTCTCCTGCACCCGGGGCAAAGATTCAGATTGGCGCCCCCCCCCCCCCAACTTATTTCCCGACATCTCCTTCCCCCTTGCCATGTTTTCTTTTCCCTACCAATCGATGAGATGTAATTTTTTGTTCACAATTTATTTTATGTAACTTGAGTATAAAAGCATTTCTACATTTTACAAGCGATATAGTTCTATAATGTAATTAACATAAAAATAAAAGAAAATAAATTAAAGAGGCCACACACAGCCCCCTGTAGATAGCGCCACACAGCCCCTCTCTTGTAGATTGTGCTACACACAGCCCCCTGTAGATAGTGCCACACACAGCCCCCAGTAGATAGTGCCACACACAGCCCCCAGTAGATAGTGCCACACACAGCCCCCCTTGTAAATAGTGCCACACACAGCCCCCCTTGTAAATAGTGCCACACAGCCCCCCTTGTAAATAGTGCCACACAGCCCCCCTTGTAGATAGTGCCACACACAGCCCGCTGCCCCTTTGTAAATAGTGCCACACTCCCCCCCCCCCTTTTAAATAGCGCCACACTCCCACCCCTTGTACTTAGCGCCACACTGTGAACAAGACCGGTGAGCAGTAGCCTACCGCTACCACTCTCCGCTCTGCCTGGTGTGACTTACCGGAGGAGCCGAGGAGGTCATTCGGCGCAGGCAGCGACGGAGTTCCTTCTGACTAGGGTTGGTGACAGCCAGGGCCGGCCTTAGCTTGGATGGCGCCCTGTGCGGGACTCTCTATTGCCGCCCCCTACACAAACCAAAAATGAACCACATATATGGACACGCTGGAACATATATACTGTACATACATAAAGACAGATATTTAGACATACAGGCAAATATACATACACACATTCTGGAATACATACATACAGGTATATATATATATATATATAGACGTACAGACACATATACGCACACACACTGGGATATAAATACACAGACAGGAATATATACAAATACATAAAAGGCACAAATATACAAGCACAAAGACACATTCACAAACAGGCACACAGGCACATATGTACACAGATAATGTAGATGTCACCTGAAGTCCTATGTAACACCACAGTTAACACAGTGATAACTCTCTAAATACAGATAGTAGTGTTACCTGCAGTCCTATGTAACACCACAGATAACACAGTGATAACTCTCTAAATACAGATAGTAGTGTTACCTGCAGTCCTATGTAACACCACAGATAACACAGTGATAACTCTCTGAGTACAGATAATGTAGTAGCTGTTGCCTGCAATCCTATGTAACACCACAGATAACACATTGTAGCAGAGCTGAGATTGTAATTGAGCACAATGTGTTATCTGTGGTGTTACATAGGACTGCAGGTAACACTACTACATTATCTGTACTCAGAGAGATATCACTGTATTATCTGTGGTGTTACATAAGACTGCAGGTAACACTACTACATTATCTGTACTCAGAGCGTTATCACTGTGTTACCTGTGGTGTTACATAGAACTGCAGGTAACACTACTACATTATCTGTACTCAGAGTTATCATTGTGTCATCTGTGGTGTTACATAGGACTGCAGGTAACACTACTACATTATCTGTACTCAGAGTTATCATTGTGTTATCTGTGGTGTTACATAGGACTGCAGATAACATCCACTACATTATCTGTACCCAGAAAGCTATCACTATATTATCTGTTGTGTTACATAGGACTGCAGGCAACAGCTACTACATTATTTGTAATCAGAGTTATCACTGTGTTATCTGTGGTGTTACATAGGACTGCAGGTAACACTACTACATTATCTGTACTCAGAAAGCTATCACTGTGTTATCTGTGGTGTTACATAGGACTGCAGGTAACATCTACTACATTATCTGTACTGTGTAGCAGAGCTGAGATTGTAATTTAGCAAACAGTACAGATAATGTAGTAGATGTTCCCTGCAGTCCTATGTAACACCACAGATAACACAGTGATATCTCTCTGAGTACAGATAATGTAGTAGCTGTTACCTGCAGTCCTGTGTAACACCACATATGATACAGTGATATCTCTCTGAGTACAGATAATGTAGTAGATGTAAGAGACAAACACATGCAGAGACACAGAGAGACAGAGACACACACACACAAACACAGAGACACATTACACACTACACACACATAAACACACAGACACTCACCATGTCACCTTGCTGACAGCATCACAGGTCAGGACAGGCTGTGTGTGGGCGGAGCTTCCTCTTCTGCTTCTTGGCATAGCACAGAGTAGAGGAGAACTGGAAGGCTGCAGCACGGGAGTGGACCTGTCCCCTGACCTGAGTCATCTGACCTCATGTCACTGACGTGAGGTCAGGTGACTGGACTGGTCCACTCCATGGCCGTCACAGACCACAGTCAGAACGCCGTAATGTCCTGGCTCTTCCTAAGCTGCTGCAGGTGTCCGACATACGGGGCGCCTGTCAGCAGCGATCAGCTGCTCTTCGGCGCCTCCCCTTCCCTATCCTCCGGGTTGCGCCTGCCCCCCTCCTAGCTACGCCCCTGCCAACTAAATAACCGAATATACACGATTTGCAATGCATATGCTCCTAACAGCAAGCAAATCCATTTTCTTAAGGCCTCATGCACACGGCGTGCCTGTAATCATGGCCATGCCCGTAATCATGGCTGCAGCCCGCATTATCGGGCCATTCTCCCATACAAAGTGTGGGAGCATGGCCCGTAAATTACGAAAAATAGGACATACTCCATAATTCCCGGCAGAGTTCTACGGTACGGACACCCATCCGTAGTGATACGGAAAGGTGTCCACGGCCAATAGAACTGTATGGGTCCGTAATTGCGGACCATATTACGGTCTTAAGGCTCAGTGCCCATTTTTCAAACCTGACATATTTCACTTTACGTGGTAATAACTTCGGAATGCTTTTACCTATCCAAGCAATTCTAAGACTGTTTTCTCGTGACACATTGGGCTTTATGTTAGTGGTAAAATTTGGTCGATACATTGTGTTTATTTGTGAAAAATAGCAAAATTTAGAGAAAAGTTTGAAAAATTAGCATATTTTTTTATTTAAATGTATCTGCTTGTAAGGCAGATGGTTATACCACACAAAATAGTTACTAATTAACATTTCCCATATGTCTGCTTTATGTTGGCATAATTTTTTGAACATTCTTTTATTTTGCTTGGATGTTACAAGGCTTAGAACATGAGCAGCAATTTCTCATATTTTCAAGAAAATTTCAAAAGCCTTTTTTTAGGTACTAGTTCAGTTCTGAAGTGGCTTTGAGGGGCCTATGTATTAGAAACCCCCATAAAACATCCCAATTTTAAAACTAGACCCCTCAAAGTATTCAAAACAGCATTTAGAAAGTTTCTTAACCCTTTAGGCGTTTCACAGGAATTAAAGCAATGTGAAGAAATTCAAATTTAATCATTTTTTTCTGTAACACAGAAGGTTTGACCAGAGAAACACCAAATATGTATTGTCCAGAATCTGCAGTTTTTAGAAATAACCCACATGTGGCCCTAGTGTGCAAGTAGACTAAAACACAGGCCTCAGAAGCAAAGAAGCACCTGGTGCATTTTGGGGCCTCTTTTTTATAAGAATATATTTTAGGCACAATGCCGGGTTTCAAGACGTCTTGTGTAGCCAAAAGTGACCCCATTTTGGAAACTGTACCCCTCCAGGAATTCATTTATGGGTGTCGTGATCATTTAGACCCCACAGTTCCACTGAACTTATTTGAATTGGGCTGTGAATTAAAAAAAATATAACATTTTCCAATAATATGTGGTTTTTGCTCAAAATGTCTTATTTTTACAAGGCATAAAATACCACATTTTTAACATTTTACAGTTGAAACCCCCTCTAAGTGACCCCAGTCCTGCTTGGGCACACAGCAGGGCTCAGAAGGAAAAGACCACCATTTGGCCTACTGGACCTTTTCTGGTTCTAAGTCATGTATGCAGAAGTCCTTGAGGTACCAGTACAGTTGAAATCCCCGAGAAGTGACCCCATTTTAAAAACGACACCCCTTAAGACATTCGTCTAGAGGTGTAGTGAGCATTTTGACCCCACAGGTACTGTATAAAAGATAATGCGCAGCAGATGGTGCAGAGTGAGATTTGAAATTTTCTATATATACATATATGCCATTTCAGTGTCCGATATATTGTGCCCAACATGTGCCACCGGAGATATACACCCCATAAACTGTAATGTGGATTCTCCCGGGTACGGAAATACCCTACATGTTTCTGTTACCTGCTGCCTGGGCACACGGCAGTGCTCAGAAGGGAAAGATGAGGGGGATAAAAAGGGTCAGAGTCAATTAAAAATCAAGGGATGTATGATGAATTCCAAAACAATCTTTCATACAGAGCCCTGGTTTTTCGGGACACGTGTCACATTGATATAATGTGTCCTTCCTTATCCCCCTCTTTGAGCAGACTCTGCACCTCTTTTGACTCTTTCCCTTCTTGCCCGTTAGGGGAACTTCTTGTGGAAAATGTTGCTCTGGTACTACGCCTGTGGCCTCGCTTACAGAAGTACTGGGTGCCCACCCTTCCTGGTCCCTAAAGATTAGGTTCTTGATAACCACCTCTTGAAGTTCCAGGAAAGCTCCCCTCTGGCTTGTACGTCGATGTAGCACGTACGCATTGTACAATGCCATCTGTATGATGTGCACGGCCAGCTTCTTATACCACACCCTCGATTTCCGAATGCCGCTGTAGGGCTTCAGGACTTGATCTGACAAGTCCACCCCTCCCATGTACCTATTGTAGTCCAGCATGCAGTCTGGTTTGGGGGTCTCTGTACTGGTACCTCGTACAGGTACATGGGTACTGGTGTGGCCATGTATTGTTGTCAATACAAGGACATCTCTCTTGTCCTTGTACTTGACACACAATATGTTGCTGCTAGAATGTGCCCTGCTCTGCCCCCCTTCTGAGTGTTTGACAAAGCAGTGTCTTAGGGAGGCCTCTCAGATTTTTTCTAGCAGTGGTGCATGCCACAGTACTCCTGGAAGCGAGGCCCTTTAAGAGTGGGACGCTGGTATAAAAATTATCCAGGTAGAGGTGGTAACCCTGGTCTAGCAGTGGCTGCACCAAATCCCACCCAATTTTTTCGTTAATTTCCAGTAAGGGGGGGGGGGGGCATTCTGGGGGCTGAATACTGGTGTCCCCTTCATATATTCTAAATTTGTACGTATACCCTGATGCACTCTCGCACTGCTTTTACATTTTCACGCCATACCTTTCCCTCTTACTTGGCAGGTACTGGCAGAATTGAAGCCTCCCTTTAAAATGTACCAGGGACTCATCAACAGAAATACACTTCTCGGGGGTGTATGCTTGGGCAAACCGGGCACTGAAATGTGGGTCTCAGTTTATACAAACGGTCAAAACTGGGGTCATCTCGGGATGGGCACTGCTCATTATCAGTATAATGTAAGAAGCAAAGTATTGCCTCATAACGCATCCTGGACATAGCCATGCTAGTACATCGGGGGTGGTATAACATGTCTGTACTCCAGTAGGTCCTAAGGGATGGTTTTTTCAGAAGCCGCATGTTCTAGAGCAGTCACCAGGACTTGCCCAACTCTGCTGCGTCTACAGGAGTCCAGCTGTTGGATTGGGCATAAAATGATGTGGGGTTCTTTGTTGTATACTGATGGGCATATAAATTTGTCTGGGACACTATAAGCTCTATAAATTCATCCGTTAAAAAGAACTTGAAAAAGTTAATCTCACTGAACCCTGCCGTATTAAATTTTACCCTTGTACTGCCCGTGTACTCAGGGATTTCAGGCTCATAATTGTCCGGTGTGGTGGTCCAAATGGGGTCACTTCGCTCGGGGGTTTCAACTGTTGTGGGGTCACTTCTCTCAGGAGTTTCAACTGTGGTGGAGGTCCTGGGGTGTCTCCTAGGGGGTCCCTCCTCTTCATCACTGGATGAGGTTGATAAATAAAAGAGAGTCTCGCCATCTGACCAGTCTGTGTCAGAGGCAAGAAACACATAGGCCTCTTCAAGAGAAAATGACCTTTGGGACATATTTTATTATTTATGTGTCACACGTGTAAATTGTGTGCTTAGACACGTGTATTGTGTATACAGCAAAATGTGTTCTCTTGCACAGGCAGAGCGTGTGTGTGCTTGACAAGAACAAAATAAAAGTATACTTTTATTAGTACTACTAGAAGCAATAGACTGCTACCTAAAACTTTTTCTTTTGTTTTTATAGAACGATTCCCTGACACTAACAAACGCTAATACTAGCGGAGATGCTGCAGATAACGAAGTATCTAAACTTTCATATATATATATATATATATATATATATTTATTTATTTTTTAGTTTTTTTGTTTTTATAGAACGAGTGGACTTCCCTGACACTAAACCAAACAAGGGCGAGGGTTCCTAACACTAAACCTAACTAGATTTTATGTGAACTTCCCTGACACTAAACCTAACAACGCGACGGATTCCTGACACTAAATTCCCTGACGCTATACCTAATGATTCCATGACACTAACAAACCCTAATAGTACCTGAGATGCTGCGGATAACGAAGTATATACATATATATATTTTTATATATTTTTTTTTTTTTCTTTATAGAACTAATGGACTTCCTTGACACTAAACCTAACTAGGTACCTAACACTAAAAGGAACTAGATTTTATGTGAACTTTCCTGACCCTAAACCGAACTATGCCGATTTTTTTTTTATATACATATTTTTATATTTTTGTTTTTTGTTTTTATTGAACTAGTGGACTTCCCTGACACTAAACCTAACTAGGGCGAGGGTTCCTAACACTAAACCTAACTAGATTTTATATGAACTTCCCTGACACTAAACCTAACTATGGCGACGATTCCCTGACACTAAACCTAACTGTAACGTCTATGGCCGCGGCCTGTCCTTCTGACACCCTCTGACGGCCGCAGCCATGGACATGTGAGTTCTCGACAGGATCTCCCTCCTGAGAGACGCCGGCACTCACTTCCTGGCTCAGAGACTGTCTCCCGCAGGGCGCCCGCGCGTGCACGGCCTTAACCCCTTAGTGACCAGCCCATTTTAGGCCCTAATGACCAAGCTATTTTATTCGTTTTTCTATAGTCGCATTCAAAGAGCTATAACGTTTTTATTTTTTCGTCTACATAGCTGTATGAGGACTTGTTTATTGCGGGATTAGTTGTGCTTTTTAATAGCACCATTTTTGGGTACAAGAGCTGTAATTTTTTTATTTTTCCATCAATGTAGTGATTTTTTGGGCTTGTTTTCTGCGGGACGAGACGTAGTTTTGAATGATACTGTTTTGGGGTACATGGGACTTATTGATTCATTTTTATTATGACTTTTTTGGGGGACAATGGAAAAAAATTGCAATTTCGCCATGGTTTTTTGCGTTTTTTTTTACGGTCTTCACTTTGCGGTTTAAATTACATATTAATTTTATTAATGGAGTCATTACGGTCGCGGCGATACCACATATGTGTACTTTTTTTTTTTTTTTTACACTTTTACTAAATAAAACCACTTTTTATGGAAAAAAATGGTTTTATTTATTTTTTTACTGTACTTTTTATTAATAATCTTTATTTCACTTTGATTACTTATTTTATTAGTCCCACTAGGGGACTTTACTGTGCGATATTCCGATCGCTGCTATAATGCTCTGGTATACTTCGTATACCAGAGCATTATTGCCTGTCAGTGTAAATCTGACAGGCAATCTGTTAGGACGTGCCTCCGGCGCGTCCTAACAGGAATATGTCCAGGGCAGACCTGGGGGCTTATATCAAGCCCCCGGCTGCCATGACACCCCATCGGAGACCCGCGATTTCATTCGCGGGCCGCCGATGGGTGACAGAGGAAGCGCACTCCCTCTGTAAACAAAGTTAAATGCCGCGGTCGCTATTGACGGCGGCCTTTAACGGGTTAAAAGGCCGCGATCGAAGCAAACTTCGATCGCGGGCGTTGGAGCAGGAGCTCAGCTGTCATCAGACAGCAGAGCCCCGGCTCCTGCCTGCACGGGAGACCCGTGCAGGACTTAGACTAGGCTGACGTGAAAAGGCGTCAGCCTAGCCTAAAGCCCATTAGTGACCGACATAAAAAGGCCTATTAGTGCACAATTGCAGGAAATCTGCAATCAGTCCAGAATGCTGCAGGACTATAAAAAGGTCTCTGCCCTCTTGATCATTGCCTGAGCATTGTTGTGTACCTAAAGTTTGTCTTGCAAATGGTCTCCTAGTGTTTTCCAGTTCCCAGTGTTACCCGTTCCTGCTGCCTGTACCCTGTATCCTGTGCTACCGTGCCTCTGTGCCATCTAGAGTTGAAGTCGATTTGTGTCTTCCGCTGCAACTACTGTGTCACACCCCGCTGGGTGTCTGTCTACTGCCGGAGCCTCAACTTCAGCCAGAATCACCGCTACTGTCTACATTGCCTCAGGTACCCTTCCTGGACTATAGACTTTGTATTGTACCTCTTTAGCCAGCTGCTATCCTGCTATGCGGTATGCCCAGTGGGTCCACACCCCGCACCGTGACAGTACGCTAAGGCCATGGACCCTGCTGGTCAATTCAAGGGCCTGTCACCCTCCCATGCCATGCAGGCAGACCTGCAGGATCTGCGAGCATGACAGGATCAACTTATTGTGGCAGTAGACTCCATGTCACAATAGCTAGGGTCGCTAGCTGCTTCCTTCTCTGCTCCTGTTCAAGCTCCTCCGATTGATCCTCCAGCTACACCTCCTGGCAGCTCCGGTTCTGATCCTGCCATTGCCGCCTTGTTTCCATGGAGGTGCAAGTACGTGCAGGGGATTTCTTAACCAGTGTCATAACAACTTCACCCTGCACGCCAGAGCATTTCCTTCAGACGGAGCCAGGATCGCCTTCATCATTTCATTACTTTCTGGGCGAATCCAAACTTGGAACGACAGGGACCCGAGACTTCCAGGGGTTCGTGCAGTTATTCGGTATGGGGTTCGAGGAGCCTGGATGAGTCTCGTCGGCAGCCACTGCTATGCTGAACCTTCGCCAGGAGGACGCCTCTGTAAGCGAATACACCATCCAGTTCCGGACCCTGGCAGGAGAACTGTCCTTCTGGCATGGCCTATCACCCGAGATCAAGGACGAACTTGCTGCTCGGTATCTACCATCTATCTTGGACGACCTGATTCTACTTGCTACTCGAGTAGACATAAGGGTCAGAGAGATATCTCAAGAAGTTTGACAGGAGAGACGGCTTCCTAGGCTGGCGCCCAACTTCCAGAAACCCCTCTTGCCTACTTTTACTGCTCTACCCGAGGTTCCGATGCAGGTGGATCGGCTTAAACTGTCTGTTCAGGAGAAACAGTGCAGGCACACCTCTGGACTCTGTCTATATTGCGGCCTCGCTGGCCATGTCGTGCGTCTGTATCCTCAGAAGCCAAAAAACTCCAACGCCTAGGATTGGTTGGAGAGACAACCCTGGGCGATACAGCATTTAATAGAGAACTCTCCTCCTAACTGTTCATTCCTGTGACCATCGTCGCTGGCGAGAGGCCCCATCCAGTCTCTTCCTACCTGGACTCTGGCTCTGCAGCCAATTTCATCTGCCAAGACCTTGTGGATCTTCTTCAGTTGCCCAATGTTCTGCTGGAAAGGCCGTTGATCGTTGCCTCGGTAGATGGACTGCCGCTGCCTGACCCAATTCTGTCTGTGACCAAGCTGTTGAGACTTCAATTGGGAACCCTTCACTCTGAGCTCATCTCCCTGTTTGTCCTGACCAAGGCCGTCAACCCTGTGCTGCTGGGTTTGCCTTGGCTCCATCTACACGCCCCAGTCCTGGATTTGAACTCCGGAGAAATTCTCCAGTGGGGTCCCAAGTGTCTCAACCGCTATCTGGGGCATATCCATCCTCCTCAGTCTCTTCTGCATCAGTCGTTGGCAGGGTTGCCTCCTTGCTACTCTCTGTTCTCAGATGTCTTCGACAAGAAGGAAGCAGAGACGTTGCCGCCACATCGAGCATATGATTGTCCTATCGACTTGGATCCTGATTCGTCCCCTCCTCGCAGTAGAGTATACCCTCTCTTCTTACCTGACACTCCGTCTATGTCGGCCTACATTAAGGAGAATCTGGAGAGGGGCTTCATACGTAAATTCTCATCCCCGGCCAGAGCCGGGTTTTTCTTTGTCAAGAAAAAAGATAGATCCCTCCAACCCTGCATTGACTACCGGGGTCTCCAACAGATCACGGTGAAGAACAGGTACCCATTGCCTTTGATTTCGGAACTGTTTGATCGCATACGGGGTGCAAATATTTTTTCTAAACTAGATCTGCGGTGGGCTTACAATCTAATCCGGATTCGTCAGGGTTACGAGTGGAAGACTGCATTTAATTCACGTGATGGACACTATGAATACCTGGTCATGCCTTTCGGCCTGTGTAATGCCCCCGCAGTGTTTCAAGAATTTGTCAATGACACTTTTCGTGATCTCCTCTATGTCTGTGTTGTGGTGTATCTCAATGACATTTTGATTTTTTCCCCAGATCTTGTAACTCATCAGAGTCATGTCCACCAGGTTTTGCTTCGAATAAGGGAGAATCATCTTTATGCCAAGCTGGAGAAGTGCGTGTTTGAAAAAAAGTCTCTACTCTTACCTGGGCTATATCATTTCCGATCAGGGTCTCAAAATGGACCCTGAGAAGGTAAAGGCTGTCCTGGAATGGCCCCGCCCCCAAGGCTTAAGGGCCATACAACGCTTCCTGGGATTCGCCAACTTCTACCGGCTGTTCATTCCAAACTTCTCTCCATTGACAGCTCCCATCTCTATCCTCAGCAAAAAAGGCATGAATGCCAAGGTGTGGACTCCGGAAGCAGAAACCGCATTTAAAATCTTAAAAAAGGCTTTCACGTTAGCCTCTATTCTTCATCACCCTGATGTATCCCTACAGTTTTCATTAGAGGTGGACGCTTCCTCTGTTGGTGCTGGTGCACTTTTGTTCCAGAGAGGTTCAAAAGGCAAGACTGTGGTATGTGGCTACTATTCTAAGCGTTTTTTTCCTGCAGAGCGCAACTACTCGATTGGGGATCGTGAGTTACCGGCCATCAAGCGGGCCCTGCAGGAGTGGAGACACCTACTGGAAGGCGCAAGCTCATCCTATCCTGGTCTTCACGGACCACAAGAACCTGACCTATCTACAGATGGCTTAACGGCTGAATCCTCGCAAGCCAGGTGGTCGTTGTTCTTTGCTCGGTTCCGGTTCAAACTCCATTACCGACAAGAATGTGGGGGCCGATGCCTTGTCTAGGTAATTTCAAACAGAGGACACTGTGGAGTCCCCACAGAATATTATTGATCCTTCCGGCATCTTCTCGGTCAACCCTCTGCAAGTTAGAGACATTCCTCCGGGAAGGACTTTTGTACATCTGGCAGACAGAGGAAGAATCCTTCGCTGGGGTCACAGTTCCAAGCTGGCAGGTCACGCGGGTGCCCGTAAGACCCGAGACCTAATTGCCTGTCAGTTCTGGTGACCCACGCTGCCCAAAGACGTCGTGGACTTTGTCTCCTCCTGTACGGTATGCGCAGCAAACAAAGTTGCCCACTCCAGAACAGCCAGTCTGCTCCAACCACTGCCTGTGCCCAATGCCCCCTGGCAGCATGTTGCTATGGACTTTGTCACAGATCTGCCTCTCTCTGTGGGATGCAGTGTGATCTGGGTGGTGGTGGATCGATTTTCTAAAATGGCTCATTTTGTTTCCCTGACTAGCCTGCCTTCTGCTGCTTGACTGGCCGACCTCTTCGTTCGACACATCTTCCATCTGCACGGCTTACCTCTGCATATTGTCTCGGATCGATGGGTCCAGTTCACCTCGAAGTTCTGGAGAGCACTCTGCGACCTCCTCGGTGTAAAGTTGGACTTCTCCTCGGCTTATCATCCTCAGTCCAATAGACAAGTCAAAAGGGTTAACCAGATTATGGAGAACTATCTGCGGCACTTTGTCTCCAGACGGCATGATGACTGGGTGCAGCTGCTCCAGTGGGCTGAGTTCTCCTATAATTACCATACTAGTGAGTCCACCACCTCCAGTTCGTTCTTCATCGTCTACGGCCAACATCCTCGTATACCTCTTCCTGTCTCTATTTCCCAGGTGCCTGCAGCTGACTCTACCTTCAGGGACTTTCTGCAGATATGGCAACAGACACGATCTTCTATTCTGCTGGCGGTGGAACACATGAAGAGTAAGGCAGAAACTAGAAGACGAGAACCTCCCTAGTTTCTTCCACGTACAAAGGTCTGGCTGTCTTCCAGGAATATCGGGCTGAGGGTGCCGTCTTGCAAGTTTGCTCCCAGGTTCCTCCATGTCTCCTTGCTGAAGCCTGTGGTCCTGTACCGCTACTCCAGGACTCCTAGTTCAGCAGTGGCTCCTGGCGGCTCGTCAGGGACTTTCGAAGTGAGGGAGATCCAGGCCACCAAGAAAGTAGGAGGAAGATCGTTTTATTTGGTGGATAGGAGGGGAATGGTCCAGAGGAGAGGTCTTGGGAGCCAGAGGAGAAAATCGATGCCCCTGTCCTCATGAAGAGATTTCTCTCCCGCTCTGGTCAGAGGGAGAGGGGGGATACTGTAACATCTATGGCCGCGGACCATCGTTTAGACTTACCCTCTGATGGCCCCGGCCATGGATGTCTGTGTTCTCGGCGGCATCTCGCTCCAGGGAGCCGCCGGCACTCACTTCCGGGTTCTGAGACTATTTCCCGCAGGGGAACCGCGCCCGCATGTGCATGGCCTTAAAGGGCCAGTACGCCTCCAGTTGTTAATAATCAGTAATTAGCCCAGAATGCTGCTGGACTATAAAAAGGGCTCTGCCCTCTTGATCATTGCCTGAGCGTTGTTGTGTCCCTGAAGTTTGTCTTGCAAATGGTCTCCTAGTGTTTTCCAGTTCCCAGTGTTACCCGTTCCTGCTGCCTGTACCCTGTATCCCGTGCCTCTGTGCCATCTACAGTGAAAGTTAAGCTGTCTTCCGCTGCATCTACTGTGCCATCTACAGTGAAAGTCAAGTCGTGTCTTCTGCTGCATCTACTGTGCCATCTACAGTGACAGCCAAGTTGTGTCACCGCTACTGTCTACATTGCCTCAGGCACACTTTCTGGACTATAGACATTGTATTGTACCTAGTTGGCCAGCTGCTATCCCGCTACACGGTACGGCCCAGTGGGTCCACACCCCGCGCCGTAACACTGAAGTCATCTGAGCGGCAAACTGCAGAAATGGGCTGTGGCCGGGAAAAGTCGTCATAGAGGTCTGTACCGGATGGAGAAGAAAAGAGAAAAACTAACAACTAGAATCTGAAAAGACGTCACCGGTGAGTCACTTAATGTAAATGTTTATTCTGCTTCTAATCAGTACTATAGTCACTATATGATCTGCAGCGAAATGATAGGTGGTATGATTTTTTTTGTTGTGAAACAGTAACTCTCAGCATATCCTTACCATTGTTCGGACCATGCTGGGAGCTGTAGTTTTACGCCATAAAAACCTATACGGCAGGGTTTGCACTAAATTGAGCTGTATTTGTGCTGAAGCGGTTTTTATGTTCTGAGCTTGTTTCTGGTGCTTATTTATGCACTGAACTCAGTTCTGGAGCTGTATATATGTACTGAGCTTGGTTCTGGTGTTATATATATGTAGTTAGCTTGGTTCTGGTGATGTATTTATGTGCTAAGCTTGGTTCTGGTGATGTATTTATATGCTAAGCTTGGTTCTGATGTTGTATACGTATATGTAGTGAGCTATGTTCTGGTACTGTATGTATGTCAGAGCTTGGTTATGATGCTGTAATTATGTACTGAGCTTGGTTCAGGTGCTGCATATATGTACTGAGTTTGGTGCTGGAGCTGTATGTATGTATTGAGCTTGGTTCTGGAGCTGTATATATGTACTGAGCTTGGTTCTGGAGCTTTATATATTCACTGAGCTTGGTTCTGTTGTTGTATATACATACTGAGCTTGGTTCTGGTGTTGTATATATGTACTTGCTTGGTTCTGGTGTTGTATATATGTGCTGAGATTGGTTCTAGTGTTTTTATGTACTGAGTTTGGTTGTGGTACTGTAAATATGTCAGAGCTTGGTTCTGATGCTGTAATTATGTAGAATATATTTATAATAACAAAATTGTATGGCAGATGGAATTGTTTTCAATTCAATGTATATTTAATGGGAACCTGCCAGGTAGTTTTATCCCCTTGAATGGCCACCATGCAGTAATACATTACCTGACAATATTTCCAAATATTCCCCTGTATGTTTTTTTTCAGATGCAGCAAAATCTATAATTTCAACCTTTAAAATGGCACACACTATATGCTAATTACTCATTAAAAGGTCATGGGGCGTTGCCGCTATCCTGAAGAGTCACATAGTCCTGCATCCAAACCCACCTTTCCATGCTTGATTGACATCCCCCTGGCTGATATACATCACTACCAGTCTCCTTCAACTTTCTTGGATGCGCCATTGTCTTGTACTACTTGGGCACTCACCGTGCAGCAAGGTGTACGCTGCCCGGCTGCACTGCACATGCCAGAACAAGGCAACGGCGCATCTGCAAGAGTTGGAGGAGGCTGCTAGTGATGTAAAACAGCCAGCGGGATATCAGTCAAAATCTGGGGGGCGCCATTTCAATTTTCGCCTCAGGCAGTAGAAAAGCTAGAATTCGCCATTTATTGTATTAAAAAAAAGCTTGCCATACATTTAAAGTAAAAGGTCACCTTCACTTGCATATTAGATATTTGCTTATACCCGAATTCCCTCAAATAGTCCTACTCGTTTGTCTGTATCTGAGGAGCAGCAGATCTTCGCTGCAGACGGCCCTGCTCTCTCCCACCCTTATCGACTGTCCTAGCAGAGTTTTGGGGAGGCCCTTCTGGTTTTTCCGGATTGTGCCACAGCCAATGCGCATCGGGACGCAAGGACTTTGAGCAAAGGGACACTATTATAGAATTTATCGATATATAAATGGTACCCTTTGCCAAGCAGCGGATGCACAAGCTCCCACACAATCACTCCATTTTTCTGCAGAAAATTTGATCCATGTTTACAAACCCTAAATGGACACAAAAGTTACAAATGCTTCATTAGTATAGTTTTATGCCACCCAAAAACAGATGCAAAACCCTCCCAAAAAAACCATACACCTCAGCACACTGTGAAACAGGAGTCCTTGCATACGTGTATGTACACATCAACGTTTTCTGAAATTCAAAGGGGGGCACCATTTAAAGAGGCTCTGTCACCAGTTTTATACTTCCCTATCTCTTACCTAATATAATAGGCGCTGTGTTGTAGATAACTATTGTGTTGTTGTTTTTAAAAAAAACGTTTATCTGTGACAAAGTAATGATCATTTTAACATTTATGCAAATTTTGAGTAAAAGCCCAACTGGGCGTTTTTTTCACTTGAACCAAGTGGGCGTTGTAAAGAAAAGTGTATGACCAATCAGCGTCATACACTTCTCTTTATGCATCTCCAGCTTCAGTCACAGCACAGCGTGATCGCGCGAGATCACGCTGTGCTGTCACTTACTCCCGCAGTTCCTTCACCGGAGCGAAAGGAGATTGACCAGGCATCGCCTCCAGCTGCCTCCTGGCAGGGTTGGATTCGGAAGCTTTAAAGGCACCAAAAACTAGCTACTCTCTCAAGTTAGGGCTAGTGTTTGGAGTCTTTGCAGGCTCATATGACTCGAAGATCTGATCTGAGGTGAGGTCAGTGGACAGCATCTGCCTTCTGGACTCTCTTAGCCTTGACGCTGCACTGAATATGACACATGTGACATTACAATCTGTGTGTCAAACTTCAGAGTAGCGCCAAGGCTGGAGCACAGAAGTAGAGTCCTGACATGGTACACAACATGTATCTAATCTATCACAAATAATGCACCACTCTGATAAAATTTGCGCATTTTCAGACCCTAGACTACCTTTTTGGTGGACCAGTGTAGTAAAAACGAATGTTAAAATCAGGTGGTAAAAACGGATGACAACTAACGACAACTGATGACAACTGATGGTTTTGTAGTAAAAATTGTAAAAAAAGCCTGATGGCAACTGATACATTTTTGCATCAGTTTTTGTATCAGCTGTACTCACTTGAGAGACAAAAAAAATGATGCTGATGCAACGGATATATGTGAATGCACCCTAGGGTCCTGTTCACATCACTTCCTTTCCGCTGAGGGTTTTTTTTCAGAGGTTTCTGTCAGGTTAACCCCTCAACGGAAAGGCAAACGGAAACCTTAACTTCCATTTCCCTCACCATTGAACTCAATGGTGACGGATACCTAGCTGATGGTTTCCGTTTGTCACCGTTGTTTTTGACGGAATCAATAGCGCAGTCGACTGCCTCCATATAGCAGAGAGGTGGGTCTATAATTGGTGATCAAAGTCGGGTCTTTATTAGGTGTAGGTATGGTTGTAATTGTAACTAAAAGCATTTCTTTAGGAAATGATCCTAACTGCATTGCCTCATTAAACAAGGTTTCCATGTGAGGGGAAATTATGTCTTTGATGGTCCTATAGTATTCATTTGTATAGCCATCTGGGGCTTTAGATCTTTTGAGTGTTGTGACAGCTCTAAGAATTTCTAAGTTTGAGATTGGGTTGTTTAGGTTATTCAGTTGACCGTTGGATAAAGTGAGAAGATTGACTTTGTCAAGAAATCTTTGAATATTTTCAGTAGATGGTTGTGAAATTGTAGAGTCAGATTTGAAGTTGTATAATGATGAGTAATACTCCCCAAAATGATCTGCTATTTCAGTTGGATTAAGAGTTTTCTTAGATGTGGTTTGTGAGATCAGATGGGCAATTTTATTTTTCATTTTTATATTTTTAACTCTCTTGGCCATGAGAGCATTCGCTTTATTGTTTAGGCTATACTATTGCATACAAAGTTTAGTTAAGTTATGTTCATATTTGTATAGTAGTAATGATCTGAGTTTGTCTCTAGTATGAGTTAATGTTTGGTGGGTTAGAAATGATGCATTTTTTTTTTGTTGTGTTTCTAGTCTTCTCAGTTCTGTGGTAATGTAATCCAATTGTTTTTTCCTTTTTTTTGTATTGTGGAATGCTGATATTTTAATAAAAATACCTCGTAAGTACACTAATATCAGGTGTGGCATTGAGTTTGAAGAAGTCCTTGATCTCTTTATGAATGAGTTTCTGGGTTTCTGTACGGGCTAGTAGAAAGTTGTTTAGTCTCCATACGTTCTCTATTTGTGGAATATGAGGTTCATACATTTTTATAACTAAAGGTGAATGATCAGACCAAGTTATGTCACCTATCTTTATCTCAGTACCTAGCTGTAGAGAGTTTTTATCTGTGAGACAATAGTCTATTCTTGTGTATGTTCTACTGTATGTGGAGAAGAATAATATTTGTAGTCCTTTTTGTTGGCATGAAGACATCGCCAAGTATCATTCAAATTACTATGTAACCATGACACTAATGTTGAGGGCAGTCTCTTATGCTTAGCTGTAGTATCTATTAATGGATCGGAAATTTGATTTAACCCCTTCGCGCTCAGCAACGTACTATTCCGGTGCGCTAAGTGCATCTTTCGCGCTCAGCTCCGGAATAGTACGTCCTGGGGAAAATGCATCATAATTTTATCCCGGCGTTTCATCGAGCTGTGATGCCTGCTGTTTCCGACAGCTCAGTGTGCAGGGACCAATCGTAGTGGTCCCGCCTCCGCGATCGCTGCTATTGCTTAATTAGTGACGACGAACCAATAGCAGCGATCACATAAGTAATTTCCTGCTCTGACCTCAGATTCTGCCGCACCCGCTCTCTGTTGGAGTTTGAGAGTCGTTGAGAGGGGTTGTGGCATGAGACAGTGCAGTATGGTTTAGAAAAAAAACTTGCAGTATAGTTTACAAAACTTTTCCCACCTTTTATCCACTTCCCACTCCTGTCCTTGTGTTCAGACAAAGGCAGTCTATCTACCGAGGCAACGATCAACAGCCTTTCCAGCAGAACAGTGGGCAATTGATGAAGATCCACAAGGTCTTGGCAGATGAAATTGGCTGCAGAGCCTGAGTCCAGGTAGGCAGAGACTGGATGGGGCCTCTCGCCAGCGACGATAGTCACAGGAATTAACAGTTTGGAGGAGAGTTCTCTATTAAATGCAGTATCGCCCAGGGTTGTCTCTCCAACCAATCCTAGGCGTTGGGTTTTTTGGCTTCTGGAGATACAGACGCACGACATGGCCAGCGAGGCCGCAATATAAAGTCCAGAGGTGCGCCTGCACTGTTTCTCTTGAACAGACAGTTTAAGCCGATCCACCTGAATCAGAACTTCGGGTGAAGCAGTAGAAGAAGGCAAGAGGGGTTGCTGGAAGTTGGGCGCCAGTCTAGGAAGCCGTCTCTCCTGTCAAACTTCTTGAGATCTCTATCTGAGCCTTATGTCCACTCGAGTAGCAAGTAGATCAGGTCGTTCAAGGCAGCTGGTAGATCTCGAGCAGCAAGTTCGTCCTTGATCTCGGGCGATAGGCCATGCCAGAAGTCTGCTACCAAGGCCTCATTGTTCCAGGACAGTTCTCCTGCCAGGGTCCGGAACTGGATGGTGTAGTCGCCCACAGAGGCATCCTCGTGGCGAAGGTTAAAGATAGCAGTGGCTGCCGACGAGACTCGTCCAGCCTCCTAGAATACGGTACGGAATAACCGCACGAACCCCTGGACGTCTTGGGTCCCTGTTGTTCCAAGATTGGATTCGCCCACGCCAGGGTCTTGCCGGCAAGTAGAGACATGATAAAGGCGATCCTGGCTCCATCCGAAGGAAATGCTCGGGTGTGCAGAGTGAAGTGGATATGGCATTGGTTCAGAAACCCCCTGCACATACTTGCGTCTCCATGGAACAGAGGTGGCAATGGCAGCGAGAACGGAGGATCCGAACCGGAGCTGCCAGGAGGTGTAGCAGGAGTATCGATCGGAAGAGCTTGAATATGAGCAGAGAAGGAAGTAGCTAGCACCCCTAGCTGCTGTGCCATGGAGTCTACTGCCACAAGAAGTTGATCCTGTCGTGCTCGCAGATCCTGCAGGTCCGCCTGCATGGCTTGGGAGGGTGACAAGCTCTTGAATTGACCAGCGGGGTCCATGGCCTGAGCATAGTCACGGCGCGGGGTGTGGACCCACTGGGGCATAACACGTAGCGGGATAGCAGCTGGCCAACTAGGTACAATACAATGTCTATAGTCCAGAAATGGTACCTGAGGCTATGTAGACAGTAACAGTGACACAACTTGACTTTAGATGGCACAGAGGCACGGTAGCACGGTAGCACGGGATACAGGCAGCAGGAACAGGTATGCAACAATGTTCAGGCAAGGATCAAGTCACCAGAGCCCTTTTTATAGTCCAGCAGCATTCTGGGCTAATTACTCATTATTAAACAACTGGACGCGTACTGGCCCTTTAAGGCCGTGCACGCACGGGCGTGCGCGCACTGCGTGAAACAGTCTCAGAACCCGGAAGTGAGTGCCGGCGTCTCCCTGGAGGGAGATGCCGCCGAGAACACAGACATCCATGGCCGGGGCCGTCAGAGAATAAGTCTGAACGACGGTCTGCGGCCATATTTACATTCAGCTTCTCACTTTTCAAACATTTCTGCACCTATAAACGAAGATAAAATTCTCATGGTGCCACACACTACGCCCTAAATACAATAGCACCATACACTGTGTCCCTGATTATAATAGCACCATACACTGTGTCCCACACACACACACACACACACACACACACTGCTCCCTCTAGATAGTGCCCCCATAGCCCCTGTAGATAGTACCCCCCATAAAGCCTCTGTAGATAGCACCCTACATAGATTCTCTTGTAGATCACGTCCTACATAGATCCCCCTGTGGATAGTGGCCCACATACAGCCCCCTGAAGATAGTGCCCCACATATATCAAACTGTAGATAGTACCTTACATATAGCCCCCTGTAGATAGTGCTTTACATATAGCCCCTCCCTGTAGATAGTGCTCTACATATTGCCCCCTGCAGATTGCGCTCTACATATAGCACCCCCTGTAACTAGTGCCCCTATATATAGCCCCTCCTGTAGATAGTGCCCCACTTATAGCCCACCCCTATAGATAGCTCCTTACTTATAGAGCCCCTTGTATATAGTGCCCCACATATAGCCCCCCTGTAGATAGTTTCCCACATATAACTTCCCCGCTGTAGATTGTGACCCACATATAGCACCACCTGTATATAGTGCCCCACATATAGCCACCCCTGTTGATTGTGCAACACATATAGCTCCCCTTGTAGATAGTGCACTACATATAGCCCCCGTGTAGATAGTAAACTACATATAGCCCCCCTGTAGATTGTGCCCCACATATAGCTCTCCTTGTATATAGTGCCACACATTAAGCCTCCTGTGTAGATAGTGTCCCACATATAGCCTCCCCTGTAGATTGTGCCTCACATATAGCTCCCCTCTCTGTAGATAATGCCAATTACACTTTTAAGTGGAAAAAAACAACTTTACATACTCACTTTGATCCCGTTCCTGCGCTGTCCGGTGTCAATGTAGACCTGCTATCTTCTGAGCAGGTCTGATGGGGCTGAATGACGCAAGTGGTGTGACAACGTCATCGCACCGCTTGCGTCGCTGAAAGGCGCTGATTGGCAGGGTAGAATGACTTCTCGCCAATCAGCGCCTCTCAACAATGAAAGTGGTGCAATGACGTCATCGCGCCTCTAGCATCGTTGAAAGCCGCTGATTGGTGGGGCAAGTCATTCTGCCCTGCCAATGAGCGTCATTATAAGTTGCTGAATGGTCGGGCACGGAACTTGCCCTGCCATTCAGCGCTTATGAATGTAATTGTATCTGCGTCCTATAGACAATAGGGATGTTACGATACCAGAATTTGGACTTCGATACCGATACTTCGTTTAGTATTGTGATTTCGATACCAATTCGATACTTTGCCAGCAGTAATTAAAAAAAAAAAAAGTTCTTCCATTTTCTGTGAGGCGCGTGGTGTGATGAATGAAACCTCCACGTGACTCACATTAATAGTAATTAACCCCATCATGTTTCTCAGTCATAATCGGTTAATGTGTGAGGTACATGATTGGGTTAATTACTATTAATGTGAGGCACATGGAGGTTAAATTCATCATCGCACCTCGTGCCCCACAATAAGTGATAGAAAGCAGTTTTATTTTATTTTTTTACAGCGTACACATCATAAATGATGCAAAAAAATTGTTGTGCAGCGCCAATACCGAATGTGTGTGTTTTATGTATTGAGACTTATTTTAATGTTTATTGTAACAAAGGTGTATGTGTATTTTTTATTTATTTAACAATACGTTATGTTTTTACTTTTATTTTTTAAAACTTTAATGTACTGGCATATATCTATATTACAGTACATTAGCCTGTGTACGGATAGTACACAGGCAGTTGTTAGGACATACCTAAGTATGCCCTAACAACAGGAAATATGGTAAGACAGCCTTGGGGTCCTTCAATGGACGCTGAGCTGTCTGCCCATATATGGTATGTCCCTCAATTGCGTCACAGGAATTCCCTGTGACGCGATCCAAGGGGCATCCCCCCATCTCATTTTCCCCTGAATGATGCAGTCAGCTGTGATCGCAGTATTCACGGAAATAACGGCAGAGATGAGAGGTTTCTTTGATCTCCGCCAGCGGAGCTGCGGCTGTGTAATAGTCATTGCCCTGCTCCTGACAGGAAGTGCGTGCGCAGTCAGCATGAGGTGATGCGGCCAGCGCTGCACTAATCAGCGGCAGTTCCGGCACTGAAGACAGAACGTGGGGGGATGTTTTGCAGTGCACCCGCCATGTTCTGTCTTCCGTGCTGCCGCTCATTAGTGCTGTGCCGGCCGCATCACATCATCCTGACCCCGCGCACTTGTTATCAGGACTCAGGAGTGCAGCAATGACTGTATCACACAGCCGCAGCCCCGCTCTCATACATTCATGTGTTACGATAGTTAGCTGTACGACCACACAGCTAAGTATCTAAATACATGATATAACGGTATCCACCCGTTTGGGGATGCACAGTATCGAAGTTTCAATGCATCGTGCATCCCTAATAGACACAGGTACAATTAGTGCAGGAGTGGGTGGCGGCGTCTGGTTTCAGTGGCGCCGCCGCCCCCTCAGAGAGTCAGCAGGCCGCCGCCTGAGGTGAGAAGCTCATCCCGCCTCATGCTCGGTGCAGCCCTTTATTATAAGTTGAAGCACGGTCTGTAATTCAGTTTTTCCCTTAGATCACAGAACTGGTTTGCAAAACATGTGGGTTTCTTCGGTCCAGCTCAGTTTTTTATTGCATTAATATTAACTGCAGCAGCACAGACTAGTCTTGTGGAGAACATAATGTGTGGTGAGGAGATAATATATTTTGCAGTAGATGTGCATGTTCTGGAACAATCAATACTGAAAACAAGTAAAAGCTGTTAACATATTATATGCATATAGCTATCTATCTAATCTATCTATCTATCTATCACATATCTATCTATCTATCTAATCTATCTATCTATCTATCTATCTATCTATCTATCTATCTATCTATCTATCTATCTATCTATCTATCTATCTATCTATCTATCTATCTATCTATCTATCTATCTCTATCTATCTATCTATCTCTATCTATCTCTATCTATCTCTATCTATCTATCTATCTATCTATCTATCTATCTATCTATCTATCTATCTATCTATCTATCTATCTATCTATCTATCTATCTATCTATCTATCTATCTATCTATCTATCTATCTATCTATCTATCTATCTATCTATCTATCTATCTATCTATCTACCTACCTACCTACCTACCTACCTTTTTGGTCACCAGATCTCCCACAAAATTTTTTAATAAAAACTGATCAAATAGTTGTATGTACCCAAAAATGGTAGCACTAAAAACTAAAGAACATCCCGAAAAAAACAAGCCCCTTCACCGCTCAATGGACGGAAAAAAAAAAAAAAAGTTATTACAAAATATGGCGACATAACTGTTTTTTTTAACAGATACTATATAAATTTGGTATGGTCATAATCGTATTGACCCGCAAGATAAAGCTAATATGTTATTTTTACCACACAGTGAACTCTGTAAAACGAAATTAAAAAAACAATGGAGCAATCACTGTTTTTTCCCATTCCACCACACAATGAATTTATTCCAGTTCCCCAGTACATTACAAAGAAAAATAAAAGATGCCGTAAAAAAACTACGACTCGTCCCACAATAAACAATCCAATATACAGCTATAATCGACAAAAAAATAAAAAGTTATGACTTTTGGAAGTGGAAAAAGTGAAAATGAAAAGCTGAAAATTTGCTGCAGTGGAAAGGGTTTAAAGAGATTTGAGTTTTTTGTATGGATTTATTTGTACAGCCTTATTCAGTTACTGTATGAGTCCATGAAAAACGGCTCCAAAAACGGCTCAAGAATGCACTTCTTTTTACTAGGCGTATTATTACGCGGCTGTGTAAAAAATGCCACATGGAAACGGAACGCCGTTGAAATCAATGGGCAGATGTTTGTAGGCGTTCAGCCACTTTTCAGGGCTTTTACGGGCCGAAAAATGGCTGCAAAGTGCACGTGTGAACATACCCTAGGACTCATAGCAGCCAGAAGAAGAAGAGCCGAATGTCAGTGTCAGGGGCGTCGCTAGCACCAGGCCTACGGGCCCAAGCCCCGGATCTTCGGGCGACTGCTTCATTCAGTGGTGTAGCTACAGGGGTCGCTCGCAGCAGTCGCAGTTGCGACTGGGCCGCGGCCACCTGCACCGCGTCTATAAAAAGTTACTATAGTAACTGGGGCCCATGTAATAAAATACACGTGCCCGTTAGGGTATGTTCACACGGCGGGGGTCCGTAACGGCTGAAATTACGGGGATGTTTCAGCCTGAAAACATCCCCGTAATTTCAGCCGTACCGACATGTGCAGGCGCTTGAACGCCGCGTCAATTACTGCCGTAATTAGCGCTGCTATTCATTGGAGTCAATGAATAGCGGCTCCAATTACGGCCAAAGAAGTGACAGGTCACTTCTTCTACGCGGGCGTCTATTTACGCGCCGTCATTTGACATCGGCGCGTAAATATACGCCTCGTGTGAACAGACAAACGTCTGCCCATTGCTTTCAATGGGCAGATGTTTGTCAGCGCTATTGAGGCGCTATTTTCGGGCGTAATTCGGGGCAAAAACGCCCGATTTACGTCCGTAAATAGGCCGTGTGAACATACCCTTACTGTGGTGATGAAACTATACTTTTCCTCCTCCTTCCCGAGCGCAGCAGAGGTCCTGACGTCTCCTCGTGTCATGACGTCACGAAGCTGTGTGCCGCGCATGACGTCACAACGTTGGATGGTGTCAGGACATCCACTGCACCCGGAGCCAAAGAGGAGGGTAAGTGTAACATTACTGTCTGCTGGGGCCCTGTATCTAAGCCTGCCTTGTGGTAAGCTTATATACAGGGTCTAACAGACAGTATCACACATGGACCCTGTATGTAAGCCTGTCAAATAGTAGGCTTGGGGCGGATTTAAATGAGCGTGTGAGTTTTGCGCACGCAAAAAACGCAGCGTTTTGCGTGCGCAACAAGCACTTAACAGCTCCGTGTGGCATCACATAGGATGGGCGTGATTTTCGCAAAGCTGCCATCATTATGACACTCTGTTTGGATGTTTGTAAACAGAAAAGCATGTGGTGCTTTTCTGTTTGCAAACATACTTTTGACTGCTGTTGTCTGTTGACTGCTTCCGTGTGGTGCGCGTGATGCGCTAAAAACGCAGAAATATAGGACCTGTGGACTCACGCTGCGCAAAAATCACTGACAGTCTGCACTGCCCCATAGACTAGCATAGGTCCGTGAAAAGCACGCGCGTTGCACGGACGTATTACACGTTCGTGTAAATCCGCTCTTAGATACATGACTATGTATGATATTGTCTAGTGGGCCCTGTATCTAAGCCTACCACATAATAGACTTAGATACAGTCTAATATATATATAAATTAACCCCTGGATCACCCAGCAGCCAATCTACTGTGCCCTATACAGCTGTCCTGTGCCCTATACAGCTGTCCTGTGACCTATACTGCTGTCTTGTGACGTATACAGGTGTCCTGTGACTTATACAGCTGTCCTGTGACCTACAGAGCTGTCCTGTGACCTATACAGCTGTCCTGTGACCTATACAGGTGTCCATCACCAGCCATCTGTACCACAGTACCCTTGGTGCCCTATAATAAGACTGGTGGCCTCGTGCGCCGAATCCAGCCTCGTTTGCCGCATCCAGCCCCCCTATGCCGCATTCAGGCTCCTGTGCATCAAGACGTCTGTTACTGCCCAGCGTTTAAAATAAAAAAATTAATCCCGTCATTGACTCGCCACCCTCCTGTGCTTGATTGACACCAATCAGCCTCATCAGCACTCTGCCACCAGTATCACCTGTGATCCCTGCAAATCACTGCCCACCTGTAATTATCCTGTGATACCTTCAAATCACTGCCCAGTGACGTGTGTGAAAAGTGAGGTGTAAAATAAATTCACCCCTTCATTGTCTCATCGCTACCGTCCTGTATTCTGGACGGTAGTTTGACACCTGTTGCCCGGGAGTTTTTGTAGATATATTAAAAAAAATACCTTGGTTTTAGGGAATTAGTTATTCTATAAAATAAAAAAACACAAAAAAAACCTTAAAAAAAAAAAAAGTTTTACGCTACTTTCAACACCAGTGACACTTTGTTACTAAGTTTACAGAAGAAAAAAAAAATGACTAAGCGTCTGTATACTGCCAAAGAGGCATGTGCCATGCTCTTTGAGGACTCTGAGGGTATGTTCACATGGCAGCTTCTGTAACGGCCGAAATTACGGAGCTGTTTTCAGGAGAAAACAGCCCCGTCATTTCAGCCGTAAGGGCATGTGCAGGCGCTTGAACGCCGCGTCCATTACGGACGTAACTGGAGCTGGTTTTCCATGGAGTCCATGGAAAACGGCTCCATTTATGTCTGAAGAAGTGACATGACACTTCTTTGGCGTGGGCGTCTATTTACGTGCCGACTTTTGCCAGCGACGCGTAAATATACGCCTCGTGTGAACAGACAAACGTCAGCCCATTGCTTTCAATGGGCAGATGTTTGTCAACGCTTTCAAGCCGTAATTTCGGACTTAATTCGGGGGTTAAAACGCCCGAATTACGTCCGGAAATAGGCCGTGTGAACATACCCTGATTCTGGTAGTGTGGAAGAGGTGACATTTTTAGTGTCCTCTTCGTCTAGTGACTCATATACTGATGAACCGGCACGTAGGCGTCCAAGGGTAGGCGTCAGTAGTGCACAATCGCAGCTCAGTACAGCTAACTCCACAGGGATCCCCGCAGATAATTTTGTGCCCCAGGTGCCTGAATTCACTGCGACTCCAGGCATCAATGTAGATACCGCAGGCTTCAGTGAAATGAACTATTTCCAACTGTTCTTCACTGATGACCCTTAAATTTGATTGTGGCACAAACAAACATATATGCCCAGCAATTTATTTCCCGCAATCCAAATAGTTGTTATGCCAGGCCCCAAAAATGGACCCCCACAAACCCCACTGAAATCCGAAAGTTCTGGGGACTTCTATTGAGTATGGCCATTACCCAAAAAAACGGCCTGCGAAAGTGTGTCTGGGTATACACTGCGCTTTCGTGTATATGAAGGGAAGGATCCAAAGATCGAGCCACCAAACTGTCCCCCTGTCCTGGGAATAAGTGGGAGGATAGTATGGGATTTGCTCCACCCCATACTAGACCAAGGATACCACTTGTATGTGGACAATTTTTACAATAGCGTCCCCCTCCTGAAGTGCCTTTCTGCCAGGGGCACACTAGCATGTGGCACAATTCGGCTAAATCATAACGGTCTCCCCAAGTCCTTTATAGAGCAGACACTGCGCCGTCGGGAAAGCAGGGCTGTTTGCTCCGAAAATTTGATGCTTGTCATATATAAAGACAAGCGTGATGTCTTTATTTTGACCACACTGCATGCTGATCGATCCACCCCAGTTCCAGTCAGAGGAGCCACAGAGCAGACCACCTAGCCTGTGTGCATCCAGAAGAGGCTGGACGCAGCCCGCAGGGATTAAGGGAAGCCGACATGACCGTCCTGGTAGGGAAAGGGTTAATTAGGTGAGGGAGAGTTGGAGGGAGTTGGAGGGGGGACGGGGAGGAGTTAAGGGGGACGGGGGGCCGTTACTGAGCTTCCCGCTGTTTCTCGGCATTGAGCCGGAAGCAGCGGGAGGAGTAACACAAAAACAGTAAGCTCCCCGTTGCCCGCGCTTCTCAGGATGGCAGAGACTTTAATGTTAGAGCGGCTGCGTGCCGCTGCTGTGCACCACGGTCCCGGATGGCTAGAGGAGACCGTGGCTGCAATAACGAAGATCCCGGACGCCGTTTCGCCACGTCGGGCCCGGCGTTCGGGGTCTGTTGCAGAGGACAGGCTCCCCTCCCCCGGCCCCCTTACAAGCATGGCTGTGGCGGCGGGGGGGGAGTCGGCAACAACCGCTCCTGCGCAGAGCAGGCAGAGAGCGTTGCCGGGGGTGACGGCGACGCAGGCCGGGTCGACCCGTCCCTCTCGGCGGTCCCGACCTCCAGAGCGCCTCAGTCCGGAGGCAGTCCCGCGGACACGGCGTCGCAGAGGGAGCCCGATCCCGGACGCTGCAGGCCAGGCAGCTGGGAGGACCGCCCCTTCCCAGGCCCTGCGTCCTGGCAGGAATCCCAGGCCGCGACGGGGTCCGGCGGTAAGCAGGGAGTCGCAGGCTGGGCTCCCTGTCACCCCTCCCCCATCAGATGGAAGATTTGGAGGACAAGGTACGGCCGCCCCGCCTGGTGATGTTCCGGCCAGGGGGCAGGCTTCGTCAGGATCGTCTAGACGGACGCCTAGATCTGCAGCGACGTCGAGGCAACAGGTCCGGTCGGAAGTTTGGGTCCCGGCGGTCGGGCGGCAGGTTGCCGGCCCATCGGTCAGCGCGTCCTCATCCCCGTTCCGAAGATGTCGTTGGGATGGACAGTCGTCGGCGAGAGAAGAGCTGGAGGAAGGTGAACTGGACGTGTATCGTCGAGGTCAGGATGGTCCGGCTGACGGGAACACAGCGCCTGTGCAGCCCGGTGAGTGTATAACTCCATCATTGTCTTATCCAGCGATTTTTATGTCGGGTGTCGGCGGGGGGGCTGCTAGCATTGCATCGGGGGCCGGTAGTGGCGCGGGCGGACGCGACGGAGCGGGTTTGGCGGACTTAGTGGGTTGCTTACGGGAGCTGGTGGGGCGCCTAGATAGGGCCGCGGCGCCGGTAGTAACGGAAGTGTCCCCTGCGGTAGTTTGGGAAGGCCCAAGGGACGTGGGATCGTTACAGGCGCGTCCCGTGATGGCGGTTAGAGAGGCGGTCGCGGTGTCGGTACAGACCGAGGCTCAAAAGGATGGCGAACGAGTGCGTATTGATGATCGTGCTCGGGGGGAGGTGTACGTTTGTTTTGAGGGTCCGTTGGGGGCGCATTTAAAGCAGGAGGTGCGCGATCGGATCTGGAAGGACGAATATGTTGAAATTTTTTCTCTCTTGCCGCTGGCTAAATTTAATTTGGATAAGAGCAAGCGGGATGAGAGTAAAAAGGACGAGGAGGAACGGCGGCGGTATAGGCTTATCCCGCAGACGTTCGTTAATTGGTCGCAGGCGTTCGCCATATTGGCTAGTGTGATAGGGGAAAAGGCGCCGGAAAATTGTTCGGCGTTGTTTTGTTATTTTGATGCCATTGGGGAGGCTCATAGGGCGTATGGGGGTCAGGCGTGGCTGCGATACGATGAGCAATTCCGTCAGCGGAAGGCGGTTCGGCCGGCGATTCGGTGGGACCAGAAGGATATTGCTCTCTGGTTACGGGTTACGGCTCCGGTTAGGCAGTCCTTTCCCGGGAGCGCCGGCCAGGGAGGCCAGTCTAGTCAGGTTGGACAAAGCGGCGGGGGAAAGGCGGGGTTTTGCTGGCAATTTAATGAAGGTCAGTGCAAGTTCGGGGCCACGTGCAAGTTCAAGCACGTGTGTTCCGAGTGTAATGGTGCATCACACGGGGCGGCAAAATGTCTGCGAAAAAAGAGGTCAGGGAACCAGCACGCGGCTGGTCAAGGGGGTGTCGCCGGTGAGGGTGAAAAAGATGGCCCCTTATCTAAATGAGTATCCGGATAGGGCGGCGGCTAAGTTGCTTTATGAAGGGTTTCGTGTTGGTTTTGTTATTCCTCCGCCTCCTTATGAGGTTCCGGTTACGCGGAGGAATTTAAAATCGGCTTACTTGCATGCGAAAGTCGTGTCGGAAAAATTGTTAAAAGAAGTTTCGTTGGGCCGCATGTCGGGGCCGTTTGTTGAGTCGCCGGTAAAAGATTTAGTTGTGTCCCCGTTGGGTATTGTCCCTAAACGCGAGCCCGGAAAATTTCGTTTGATTCAACATTTGTCGCATCCCAAGGGTTCGTCGGTAAATGACGGGATTGATCACGAGTTGTGCTCCGTAGTTTATACCTCATTCGATAAGGCGGTGGGGTTAGTGCGGGCTGCGGGTCCAGGGGCGCTGCTAGCAAAAACCGACATCAAGGCGGCGTTCAGGTTGTTGCCGGTCCATCCAGAAAGCCAACGGCTGTTGGGTTGTTTTTGGAATGGGGCTGTAATGGCAGGAAGGAGGTGAAGGGAAAGTGAGCCCTAATCTACCCACCGCCCTGTCCCTGCCTACTTGCAACGACCCGCCCTAGCCGACGAGGTACAACTGGGCGGCGGTCCCTACGCTGTCTAAGTGCACAGGAAAACAAACACGGAACGCCACGAGGAAACGGAGCGGCGAACGAACAGTCAGGACCAGGACGAAGTGAGTACACCCAAGCGGGCACGGAGACAGAAGCAAGCCAGGGGCAAAGCAAAGCAGGTCAAGCAGAACTGCAGCAAGGCAGAAGCACGGCAGGAGCAGGCTGGAGCAAGCAGCAGTGGGGCCAGGAATCCAAAAGAATTACAAGCGCTGAGGGAGAGAACAGGGCAGGTAATAAAGGACAGGGGGCGGAGCTAACTCCGACAGACCAGGCCGCGATAGGCTCTCCCACTCCTGAGCCTGCCACCCTGGTTGGTGGGAGATGGTGTCAGTCGAACAGGTCTGGCCTCAGGTGTGGATTTATTAATCCCAGGAGTATACCTAGATGAAGTACCTGGCAGATCCCTAACAGTACTCCCCCTTTTATGAGGGGCCACCGGACCCTTACTAAGGGGACCCGGTTTAGTGGGGAAGAGAAGGTGGAACCTCCTGATCAATACCCCAGCGTGAACATCACGGGCAGGTACCCAAGTCCTCTCCTCCGGCCCGTATCCTCTCCAATGGACCAGGTACTGGAGGGAGCCCTGGACCATCCTACTGTCCATAATCTTGGCCACCTCGAATTCCACCCCCTCAGGGGTGAGAACGGGAACAGGAGGTATCCTCGAGGGGGACCAGGACGGGGAGCAGCGTTTAAGGAGGGAGGCATGGAAGACGTCATGTATGCGAAAGGATGGGGGGAGCTCCAGATGGGAGGATACAGGGTTGAGGACTTCAATGATCTTATAAGGTCCAATAAATCGGGGAGCAAACTTCCTGGACGGGACCTTAAGGCGCAAGTTCCTGGACGACAACCAGACCAAATCCCCGACGACAAACCGGGGGTTAGCAGAACGTCTACTATCCGCCTGAATCTTTTGTGCGCTCTGGGACGCCTCTAGGTTCTTCTGAACCTGGGCCCAGACAGTGCACAGTTCCCGATGAACATCCTCTACCTCAGGATTATTGGAACAACCAGGGGAGACGGAGGAGAACCTTGGGTTAAACCCGAAATTACAGAAAAACGGGGAGACCCCTGACGAGTTACTGACCCGGTTATTCAGGGAAAATTAAGCAAGGGGAAGGAATGAGACCCAATCGAATTGACAGTCAGAGATGAAACACCTTAAATATTGTTCCAGGGATTGGTTGGTCCTTTCCGTTTGGCCATTAGTTTCGGGATGGAAGGCGGAGGAGAAGGACAGATCAATCTCCAACTTTTTACAAAAAGCTCTCCAAAATAAGGAAACAAATTGTACCCCTCTGTCAGAAACTATATTGACTGGGGCCCCATGGAGACGCAGGATGTGTTTCACAAACAAAGAAGCTAACGTCTTGGCGTTAGGTAGCTTCTTAAGGGGCACAAAGTGGCACATCTTGCTGAAGCGGTCGACTACCACCCACACCACCGACTTGCCCTGAGATGGAGGCAAATCGGTGATAAAATCCATGGAGATATGGGTCCAAGGTCTCTGGGGAATGGGCAAGGAACGTAGTAGGCCCGCAGGTCGGGACCTAGGGGTTTTGGACCTAGCGCAAACCTCACAAGCGGCGACGTAAGCCCTAACGTCTTTAGGCAACCCAGGCCACCAATAGTTTCTGGTAATGAGGTGTTTGGTGCCCAAGATGCCAGGATGACCAGATAGAGCGGAGTCATGGTTTTCCCTGAGTACCCTGAGTGCTCCGAAAATTTGATGCTTGTCATATATAAAGACAAGCGTGATGTCTTTATTTTGACCACACTGCATGCTGATCGATCCACCGCAGTTCCAGTCAGAGGAGCCACAGAGCAGACCACCAAGCCTGTGTGCATCCAGGACTATAACCAATTCATGGGAGGGGTGGATCTTTTGGACCAGGTACTGCAGCCCTACAGTGCCCTAAGAAAATCTAAGGTGTGGTATAAAAAATTGGTGGTATACCTCACCCAAGTGGCACTCTATAACGCCTTTGTTCTCTACAGAACAGCAGACAATACAGAGAATTTCCTGGGATTCCAAGAAAAAATTATTAGAAAAATGAATTTTTGGAGACCAGGAAGCAGAGGGCAGCAGTGAAGGTAGCAGCACTTCTGGGATCTCTAGAATAATACATGGCCAGCATTTCCCGGGAGTACTTCCCCCCACAGAAAAAAAACAAAAACCCCAGAAAAGGTGTCGAGTTTGCTCAAGCAGAGGGATTAGGAAAGACACCACTTACTTCTGTATGACCTGTTCCTCTAAACCAGGCCTCTGCATCGGAGAATGCTTACATTTTTATCACACCTCTGTTGATATTCGTTAAATCAAATTTTTACTACTCCAATGACATCACATCAATTCCATTTATTTCTTAAATACCCCCTGGGCATTTATTTTCCAAATTAATTTGATATCTCAATAATACCACACCTGCCTCCCCCCCCCCAAAAAAAAAAATACAATTCCCATTATAACCCTAGATGAATACTGTGCTTTGAAGGGTGCAATTTTGTTAAATGAGGCATTTACTTTATGTTCTGGTGTCTCTGCAAACATAAGGTAGGCCTTCCCTTCTGAGCCTACAGTGTGCCCAGGCAGCAGTTAATGGCCACATATGGGGTATTGGCCTTATCCGGAGAAATTGCACAACAAATTTTGGGGTGCTTTTTTTTATTTTTTTTTATTACAATTGTATAAAAGAAAAATTTAAGGATAAAGCAGGATAAGCTTTATTGGAGAAAATTAAATTCTGCATTTTCACGGCCCAGTGTTTATAACTTCTAAGAAGCACCTTTCGAGTCAAAATGCTCACTACACCCCTAAATAAATTCCTTAAGGAGTGTAGTTTACAAAAATTGGGTCACTTCCTGTGGGTTTCCACTGTACTTGTACCTCAGTAGCTCTGCAAACGCGACATGGCACCCGAAAACCATTCCAGACAAATCTGAGCTTCAAATAGCGCTACTTCTCTTCTGAACCCTGTCGTGGGTCCAAACAGCAATTTAATACCACACATGGGGTATTCCCGTAATCAAAAGAAGTTGCTTTACAAATTTTGGGGTTCTTTTTCTCCTTTATTCCTAGTAAAAATTAAACATTTCTACGTTTTCTCAGAAAAAAAGTCGATTTTCATATTCACGGCAGAATTCCACTAAATTCTGCAAAAAACCTGTGGGGTCAAAACGCTAACTATACCACTAGGAAAATTCCTTGAGGGGTGTAGTTTCCAAAATGGGGTAACTTTTGGGGTGTTTTGCCTGTTTCGGTCCCTCCAGGACGTTGCAAACGCGACATGTCACCGAAAACCAATCCAGCAAAATCTGGACTCCCAAATCCAAATGGCGCTGTTTCTCTTCTGAGCCCTGCCGTGGGTCCAAAGAGCAGTTTATTACCACATATGAGGTATTCCCGTAATCGGGAGAAGTTGCTTTACAAATTTTGGGGTTCTTTTTCTCCTTTATTCCTAGTAAAAATTAAACATTTCTACGTTTTCTAAAAAAAAAGTCGATTTTCATGTTCACGGCAGAATTCCACTAAATTCTGCAAAAAACCTGTGGGGTCAAAATGCTAACTATACCACTAGGAAAATTCCTTGAGGGGTGTAGTTTCCAAAATGGGGGAACTTTTTGGGGGTTTCCACTGTTTTGGTCCCTCCAGGACGTTGCAAACATGACATGGCACCGAAAATCATTCCAGCAAAATTTGTGCTCAAAAATCCAAATGCCGCTGTTTCCCTTCTGAGCCCTGCCGTGGGTCCAAACAGCAGTTTATTACCACATATGGAGTATTGCCGTAATCGGGAGAAAGTGCTTTATAAACGCTGGTGTTCTTTTTATCTTTTATTCCTTGGAAAAATTACAAAATTCTTTGTTTTTCCAGAAAAAAGGTGGATTTTCAATTTTACAGACTTTTTCCAATAAATTTAGCAAAAAACCTGTGGGGTTAAAATGCTAACTACACCCCTTGATAAATTCCTTGAGGGGTGTAGTTTCCAAAATGGAGTCACTTTTGGTGGCTCTCCACTGTTTTGGCACCACAAGACCTCTTCAAACCTGACATGGTGCCTAAAATATATTCTAAAAAAAGGAGGCCCCAAAATCCTCTAGGTGCTCCTTTGCTTCTGAGGTCTGTGTTTCAGTCCAAGAGGACACTAGGGCCACATGTGGGATATTTCTAAAAACTGTAGAATCAGGGTAATAAATATTGAGTTGCAATTCTCGGCTAAAACCTTCTGTGGTACAATTTTTTTTTTTATAACAAATGAATTTTGACAAAAAACAAATGAAATTAATAAATTTCACATCTATATTGCTTTAATGCCTGTGAAATGCCTAAAGGGTTAAGAAACTTTTTGAATGCTGTTTTGAATACTTTGAGGTGTGCATTTTTTAAAATGGGGTGATTAATGGAGACTTTCTAATATATAAGGCCCTCAAAGCCACTTCAGAACTGAACTGGTCCCTCTAAAAATAGCCTTTTGAAATTTTCTTGAAAATGTGAGAAATTGCTGCTAAAGTTCTAAGCCTTGTAACGTCCTATAAAAATAAAAAACAATGCAAACATAAAGTAGGCATATGGGGGATGTTAACTAGTAACTATTTTGTGTGGTATTACTATCTGTCTTACAAGCAGATACATTTAAATTTAGAAAAATGCTAATTTTCACAAATTTTCTCTAAATTATGGTGTTTTTCACAAATAAATACTGAATTTATCGACCACATTTTTTCACTAACATCAAGTACAATATGTCACGAGAAAACAGTCTCGGAATCGCATGGTTAGGTGAAAGCATTCCGGAGTTATTACAACATAAAGTGACACATGTCAGATTTGAAAAAATAGGCTGTGTCCTTAAGGGGTTAAGACACTCACGATTTTCGCTGCGTTTTTCATGTCCGTTTTTGGAGCTTTTTTCAATAGAGTCTATGAAAAACAGCTCCAAAAACGTCCCAAGAAGTGTCCTGCACTTCTTTTTCGCGGACGTTTTTTTACGCGGCCGTTTTTCAAAAAGGCAGCGTAAAAAAATGGCCCATCGGAACAGAATGCCGTTTTTTCCATTGCAATCAATGGGCAGATGTTTGGAGGTGTTCTGCTTCCGATTTTTCGGCCGTTTTTCGGGCGTTTACGGCCTGTAATACTGCCGAAAATAGGCCGTGTGTACTTACCCTTAACCTCTTAACGCCGAAGGACGGATATATCCGTCCTCAGCAGCTGCTAGTTCGCGCAGGAGGACGGATATATCCGTCCTGTGATGGCGCGGGTACTGCCACTGTACCCACGCGATCAGCGGCAGGAGCACGGCTGTTATACACAGCATGGCTCCTGCTGCAACTGCCGGAATCGAAGCGCGCTCCGATTCCGGCAGTTTAACCCATTAACCCCTTCCCGCTCCTTGACGTACTATTACGTCATGGCAGCTGTATCATTCGCGCTCCATGACGTAATAGTACGTCACGGGAGTAACGGCCGTTTCGGCCGTCCTCCCGACACATACAGGAGCTGTGACACTGCTGTCTTGTTCAGCAGCTGTCACAGCTCCTACAGCGGGGACCGATCGCTGTGTCCCCGCCGATTAACCCCTTAAAAGCCGCGTTCTATAGAGATCGCGGCTTTTTAGGGGTTAAGCTGCCATCGCCGGCCTGCTACGCGATAGCGGCCGGCGATGGTGACTATGGCAACCGGACACCAAACAATGGCGTCCGGCTATGCCATAGACGGAAGCCTAGTGGGTCCTTACAACGTCAGGACCCACTATGCTTGCTGTCAGTGAGTAGCTGACAGTTCTAATACACTGCACTACGCATGTAGTGCAGTGCATTAGAATAGCGATCAGGGCCTCCTGCCCTCAAGTCCCCTAGTGGGACAAAGTAATAAAGTAAACAAAAAGTTAAAAAAAGATGTGTAAAAATAAGAAAATAAAAGATTTAAAAGTAATAAAAGTAAAAATCCCCCCTTTTCCCTTATCAGTCCTTTATTATTAATAAAAATATATAAACAAACAAATTAACTATACATAATTGGTATCGCCGCGTCCGTAACGGCCTGAACTACAAAACTATTTCGTTATTTATCCCGCACGATGAACGCCGTAAAATAAAATAATAATAAACCGTACCACAATCACAATTCTTTGGTCACTTCACCTCCCAAAAAATGGAATAAAAAGAGATCAAAAAGTCGCATGTACCTAAAAATGGTACTGATCGAAACTACAGTTCGTTACGCAAAAAATAAGTCCTCGCACGGCTTTATTGTTTGAAAAATAAAAACGTTCTGGCTCTTAGAATAAGGTAACACAAAAAGTGAATGGTTGTTTACAAAACATATTTTATTGTGCAAACGCCATAAGACATAAAAAAAAACTATAAACATCTGGTATCGCCGTAATCGTATCGCCACGCAGAATAAAGTGAATGTGTCATTTATAGCGCACGGTGCACGCAGTAAAAAAAAAAGAATAAAAAAACAATAGTAGAATTGCTGTTTTTTAGTCACCACGCCACCTAAAAATAGAATAAAAACTGATCAAAAAGCTGCATGCACCTCAAGAAAACTACAATGGATTCCTCAAGGGGTCTAGTTTCCAAATTGGGGTCACTTTTGGGGGGTTCCCAATGTTTTGGCACCACAAGACCTCTTCAAACCGGACATGGTGCCTAATAAAAAAGAGGCCTCAAAATCCACTAGGTGCTCCTTTGCTTCGGAGGCCGGTGCTTCAGTCCATTACCGCCCGAGGGCCACATGTGGGATATTTCTCAAAACTGCAGAATCTGGGCAATAAGTATTAAGTTGCGTTTTTCTGGTAAAACCTTTTGTGTTATAGAAAAAATGGTATAGAAAGGATTTTCTGACAAAAATAAATATGTAAATTTCACCTCTACTTTGCTCTAAATTTTTGTGAAACACCTAAAGGGTTCATAAACTTTCTAAATGCTGTTGTGAATACTTTGAGGGGTCTAGTTTCTAAAATGGGGTATTTCATAGGGGTTTCTAATATATGGGCCCCTCAAAGCAACTTCAGAACTGAACTGGAACCTAAATAAATAAATAAATGAGGCAATACTTCGCTTCTTACATTATACTGATAATGAGCCGTGCCCACCCTGAGATGACCCCAGTTTTGACCGTTTGTATAAACGGAGACCCCTATTAGACCGTTCCAATGCCCGGTTTTGCCCAGCATACACCCCGAGAAGTGTATTTCTATTGATGAGTCCCTGGTACATTTTAAAGGGAGGGTTCAATTCCGCGAGTACCTGCTGGGTAAGAGGGCAAGGTATGGCGTGAAGATGTATAAGCTGCGAGAGTGCATCAGGGTATACCTACAGGTTTAGGATATATGAAGGAAAGGCCACCCCCAAACCAGACTGCATCCTAGACTACAATAGGTACATGGGAGGGATGGACTTGTCAGATCAAATCCTGAAGCCCTACAGCGCTATGCGGTGTGGTATAAGGAGCTGGCCGTGCACATCATACAGATGGCTTTGTACAATGCGTACGTGCTACGGCGATGTGCAGGCCAGACGGGAACTTTCCTGGAATTTCAAGAGGTGATTATCAAGAACCTAATCTTTAGTGACCAAGAAGGGGGGGCACCCAGTACTTCTGGAAGCGGGGCCACACGCATCGTACCAGGGCGGCAACACTTTCCAGGGGAAGTTCCCCAAACTGGCAAGAAGGGAAAAAGTCAAAAGAGGTGCAAAGTCTGCTATAAGAGGGCGATAAGGGATGACACAATATATCAATGTGACACGTATCCCGAATAACCAGAGCTCTGTATGAAAGAGTGTTTTAAAATTTATCATACATCCCTTGGTTTATAATTTACCCCAATTTTACTTACCCTGATGCACTCCGCACAGCTTATCCCCCCTCGTCTTTCCCCTCTGAGCCCTGCTGTGTGCCCAGACAGCTGATAACAGCCACATGTAGGGTATTGCCATACCCGGGAGAACCCACATTACAGTTTATAGGGTGTAGGTCTCCGGTCAAAATGCTCACTACACCTCTAGATGAATGCCTTAAGGGTGAAGTTTTTAAAACGGGGTCAGTTCTTGCGGGTTTCAACTGTACTGGTACCTCAGGTGCTTCTGCATACATGACTTCGCACTAGAAAATCCCCAGTAGGCCAAATTGTGGTCCTTTCCTTCTGAGCCCTCCCATGGGCCCAAATGGCAGTTTATCACAACAAATGGGGTATTGTGGCCCTCAGAACAAATTGCGCAACAGAATGGGGTATTTTGTTTCTTGTGAAAATAAGAAATTTTCAGCCAAAACTACATATTATTTGAAAAAAATTATTTTGTTTTCATTCCCAGCCCAATTCAAATAAATTCAGTGAAAAAACTATGGGGTCAAAATAGTCACAACACCCATAAATGAATTCCTAGAGGGGTGTAGTTTCCAAAATGGGGTCATTTGTGATTGGTTTCTATTGATTTGATACCTCTGGGGCTCTGCAAATGCGACATGGCACCCGAAAACCAATCCAGCAAAATCTGGACTCCAAAGAACACACAGCGCTCCTTTCCTTCTGAGCCCTCCCATGGGCCCAAACGGCAGTTTATCACCACAAATGGGGTACTGCCGCACTCAGGACAAATTGGGCAACAAAATGGAGTATTTTATTTCTTGTGAAAATAAGAATTTTTGAGCTAAAATGACATATTATTGGAAAAAATATATATTTTTTTAATTCCCAGCCCAATTCAAATAAGTTCTGTGAAGAAACTATGGGGTCTAAATGGTCACATTACCCATAAATGAATTCCTTGAGGGGTGTAGTTTCCAAAATGGGGTCACTTCTGGTGGGTTTCCATTGCTTTGATACCTCTGGGGCTCTGCAAATGCGACATGGCAGCCGAAAACCAATCCAGCAAAATCTGGACTCCAAAGAACACACAGCGCTCCTTCCCTTCTGAGGCCTCCCATGGGCCCAAACGGCAGTTTATTGCCACAAATGGGGTATTGCTGCACTCAGGAGAAATTGGGCAACAAAATTGAGCATTTTGTTCCCTGTGAAAATAAGAAATTTTGCTAAAAAATTACATCTTATTGGAAAAAATGTCATTTTTTTTATGTCACAGCCCAATTGAAATAGGTGCTGTGAAAAAACTGTGTGCTGAAAATGCTAACAACAACCATAAATGAATTCCTTGAGGGGTGTAGTTTCCAAAATGGGGTCACTTTTGGTGGGTTTCCATTGCTTTGATACCCCTGAGGCTCTGCAAATGCGACATGGCACCCGAAAACCAATCCAGCAAAATCTGGACTCCAACAAACATATAGCGCTCCTTTCCTTCTGAGCCCTCCCATGGTCCCAAACGGCAGTTTATCACCACAAATGGGGTATTGCCACACTAAGGACAAATTGGGCAACCAAATGGGGTATTTTGTTCCCTGTGAAAATAAGAAATTTTGATCACAAATGACATTTTATTGGAAAAAATGACATTTTTTTCATTTCACAGCCCAATTCAAATAGGTGCTGTGAAAAAACTGTGCGGTCAAAATGGTAACAACAACCATAAGTGAATTCCTTGAGGGGTGTAGTTTCCAAAATGGGGTCACTATTGGGTGATTCCTTCTGTTTTGGCACCTCAACACTTCTTCAAACCTGGCATGCTGCCTAAAATATATTCTAATAAAAAAGAGGACTCAAAATGCACTAGGTGCTTCTTTGCTTCTAGGGCTTGTGTTTTAGTCCACGAGCGCAGTAGGGCCACATGTGGGACATTTCTAAAAACTGCAGAATCTGGACAATACATATTTAGTAGTGTTTCTCTGGTAAAACCTTCTGTGTTACAGAAAAAAAAATGAATAAAATTGAAATTCCGCAAGAAAAATGAAATTTGCAAAGTTCACCTCTACTTTGCTTTAATTCCTGTGAAATGCCTGAAGGGTTAAAAAACTTTCTAAATGCTGTTTTGAATACTTTGAGGGGTCTAGTTTTTAAAATGGGGTGTTTTATCAGGGTTTCTAATACATAGGCCCCTCAAAGCCACTTCAGAACTGAACAGGTACCTTAAATAAAAGGCATTTGACATTTTCTTAAAAATATGAGAAATTGCTGTTTATGTTCTAAGCCTTGTAACGTCCAAGAAAAATAAAAGAATGTTCAAAAAACGATGCCAATCTAAAGTAGACATATGGGAAATGTGAACTAGTGACTATTGTGGGTGGTATAACCGTCTGTTTTACAAGCAGATGCATTTAAATTCTGAAAAATTAAATTTTTTCAAAATTTTCTCTAAATTTTGCAATTTTTCACCAATAAACACTGAATATATCGACCAAATTTTACCACGAACATGAAGCCCAATGTGTCACGAGAAAACAATCTCAGAATCGCTTGGGTATGTTTAAGCATTCCCACGTTATTACCACATAAAGTGAAATATGTCAGATTTGAAAAATGGGCTCTGAGCCTTAGGGCAGATTCACACGAAAGTTGCGTTTTTGCGCGCGCAAACAACGCAGCGTTTTGCGAGCGCAAAAACCATTTGACAGCTGCGTGTGTCATGCGTGTCTGATGCGCGGCTGCGTGATTTTCGCGCAGCCGGCATCATAGAGATGAGGCTTGTCAACGCCCGTCACTGTCCAAGGTGCTGAAAGAGCTAAATCTTTCAGCACCCTCGACAGTGAATGCCGAACACAACAGCGAAAAACCTGTAAAAAAAAAAGATAAAGTTCCTACTTACCGAGAACTTCCCGGCCGTTGCCTTGGTGACGCGTCCTTGGTGACGCGCCTCTCTTGACATCGGGCCCCACCTCCCTGGATGACGCAGCAGTCCAAGTGACCGCTGCAGCCTGTGATTGGCTGCAGCCTGTGCTTGGCCTGTGATTGGCTGGAGCTGTCACTTGAACTGAAGTGTCATCCCGGGAGGTCGGACTGCAGGAAGGAGACAGGAGTAATCGGTAAGTTAGAACTTCGTTTTTTTTTTACAGGTTAATGTATTTTGGGATCGCAAGTCACTGTCCATGGTGCTGAAACAGTTTAACTCTTTCAGCACCATGGACAGTGACTATCTCCTGACGTCGCGTACCGATAATTTTTTTGCCGGGATCGGCCAAAACGAGTTTGGCCGAACCCGGTGAAGTTCGGTACGCTTGTCCGGCTTCGCTCATCGCAAAGACACTCCGTTTGGATGTTCGGAAACAGAAAAGCACGTGGTGCTTTTCGGTTTTCATTCATCCTTTTCACTGCTGTTGCGCGAATCACGCTCGTCCCACGGAAGTGCTTCCGTGTGGTGCGCGTGATTTTCACGCACCCATTGACTTCAATGGGTGCATGATGCGCGAAATACGCAGAGTTATTGAACCTGTCGCGCTTTTTGCGCAGCAGACAAACGCTGCGCAAAAAGCACGGACTGTCTGTACTGCCACATTGACTTGTATTGGTCCATGCGTGCCGCGTGAAAACCACGCGGCCCGCACGGACCGAATACACGCTCGTGTGAATCCCCCCTTAAGGCCAAAACTAGGCTGCGTCCTTAAGGGGTTAAATGCCGCTGTCAATAGTGACAGCGGCATCTAATGTGTTTGACAGAGGGAGGGAGCTCCCTCTGTCACCCCATCGGCGCCCCCGCAAAGAAATCGCGGGTCGCCGTCGGGTTTCCATGGCAGCGGGGGTCTAACAAAGACCCCCAGGTCTGCCTTCAGCATCTGCCTGTTAGGCGATGCCGGAGGCATGACCTAACAGGTTGCCTGTCAGTTTTACACTGACAGGCAATAATGCTTTGGTATACTAAGTATACCAAAGCATTATATATGCGATCGGCACATCGCATAGTGAAGTCCCCTAGTGGGACTAAAAAAACAAATGTCAATCAGTTAAATAAAGTTGGTGAAAAAAAAAATAATAATAATTACAGTGAAAATCAAATAAAACGACTTTTTTTGCCCAAAAAGTGGTTTTATTTAGTAAAAGTGTCAAAACAAATAACACATACACATATATGGTATCCCCGCGATCGTAACGACTTGACCAATAAAATGAACACATTAATTAAACCGCCGGATGAACGGCGTCCAAAAAAGCCGCAAAAAACAACGGCAAAATCCTCTCTTTTCTCCCATTCCCCCCCATAAAAAATTTAATAAAAGTTAATCTATAAGTCCTATGTACCCCAAAATAGTACTAATGAAAACTACACATTGGCCCGCAAAAATCAAGCCCACGTACGACCACATCGACGGAAAAATAAAAACGTTACGGCTCTTGGAATGCGGCGATGCAAAAACAAGTAATTTTTTTCTAAAAGGCTTTTTATTGTGCAAACGTAGGAAAACATATAAAACCTTTACATATTTGGTATCCCCGTAATCGTGCCGACCCATAGAATAAAGTGAACATGTTATTTACCCTGCATAGTAAACGGCGTAAACTTATAACGTGAAAATTAATGCTGGAATAGCTGCTTATTTTCAATTCTCTCCTAAAATAAAGTTAATAAAAGTTAATCAATATATTAGAAGCATCTAAAAATGGTAAAATTACAAAATACAACTCGTCCCGCAAAAAACAAGCCCTTATACGGCTATATAGACGGAATACAAAAACAGTTACGACTCTTGGAATGCGACCATGAAAAAGCAAAAAATAATCCTTGGTCATTAACGTGCAAAATGGCCCGGTCATTAAGGGGTTAAACAAAAACATCTGAAAATACGGAGCTGTTTTGAAGGAAAAACAGCTCCTGATTTTCAGAGGTTTTGTTAGCAAATCGCGTTTTTACGGCGTTTTTTACGTCAGTTTTTGGAGATGTTTATCTATAGAGTCAATGAAAAACAGCTCCAAAAAACGTCCCAAGAAGTGACATGCGTAAAAAATGCCCCGTCTGAACAAAACGCAGTATTTCCCATTGAAATCAATGGGCAGATGTTTGTAGGCGCTCTGCTTCCGATTTTTCAGCCGTTTACGTGTGCACATACCCTTAGGCTGGGTTTACACAGAGTTTTTTTACTAGTTTTTGGTGCGGAAACCGCTCCGCAAAACTCGCCAAAACACGGCCGAAAATGGGTCCCATTGTTTTCAATGGGAGGTGGGGGTGGTTTTGTCCCGCAAACGCTAAAACCGGCTCGCTGGAGAAAGAAGGGACATGCCCTATCTTCGCGCGATTACGCCTCTGATCTCCCATTGACATCAATGGGAGGCAGAGAAAGCGTATTTCGCTGCGTTTTATGCCCGCAGCGTTTAATGGCCGTGGACGAAAAACGCAGCGAAAATCGGCGTGCAGGCAGAGGAAAATCTGCCTCAAACTTCCAAATGGAATTTTGAGGCAGAATTTCCTCCTGCAAAAAACTCTGTGTGAACCCAGCCGTAGGCCTTATTCACACGAACGTGTCCGTTTTGCGCGCGCAAAAAATGCAGCGTTTTTCACGCGCAAGAGTTTAGTGTGGCTTCTGTATATGGTAAGTGGCTGCGTGATTTTCGCACAGTCGGCATCAGTATGACACTCTGATTTATGTTTACAGACATAAAAGCAGGAGGTGCTTTTCTGTTTTCATTCTTTTTTTTTACTACTGTAGCGCAAATCACGCGTAGCACCCGGAAGTGCTTCCATGTGCCGAGTGCGATTTGCACGCACCCATTGACTTCAATGGGTGCGTGCTGCGCGAAACACGGGCAAGTATAGGACGTGTCGTGAGTTTTACGCAGCGGACATACCCTGCGTGAAAATCACGACCTGTCAGAACGGCCCCATTGACTTACATAAGTCCATGCGACGCGCGTGATTTCCACGCGCGTAGCACGAACGTAATACACGTTCATGTGAATAAGGCCTAAGAGTGCTACAGAGATGCTGTCTCCCTTGATGTTTTAAGAGATTAGTGATGCCCCTGGCTGCTAGTGCAGCATTGTTGAGTCACTTAGGAGACCCAGCGATGCAGCTGAAAGCTGCGGGCAATCAGTTGTGGGAAGTTGGGGGCCTAAGAAGGACTTTAAATATATACACATATTCATACACACATGCACATTTTTTTTGGTCGGTGGACATATGACAGGACAACGATACTTGCTTCTGGGGCCCTGTATCTAAGTCTATCATGTGTGATACTGTCTGCTGGGTCATGTATCTAAGCCTATCATGTGTGACACTGTCTGCTGGGGTCATTTACCTAAGCCTATCATGTGTGATACTGTCTGCTGGGGCCATGTATCTAAGCCTATCATGTATGATACTGTCTGCTGAGACAAGGTGGTTATATGGGACTACCTATAGGGGACTGCATGGCACTGTCTACAAGGGGGATGTATGGCAGGGGGACTGTGTGTGTACCATACAGGGGTTTGTGACACTATATACAGGGGGCATTGTGTGGGGCACTCTCTACAGGTGCTATGATTAGACCCCCGAGACATAAATTTGTTTGGGGCCCCAGAAATGCCAAATTTGAGGGTTAGTACAAGGATGCTTACTGCTCGGGCCCTGTATCTAAGGCTACATTCACACAAACGTGAAAGATTTACGCATGTAAAAAATGCATGTAAATCTGTCCGTGTGCTTTGCGTTTTGCATCTGTGTGCTTTGCGTGTGGCATGTGTTTTTCATGTACTTGCAAGCACTTTACTTTACTGTAATCGATGCATGAAACACGGAGAGCACACGGATATGCGTCCAAGTCCTGTCTGTGGTTTTCACGCACCCATTGACTTCAATGGGCGACTAGATGCGTCAAAACGCACCAATATAGGACATGCAGTGAGTTTCACACAACAGACTCTCGCTTCTTGAAATCTCACGCATGTGTGAATAGGCCCATTGAAATCAATGGCGCCGTGCGCTCTACGATGTTTCAACACACAGCATACAGACGAGAATCTTACCTGTCTGAATGAGCCCTAAGTCTGTCATGTGTGATACTGTCTGCTGGGGCCATGTATCTAAGCCTATCATGTGTGATACTGTCGGCTGGGGGCCTGTATCTAGGCCTATCATGTATGATACTGTATGCTGAGACAATGCATCCAATTCTATCCAGCGGTGTAGCTATAGGAGCCTTAGTCTTATAGATATGCTATCTCCGATTTGTATGTAAAAATTTATTTATTTTTCGGGGTGGGGGGGGGGGATATATGTTTCATATGAAGCCTGTGCTTCTGATCTTTTAAGACCCTAGCAACGGCCCTAGTCAGTGTGAGTAAAGGACATGTGTGGTCGCAATGGAGGGCGTCCTCCGCAGGAGTTTGGTTTATCTCAGTGAGGGTCCATATCAATCTAAGGCAGGCTGCATGGTAGAGGTTGGTCTTTCTTTGACTTGTAGTGTCACAAGCATAAATCCATGGACTAGTGTGAATTCAGTTCAGTCTTCAATTTAAATTTATTGTTTTTCTCCACTGCGTGGACTTCTCTGGTTGCTACCGCAAGAAAAGTCTCCGATAATAACAGCTGATACAGCAGAGTCAGGAGCCACCAAGATGCAGGACCAAGGCAGAGAACGTAGTCAGACGTGCACTGGTCAGGGCAGGCAACGTTCTGTCTTAAACAGAAATCAGGCAGTAGTCAGGGCAGATGGCAGATAAAATCGTGGTCAGGTACAAGCCTGGTCAACAACAAGTATTCAGCACAGACGATATGAAGACTATGGCATTGAACACAGGATTAGCGCCAGTGACAATCGACCTGTGCGAGAGCACTACCGAAGCATACCACTGGCCCTGTATAAAGAGATCAATGGGTTGCTGTGAAAGATGATAGACAATCAGCTCGTTCTAGAAAGCATCAGGGATCATGGACAGCATCAATCTTCCTGAAGGGAAAAAGATGGTACTCTGCTTTCTCGTGGACCTTCACACATCATGATGCTAAGTACTCCACCACCCTTGATTTGTCAAGTGGACGCTGGCAAGTGCCAACACAAGAAGAGGAGCAAGAGAATACTGTGTTTGTTGTTTCTACGAACCTGTTGCCCTTCAGTCTCATTATCACCTTCGGTCTCATGAACGCCCCCGGTACCTTTAAACGAGCCATGAAACGGTGCTCGGGAGATTAAAACTATGAGTCGGTGTTAATCTATCTTGACAATTGTGATTTTTTTTTTTACAAACATTTCAGGACCACTTAGAACTCTTAAGAGTCTTGTTAGCCTCGCTAAGCAAGTATAAGCTAAAGTAAAAATGTCGACCTGTGCATGAGTGGTCCGAGCCACAGATGTGACAGATGTGTGGTCCTTCTTTGACTTGGGCTATTCCAGATGTTATATCTCCCCCTTAACCAGCTTCTAATAAGGCAAGCCCCAGAGAAGAAGGGACCAGAGGTCATCTCATAATGGAGTGACCCATAGGGGGAAGCTTTTCAAAAACTGAAACAAAGTCTGTTATTTGTCCCCATTCCGGCTTTTGCAATTATGGCCTCGTGTTTGAGTTATTCAGTGATGGTAGCTTGGCAGAGTTAAAGAGGCTCTGTCACCAGATTACCAAATCCCTATCTCCTATTGAATGTGATGGGCGCTGCAATGTAGATAACAGCAACGTTTTTGTTTTTTTTTAAAAACGATCATTTTTGCCCAAGTTATGAGCAATTTTATATTTATGCAAATGAGCTTTTCAATGGACAACTGACAAATCAGCATCATACACTTCTCATCGTTCCCACCCAGCTTCTTTCACTAAAGATACACAGCGTGATGTTACCCACAGGTCCTTCAACCTTGTCGTCGGACAAAGAAGATACATCGGCTGAAAGGCGTCCAAAAGGTTAATATGCTCGTCTCTATGGAGTTTACTATGCTTACCTGCACATACCCTGTACTGTACCCTCTGACGCCTGGAGCTGTGGTGTCTTCTCTCTTCCGACGCCAAGGTTGAAGGACCTGTGGGTGACGTCATCATTCCCAGCCAGCTTCTTTCACTGCAGACACAGCGTGACGTCAGCCACAGGTCCTTCAACCTTGGCGTCGGAAGAGAGTAGACACCACAGCTCCAGGCGTACAGTTGAATTTTCAGCATCATCACCATGTGCAGGTAAGCATAGTAAACTCCCTAGAGACGAGCATATTAACCTTTTGGACGCCTTTCAGCCGATGTATCTTCTTTGTCCGACGACAAGGTTGAATGACCTGTGGGTGACGTCACGCTGTGTGTCTTTAGTGAAAGAAGCTGGGTGGGAACGATGAGAAGTGTATGACGCTGATTGGTTAGCGTCATACACTTCTATTCACAACGCCCAGTTGGTAAAAACACAATACACGCCCAGTTGGTAAAAACACAATACACGACCAGTTGGTAATACGAGAAAACACGCCCAGTTGTCCATTGAAAAGCTCATTTGCATAAATATAAAATTGCTCATAACTTGGGCAAAAATGATCGTTTTTAAAAAAAAAAAAAACTTTGCTGTTATCTACATTGCAGCGCCCATCACATTCAATAGGAGATAGGGATTTGATAATCTGGTGACAGAGCCTCTTTAAGACCTGTACTAACCCAGTGTCAAATAGGAGTGGAAGGTACGTATGGGTGTTGTATCTCTGAGCCTTGGAGAAGAATCCAGTAAATTATAGCTCCTTCAGACTGGAATTGCTGCAATAGTATTGGTTGTTACGGAAGGATTTTCACGATACTTATCTGGCAGTTGTGTACATATATATAGCCCCTTCCCGCTCCTTGACGTACTATTACGTCATGGCAGCTGTATCGTTCGCGCTCCATGCCGTAATAGTACGTCTCGGGAGTAACGGCCGTTTCGGCCGTCCTCCCGACACATACAGGAGCTGTGACGCTGCTGTGTTGTTCAGCAGCTGTCACAGCTCCTACAGCGGGGACCGATCGCTGTGTCCCCGCTGATTAACCCCTTAAAAGGCGCGTTCTATAGAGATCGCGGCTTTTTAGGGGTTAAGCTGCCATCGCCGGCCTGCTACGCGATAGCGGCCGGCGATGGTGACTATGGCAACCGGACACCAAACAATGGCGTCCGGCTATGCCATAGACGGAAGCCTAGTGGGTCCTGACAACGTCAGGACCCACTATGCTTGCTGTCAGTGAGTAGCTGACAGTTCTAATACACTGCACTACGCATGTAGTGCAGTGTATTAGAATAGCGATCAGGGCCTCCTGCCCTCATGTCCCCTAGTGGGACAAAGTAATAAAGTTAAAAAAAAGTTAAAAAAAGATGTGTAAAAATAAGAAAATAAAAGATTTAAAAGTATTAAAAGTAAAAATCCCCCTTTTTCCCTTATCAGTCCTTTATTATTAATAAAAATATATAAACAAATAAATAAACTATACATAATTGGTATCGCCGCGTCCGTAACGGCCTGAACTACAAAATAATTTCATTATTTATCCCGCACGGTGAACGCCGTAAAATAAAATAATAATAAACCGAACCACAATCACAATTCTTTGGTCACTTCACCTCCCAAAAAATTGAATAAAAAGAGATCAAAAAGTCGCATGTACCTAAAAATGGTACTGATCGAAACTACAGTTCGTTACGCAAAAAATAAGTCCTCGCACGGCTTTATTGATTGAAAAATAAAAAAGTTTTGGCTCTTAGAATGAGGCAACACAAAAAGTGAATGATTGTTTACAAAACGTATTTTATTGTGCAAACGCCATAAGACATAAAAAAAAACTATAAACATCTGGTATCGCCGTAATCGTATCGCCCCGCAGAATAAAGTGAATATGTCATTTATAGCGCACGGTGCACGCTGTAAAAAAAAAAGAAAAAAAAAACAATCGTACAATTGCTGTTTTTTAGTCACCACGCCACCTAAAAATAGAATAAAAACTGATCAAAAAGCTGCATGCACCCCAAGAAAACTACAATGGATTCCTCAAGGGGTCTAGTTTCCAAATTGGGGTCACTTTTGGGGGGTTCCCAATGTTTTGGCACCACAAGACCTCTTCAAACCGGACATGGTGCCTAATAAAAAAGAGGCTTCAAAATCCACTAGGTGCTCCTTTGCTTCGGAGGCCGGCGCTTCAGTCCATTACCGCCCGAGGGCCACATGTGGGATATTTCTCAAAACTGCAGAATCTGGGCAATAAGTATTAAGTTGCGTTTCACTGATAAATCCTTTTGTGTTATAAAAAAAATGGTATAAAGAGGATTTTCTGACAAAAAAAAATGTAAATGTCACCTCTACTTTGCTCTAAATTTTTGTGAAACACCTAAAGGGTTCATAAACTTTCTAAATGCTGTTGTGAATACTTTGAGGGGTCTAGTTTCTAAAATGGGGTATTTGATAGGGGTTTCTAATATATGGGCCCCTCAAAGCAACTTCAGAACTGAACTGGAACCTAAAAAAATAAATAAATGAGGCAATACTTCGCTTCTTACATTATACTGATAATGAGCCGTGCCCACCCCGAGATGACCCCAGTTTTGACCGTTTGTATAAACGGAGACCCCTATTAGACCGTTCCAGTGCCCGGTTTTCCCAAGGATACACCCCCGAGAAGTGTATTTCTGTTGATGAGTCCCTGGTACATTTTAAAGGGAGGGTTCAATTCCGCCAGTACCTGCCGGGTAAGAGGGCAAGGTATGGCGTGAAGATGTATAAGCTGTGAGAGTGCATCCGGGTATACCTACAGGTTTAGGATATATAAAGGAAAGGCCACCCCCAAACCAGACTGCATCCTGGACTACAATAGGTACATGGGAGCGATGGACTTGTAAGATCAAGCCCTGAAGCCCTACAGCGCCATGCAGTGTGGTATAAGAAGCTGGCCGGGCACATCATACAGATGGCATTGTACAATGCGTACATGCTACGTCGATGTGCAGGCCAGACGGGAACTTTCCTGGAATTTCATGACTTGGATAAGTAGAGTCGAGTGATCCATAATTATTCCTTACCCTTTTAGAATAATAACACACGACACCAGGTTGGATTTTAATGGCCACAGCAGCCGTTTATTATAAATTTTATAAAATTAGAAAATTTTATAACCCAAACTTTAAATAACTTAGAATTCCCAAACATTGGAAATTCTACCAGAATACACATACCAAACCCTTAACAGGGTCAATATAAATAACACCTTATAATTGACCAGGGGAAGCCCTTGAGGTTACCACGACTTATAAAAAAAACGTAGCCATCTGCCACCACCACTTGTTTTACCTCCAGCCGTAAACCGGCTCGAAGGCACCTTCTTGCAGATGGCTTTTCCATAAAGCACTTCAAAGGGGTAACACCCTAAGAAGCCTTCCACCTATTTTTGGGGGACGCATACCCCTGATGCGACCCCCCCACCAGTTTTACTGACCAACCTCAAGGACTCCCCCCGCCAGCCACCGTGACAATGCAAACACCACCAATTACACCAGGCAATAACCACCATTCCATACCCACACTTCTCCTTCCAAAATCTGTAAAATAAAAAGGGGCGGGTGGGCGGGACTCCTGTGATGTCTCACTTCTCACTGTCTCCCTCGCACTGAGGAAAACAGCGGGAAGCCCGAGACCTACTCCCCCTCCCTCCTCACTTCCAATCCCCTCCCCTTCATTCCCTGCACATAACCTTAACCCTTTCCTCACCTGTTCCCTCCTATCCTGTCATGTCGGCCTCCCCTCACTCCTTGCAGTCAGCAGTACGGCCGCTTCTAGAGGTGATTATCAAGAACCTAATCTTTAGGGACCAAGAAGGGGGGCACCCAGTACTTCTGGAAGCGAGCCCACACGCATCGTACCAGGGCAACACTTTCCAGGAGAAGTTCCCCAAACTGGCAAGAAGGGAAAAAGTCAAAAGAGGTGCAAAGTCTGCTATAAGAGGGCGATAATGGATGACACAATATATCAATGTGACACGTGTCCCGAATAACCAGAGCTCTGTATGAAAGTGTTTTAAAATTTATCATACATCCCTTGGTTTATAATTTACCCCAATTTTACTTACCCTGATGCACTCCACACAGCTTATCCCTCCTCGTCTTTCCCCTCTGAGCCCTGCTGTGTACCCAGGCAGCTGATAAAAGCCACATGTAGGGTATTGCCATACCCGGGAGAACCCATATTACAGTTTATGGGGTGTAGGTCTCACTACACCTCTAGATGAATGCCTTAAGGGTGTAGTTTTTAAAACGGGGTCACTTCTTGCGGGTTCCAACTGTACTGGTACCTCAGGGGCTTCTGCATACATGACTTTGCACTAGAAAATCCCCAGTAGGCCAAATGGTGGTCCTTTCCTTCTGAGCCCTCCCATGGGCCCAAACGGCAGTTTATCACAACAAATGGGGTATTGCGGCAATCAGAACAAATTGTGCAACAGAATGGGGTATTTTGTTTCTTGTGAAAATAAGAAATTTTCAGCCAAAACTACATATTATTTGAAAAAAATAATTTTGTTTTCATTCCCAGCCCAATTCAAATAAGTTCTGTGAAAAAACTATGGAGTCAAAATGGTCACAACACCCATAAATTAATTCCTTGAGTGGTGTAGTTTCCAAAATGGGGTCATTTGTGGTGAGTTTCTATTGCTTTGACACCTCTGGGGCTCTGCAAATGCGACATGGCACCCGAAAACCAATCCAGCAAAATCTGTACTCCAACAAACACACAGCGCTCCTTTCCTTCTGAGCCCTCCCATGGGCCCAAACGGCAGTTTATCACCACAAATGGGGTATTGCCGCACTCAGGACAAATTGGGCAACAAAATGGAGTATTTTATTTCTTGTGAAAATAAGAATTTTTGAGCTAAAATTACATATTATTGGAAAAAATATATTTTTTTTTAATTCCCAACCCAATTCAAATAAGTTCTGTGAAGAAACTATGGAGTCTAAATGGTCACATTACCCATAAATGAATTCCTTGAGGGGTGTAGTTTCCAAAATGGGGTCACTTCTGGTGGGTTTCCATTGCTTTGATACCTCTGGGGCTCTGCAAATGCGACATGGCACCCGAAAACCAAGCCAACAAAATCTGTACTCCAAAGAACACACAGTGCTCCTTCCCTTCTGAGGCCTCCCGTGGGCCCAAACGGCAGTTTATTGCCACAAATGGGGTATTGACGCACTCAGGAGAAATTGGGCAACAAAATTGAGTATTTTGTTCCCTGTGAAAATAAGAAATTTTGGTAAAAAATTACATCTTATTGGAAAAAATGTCATTTTTTTAATGTCACAGCCCAATTGAAATAGGTGCTGTGAAAAAACTGTGTGGTCAAAATGCTAACAACAACCATAAATTAATTCCTTGAGGGGTGTAGTTTCCAAAATGGGGTCACTTTTGGTGGGTTTCCATTGCTTTGATACCTCTGAGGCTCTGCAAATGCGACATGGCACCCGAAAACCAATCCAACAAAATCTGGACTCCAACAAACATATAGCGCTCCTTTCCTTCTGAGCCCTCCCATGGGCCCAAACGGCAGTTTATCACCACAAATGGGGTATTGCCACACTAAGGACAAATTGGGCAACAAAATGGGGTATTTTGTTTCCTGTGAAAATAAGAAATTTTGATCACAAATGACATTTTATTGGAAAAAATGACATTTTTTTCATTTCAGAGCCCAATTCAAATACGTGCTGTGAAAAAACTGTGCGGTCAAAATGGTAACAACAACCCTAAATGAATTCCTTGAGGGGTGTAGTTTCCAAAATGGGGTCACTATTGGGGGATTCCTACTGTTTTGACACCTCAACACCTCTTCAAACCTGGCATGCTGCCTAAAATATATTCTAATAAAAAAAGAGGACTCAAAATGCACTAGGTGCTTCTTTGCTTCTAGGGCTTGTGTTTTAGTCCACGAGCGCAGTAGGGCCACATGTGGGACATTTCTAAAAACTGCAGAATCTGGACAATACATATTTAGTAGTGTTTCTCTGGTAAAACCTTCTGTGTTACAGAAAAAAAAATGAATAAAATTGAAATTCAGCAAGAAAAATGAAATTTGCAAATTTCACCTCCACTTTGCTTTAATTCCTGTGAAATGCCTGAATGGTTAAAAAACTTTCTAACTGCTGTTTTGAATACTTTGAGGGGTCTAGTTTTTAAAATGGGGTGTTTTATCAGTGTTTCTAATACATAGACCCCACAAAGCCACTTCAGAACTCAAGAGGTACCTTAAAAAAAAGGCTTTTGAAATTTTCTTAAAAATATGAGAAATTGCTGTTTATGTTCTAAGCCTTGTAACGTCCAAGAAAAATAAAAGAATGTTCAAAAAACTATGCCAATCTAAAGTAGACATATGGGAAATGTGAACTAGTAACTATTTTGGGTGGTATAACTGTCTGTTTTACAAGCAGATGCATTTAAATTCTGAAAAATGCAATTTTTTCAAAATTTTCTCTACATTTTGCAATTTTTCACCAATAAACACTGAATATATCGACCAAATTTTACCACAAACATGAAGCCCAATGTGTCACGAGAAAACAATCTCAGAATCGCTTGGGTAGGTTTAAGCATTCCGACGTTATTAAATATGTCAGATTTGAAAAATGGGCTCTGAGCCTTAAGGCCAAAACTAGGCTGCGTCCTTAAGGGGATAGATAACAATCCTTTGTTCTCTCTCAGCACTGCCAAACTGGAGCAAAGGAGCAACAGTGGGCAGCTTGCCTGGCTCTAGAGTGTGTCTGAGATTAGATTGTGAGTCCCATTAGTGAATCATGTGAATGGAGAGAATATCTGTACAGCGCTGCGGAATAGGTTGGCACTATACACCGTGTTCCAAATTATTATGCACTTGGATTTAAGTGTCATAAACATTTAATTATTAGTTTTTCAATTAAATTCATGGATGGTATTGTGTCTTAGGGCTTTTTGGATCATTGTAATCAATCTCAGACACCTGTGATAATTAGTTTTCCAGGTGTGCCCAATCAAAGGAAAACTACTTAAGGCTGGGTTCACACGAGCACATTAACGTCCGTAATGGACGGGCGTATTTCGGCCGGAAGTCCCGGACCGAACTCAGTGCAGGGAGCCGGGCTCCTAGCATCGTAGTTATGTACGATGCTAAGCTAGGAGTCCCTGCCTCTCCGTGGAACTACTGTCCCGTACTGAAAACATGATTACAGTATGGGACAGTTGTCCGGCAGCGAGGCAGGGACTCCTAGCATCGTACATAACTACGATGCTAGGAGCCCGGCTCCCTGCACTGAGTTCGGTCCGGGACTTCCGGCCGAAATACGTCCGTCCATTACGGACGTTAATGTGCTCGTGTGAACCCAGCCTAAGAAGGACGTTCCACATTATTAAGCAGGCCACAGGTTTCAAGCAATATGGGAAAGAAAAAGGATCTCTCTGCTGCCGAAAAGCATGAAATAGTGCAATACCTTGGACAAGGTATGAAAACATTGGATATTTCAAGAAAACTTAGGCGTGATCATCGTACTGTGAAAAGATTTGTGGCTGATTCAGAGCACAGACGGGTTCGTTCAGATAAAGGCATAATGAAGAAGGTTTCTGCCAGACAAATTAATAGGATTAGCAGCTGCTAAAATGCCATTGCAAAGCAGCAAACAGGTATTTGAAGCTGCTGGTGCCTCTGGAGTCCCGCAAACCTCAAGGTGTAGGATCCTCCAGAGGTTTGCAAGTGTGCATAAAGCTATTATTCAGCCACCCCTAAACAATGCTCACAAGCAGAAACGGTTGGAGTGGGCTCAGAAATACATGAAGACTAATTTTCAAACCGTGTTGTTTACTGATGAGTGCCGTGCAACCCTGGATGGTCCAGATGGATGGAGTAGTGGATGGTTGGTGAATGGCCACCATGTCCCAACAAGGCTGCGACGTCAGGAGGTGGCGGAGTCATGTTTTGGGCTGGAATCATGGGGAGAGAGCTGGTAGGCCCCTTTAGGGTCCCTGACGGTGTGAAAATGACCTCTGCAAAGTACGTAGAGTTTATGACTGACCACTTTCTTCCGTGGTACAAAAATAAGAACCGTGCCTTCCGTAGCAAAATTATCTTTATGCATGACAATGCACCATCTTATGCTGCAAAGAATACCTCTGCGTCATTGGCAACTATGGGCATAAAAGGAGAGCAACTCATGGTGTGGCCCCCATGTTCCCTTGACCTCAACCCTATTGAGAACCTTTGGAGCATCCTCAAGCAAAATATCTATGAGGGTGGGAGGCAGTTCACATCAAAACAGAAGCTCTGGGAGGCTATTCTGACATCCTGCAAAGATATTCAAGCAAAAACTGTCCAAATACTCACAAATTCAATGGATGCAAGAATTGTAAAGGTGATATCAAAGAAGGGGTCCTATGTTAACATGTAACTTGGCCTGCTAAGTTTTTTTTGATTGAAAGAGCTTTTGATTTCTGTAAATATGACCTCCTGATGCTGCAAATTCAACAAATTACCATTTTAGTTCTCTTTACAACCTTTAAAATGTTTTGATCTCTGTTGTGCATAATAATGTGAAGCAGTGCATTTTGAGTTTTTTTACTTCTAAAAAAAAAACTGTTATCATTAGGAGATTTGTTCAATAAAATTTGCATTATACTCCAACAGTTGATGGCTTGAAGATTATACTGACTGTCATTTGCATCGACTATTTAGGAAAATCAGCGAAAAATAACATTTGCATAATAATTTGGAACGCGGTGTATAAGCAATAGGAAATAAATAAGAAACATTCACCAGTATTTCTACAGTCCATAGCAGTCTTCTGTAATTAAAGGTGTTTTTCGGTTTTATCTATATAAAGTCAATAACTTTATAAATAAAACATTCTACTACTTTCTAATATTCTTTGTCTTTTAATTCCTCACTATTTTCAAGATATTGGCTGTCTGTAAGTGAATGAGAATACTCTGTTTCCATTCAGAGGAGGCTGAGAATTAGATACAATTGTATCCAGTCTAGGTAATGTTCTGGGAGCGAAATACACCAGCAGTAGCTGCACAAATCCCTCTGCTACTGTAGTTTGGTAAAATGTATCAATCTGAGGTGCGGACTGTGAGGCTAGGTTTTCACATCGCGGTCAAAATGCATCATTTGCTGCTAATCGTGGCTGAGTCGTGCCAATTTGCCACGATTTTCATCAGATTGGGGCAAAATGGCGCAGTATTGCAGTGATTTGTGGCAAAAAAAACGCATTTTGACTGCAACATGTGGACCCAGCCTTAAACTTGCAGTGCATTGCCTAGACTGGATACAATTGTATCCACTTCAGCTGCGAGCAGAAGAATATTTAGTATTTATGGATTTTTTTGCTTCTGAATGTAACCAAAGGTGTTGCAACTCACTGACAGCAAACAAATAGCTAGAAAATGGTAAAGAATTGAAACACTATGGGGGAATTTATCAAACTATGTACAATAGAATTCTGTTGTAGAAAAGTTTCATAAGATTTGTATGCCGTCCTAGCCGGTTTTGCGTAAAAAGAGGGCGTGACTTCACAAAATGGACAGAGTTACAGCAGCCTGACAAATTACTTATAATTTACACCAGAAAATTGGCGTAAATCATAGTGGAAATCTACGCCAGCTCCTAGCTGCCGTAGATTTCTCTGTGTGGGGCTTAGCAAGGTACAGGGCACCGTGCGGGCCGTACTTTGCCCCTTTCTGTCGGACTAGCCCCCATCACCCTTTGGACATTTAAATAAAAACAAGAAACAATTATGCTCATTACAATGTTCCTATTCTGAGGGAGTCTGAGGGGACTAGGAGGGGAGAAGAGGAGCAGTGAGGTTAATATATTTATTCTTTATTTTATGTCCGAAGAGGCGGGGGTAGGGTTGGATGGTGCACGGCCACGGTTGCTGTGCCACACGGCCAGCAGGTAGATGCAACAGCTTTTTTTTTTTTATAATAATGGTTTTGATGACATTTTTTAACCTTTCAACCAAGGGTACAGAGGGCAAAAGGGGAAGGGGAGGGAAGGAACCAATAAGAAGCATGGTTATATACATTATATTAAATATCAATACTTGAATGCAGGTCAATAATGATGACATTGCCGAGATATATCTCACAGTTAGGCCCCATGCACACAAACTTATTTTTTTCCTCCCGTAAATACTGGGGTAAATACGGGTCCTTGGTCACACGTATTCGACCCGTATTGCACTAGTATTTATGGACCCGTGCCTGTAAATACGGGTCCGGTGTCACCCGTATTCCACCCGTATTTACGGGCACGTTTTCGCTGCAAAATTACACTGCACTAATCGGCAGCCACTTCTCTCTACCAGTGTAGGATAGAGATACTTTCTGTAGTAAAAGTAAAAGAAATTCATACTTACCTGGCCGTTGTCTTGGTGACGCGTCCCTCTTTCGACATCCAGCCCGACCTCCCTGGATGACGCAGCAGTCCATGTGACCGCTGCAGCGGTCACATGGGCTGAAACGTCATCCCGGGAGGCCGGACTGGAGGAAAAGAAGGGTTCCTTATTCTATCCTGGCCAAGCAAGTCTCAAATCGCCAAGACCGTTTATATGTATACTGAAAGGAAGGTTATGCAGAATAGAGGTATTACTTGATCAAAGTGTATAAATAACAGCTATATACCTGTATATTCACATTAATACAATGTAATGTAGAGAATCTGTAAAAAAAATAAAAAAGGAGGGGGGGGAAAGCGGGAGAGGAAATGGGGTTTGGATACCAGGATTTCACCTGACCAGATACCATGAAATGCTATCCAGGCTAAAATATAAATGGCTTAAATCAATTGAAGTGTCGAACCAGTGAGAGATTGCTCAACATACCAAGTGGTTGGGCCAAGTATCTGAGTTTCACATGCTCTGGGAGAAGAAATATGAATCTCCCCCGAATTTAAAATGGTTTTTTTTCCCCTTTTTTTTCTTGGATAACGATGCCTCTATCCAGTTCATGCGGAAGTAGAACGAATACTTTTCAAGGAAAAGTCCGGTAGTGGGTGGAGATGATGATATACAACAGCGTAATATTGTTTTACATGCTGCCCTTGAAATAAACAGCAATAATTTTCGCTCATGTCCGAACCTACTTTTTTAACGTTTTTGGGATAATATCAAATAAACTCCAGGAAACTGCATAAGGGCAATTCACCGATATGTTTGGAGAAACAAAAGACTTTATCTGTTACCAGAAGTTTTAAATCTGAGGGCATTTCCACATACAATGAAGATGAACTCTGTGTCGGGCAGTGCATTTTTGGCAGGAGTGATCTGTAGTATTATTAACCAAAAATCCCCTGTGTGAAGAGATGTAAGCTCTGTGTGTTCATTTGTATGGCATTTCCCAGTATATGGCGGAGGGCAAATATTTAGCTTTATTCTGCAATGCAGACAGGATATCAACTACTGTGACTGCTCGACCTCACAAGTATAGCTGTTATCCTGAGCCTCTACCAATCAATATACCCATGCTATACTGTGCCACCGGACTGTACAGTATTCTTATTGACGTTCCCTTGAGCCTGAGATTTGGTGGTAGATGTGTTGGCAGCTTCCATTGTGTGTTTTGTCCATTGTGCCGCCACTTGGTCCCAAAGATTGGGTGTTGGTAACGGGAGCATCCTCTGCAGGGGTTTGGGGCATCTCAGTGAGTGTCTGCATTACACATAGGCGGGCCATGTGGTAGAAGATGTGGTAGAAGATGCTCTTCTGTGACCTGTGGCAGCATCAGCATACATCCATGGACAAGGGTGTCCTCAAGCTTTCTGGCATATCTGTACCACAGTGGGACTCTGCGGTGGGATATAGGACTTTTCTCTGTAAAGGTCTGATCAGCCTTCTATAAAGTCTGACTGATTGTTATCCACTTCCAATGCTCCACTGTGTAGATTACAGTCTGTATACCTCCCATATACTGATGCTGGTGTCAATCTGCCGTACCAGGGTGGGGAAAGGCAGGTTAGCCGATGCAGCAATCATAGCCCAAACTATGCACCAGGGGAACAGTGTATTCTGGAGATTTTATAGTAATTTGTAAATAAATGTATGACCCCACAGACCTGCATTTACAGTGCATTCAGAGCCCTGGCTGATCGAACATCTCTGGAGAGACCTGGAAATAGCTGTGCGTCAATGTTCCCCATCCAACCTGACAAAGCCCGAGAGGATGTACACAGAAGAATGGGAGCGAATCCTCAAATACATTTGTGCCAAGCTTGTAGCTTCATACCCAAGAAGACATGAGGCGGTAATCCTCAAGAAGGTGCCACAACTAAGTACAAAGTAAAGTATTACTTAGTAAAGAATATTTATGTAAAAGTGGTATTTGAGTTTATTCTTTTTAACACATTTGCTGAAATTTCTGCAAACCTGACTTTGCTTTGTCATCATGGGGCATTGTGTGTAGATTGAGGAGTAAAAAAAAAAAAGATTATCCATTTTAGAATAAGGCTGTAATGTAACAAGATATGGAAAAATTGAAGGGGTCTGAATTAGGGCTGTCACGATAACAGAATTTGGACTTCGATACCGATACTTTGTGTATTATTGCGATTTTCGATACCAAAATGATACTTTGCCAACAGTAATAAAATAAAATAAGTTCTTCCATTTTCTGATGTGAGGCACGTGGTGTGATGAATTTTGAATGGGCCAGACATTAATAGTAATTAACCCCATCATCTTTCTCAGTCATAATGGACAACATTGGGTTAATGTGTAAGGTACATGATGTGGTTAATTACTATTAATGTGAGGCACATGGAGGTTAAATTCATCACACCTCGTGCCTTACATTAACAAGTGAAATTTTATTTTTTTATAACGTACACATCATAAATGCCACAAAAAACTATTTGTTGTGTAGATTATAACAGCCGCGCCAATACCGAATATGTGTATATTTTATGTATTCAGTCTTATTTTAATGTTTATTATAAAAAATGTGTATGTGTATTTTTTTTATTTAACATTACTTTATGTTTTTATTTTTAAACTTTAATGTACTGGCATATTTCTATATGCCAGTACATTAGCCTGTGCACTGATAGTACACAGGCAGTTGTTAGGACATATCTAAGTGTGCCCTGACAACAGGAACTATAGTAAGAGAGCCCTGGGGTCTTTCAATAGACCCTGGGCTGTCTGCTTATATATGGTATGTCCCTCAATCACGTCACAGGGAAGCGTCACAGGGACTCCCTGTAACACGATCCAAGGGGCATCCCCCTTCTCATTTTCCCCCTCAATGCTTCGGTCAGCTTTGATCGCAGCATTCAGGGGAATAGCGGTACTGCGGCTGGGTAATACAGTCAGTGCCACGCTCCTGACACCAAGTGTGCGAGCGGTCAGCATTAGGTGATGCGGCCGGCGCTGCACTAATGAGCGCAGGCACTGAACACAGAACATGGGGGTGTTTTGCAGTGCGCCTGCCATGTTCTGTCTTCAGTGCCGCCGCTCATTAGTGCACCGCTGGTTGCATCACATCATGCTGACTGCGCAGACTTGTCAGGACTCAGGAGCGGGGCAATGGCTGTATTAGGGCATGGCCCCACGTGGCATATTTCTTCCGCAACTGTCCGCATCAATGCCGCACAGAATCTGCGTTGCAGATTCTGTTGCGGATCTGCCCAAAATGTGCAGTAAATTGATGCGGACTGGCCGCTGCGTATTGAGGGTAAAGTACTTCCCTTCTCTCTATCAGTGCAGGATAGAGAGAAGGGACAGCACTTTCCCTAGTGAAAGTAAAAGAATTTCATACTTACTGGCCGTTGTCTTGGTGACGCGTCCCTCTTTCGGCATCCAGCCTGACCTCCCTGGATGACGCTGCAGTCCATGTGACCGCTGCAGCCTGTGATTGTCTGCAGCCGTCAGTTAGACTGAAACGTCATCCTGGGAAGCCGGACTGGAGAAAGAAGCAGGGAGTTCTCGGTAAGTAGGAACTTCTATTTTTTTTACAGGTTGATGTATATTGTGATCGGTAGTCACTGTCCAGGGTGCTGAAACAGTTACTGCCGATCGCTTAACTCTTTCAGCACCCTGGACAGTGACTATTTACTGACGTCGCCTAGCAACGCTCCCATAATTTCGGGTGCACACACGTAGTCACCCGTAATTACGGGAGCCCCATTGACTTCCTCAGTCTGGCTGTAGACCTAGAAATACATAGGTCCAGCCAGAATGAAGAAATGTCATGTTAAAAAACCAATACGCTCCGCAGCACACATAACATGTACATGACATCTGCGGACTTCATTGCGGAATTTAGAATCTCCATTGAAGTCAATGGAGAACTTCCGCAATGAGTCCGCAACATCCATTGCATGCTGCGGACACCAAATTCCGCACCGCAGCCTATGCTCCGCAGCGGAATTTTCCGCATCGTCTAAACGAACCCTACTAAAAAGCAGTGGAAGGCAATGGAGAAACGGGTCCGCTGCGGATTAACGCTGCGGAGCGTCCGCAGCGGAATTCCAGAGCAATTCCGCCACGTGGGGCTTTGCCCTTACACAGCTGCAGCTCCGCTCTCATACATTCATGTGTTACAATACTAAGCTGTGCGGCCGCACAGCTTAGTATCGAAATACATGGAATAATGGTATTGAACCGTTTGAGGGTGCTCGGTGTGAAGGATGATTTATTTGCTTATATTCTCTGTATGAAATGACATTGTGAATTATCAAGCAGGATGCCGAATTACTAAGATATGTATTATGTGAAAGTGATGATAATGTGTAAATGATTTAGTTTCGTGCAGCAGCCATCTTGTCTGGAGTTCCCATCTTGGTTCTTTTGTAGTGAATAGGAAAGTCATTGTTCCTTTAATACAAGTAATGTTGATTTCGTATGTTTTATCTTTGACCTTGGTTCCCATGCGAAGATGGACAGGGAGTGAGATGGGAGGATGGCAAGTATGCGTGAAGAAAGGTCTCCCCCATCTCCACGAGGACATTCTGTCCAAAAGAGAGATAAGAAACCTGTAAACATAATGTGTGAAGAATTATAATGATGTATTTTATTGTATGCTTTTTACTGAATAACAAATATTGTTACATTGTCTCTGATTGGTTTACCTCAAGCCTACACCCCTTCTGAATTTCAGTTTAACAGTTTGAGTCTGGTAATAAATCCTTCAGAGGAGCATTTTGAACATATCAGCGTGTCTGTGTGTTTTCTTCTCCTCTCTCGATATATATCGGTGAAATATCCTAATTAGGATACTGACTAATGGAGTCTGGCCTTGAGAGTCTGTTGGGACTCGTATAAATTTCAGTCTAATATATTTTGAGCGATGGATTTCCACGACATCGGCATCTAAACTCTATGGAAGTCTCAATGCATGGTGCATCCCTAGTCTGAATACGTTCTCAGTATTTTGTTTTACATTCTGCCTCTTAATTGGCTGTGTTCACATGAACCGGTATCGGTGCAGTTCTCCTCTGCATTTTTTCTCATTTGTAGCACAGCTCCCATACTAAGAAGACGAGGAATGACACACATGACATTCACACGCCTGCAACCAGGCACTTAGACACATAGAATAATTTCACCTTATAAAGAGTATATGGAAGTCAACATTCCGGCAAGGCTTAGTATTTTATTGATTCATACATTTTACATTCTGCAATGTTTCGGCTTCAGAGGAAAACTTTCTGAACCAGTTGTTTACCTTGCAGCTATCACCCGCCTGAGAAGGCTTTCTCATTGTGCAGCTTTATTTCTCTGCATTTTTTTTTATCACATGCTTGTATATAATAAGTTACGGCTGGTGGGGGACCGTGAACAGGAGTTGATAATCCAATCAAAACTCCACCTTGCTCTGTCACAATAATGAATGCATCTACTGAGGGCATGTGGCTAAGCGGATGTCCCAGCGTCTCCTTAGCGATTCTGCGCATACACCCAGGCTCAAGCGAAATAGTATCATGACAGCACGTATCCAAGTAGTAACATGACAGCATGTATCCAAGTAGTAACATGACAGCACGTATCTAAGTAGTAACATGACAGCATGTATCCAAGTAGTAACATGACAGCATGTATCCAAGTAGTAACATGACAGCATGTATCCAAGTAGTAACATGACAGCATGTATCCAAGTAGTAACATGACAGCACGTATCTAAGTAGTAACATGACAGCATGTATCCAAGTAGTAACATGACAGCATGTATCCAAGTAGTAACATGACAGCATGTATCCAAATAGTAACACGACAGCATGTATCCAAGCAGTAACATGACAGCATGTATACAAGTGGTAACATGACCTGCCTAGGTAGAGTCGTGTGTTAACCTTAGACCATACTATCCCCCCCCACCCCCACTTAGTAAAGACACATGACACCGAGGTTGGATGTGAGATGGCCACAGCAGCCGTTTATTAATTTCACAGTTTTATAAAAACAATTTAAATCCGAAACATTCGGATAACTAGTTAGGAATCCACCAGAGAATTCCTCCTAATAATTCACATGACCCAACATGGGTCAGAATCATAAATAACAATTAACCGTTAACATTAACCCGAGCAGAGGAAGTCCCTGAAGCCCCTTCAGATGTTCCTTATTAAGAACACACCGAATTAGCCATCTGCAAACCACCAATTACCTCCAGCCGTAAACCAGCTCGGAAGCACCGTTCACCTCTGCAGATGCCTCCAACCACTAGAAGTCCACTTCAAGGGGATAACACCCGATGAAGCCCTCAAGTGATATACCGACCACTAGAAGTCCACTTCAAAGGGATAACACCCGATGAAGTCTTCAACCATGTACCTTTTTTGGGGGACGCATACCCCCGATGCGACCCCCCCACCATTTTGTACTGACTGGCCTCAAGGACTCCCCCCGCCAGCTGCCATGACAACAGAACCTACTCCGGAAAAAAGAAAAACATGTTAAATAAGCACACAAATAAAACACAACGCTCATAGACGGACATACATAAGACCTAAGGAGTAACAAACCAAGGGTGGGAGGGTGGGAGCTTACTTGCTTCTATGTTACTCCTCCCGCTGCTTCCGGCTCAATGCCGAGAAACCGCGGGAAGCGCAGTAACGGCCCCCCGTCCCCCTTAACTCCTCCCCGTCCCTCCTTCAGCTCCTTCCAACTCTCCCTCAACTCCTTAACCCTTTCCCTACCAGGACGGTCATGTCGGCTTCCCTTCACCCTGCGGCCGCGTCCAGCCTCTTCTTGACCTGCCTAGGTAGAGTCGTGTGTTAACCTTAGACCATACTATCCCCCCCCACCCCCACTTAGTAAAGACACATGACACCGAGGTTGGATGTGAAATGGCCACAGCAGCCGTTTATTAATTTCACAGTTTTATAAAAACAATTTAAATCCGAAACATTCGGATAACTAGTTAGGAATCCACCAGAGAATTCCTCCTAATAATTCACATGACCCAACATGGGTCAGAATCATAAATAACAATTAACCGTTAACATTAACCCGAGCAGAGGAAGTCCCTGAAGCCCCTTCAGATGTTCCTTATTAAGAACACACCGAATTAGCCATCTGCAAACCACCAATTACCTCCAGCCGTAAACCAGCTCGGAAGCACCGTTCACCTCTGCAGATGCCTCCAACCACTAGAAGTCCACTTCAAGGGGATAACACCCGATGAAGCCCTCAAGTGATATACCGACCACTAGAAGTCCACTTCAAAGGGATAACACCCGATGAAGCCTTCAAGTGATATACCTTCTACCAGAAGACCACTTCAAAGGGATAACACCCGATGAAGTCTTCAACCATGTACCTTTTTTGGGGGACGCATACCCCCGATGCGACCCCCCCACCATTTTGTACTGACTGGCCTCAAGGACTCCCCCCGCCACCGCGAAACAGGCCTTGACCCCCTTAAGCCTGTGAGTTCCTCCACACCACCACTGCCCTTTCTATGCCTTCTGCTATCGCCAAGCTCCAAAGATCAATGCCAACCTCGGTCAGATGAACCCCGTCACTTCTCCAGAAATTCCCCACTCCTGACTCCAAATCCCTATGCCTTACGCAAATGCCCCCGTTCTTTGCCACAAAACGGGACACCGCCCGGTTAACCTTTATGCGAGCCTTATTGACTCTCTCCACCGATCTAGCTAACCGCCAATGCTTCCTTGGGACTATGTCCGACCACACTACCACCAACTTGGGATAAGATACCCACAAACACAACATATCATGTTTGATATCCCGCACCAACTCACGAAAAGGGCGGACTCCTAAGTCATTCCCACCCACGTGCAACACTAAAACCTCCGGAACCCTATCAAGCCGCGCATATGTCTGGAATTCCGCCAACACCCTGTTCCACGACATACCTCTAAAACCCAGCCAATGCACAACCGCATCCTGTCGCGGAATGCGCAACTGGCGCCCATCCGGGCGGACGTCCGCCCTCAAAGCCCCCCAGTGCACGTACGAATGACCCATCAACCACACCAGACAAGGAGGCGAATCTGAAACGGAAAAAACAATTAGGCACCACCAATATAACATTTGTAAAGCGTAAACAACCCCCATCATAACATATGGGGGCGGACATAGGACTTAAACCTTTTAGACTCCCAACGACCAATACGCCTCACCCCTTCATCATCCAACCCCCAGCGCCCCGCTTCCGTTGCTGCGCCAATCCTGAAGGAATGAGATGAATATGAGCCTGCCGCAACACCAACCGCCGTCAAACATTTTTTAAATACAGCTCCAAACTGAAACCTGGACAAAAACGACCCGTCCATATGACGTAACAAAGGCAAATCTGGAGACCCCCCGTTTTTTGTAAAACCCCGCATGCACTCTACAGGGCACATGACCGACCCCGGGAGAGCGAACAAAACTATCAACTTTCCCTTCCCTACTTGGTCAGTTTTTGATCGACGCAACCATACCTCTAGCCGATCTGCAAATAGGCTCACCTCCCCAGATCTCAGCCCCCCTGCCCGTTTTGTACTTGGCGACACCAACTCACCTATTCTAAATGCTCCAAAAAACGCTAACGAAAAAGCCAATCGAAACAAATGCATTTCATCTGGAGAACGACATACCGATGCTAATGAACCGCCCAACGATTTAAGCAAAGCAAACGACACCGGCCTTCTACTATCCGCCTCCACCCTACCTCGACGCAACCCCTTCAAAGCCTGCGATACCAGAAATTCCTTCGATACATCCCGAAAACCCCGCAGCTTAAACCCAAACGCCACCGCAGATATGAACCGGTTCACCTTCGCTACTGAAAACCCCGACTCCCAGGCGTCACCTAACCAGTACAAAAGTGCCACCAACCTGTCTCTATCCGTATTGACGTCACCCAACTCTCTTAACCACTCCTCCCACTGCCTCCAACAAGCAGCATACGCACTCCACGTCGCGCGCGCCAAAGACCTTTTTAACAGCTGCTCTACGGGACCGATACCAGATCCCACAGATGCTCCGGACACGCCAACCCGAGACGTTCCGCTCCCGGTGCCAATTGCCGAAACCGGTCCCACTGCGAGCGAGAAAGAGCATCAGCGATACAATTCTGAACACCCGGGACATGCACCGCCACCACCCACGCGTTCAATGACAAACACACCAACACTAAATGTCGCAACAATTGAACTACCAGAGGAGAGGACGCCGTGATGTTATTAATGGCCAGCACCACCCCCATGTTGTCGCAGTAAAAACGGACCTTCTTATCCCTGAGCCTGTCCCCCCAAATGGTAGCCGCCACCACGATGGGAAACAGCTCGAGCAGGGCCAGATTCCGCGTGAGTCCACTGGACACCCAGCTAGCCGGCCATTGACCCGCGCACCACGGACCTCCCCCATAAGCTCCAAAACCACCCACCCCAGCCGCATCCGTAAAAATATTCAAATCACTCGTATCCTGCGCAGGAGCCATCCATAGCGAGCGACCATTGTACTGGCCCAAGAAGTCATCCCAAACCTGAAGATCAGCTCGGTGCTCCTCCTTGAGCCGCACAAAATGATGCGGCGCGCGCACTCCCGCCGTTGCCGCCGCCAACCTCCTACCAAACACCCTCCCCATTGGCATAATCCGGCAGGCGAAATTCAACTTCCCCAGCAGCGACTGAAGCTCCCTCAGCGCCATTTTCTTCATTCTACAAGCCCGTCGAACCTCCAGCCTCAAAGCACCCAACTTATCCGCCGGGAGCCGACACTCCATTGCCACCGAGTCAATTTCGATTCCCAAGAAACAAATCGTCGCTACCGGGCCCTCCGTTTTTTCCGGCGCCAAAGGGATCCCAAAATCCCTCGCCACCTTCTGTAGTGCATGAAGCAAATTACCGCAAACCGGCGAAACCCCCGGGCCAACGCACAAAAAATCATCTAAGTAATGGATCAACGAATCGACCCCGGATACTCCCCTCGTTACCCACTCCACGAAGCTACTAAACGCCTCGAAGTATGCACAAGAAAGAGAACACCCCATCGGAAGGCACCGATCCACGTAAAAGGCCCCATTCCAAAAACAACCCAACAGCCGTTGGCTTTCTGGATGGACCGGCAACAACCTGAACGCCGCCTCGATGTCGGTTTTTGCTAGCAGCGCCCCCGGACCCGCAGCCCGCACTAACCCCACCGCCTTATCGAATGAGGTATAAACTACGGAACACAACTCGTGATCAATCCCGTCATTTACCGACGAACCTTTGGGATACGATAAATGTTGAATCAAACGAAACTTTCCGGGCTCGCGTTTAGGGACAATACCCAAAGGGGACACAACTAAATCTTTTACCGGTGACTCAACAAATGGCCCCGACATGCGCCCCAACGAAACTTCTTTTAACAACTTTTCCGACACGACTTCCGCATGCAAGTAAGCCGATTTTAAATTCCTCCGCGTAACCGGAACCTCATAAGGAGGCGGAGGAATAACAAAACCAACACGAAACCCTTCATAAAGCAACTTAGCTGCCGCCCTATCCGGATACTCACTTAGATAAGGGGCCATCCTTTCCACCCTCACCGGCGACACCCCCTTGACCAGCCCCGTGCTGGTTCCCTGACCTCTTTTTTCGCAGACATTTTGCCGCCCCGTGTGATGCCCCATTACACTCGGAGCACACGTGCTTGAACTTGCACGTGGCCCCGAACTTGCACTGACCTTCATTGAATTGCCAGCAAAACCCCGCCTTTCCCCCGCCGCTTTGTCCACTCTGACTAGACTGGCCTCCCTGGCCACCGCTCCCGGGAAAGGGCTGCCTAACCGGAGCCGTAACCCGTAACCAGAGAGCAATATCCTTCTGGTCCCACCGAATCGCCGGCCGAACCGCCTTCCGCTGACGGAATTGCTCATCATATCGCAGCCACGCCTGACCCCCATACGCCCTATGAGCCTCCCCAATGGCATCAAAATAACAAAACAACGCCGAACAATTTTCCGGCGCCTTTTCCCCTATCACACTAGCCAATATGGCGAACGCCTGCGACCAATTAACGAACGTCTGCGGGATAAGCCTATACCGCCGCCGTTCCTCCTCGTCCTTTTTACTCTCATCCCGCTTGCTCTTATCCAAATTAAATTTAGCCAGCGGCAAGAGAGAAAAAATTTCAACATATTCGTCTTTCCAGATCCGATCACGCACCTCCTGCTTTAAATGCGCCCCCAACGGACCCTCAAAACAAACATACACCTCCCCCCGAGCACGATCGTCCATACGCACTCGATCGCCGTCCTTCTGTGCCTCGGTCTGTACCGACACCGCGACCGCCTCTCTAACCGCCACCACAGGACGCGCCTGTAACGATCCCACGTCCCTGGGGCCTTCCCAAACTACCGCAGGAGACACTTCCGTTACTACCGGCGCCGCGGCCCTATCCAGGCGCCCCACCAGCTCCCGTAAGCAACCCACTAAGTCTGCCAAACCCGCTCCGTCGCGTCCGCCCGCGCAACTACCGGCCCCCGATGCAATACTAGCCGCCCCCCCGCCGACACCCGACATAAAAATCGCTGGATAAGACAATGATGGAGTTATACACTCACCGGGCTGCACAGGCGCTGTGTTCCCGTCAGCCGGACCATCCTGACCTCGACGCTATACACGTCCAGTTCACCTTCCTCCAGTTCTTCTCTCGCCGACGACTGTCCCTCCCAACGACATCTTCGGAACGGGGATGAGGACGCGCTGACCGATGGGCCGGCAACCTGCCGCCCGACCGCCGGGACCCAGACTTCCGACCGGACCTGTTGCCTCGACGTCGCTGCAGATCTAGGCGTCCGTCTAGACGATCCTGACGAAGCCTGCCCCCTGGCCGGAACATCACCATGCGGGGCGGCCGTACCTTGTTCTCCAAATCTTCCATCTGATGGGGGAGGGGTGACAGGGAGCCCAGCCTGCGACTCCCTGCTTACCGCCGGACCCCGTCGCGGCCTGGGATTCCTGCCAGGACGCAGGGCCTGGGAAGGGGCGGTCCTCCCAGCTGCCTGGCCTGCAGCGTCCGGGATCGGGCTCCCTCTGCGACGCCGTGTCCGCGGGACTGCCTCCGGACTGAGGCGCTCTGGAGGTCGGGACCGCCGAGAGGGACGGGTCGACCCAGCCTGCGTCGCCGTCACCCCTGGCACCGCTCTCTGCCTGCCCAGCGCAGGAGCGGTTGTTGCCGACTCCCCCCCCGCCGCCATAGCCATGCTCGTAAGGGGGCCGGGGGAGGGGAGCCTGTCCCTTTCAACAGACCCCGAACGCCGTGCCCGACGTGGCGAAACGGCGTCCGGGATCCTCGTTATTGCAGCCACGGTCTCCTCTAGCCATCCGGGACCGTGGTGCACAGCAGCGGCACGCAGCCGCTCTAACATAAGGGCCTCTGACATATCTAAAAGCCGGGCAACGGGGAGCTTACTTGCTTCTATGTTACTCCTCCCGCTGCTTCCGGCTCAATGCCGAGAAACCGCGGGAAGCGCAGTAACGGCCCCCCGTCCCCCTTAACTCCTCCCCGTCCCTCCTTCAGCTCCTTCCAACTCTCCCTCAACTCCTTAACCCTTTCCCTACCAGGACGGTCATGTCGGCTTCCCTTCACCCTGCGGCCGCGTCCAGCCTCTTCTTGACAGCATGTATAAAAGCAGGGCCGCCATCAGGAATTTCTGGGCCCCATACAGCCAAGATGTCTGGGGCCCCCCTCCATTACCGGGGGTGGGCAACGGAAATTGTGGCACTCACGTTTGTACGTTATACGCATTAACTGATTTTGGTGCCGATGTCAATTACAGTGAAGGAAACCATGGAGCCTGCAGTGACCGGTTAATGCTCCGGATTTTGATCTATTTAGCTAAAACGTATCCGACTGTATGGCATGCAGTGGGATACGTCGCATGGGGAATGGCCCAGGGGAAACTCCTGACGTCACCGTCCATGAACAGGGCTGGAGACTTCTACTAGCACTTTGCCCAGGGAGTCTGGCGCTGTTCCTGATGTCCATATACGTAAAGTGACGTCCGAAGCTTTGCAAAGCCTGAGTACACGCCCGGAGCGTCGACAATGCTCTGGCCAGGGATTCTGGCCCTAGAGAATCCTCTGATGTCACTTTACATATATGGACAGTGATGTCAGGAGCTTTCCCAGGGACAAAGTCCACGGGTAGAGCACTCGTGATGCTGCCTGGGGACTCCGGAATAACAAAGTCTACTACGCCATTTCATCCTTCAAAAATAAGGTAAACCGACGTCTACCAGCCCGACGGAGGCTAAAAGGACATAATGGAGCCCTGTGAATTATCGTCTACGTTGTTTATACTGTAAGGTAGGAGATTTCCTGACTACACGATAAACTTAGGGCAACAACACGATGTGAAGGGGGAAGGGAGGGGGCAGCGCTTGTGAGGAAGTAAGGAGCACTAATGCTCCACTCTTACGTTGCCATTAAAGTTCAATGTGTTTTTCCACAGCAAAAATCGCAGGCTTTCCCTTTGATTCCTGGTGCAGATGCTACAAGCGTGTAGCAGATCCGCACGAGAATAAGGCCCTGTTCACACAGAGTTTTTTGGCACATTTTTTTCAGCTGAATCCGCTGCAAAAAACGTCCGAAATCGCCTCCTATTGATTTCAACGGGAGGCGAAGGCGTTTTTTTCCCGCGAGAGAAAGAAGCGACATGCTCTTTCTTCAGGCATTTCCGTCTCTGACCTCCCATTGACATCAATGGAAGGCAGAGAAAGCCTGAAGGAATTTCAAGGCAGATGTTTCTGCCTGCAAAAAGCTGTGTGAACAAGGCCTAAGTCCCATTGTCATTCACGGTTGCTCATCCTCGGCTTTTCCATGTAATATAAGTCGCATGCTACTTATTGGTGTGGCGGATTTCTTTTCATGGTGCGGACAAAAATACACGTGGACAATTTTTCACAGCATGTGAACTGGGTTGCGGAAACCTCACATGCATGGGATGCAGAATCATCGACATGTCATCGGAATCCGTATCAAATCCAACATGTGTGAACGGGGCCTTACTGGGAGTTAAGAAAAATCTCTGTTAGGCCAAATGCACATGATACTTATTACATGCAAATTTATCATGGGTATTTTCGTGCGGCAAATCTGCAGCGTAATACAGGACCAGCAAAGTAAATGAGATCAAGAAATCTCATCTACAGGTCGCATTTTCTGCACAAAAACTGACCTGCGGTGCGTATTTGAAAATATGCTACATGTCACTTTATCTTGCGTTTCCGCTTGCGAATTGTTTCTGACTAGTTTAAAAAATAATAAAAAAATCTGCAGCATAAAACCTGCACCTATTTCCGCATCAAAAAGCAAAAACCGCACCTAAAAACGTATAAAAAAAAACACACTATTAGGTGCAGATTTTACCTGCGGAATTACCTGCGGTTTTGATACGGATTTTGTGCACCAAATTCCTCAATGTGTGCGTTACAGAATTTGCTGGGGATTTACAGCAAATTAACCCTTTACATTGTAAAGGATGAAATACGTTACAATTCTGCGACATTAGGGTATGTTCACACAGCTTATTTTCTGCCGTTTTTCTGGCCGTAAACGTCTGAAATATCAGAACAGAACGCCTCCAAACATCTGCCCATTGATTTCAATGAGAAAAAAACGGCGTTGTGTTGCGATGGGCCGTTCTTTTTACAACGGCCGCGTAAAAAAAAACGGCCGCGAAAAAGAAGTGCAGGTAATTTCTGGAGCCGTTTTTCATTGACTCTATAGAAAAACAGCTCCAAAAACGGCCGCAAAAAACACCGCGAAAAAAACGAGTTTGCTTTAAAAACTTCTGAAAATCAGGAGCTGTTTTCGCTTGAATATCTCCGTATTTTCAGACTGCTTTTGCTAATTGTGTGAACATACCCTAATAGGCATGCAGCTTATTTAACCCCTTCCCTTCTCAGCCATTTTTGGGATTTTAACTTTTGTTTTTTCCTCTCCACCCTCCAAAAGCTATCATTTTTTTACTTGAGGGCTTGTTTTTTGCGGTACAAGTTGTAGTTTTTCATGGCACCATTTATTGTACCGCATAATGTACTGGGAAGCTGAAAAGAAATTATTTGTGGGGTGAAATGCTGCACGTGGATGAGGTTTTGACAAACCCCATTCACATGAGTTGGGGCTTATTCAGACTAACGTGTTAATCGTCCGTGTGAAGGACGTTTTTTTTAATGGCCGTCACACGGCTGCATGTATTTCTATGGGGTTATTCACATGGTCGTTGTTCTAACAGACCGTGTGAAGGGCCTGTAAAAAAATAGGACATGTCCTATTTTTGTGCGTTTTCACGGATCCCTCAATAGACTCAAGTCTGTGAAAACGGGTCCCGCACGGCTGCAAATCGGCCGTTCTTCACGTCTGATTTCACACACGTTGGTCTGAATATCGCCTTAGGCCTTATTCACACGAACGTGTCCGTTTTGCACGCGCAAAAAACGCTGCGTTTTGCGCAAGCAAAAGTTCGGTGTGGCATCAGCATATGGTGCGTGGCTGCGTTGTTTTCGCGCAGCCGGCATCATTATGACACTCTGTTTTGATGTTGCGACACAGTAAAGAAGGAGGGGCTTTTATGTTTCTCTTCTTTACCAGCTGTAGCGCGAATCACGCGTGTCACCCTGAAGTGCTTCCGTGTGCCGTGCGCGATTTGCACGCACCCAATGACTTCAATGGGTGCGTGCTGCGCGAAACACGGGCAAAGTATAGGACATGTCGTGAGTTTTACACAGCGCACACACGCTGCGTGAAATTCACTGACAGTCTGAACGGCCCCATTCACTGACATAAGTCCGTGCGACGCCCGTGAAAATCACGCTAGTAGCACGGACGTATAACGCTCGTGTGAATAAGGCCTTATATTGTAATTTGTAGTGAATTTTCAGTGCGCAATCCGCACCAAAAATAGGAGGCAAGCAAGTGGCCTTATTCAGACGTCCATGTTCGGTTTGTGAAATACGGAGCGTGTATCGACCATATTTCCCGGACCGACCACAGTTCAGGGAGCCGGGTTTCTAGCATCACAGTAATCTATGATCATAGTCCCTCCCTTCCCGTGGGAATACTGTCCCCGGTCCCGTACGGAAAGCATCATTACAATATGGGGCAGTCCGGCTCCATGAATTGTGGTCAGCCTGGGAAATACGGCCGATACACGCTCCGTATGTCACGGACCGAACGCGGCCGTCTGAATAAGGCCTTAGTCTAGTTACACAGTGCGGTGAAAACCCATTTTTTTGCCACAATTTTTGCAAAATCGCGGCAAAAACGTGATTTGACCGCACTGTGAGAATATAGCCTAACAGCACTTTTCATGTCTTGTATCCTTTTTTTTATGCAATTTTTGTAATTGCGGCACAAATCACGCGGTTTTGCCGCGATTTTTATATAATCGCTGCAAAAACTGTGGCATTTTTGCCGCGATTACGAAAATCGCGGCAAAAAAAACGCTAGGAAAACCCAAAAATACCAAAAAACATTTTAATCAACTTTATACATACTACAAACGGGGTCAGGGGGATGGGAAGCAGGATGGATAGGGGAAAATACTCACCAGCCTGCAGGTCCGGTCGGCTGAGTAGAGGAGCTGGGGGGCGGGATCTCCACACGGAGCTTCAGCACATGCTGCATCTTCCCCTTCCACTGAAGCTACAACAGGTATGCAGGGGGTGCCGTGAGCGTTGCTAGGGGGGTGCCGGGCGTTGCTAGGGGGGTGCCGGGCGTTGCTAGGGGGATGCCGCGGGCGTTGCTAGGGGGGTGCCGTTAGTAAGGGTGGGGTGCGAGCATTGCGAGGGGGGGCCCGTGAGCATTGCGAGCGGGGGGGGGCCAGCTGCAGTCCGACAGGCCCCTTTTCTTCATCCATGTGGCCGGGCCCCTGACGGGAGTACCAGTAATACTCCCCTGATGGCGGCCCTGTATAAAAGTAGTAACATGACAGCATGTATCCAAGTAGTAACATGACAGCATGTATCCAAGTAGTAACATGACAGCATGTATCCAAGTAGTAACATGACAGCACGTATCCAAGTAGTAACATGACAGACTGTATCGAAGTAGTAACATGACAGCATGTATCCAAGTAGTAACACGACAGCATGTATCCAAGTAGTAACATGACAGCATGTATCCAAGTAGTAACATGACAGCATGTATCCAAGTATTAACATGACAGCATGTATCCAAGTAGTAACATGACAGCACGTATCCAAGTAGTAACACGACAGCATGTACCCAAGTAGTAACATGACAGCATGTATCCAAGTAGTAACATGACAGCATGTATCCAAGTGGTAACATGACAGCACTAGAGATGAGCGAACCGGTACAACCAAACCCGGTTTCGGTCCGAACTTCCGGAAAAGTTCGGTTCGCAGCGAATCCGAACTTCACCGGGTTCGGCCGAACCCGTTTTGACCGAACCCGGTCAAAAACATTATACAAATCGGCAGCCACTTATCTCTATCAATCACTGATAGAGAAAAGAGGCTGCTGATTAAAAATAAAATAAGAAGCATTTCATACGTACCCGGTCGTTGTCTTGGCTACATGTGTGCAGCCGTCATTACGGCAGCGTTGCTAGGCGACGTCAGTAAGGGTATGTGCACACACACTAATTACGTCCGTAATTGACGGACGTATTTCGGCCGCAAGTACCGGACCGAACACAGTGCAGGGAGCCGGGCTCCTAGCATCATAGTTATGTACGATGCTAGGAGTCCCTGCCTCTCTGCAGGACATCTGTCCCGTACTGTAATCATGTTTTCAGTACGGGACAGTAGTACATAAATATGATGCTAGGAGCCCGGCTCCCTGCACTGTGTTCGGTCCGGTACATGCGGCCGAAATACGTCCGTCAATTACGGACGTAATTAGTGTGTGTGCACATACCCTTACTGACGTCGCCTAGCAACGCTGCCGTAATGACGGGTGCACACATGTAGCCACCCGTCATTACGGGGCCTCATGCACACGACCATAAAAACACCCGTTATCACGGGTCGTAATTACGACCCGAAATAGCGGGCCCATAGACTTCTGTTAGCCACGGGTACCTTCCCGTTTTCTCACGGGAGGGTGCCCGTGCCGTTAAAAAGATAGAACATGTTCTATTTTTTTATTTTACGGGCCGTGCTGCTATAATTATAATGACAGTCGTAATTACGAGCACGGCCCGTAAAATAAAAAAATAGAACATGTTCTATCTTTTTAACGGCACGGGCACCTTCCCGTGAGAAAACGGGAAGGTACCCGTGGCTAACAGAAGTCTATGAGCCCGTTATTGCGGGTCGTAATTACGACCCGCAATAACGGGTGTTTTTATGGTCGTGTGCATAATGGGAGCACGGCTCGGAAAAACGAACGGCTGCCCGTGCTCATCTCCTGAAATACTCTGTGCTGCCTTAAACTCTGTGGACAGGTCAGGATCCTGTTTCTTTTAAATGCTGCTAGGGAACACGCTCGATCCACTATATAAGGCTACGCTACAGTGCAGCATTTAAAAGAAACAGGATCCTGACCTGTCCACAGAGTTTAAGGCAGCACAGAGTATTTCAGGAGATGAGCGTGCAGATTCAGTGCTGCTGTGAAGTCTGCTCTTACCATTACGTAGCTCAGTCTGTTACCTCTCCTCCACTCCTGTCCTCAATAACACCTTCACATGATTGGCAAGTCACCACCCCGCACAAGATCCGAACGCTCATCTCCTGAAATACTCTGTGCTGCTGTGAACTCTGCTCTTACCATTACGTGGTGACTTGCCAATCATGTGAAGGTGTTCTGGAGGACAGGAGTGGAGGAGAGGTAACAGACTGAGAGCTACGTAATGGTAAGAGCAGAGTTCACAGCAGCACTGAATCTGCACGCTCATCTCCTGAAATACTCTGTGCTGCCTTAAACTCTATGGACAGGTCAGGATCCTGTTTCTTTTAAATGCTGCACTGTAGCGCAGCCTTATATAGTGGATCGAGCGGGTTCCCCAGCAGCATTTAAAAGAAACCGTGTTTGTGTATGTGTGTGTTTGTGTATATATGTGTGTTTGGGTATGTGACTTTGTCTGTTTTTGTTTTTATATGTGTGTTTGTGTATATGTGTGTGTGTATATATGGGTGTGTTTGTGTATATGTGTTTGTGTATATGTTTGTGTATATATGGGTGTATTTGTGTATATGTTTGTGTGTAGATGTTTGTGTGTGTTTTTGTATATGTGTGTGTTTGTGTATATGGGGGGATTCACACGAGCGTGTATTCGGTCCGTGCGGGCTGCGTGGTTTTCACGCGGCACGCATGGACCAATACAAGTCTATGGGGCAGTACAGACAGTCCGTGCTTTTTGCGCAGCGTTTGTCTGCTGCGCAAAAAGCGCGACAGGTTCAATAACTCTGCGTATTTCGCGCATCACGCACCCATTGAAGTCAATGGGTGCGTGAAAATCACGCGCACCACACGGAAGCACCTCCGTGGGACGAGCGTGATTCGCGCAACAGCAGTGAAAAGGATGAATGAAAACAGAAAAGCACCACGTGCTTTTCTGTTTCCAAGCATCCAAACGGAGTGTCTTTGCGAGGAGCGAACCCCGACAACCGAGGCAAACTTCACCGGGTTCGGCCAAACTCGTTTTGGCCGAACCCGGCAAAAAAATTTCCGGTCCGCGACGTCGGGAGAGATTCACTGTGCATGGTGCTGAAAGAGTTAAACTGTTTCAGCACCATGGACAGTGACTTGCGATCCCAAAATACATGAACCTGTAAAAAAAAACGAAGTTCTAACTTACCGATTACTCCTGTCTCCTTCCTGCAGTCCGACCTCCCGGGATGACACTTCAGTTCAAGTGACAGCTCCAGCCAATCACAGGCCAAGCACAGGCTGCAGCCAATCACAGGCTGCAGCGGTCACTTGGACTGCCGCGTCATCCAGGGAGGTGGGGCCCGATGTCAAGAGAGGCGCGTCACCAAGGACGCGTCACCAAGGCAACGGCCGGGAAGTTCTCGGTAAGTAGGAACTTTATCTTTTTTTTTTACAGGTTTTTCGCTGTTGTGTTCGGCATTCACTGTCGAGGGTGCTGAAAGAGTTAGCTCTTTCAGCACCTTGGACAGTGACGGGCGTCGACAAGCCTCATCTCTATGATGCCGGCTGCGCGAAAATCACGCAGCCGCGCATCAGACACGCATGACACACGCAGCTGTCAAATGGTTTTTGCGCTCGCAAAACGCCGCGTTGTTTGCGCGCGCAAAAACGCAACGTTCGTGTGAATCTCCCCTATGTGTGTATATGGGTGTGTGTTTGTGTGTATATATGGGTGTGTTTGTGTATATGTGTTTGTGTATATGTGTGTTTGGGTATGTGTGTTTTTGTTTGTATATGTGTTTGTGTATATTTGTTCGTGTATGTGTGTGTGCGTGTTTGGATATGTGTGTTTTTGTTTGTATATGTGTGAGTTCGTGTATATGTGTGTGTGTTTGTCTGTTTATGTGTGTGTGTGTGTGTGTGTGTGTGTGTGTGTATCTTGTTGTGTTTGTGTATATATGTGTGTGTCTGTGTATGGTTGTTTGTTTGTGTGTGCGTGTATATATGTGTATAGGTGAGTAGAAGTATTGGTATTGTTCACATTGATAACTGTTTTTTTATGTTGTTGCAGATTTTGATGTACCGATTGGACTACATCTTCGATTCGTTGGACTACTGCGTAGATCTACGTTTTTTCAAATTTTAATAAAATGGTTAACGAGGGTTTTGTTGGGGATTTCTTATTTCAATAAAAAAGAATTGTCTTTGTGGTTTTTTTTAAACTTTATTAGTGCCTAGATAATGGCAGTTGGCTGTTTGACAGCGTCCATTATTAAGGCGGTACTTAGTGTTAGCCGGTACAGAGGCTAGCACTAACCACCCATTATTACCCCGGTACCCACCACCACCAGGGGTGCCGGGAAGAGCTTGGTACGATCCAGTACCCGACCATCTGTTGTGATGGTCGGGTACTGGGGCGGCCGTAGGCTGGTATTATGAGGCTGGGAAGGGCCAAAATCAGTGGACCTTCCCACCCTTGTAATGCTAGGCTGCTGCTGCTGTGTTGTATCGGGCTGGTTATAAAAATGGGGGGGACCCCCACGTCGTTTTTTTTTTTAAATTTAACAAATTTAGCAATAGACGGGTCCCCCACATTTTTAATAACCAGCCATATACAAGGCCGCAGCAGTCTGGCATTACATGGGTGGGAAGGGCCACTGGTTTTGTCCATTCCCAGGCTAATAACACTGTGTTGTATGTGGCTGGTTATGATAAATTGGGTGGAACCCCATGTCTTTTTAAAAAAAATAAAAATATAAATAAATAATTTAAAAAAATGACGTGGGGTCCCCCCCCACTTTTATAACCAGCCAGATACAACACAGCAGCAGCAGCCTAGCATTACAAGGGTGGGAAGGTCCACTGTTTTTGGCCCTTCCCAGCCTCATAATACCAGCCTACGGCCGCCCCAGAGCCCGACCATCACAACAGATGGTCGGGTACTGGATCGTACCTGGCTCTTCCCGGCACCCCTGGTGGTGGTGGGTACCGGGGTAATAATGGTGGTTAGTGTTAGCCTCTGCACCGGCTAACACTAAGCCTCGCCTTAGTAATGGATGTTGTCACTCAGACAGCGGCCATTACTAAAGTGGTAGTAATAAAATTTGAAAAGACAAAGATATAGATAAAATATTTTATTGAAATAAAGCACCCCCAACACAACCCTCATTAACCATTTTATTGTAGAAAAAAAAACTTCATCTAATTAGTCCTCGAAACTGACGTAGTCCAAACACCAAACCTGTAAAAAAAAAAAAAAATGAAATAAAACATGTCGTAGGCTTAGATTCAGTTTAATGTGTGATACTGACTGTTATACCATGTATAGAAGCCTGCCGTGAAGTTGACTTAGATACAGGGCGCCAGCAGACAGTATCATACATGGTCATACATACATATATACAAACATACATACAAGCATGCACATATATACATGCAAATATACACACATATATACATGCAAACTATCATACATACATACATACATGCATACACACACACATAAAAACATACATACATACAAACAAACATGCAAAGATACATACATATATACAAGCATGCACAAATATACATGCAAACATAAATACATGCAAACATAATTACATACATGCACATATATATATAAACATACATGCAAACATACATGCAAAAATAAAAACATGCAAACATACATACATGCACATATATACATACATACATACATGACAACATACATACAAACATACATGACAACATACATACATGCAAACATACATACATACATGCAAACATACATACACACATGCAAACATATATACATGCAAATATACATACAAACATGCACATGTATACATACATGCCAACGTACATGCAAACATACATGCACATATATACATACATACATGACAACATACATACATGCAAATATATACATGCAAATATACATACATACATACACATATATACATACATGCCAACATACATGCACATATATACATACATACATACATGACAACATACATACATACATACATATATATATATACACACATGAAAATATACATACAAACATGCATACATACATGCAAACATACATTCATGCAAACACACATACATGCAAACATACATACATACATTCATGCAAACATACATACATACATACAAATATACATACACACATGCACATATATACATACATACATGACAACATACATACATGACAACATACATGCAAAAATACATACATGCAAACATACACACATGCAAACATACATACATACATGCAAATATATACATGCAAATATACATACAAACATGCACATATATACATACATGCCAACATACATGCACAGATATACATACATACATACATACATACATACATACATGACAACATACATACATGCCAACATACATACATACATACATACATGCCAACATACATACATGCCCAAAAAAAAATAATAATACGTTCATACTTACTTTCCTCCTGTCCGGCCTCCAGCGATGACGTTTCATCCATGTCGCCGCTGCAGCCTGTGATTGGCTGCAGAGGCGGTCACGTGGGATGAAGCGTCATCCTGACGTGCGTGACCGCCACTACAGCCTGTGATTGGCTGCAGCGGCGAAAGGGATGAAACGTCATCGCTGGAGGCCGGACAGGAGGAAAGTAAGTACGAACGTATAATTTTTATTTTTTTATTACATTTAAATTGTATTTTCCGCGCGCCGAGCATGTACTGTCAAGATTGCTGAAAGAGTTAGTGCAGCCCATTAACTCTATCAGCACCCCGGACAGTAGCATGCTCGGCGCACGGAAGTGACAGGTTCGGTCCGAACTAGTTCGGTCCGAACCGAACTTTTTTGTGAAATTCGGCGAACTAGCCGAACCGAACTTTTGATAAGTTCGCTCATCTCTAGACAGCACGTATCCAAGTGGTAACATGACAGCACGTATCCAAGTGGTAACATGACAGCACGTATCCAAGTGGTAACATGACAGCATGTATCCAAGTAGTAACATGACAGCATGTATCCAAGTAGTAACATGACAGCATGTATCCAAGTAGTATCATGATAGCACGTATCCAAGTAGTAACATGACGGCATGTATCCAAGTAGTAACATGACAGACTGTATCCAAGTAGTAACACGACAGCATGTACCCAAGTAGTAACATGACAGCATGTATCCAAGTAGTAACATGACAGCATGTATCCAAGTATTAACATGACAGCATGTATCCAAGTAGTAACATGACAGCATGTATCCAAGTAGTAACGTGACAGCATGTATCCAAGTAGTAACGTGACAGCAAGTATCCGAGTAGTAACACGACAGCATGTACCCAAGTAGTAACATGACAGAATGTATTTGAGGGCACCCAGGCTTAATTTTAAATACAGTTTGAATGCAGAGCAGCCCGCTTTAGCTAACACTAGCGGCGTTACAAATAGGCTGTTATTCGGCAAGATACGCCATGCCTGACGACCAGCACATTATCCCTCCACGTATTACACATAGTACTGACACCCCATGTACTATTCACAGCACTGACCCCTATTCATCACTATTTATTTATTTTTATTACATTATTACACAGTTCTGACACTTTCATACATACATATTTATTTTTTACCATCCATTCACACCCTAGCACTACACTGACACTCTTTATCGCACACCTTTGAGCACTTAGTTCGCCACTCCCCTCAAGACTAGTGGGAGGGGCTATCACTATTTAATGCACACTCCTTCTGCAGCATTCTTTGACCCGTCTGCGTCCTGATGGGAACGGGTTTTCACCCACCCACCTACCTAGTAAGTTTGGCCTTTTCTGTGGTTTTGATGATATCTATGTCCCATTTTTTCTGTTTGTGTTTTTAATTTTAAATACGTTAAGCTAGGTGGGTTTCGTTCCATAGGTTTTTATAATAAGGAGCCTATAGCAGTGGGGAACCCGCCCATAGGGGCGTTTTAGAACAGCTTACACACCCTCCCAGGCTAGGATTTATAAGGGCAGATAGGGAGGACATCTCCCTCTTTTGGCTGTTACCACTCAGGGATTTGTATTGCCAAAGAATCGTGTGTACACTTACCTGTTTGTGATGGACCGGCAGGAGCTAGAAGAGATTATCCGCACCAGGATGCAAGAAGAGGGGTCAGTGTGGCTGCAGTCTCTTATACAAGAGAATGTGGCTTTAGCGTCCTCTTTGCCCACCACACTCCCTGCGCGTCGCTCCTCCCGTAGCACCAGGCCGCCAGCTCGTCTCTCACCCTCCGGCGACAGTACAGTTCGCTCGCTGTCGGCTAGAGGGTCCGCGCATGCGCAGACCCCACTCTCGCCGCAAGTAGCGCGGGAAGTGCAGACAGAGCCCGACGAGGATATTATTCCTCCCTCACCGGGTCTGCAGTCTCCCACCGGCATGGGCCGCGTTAGGTCTCGCCCGGCGGCTGCACGGAGCATGCCCACCCACAACCCAGCAGCAGGAGCCGGCCGGCCTGTTAAAGGTGGGACACCTGGGGGGATAGCCACGCAGCACTCCCTCCCAGGTTCTGCAGCATGGGGGTGGCATGACACTTTCACACCCCCCACCCCCCGTTGGACGATGGGGACACTGGCTCAGTTGGGGACAGTGGAGAAGATTTTTTTCCCCTGCGAGCAGGAGCTACGCTGGGAGCAACAGCCTCATCCACCACCACTTACCCCCATACAGCCTGGGCAGGTCATACCCACGGGCTTAGGCCCAGCTTATGTCCCGGCAGGAAACACTGGAGGGCCTCTTCAGTTTACTCAAGGGGACGACTAGGACCCACCGTTCTCGTTCTCGCCGCTCGTCCAGACGCCGTTCATCTCGCAGATCGACCAGACGTCGTACACGGCATAGGTGATCTTCATCAAGGTCGTCTTCTGGTTCACAAACTGGGAGCTCACGCACTGGGTCGTCACACCACGGCAGTCCGCAGGGCAGCCATGACAGACTTAGCCATAGCAACCGCTTCTCTGCTCGCTGTCACTCAGCAAGGCCGATCATTACGGAGGAGCCAGTAGCACCCACTGCACCTGTACCTCCACCGGCGCCATCATCGTCATTGGTCCCGGTATCCGCTACAGGACACGGTGAGTATGACTGCTTTCGGGCTTGGGGTTCAGGGGGAAAATCTGATGCAGAAGTCTTACATGTGTTGTGATCCCTGTTGGTGGGGGCTCCGGCGGCTCCATCCGTTCCCACTTCGCAGGTGGAGGCAAAAAAAACGCTAGTGGAAGCGTCCAAGTCCATGGTATCCCAGTCGCTGCCCGCCTTCAGGGATACTTATTTTTGTGGTATCCCCCCCATGGGGGCGCATTTGTCGGATGACACCAGGGAAAAAATAGCAAGGAATGATTATATTGATATTTGGTCCCTGGTGTCTGTGGATTCGGCTACAATTGATAAGGAGCGTCGCTTTGAAAGGGGTGCCCCGTCCAAATCGCGGGTTGCAAGAACGTTTAATAACTGGTTGCAGGCTTTCGCGGTGCTGGGTTGCGTGTTTTCGCAGAAGCTCCCCGATAAGTCTTTTCAACTGTTCGTTTATTTGGATACTATTTTTAGCGCATATAAGTCGCATGGGGGCTCCGCTTGGTGGCGCTACGATGAGGAGTTCCGTAGACGTATGGCGCAAAAGCCAGAGGTACGTTGGGATACAAAAGCTACAGATGTTTGGTTGAGGCTCATGATGTCTCAGCGTCCCTTTCAACCAGCAGCCCCCTCCCCATCCGCGTTTGGCGGTTCCTCCGCCGGGGTCGGGGCTCAAAACAACAAGCGTACTGGGACTTGCTGGCTCTTCAATGAAGGGCAAAGCAAGTTCTATGGCTCCTGCAAATTTAAGCACGAGTGTTCAACTTGTGGGGGTTCCCATCCAGCAGTCCGTTGTAACCGGCGGACTGCCCAGGTCCCGCGTCCCAACAGTATGGGTAGGGTTGAGGGCCCCAATACGCGTCCTAGAGATGCTCCCCTGGTTAGACCGTTACCCCAAGATGGGGGAGGCCGCCCTAATTAGGACTGGTTTTTCGTTCGGGTTCTTTATCCCATTTATTTACAAATCTGCACCGAATTTTTCCAGTAATTTATGGTCCGCCAGAGAATTCCCGTCGGTTGTGAGGGTATGTTCACACGGCAGCGTCCGTAACGGCTGAAATTACGGGGCTGTTTTCAGGAGAAAACAGCACCGTAATTTCAGCCGTAATGGCATGTTGAGGCGCTTTTTGCTGCGTCCATTACGGATGTTAAATGGAGCTGTTTTTCCATGGAGTCCATGGAGAACGGCTCCATTTACGTCTGAAGAAGTGACAGGCACTTCTTTGACGCGGGCGTCTTTTTTACGCCCCGCCTTTTGACAGCGGGGCGTAAAAAAAAAAGACCATCTTCACAGCACATTGTAAGACCCATTCTAATGAATGGGCAGATGTTTGCCGACGCTATTGAGCCGCTATTTCGGACGTAATTCGGGGCAAAAACGCCCGAATTACATCCATACCCTTATAGACCAGGTGAACAAGGAGGTGGAGCTCGGCCGGATGGCCGGCCCTTTTTCTGAGTTACATTTCTCTAACTTCAGGGTATCCCCGTTAGCGGTGGTACCCACTAAAGAGCCGGGAAAATTTAGCTTGATCCACCACTTGTCCTACCCTAAAGGCGATTCGGTCAATGACGGCATAGATAAAGACCTGTCCGCGGTGTCGTATGTATCGTTCGACAGGGCAGTGGAGTTAGTTTGTCAAGGGGGGCAGGGAGCCCTTATGGCCAAATCGGACATCGAATCGGCGTTTCGGCTATTACCCGTTCACCCGGATTGTTTTCACCTGCTTGGTTGTGAGTTAGCTGGACGGTTTTATTATGATATGTGCCTCCCTATGGGTTGTTCAATTTCATGTTTTTATTTTGACGTTTTTAGTTCCTTTTTGGAATGGGTTTTGAAGGACTTTTCAGGGTGTACATCGGCTACGCATTACTAGGACGATTTATTTTTCGTAGGCCCGGCTGCGTCGCCGCTGTGCCAATTATTGCTGGATTCCTTTCGCAGTTTGTCAGCCCGTTTCGGTGTCTCCCTTTCCGAAGAGAAAATTGAGGGCCCTACTACAGTGTTGTCCTTCCTTGGTATAAAAATTGTCTCTTCGGAGATGGTTTTCCGATTACCGGCTGACAAAGTCATCAAATTGCGCTTGCATTTGACAGCGGCCATTTCGGCTAAGAAATTACAGCTCCGGCAGGTTCAATCCTTGTTAAGTCTGTTAGTGTTCGCCAGTAGAGTCATGCCCATGAAACTTATTTTTTCGCGTCGCCTGTCATTATCTACGGCCGGCGTTCGGTTGCCCACTCATTACGGATGGGGCGGGAAAAGCCGGTTTTGGGGCTATATTGGGCCCTTCCTGGTGTTCGGCCCCATGGCCTGAAGCATAGCACCTTCCTGGCTGATGCAAGAATTTAACTTTGCTGGAGATGTTCCCCATCATAGTTGCAATAGAATTGTGGGGTGATAAGTTAGCTAATTCATCCATGGTGTTTTGGTCAGACAATGCAAGCGTGGTCCATGCGATGAATCATTTGACTTCCACTTCAATGCCGGTAGTGGTTCTGATTAGGCATTTGGTGCTTAGATGCTTGCAGCACAACATTCAGTTTAGGGCGCGACATATTCCAGGTGTTCAAAATAATGTTGCTGACGCCCTTTCCCGTTTTAATTGGCAGGTTTTCTGTTCCCTCTGCCCATGGGCGGACTTGGAAGGGGCCAACTGGCCGGATACGCTGTGGAGGATGCTGGATCTCAGCTGGTCCCCCTCGTAAGGTCATCCCTCGCTTCCTCTACCTGGGCTACATACGGTAAGGCGTGGAATGAGTGGTTGGATGTTGTTGGGGTCCGTCCCCTGGGTCCTGACGACGCTACCCTACCTGGTTATGTATTGGTGTACCTGTCTAGGTTATATGACCGTGGGGTCTCAGGGGCTGTAGCGCAGCGTAACCTTTAGGGTCTGGCATTTTTATTTCAATTGCGCGCATGGCCAGATTTAACCAAATCTTTCTTTAGGGCGGATTTACACGAACGTGTAATACGTCTGTGCAACCCGCGTGCTTTTCACGTGCATCGCACGGACCTATGCTAGTCTATGGGTCAGTGCAGACTACCAGTGATTTTTGCGCAGCGTGAATCTGCTGCGTAAAACTCACGACAGGTCCTCAATTTCAGCGTTTTTCGCCCATCACGCACTCTTTGAAGTCAATTGGTGCGTGAAAATCACGTATGCCACACGGAGGCACCTCCGTGGGAAGCACGTGATTCGCGCAACAGCAGTAAAACTATGAATGTAAACAGAAAAGCACCACGTGCTTTTCTGTTTACAAACATACAGAGTGTCATAATGATGGCGGCTGCGCGAAAAGCACGCAGCCGCGCACCATATGATCATGACACACGGAGCTGTCAAGTGCCTTTTGCGGGTGTAAAAAGCCGCGTTTTTTTGTGCCTGCAAAACGCACACGCTCGTGTAAATCCGCCCGCAGGCTCTAAAGGGTTGGAAGAAGTCCGCGGTTAAAAGAGAAGCCCGACGCCCGGTTTCATTCCCAATTCTCATAAAATTGTTACAGGCCCTTGAGCATGTTTGTTCTTCCCCTTTCGAAATATCTTTATTTTTTAAGCGGCCTTTGTGTTGGCCTTTTTTGGGGCTTTACGTATCTCGGAGTTGATAGCGGCTACCTGGCTACCCGGCCTGGCGGTTTGTTGGCTGACGATATTGCACTGTCCAATTCAGGGGTTCGTTTCCGTATTCGGAAGTCGAAGACAGACATTTTTGGCAAAGGGTGTTGGGTATCTTTGAGACCGGTTCCCGGTCCGGCCTGCCCTGTCTGGGCCGTCACACTTTATATAAATGTTCGTGCGTCAGGTACGCAATTCTTGTCATATGCCAATGGTAAACCACTCACTAGGTTTCAATTCACGTCTATATTTCGTTCAGCGTTAACTCATGCTGGCTTTCCCCACATGGAGTTCGGAACACATTCGTTCCTCATTGGAGCCGCTACCACATCCAGTGGCTTGGGCCTATCTGATGAGGAGGTACGGCGCATTGGGCGGTGGCGCTCTGACTGTTTTGCCAGTTATTTCCGCCCAGATTTAATATTGCAATAGCTTCTTATTGTTTTCGTTCTAGGTTCACGCCACGTTATATGGATACTTGATCATTCTTCCGTTTTTTGGGCAGAACGAAGAGCGGCAATACGACCAGGAGGTCTCTCGCTGGGTCTGCTGGGAGCCGACGTTCATTGGAGGGGTTTGTGAGGCCTGAGGTGGCTGTACGTCTTGCCCGAGGTGGTGGCCATAAGCGGACGAGTCGGTCCTACGGTACTGGTTATCCATGTCGGGGGGAATGACCTATGTTCCGTTTGCTTGGGTGAGCTCATAGCACTGATCCAGTCCGACTTTGAGAGGTTTACTTTGTTTTTTAACGAATTGGTGCTGGTGTGGTCTGAGGTCATTCCCAGGGCGGTTTGGCAAGGGGCCCGTGATGAGGCGGCAATTAAAAGGCGCAGGAGGCTGCTTAAAACCAGGGTGTCCAGGTATGTCAGGGCTGGTGGAGGTGTGGTGATTAGACACCGGCAGTTGGAAGGTGACAATCGGTGTCTGCTGCTACAAGACGGGGTACACCTCACTGATATCGGGTTAGATATCTTTTTGTCCGTGCTCCAGAATGGTATGGAGGAGGCTCTGTTTCGGTTGACCTAGCGTGATAAAAGGGTAATATGCACACAGTCTTGAAGGCACTCAGGCTTATTGCCCGTTGTACCCAGGACTGGGTAGCAATAAAGGGGTTAATTTGGTTACGTTAAGCTAGGTGGGTTTCGTTCCATAGGTTGTTTATAATAAGGAGCCTATAGCAGTGGGGCACCCGCCCATGGGGGCGTTTTGGTGGGAGTTATAGAGCAGCTTACACACCCTCCAAGGTTAGGGTTTATAATGGCAGATAGGGAGGACAATCTTCCTCTTTTGGCTGTTACCACTCAGGGATTTGTATTGCCAAAGAATCGTGTGTACACTTACCTGTTTTTCCCACCCTCCCTCCCAATTTTTTTCTCTTATGAAAAAAAAAAAAAAAAAAAAAAAGAGAAATTATGTATATATTTATAAAAATAAAAGAAAATAAAAAAAAAAGGATGTTAAAAAAAAAAAGTGGAATAACACAATGGAAAATAACGGTTTAAAAAAAAAAAAAAAGGCTAAATGATTGATGAAACTAAGAAAGGAAACCGCATACAATTTGGCTTTTGTTATGTTTATTCATGACACTTCAATGTTGGAGTCCAATATGTTGTTTGATGGTCTTTTTTGGTTGTCATTGTTTTATTTTCTCAGAGTGTTTGTGGATTTTATGTCACAGCAGGCGCTATTTGTGGAAAAGTACGACCTACAGGCGGGCCTTAGGCGGGCTGGCATACGGGTTCATTAATAATGGTTTACAGCTATATATTTTGAAAATATTAAATTAAGAAATAAATAAAGGTGTGGCCGACCGTCCATGTCAACCCACGTTTAAAAGTTCAGTGGTAGTTTGTCTTGTTATTTATAGCAAAAGGTTTTAGTCTAACCTAGCGTGATAAAAGGGTAATATGCACACAGTCCCTAGTAGTAACATGACAGCATGTACCCAAGTAGTAACATGACAGCATGTACCCAAAGTAGTAACATGACAGCATGTATCCAAGTAGTAATACGACAGCATGTATCAAGGACAGAGATTTGTAACTTTGGCGCTGGCTCCTAGACCTGACTAAGATTGGTCCAGACATGGCAGAGGGTGGGGGGGGGGGGGTAGTGCACATTTTAAAACCTCGGCCTTGAGTACCAAGTGTCCCTCCCACTGCATGTAAGGCCAAGAGACTGCTCTACAGGAGTGCGTAGTCATGGACTGCTCTACTGAGACTGATCCTTGCTGATAGAGACCGGCGCTGGGAGAGTAAATTACATTTGAGAGCTCTGTTGTTGGCCGATTACATGTCACTTCCTGGCAGTTTGTAGAGACGATGGTTCCAGGAGAAGGTTTTAGTTCTTTAATAGCTACCACAAACTGAAGCTTCGCTTCCCATTGGAGTGGTGTCTATTTTTGATGGAATATTGTTCAGAGATATAAAGTGTAGTATGATCCGTGTGAACTTTCCTCTCTGGCCATCATTCCAGGTAGTCCACTCATCAGAAGATTTTCGTTTGCTTGTCTTCCTTCAGCTCTAAGGCTCACAAACATCTGACTGTAATACTTTGGGTCAGTATTGAGACGCATCATCTTTGAGCTCATGTGAGCAATGATGGACAGACATTGGTACCAAAAGGTCTCCTTTCTGCCGTCTACCAGGAAGGGACCTAGTGGGTAGGAGATCTGGTGTCCCATATAGCAATATGACACATACAAGCATGTTAACAAGGTTGCCTTTAGTTCTTTCTCACTTCTTATCTGGGAAGAGATGACATCTCGGCAAAGCATGTACAGGAACACCACAGTGCCTGATGTTAAAAATCCTTGGCCCTGCCATCCTTGAAGGAGAAGTTGTCTGTCTATGCTTGTTATCCACTCTACTACATCTATTGGGGAAAGGTGGTACAGCTGGAAGCATCTCCGGCACAGAAAGTCTGCTAAACATTTTAGGATCTTCTTGGTGTATGTGTGTAGTATGATGCGCTGTGGAACATTAAATATTTGTTGCTCTTGAGTGGACACTTGATCTTTGAGGACTGGATATTCTGAGTCCATCTTGACGCTTGGTGGCTTAGTAGTTGTCAGAGTCTCCTTCAGATCAGCACTGATGACTGGAGTAATACTATACTTGCAACTGTTACTTGGTTCGTGGTGGTTTTTTCCTTTCTTTGTTTTCTGTGTGTCTTCATGGCGGCTCACTCTTACTTTGCTCTTTACATCGGGAACCAGCTTGCAGCAGCTGAAAGCTTTCCCCATGATTATTGAAGTCTAGATTCTGGATTCTATTTCTGTAGATGAAGTTACAACAGATGATTATTTCTTAGTTATGAAAAAACACATTGCAATATTTAACCAAATGTAGGAAAAAAAATGTAACCTTTTATTAGAACACGTCTATGCCTATGGGCAGCTCAGCCTTAAAAGTTGTCTGCTCTCATGGGTCATGGGTATATGCAGTGTGCTGTGAATATGCACAGATGATGCCAAGATTCGTATTCCAGAGGAGAACAAGGCAAATCCCCAAATAAATTTTGTTATTATGGTCTATCCCTAGAAAGTCAAAAAAGACCTTTGGGGGACTTTTCTAATGTAACTGGGGCTGCAGATTTACAGGGTATATGAACCCTGTTATAGTGACTATTGTCCCTGTTAGGCTACGTTCACACAGGGCGGAGACACTGCATAAAGGTACACAGTGTATCCTCCCTGGCGGTTGCAGGGAATTTCGACTGAAAAAAAATCGCACCAAATTGTGGTTCATTTTTTTGTCCGGAATGTCGACTGTGGAAAACTGCTCGTAAAAAAACAACAACACATACTTACCCTCTGAAGTCTTGCAGACCAGCCTCCTAGGATGACGCTTAATCCCATGTGACCACTGCAGCTTGTGATTGGTTGCAGCGGCCACATGGATGGAAAGGTCATCCAAAGAGGCCAGGCTGGACGAAGAAACACAGAATTCTGGGTAAGTACACACTTTTTTTGCGGCTGAATCGCTGCTATTCCGCCGCAAAAAAACGCATTATCTGCTACTTGCTGCAGGTTTTACTTCCCATTGAATTTAATGGGGAAATCCCACAACACAAAAGCAGCGATTACGAAAATACAATTGACATTCTGCAGATTAAGAAAACCGCACCGCAGGTCAATTTCTGAACGTTTTTTCCACTCATCATTTACGCAGTGTCTGAAGGGGATTTGGTAGAATCTCATCCACTTTGCTGCTGCTGTATTATGCTGCGGATTTTACACAATGAAATTTGTTGCAGAAAATGTGTAGTATTTACGCTACGTGTGAACTTACCCGTAGGGCTGTGCTGGATCTAGTTAGACCTAGCAGCAGCCTCCTACTACCGGCATCAAGGCGATCAGGTGACCAGTGTGAATGTGAGTACAGAGAAGACAGTAACCTACTCTCCAGGGTCCCTGACAGTCACTGACTGCAGACCACCGACATTCAGCTGCCCAATTGTTTGGAGAGCAAGCTTAAACCTGCGCCGTATATATAAGGTGGACGGTCCTCAAACGGTTAAATATGATAAAATATGTAAACTTGTCAACGTATTCTACATAGATAACGTTTAAATTGTTTTTTTAGAAAAATATTTTATTAGTATCACTTCCAAATACTAAATTATCAAGAAACCCCTGAAAAATCATAAATTGACATTCTGATCCTAAATTCTTTTCCCATTTAGACCATGTTTGCTTATATTTCAATAGCTGCCCTCTTTCTTCATAATACATTTTCTCTGAGATAATCGGTTTCGTCATTCTCCATATCCTACTACGAATAATTCTTCTTGCCATTTACAACACATTCAATGTTAATACAGCCTCTTGTCTCCCTTTTATTTCCATATTAGCTCCCAGAAGATGATTATTTCATCCAGAAGGATCCGTATTTTACAGTTTCTATCTACGGTATCTCGGCTATACGTTTTCCCCAATAAATATGGAGCTTGGGGCAGCGCCACGGTATATGGACCAAGTCCACATTTAGGTTTGCACATCTTGGACAAGGGTATTCACCTCCGGGATTAAACATTTTAACTTCTTTGGTGTATAATAATACGCATCATGTATTATGAATAGCTGTGAAATTCTAAATACATTATCTCTAGTGGTTGCTGGCATCATTTTTAGCGCATTGATCCACTTATCATTATTTAGTGTATCCACCACCCTATTCCATGTAATGAAACTCTTCTTCACCTTATCTTCTGTATCACTACAATTTAACATAGAATTTACTTTTGCCACCACCTTTTTCTAGTTACAGAGTGTATTAAGAAATCAAATAGTTTGTGGTTATACAATCTGAATTCTCTCTTCCCATATTGTGACCTAATATCATATTGTACTTGTACGTACTGTGAAAAGTGTATATCTAACACCCCATATTCTCCAATAATCTTCTCAAAAGACTTAACCACCCTATTATTAAACCAGTGCATCATAAATGTAGCCCCCTTATCATTCCAAAACTTAACCCCTTGTAGAATTTCAGTGTCTGTAAATATATCACCCCAAACTGGGGTAAAAGGTAAATAGCCTTTAATCCCTAGAGTTTTATCCCTCACCCTGTCCCATATTCTCTGAATCGTTCCCCCAGTAATATTACTCCCCAATCGTGAGAGAATATTTGCTTCCATGCACATCACCATGCGGATTTTTTTTCCCTATTTAAAGAGGCTCTGTCACCAGATTTTGCAACCCCTATCTCCTATTGCAGCAGATCGGCACTGCAATGGAGATAAGAGTAACTTCTCTTCACAACGCCCAGCTTCTGGCAGTGCAGACACAGCGTGTTCTCGAGAGATCACGCTGTGACGTCACTCACTTCCTGCCCCAGGTCCTGCATCGTGTCGGACGAGCGATGACACATCGGCACCAGAGGCTACAGTTGATTCTGCAGCAGCATCGGCGTTTGCAGGTAAGTCGATGTAGCCTCTGTCGCCTGGTGCCGATGTGTCCTCGCTCGTCCGACACGATGCAGGACCTGGGACAGGAAGTGAGTGACGTCACAGCGTGATCTCTCGAGAACACGCTGTGTGTCTGCACTGCCAGAAGCTGGGCGTTGTGGAGAGAAGTGGATGATACTTCTATACACAACGCCCAGCTAGTAAAAGAAGTAAAAACGCCCAGATGTAACGAACATAATACACGCCCACTTGTACTTTTACTTTAAACACGCCCAGTTGTACTTTAGAAAGCCTCATTTACATAAATATAAAAATGGTCATAACTTGGCCAAAAATGCTCGTTTAAAAAAAAAAAAAAAGTTACTCTTATCTCCATTGCAGCGCCGATCTGCTGCAATAGGAGATAGGGGTTGCAAAATCTGGTGACAGAGCCTCTTTAAAGATTCAACTGCCTTTACACCATTCAGTAACCCTTTATCATAATCCTCCAATTGTGCTGGTTGGGTTGTAAAGTAATAGAGCTAAAAGTTGGATATTTTAACCACCCCCTTCTCATATGGCAATTTCAATATCGATAGTAAGACACCTAGATCTTTTACCACCCCAAATCAGATCGATAATAATTGCATTAATAGTTCTAAATTATTTACCGGAAATCCATACTGGACAGTTTTGTAAGACATATAATCCCTGTGACAGGATCAATATTTGTACCAGTAAATTCTGGCCGCCATAGAAATTGGGGGTTTACACCACACCTTAATCTTTCCTCTTACTTTTAGAAACCAGGGCATCAAGTTCAAGGCGAGAAAACCTTCTACTTTCTCTGAAATAGTTATTAGCAGGTATTTGGTCCACAATCAGTATATTTGATGGTAACTTTAAGTATATAGATACCTTATCCAGCAATCCTTTATTCTGTAGTAGACCAGGAGGTCCTCTCTTCTGGTTCAGAAGATTGTAAAATGTATATTCTCTAAAAGTAGTAAGACAATAGAGATAACATGGACACTGCACACTGAGAAGCGTGAAGTGTATGGTAAATCTGCGGTGAATCACTTGGATCTAGATGTCAGTGTTCTAGAACAATGTATATCACAATGGCAAAGGAAACTTACTGGTTACTATGACGATGCCAACTATGCTGTAGAGTTTCTATTAACGGGGCAGTGCAGGATTAGAAAAACATGGCTGCTCTCTTGTAAATACAGTGCCACTCCAGTCCACAGGTTGTGTGGGGTATTGCAGCTCAGTCGGTGAACTGCAATACCAGACACAACCCGTGGACATGTGTGGTGCTGTTTCCGGAAGAAAGCAGTCACTTTTTTTGTAATTCTATGGAACCCATTTAAGATTCTTTAGAATGTTTGTGTCAAGGATAACCCTTGTCCATCCGCGCTATTAGGACTTTTGAACATAATAGAAAGTAATTTCCGCATTATCGGCCAGAGCAGAGAGATGCTAACAAACAACAGCTCTTGCTCTTAATGATTCCAGCTGTCTATGTATTACAAGGTCGGCCTTCAGTGTTGGGCTGGGATGATTCCCCAGTAGATAGGGCCGCCATGTTTTACTGGCTAACCATTTTAAGGAATCCTCCATATCTAGTAGATCTACCGCACGCTAGGCAGGTCTAGAACACGCCTCTGACGCAGCCTGCCAGAGAGGAGCAGGAGAGCGCGCCACTGCGTGTGAGTGACTTGCTGCTGTACCCCAGAAGAGCAGGAGGACATAGGCAGGGGCGTAGCTAGGGGGGGGCAAGCGGGGCATGTGCCCCGGGCGCAGTTCGGAGGGGGCGCCAGCGCCACCTCCTCCTGCACTATAATTGTACCTGTGTCGCAAGGACACAGGTACAATTAGAAGCAATGAATGACCGGGCATGTTCCGTGCCCGGCCATTCAGCGCCTCTCCACGAATGAAGCGACTGGTACCTTTTGTACCAGTGACGCTTCCGTCGATGAAAGGCGCTGACTGACTGGCAGGGAAAGTCATCCTGCCCAGCCAATCAGCGCCTTTCATAGACGCTGTGTTCAACCCCCTGGAGACCTGCGCAGAATAGAGCAGGTCTCCATGGCTGCCGGACGGCGTGGGAGCGGGAATAAGGTGAGTTTGAATATTTTTTTTTTTTTTTTAATTGCAATAGAAGTGTGCGGCTGTATCTGCGGGGGGGACTTTGTCTACACGGGGGACTTTATCTACGGGGGGTGTCTATCTACAGGGGGACTATATCTACAGGGCTGGGCTATATACAGGGGGACTATATCTGCTGGGCTATATATAGGGGGACTATATCTACAGGGGGACTATATCTACAGGGGGACTATATCTACAGGGGGGCTATATACAGGGGGACTATATCTACAGGGCTGGGCTATATACAGGGGGACTATATCTGCTGGGCTATATACAGGGGGACTATATCTACAGGGGGGCTATATACAGGGGGACTATATCTACAGGGGGGCTATATACAGGGGGACTATATCTACAGGGCTGGGCTATATACAGGGGGACTATATCTACAGGGGGACTATATCTACAGGGGGGCTATATACAGGGGGACTATATCTACAGGGCTGGGCTATATACAGGGGGACTATATCTGCTGGGCTATATACAGGGGGACTATATCTACAGGGGGGCTATATACAGGGTGACTATATCTACAGGGGGCTATATACAGGGGGACTATATCTACAGGGCTGGGCTATATACAGGGGGACTATATCTACAGGGCGACTATATCTACAGGGGGGCTATATACAGGGGGACTATATCTACAGGGGGGCTATATACTGGAGTGGGCTGTCTATAGAGCACCATATACAGGGGTGGGCTGATTTCGGCAATTAACCCGATAAATGTGGTGCTCGATTGCGATCACCACATTTAGGGGGTTTGTAGCACATCAGCAGCCCCAATGCAATTGTGGGGGCTGCTGATGCTTGTGATGGCATCTGGAGACCAGGCAACGGCCTCTGCGTCTGCCATATATGGAAGCCTCTGGCTGGTCCTCGTAGACTTACTGTCAGAGTGACTGTGACGTTACACTGACAGTTGGAATACATTACACTACCTAGGTAGTGTAATGTATTCTAGCAGTGATCAAAGCTGCAGGTAAAAAAAATAAAGTGTAAAAAGTAAAAAAAAAGTTAATAAAAATGTTTTATAAAAGTGTAAAAATAAAAGTTTTTGTTTTCCTATAATAAGTCATTTATTATAGGGAAAAAATGAAAACTTGAAAAAAGTACACATATTTGGTATCACCGTGTTCGTAACAACCCAAACTACGAAACTATAATGTTCTTTTTTCTGCACGGTGAACGTCGCAAACAAAATAAACGGAAAACTACCGTATATGTCGGCGTATAAGACGACTGGGCGTATAAGACGACCCCCAACTTTTACCCTTAAAATATAGAATTTAAGATATACTCACCATTTCGTGCAGGAGCGCTTCACTATGGCCATCGGCGGCAGGACCCAGGACTCTCTGTCTCTTTGAACTCGCGCATGCGCAGATAGGCTGCTTCATCGCGCGAGATCTGAGAGGCAGGGAATGAGAGGAAAGGGCGGGCCAGAGGATCTTACAGAGATGTTCCCTGGCGGCTAATACCGGCTTCCCTCAGATCCGTGGCGGATTCCGTGCATCCCGGGAGCCTGTGTACCGGACTGCAGGCTCACAAGGTAACACACAACCTGTGTGTAGACAATATGTAGACTAGGGATGTCACGATACCAGAATTTGGACTTCGATACCGATACTTCGTTTAGTATTGCGATTTCGATACCAATTTCGATACTTTTGCCAACAGTAATAAAAAAAAAATTCTTCCGTTTTCTGATGTGAGGCGCGACATGTGATGAATTTTGAACGCGCCTCACATTAATAGTAATTAATCCCATCATGTTTCTCAGTCATATTGGGTTAATGTGCGAGGTACATGATGGGGTTAATTACTATTAATGTGAGGAACATGGAGGGTAAATTCATCTCACCTCGCGCCTCACATTAATAAGTGAATGAAAGCCGTGTTTATTTCATTTTTTTACAGCGTACACATCATAAATGATGCAAAAATATTGTTGTCCGCGCCATTACTGAATGTGTGTATTTTATGTATTGAGACTTATTTTAATGTTTATTGTAAAAAAGGTGAAGGTGTATTTTTTTAAAAATTTAATAATACTTTGTTTTTACTTTATTTTTAAACTTTAATGTACTGACATATCAGATATGTGCCAGTACATTAACCTGTGGACGGATAATACACAGGCAGTTGTTAGGACATACTTGGGTATGTCCTAACAACATGAAATATGGTAAGACAGCCCTGGGGTCCGTCAATAGACCCTGGGCTGTCTGCCCATATATGGTATGGCCCTCGATCGCGTCACAGGAATTCCCTGTGACGCGATCCAGGGGCATCCCCCCTTCTCACTTTCCCCTGAATGCTGCAGTCAGCTGTGATCGCAGCATTCAGGGGAATAACGGCGGAGATGAGGGGTTTCTCTGATCTCCGCCGTTATAGAGCGGGGCTGCGGCTGTGTAATACAGCCATTGCCCCGCTCCTGACAGGAAGTGCGCGCGCGGTCAGCATGAGGTGATGCGGCCGGCGCTGCACTAATGAGCGGCAGTTCAGGCACTGAAGACAGAACATGGGGGTGTTTTGTAGCGCGCCCGCCATGTTCTGTCTCCAGTGCCGCCGCTCATTAGTGCAGCGCTGGCCGCATTGCATCATCCTGACCCTGCGAACTTATCATGACTCAGGAGCGGGGCTGTGGCTGAATTACACAGCCGCAGCCGCGCTCCCATACATTCATGTGTTACTATACTGAGCTGTGCGGCTGCAACGTGCATCCCTAATGTAGACAATATCCGGCATATAAGACGACCCCACACTTTTGACATTTTTTTAAGGGTGTAAAAAGTCGTCTTGTACGCCGATATATACGGTATGTCAGAATTGCTATTTTTTGGTCACCACCCCTCCCAAGATATAGAATAAAAAGTGATCAAAAAGTCACATTTACCCCAAAATAGCACCAATAAAAACTACAACAAGTCCCGCAAAAAACAAGACCTCCCACAGCTTTTTTGACGAAAAAATAAAAAAGTTACGGCTCAGAATGGGGTGTCTCAGAAAATAAATTATTTTATAGAAACTTAATTTTATTGTGCAAACGCTGCAAAACTTAAAAAAAACTATACACATATGGTATCGCCGTAATCGTACCGACCCGCAGAATAAAGTAAAATGTAATTTATTGCGCACGGTGAACGCTGTAAGAAATAAAGAATTTAAAGCACCAAAATCGCTGTTTTTTGGTCACCTTAGCTCTAAAAAAGATCCTGTGGGGTCAAAATGATCACTATACCCCTAGAAAATTCCTTGAGGGGTGTAGTTTCCAAAATAGGGTCACTTTGGGGGGTTTCCACTGTTTTGGTCCCTCCGGGGCGTTGCAAACCCGACATGGCACTGAAAACCAATCCAGCTAAATCTGCGCTCCAAAATCCAAAAGGCGCTCCTTCCCTCTTTAGCCCTGCTGTGGATCCAAACATCAGTGTATGACCACATATGGGGTATTGCCATAATCAGAAGAAATTGCTTTACAAATGTTGGGGTGCTTTTTCTCCTTTGTTCCTTGTAAAAATGAAAAAATTCTATGTTTCCACAGAAAAAAATGTGTTTTTCATCTTCACAGACTAATTCCACTAAATTCTGCAAAAAAACTGTGGGTTGAAAATGCTAACTATACCCCTAGAAAAATGCCTTGAGGGGTGTGGTTTCCAAGATGGGGTCACTTTTGGGGGGTTTCGACTGTTTAGGTACTACAAAACCTCTTCAACCTGACATGGTGCCTAAAATATATTCCTAAAAAAAGTAGGCCCCAAAATCCACTAGGTGCTTCTTTGCTTCTGAGGCCTGTGTTTCAGTCCATTAGGACACTAGGGCCACATGTTGGATATTACTAAAAACTGCAGAATCTGGGCAATACATATTTCTCTGGTGAAACCGTCTGTATTACAGATTTTTTTTTAATACAAATGAATTTCGGCAAAAAAAAAATGAAATGTGTAAATTTCACTTCTACTTTGCCTTAATTCCTGTGAAATGTCTAAAGAGTTAAAATACTTTCTGAATGTGGTTTTGAATACCTTAAGGGGTGCAGTTTTCAAAATGGGGTGATTTATGGGGACTTTCTAATATAGAAGGCCCTCAAAGTCACTTCAGAACTGAACTGGTCTCTGAAAAAATGGCCTATTGAAATTTTCTTGAAAATATGAGAAATTGCTGCTAAAGTTCTAAGCCTTGTAACGTCCTAGAAAAATAAAAGAACGTGAAAAAAAACAATGCAAACATAAAGTAGACATATGGGGGATGTTAACTAGTAACTTTTTTTGTGGTATTACTATCTGTTTTACAAGCAAATACATTTAAATATAGAACAATGCTAATTTTTGCTAAAATTTGAAGTTTTTCACAAATAAATATTGAATTTATCGACCACATTTTTTCACTAACATAAAGTACAATATGTCACGAGAAAACAATCTCAGAATGACTTGGATAGGCAAAAGCATTCCGGAGTTATTACCACATAAAGTGACACAACAAGGGGTTAAAAGTAGGCCAATGAACAGACGTAACCTGGGACCATGTGATGTAAACTAACTCAATGACAGCTTAAAGCTGTCACTGCTTAATTTACTGTCACAGACCCAGGAAGGTAAGTATGATAATGGTTTTGCCTTTTTACTTATTAGGCTGGATTCACACGAGGTCATTACGTCAGTAATTGACGGACGTATTTCGGTCGCAAGTCCCGGACCGAACACTGTGCAGGGAGCCGGGCTCCTAGCATCATAGTTATGTACGACGCTAGGAGTCCCTGCCTCGCTGCCAGACAACTGTCCCGTACTGTAATCATGTTTTCAGTACGGGACAGTTGTCCGGCAGCGAGGCAGGGACTCCTAGCATCATACATAATTATGATGCTAGGAGCCCGGCTCCCTGCACTGTGTTCGGTCCGGGACTTGCGGCCGAAATACGTCCGTCAATTACGGACGTAATGACCTCGTGTGAATCCAGCCTTAGTGTTACTGTTAAATGTCGTTCTCACTGTCTTTCTGACCCACTAAAAAGTTAATATTGACCGCGTTTCCTTCAATATTCTTGATCAGTATTCAATAAGAGGAATACGAAAATTATACAAAAGATGGTTTGTTTATGGAGATATATTTAAAAAAAATCATATAATAGCAGAGATACATACATAGACAGATCCATATTGTAATATAACTTAGATCGTAATACAGAATACAGATATCATCTTACATAGTCATTGTATGGGACACTTGTCGTCTCCATCTTGCTTAGCCTGAGTGTGTGTCTTCATCATTGGTATCAGTGTATGTCCTTGGGCGTCTCCCTGGATGACCACCACTCCTAGATGACCACCCCTAGATGACCACCCCTAGATGACCACCACTCTGGGATATTTATGACAGAGATAGACAGAGTATACGTAGTTCGTACGGTTGAAAAAAAGACACATGTCCATCAAGTTGAACCAAGGGATGGGAAAAGGGAAGTAAACATTTTTGACACATAACAGCTTATATTTTTTTGTTTCAGGAATTTATCGAAGCCTTTTTTAAAGCCGTCTACTGTCCCTGCTGTGACCAGCTCCTGCGGTAGACTATTCCATAGATTCACAGTAAAGAAGGCTTGTCGCCTCGGCAGGTTGAACCTTTTTTTATAGGCGTGTCTTAACATTTAGGTGACATTTGTGCCTACATTTGGAAGACTTACAACTGTCATTACTCATGCATTGCCGGTGCTTATATAGTTTTGCTTAAAGAGGCTCTGTCACCACATTATAAGTGGCCTATCTTGTACATAATGCGATCGGCGCTGTAATGTAGATTACAGCAGTGTTTTTTATTTAGAAAAACGATCATTTTTGACGGAGTTATGACCTATTTTAGCTTTATGCTAATGAGTTTCTTAATGGACAAATGGGCGTGTTTTACTTTTTCACCAAGAGGGCGTTGTGGAGAGAAGTGTATGACGCTGACCAATCAACTGAACAATCTGCGTCATACACTTCTCTCCATTCATTTACACAGCACATAGCGATATAGCTATATCGCTATGTGCAGCCACATACACACACACACTAACGTTACTCAAGTGTCCTGACAGTGAATATACATTACCTTCAGCCAGATAACCAATTTGTACACATGCAGCAATAGTATGAACGCCAATTCAGTAAAGACAATATATATATATCTCTTTTAAATGTAACAGTCTAATGACTAGAGATGAGCGAACTTATGAAAAGTTCGGTTCGGCAGGTTCGCCGAATTTCATGAAAAAGTTTGATTCGGAACGAACTAGTTCTGACCGAACCTGTAATACAAGGAAGCCCCTAAAAATCGTGTATAACACTGTTTAAAAGCCCTAGAAGCCCTGTATAACACTCTTAGGTCACCCATGAGTGTATCCAAGTACTTTTGAGCTGTCTTTAAGGCAAAGTTAGTGTCAAAGTTACGCCAACATGTATGGCTATAGGAAAACGGATGGGACACGGTGATAACTAACAGAAACCACTGCACTTGTGCATGTTGTATTCTTAATGCAATGTTAAAAAAGGTACCAAAATTAATCATTTTTGGCGGAAGATGCCTGACAGGGTTCATACATATAAGGTGGTAAAAGAAGAAGCAATGGCTTTTGACAAGCCCTCCAAAAAGTTACCCTTTTTATTGGCAGATGCCTGCCGGGGTTCATCCATACATGGATGTAAAAGCAACAAGCAATGGCTTTTGACAAGCCCTCCAAAAATGTACCTTTTTTATTGGCAGATGCCTGTCGGGGTTCATCCATACATGGATGTAAGGTAAAAGCAACTAGCAATGGCTTTTCACAAGCCCTCCAAAAATTTACCCTTTTTATTGGCAGATGCCTGCCGGGGTTCATCCATACATGGATGTAATGTAAAAGCAACAAGCAATGGCTTTTCACAAGCCCTCCAAAAATTTACCCTTTTTATTGGCAGATGCCTGCCGGGGTTCATCCATACATGGATGTAAAAGCAACAAGCAATGGCTTTTTACAAGCCCTCCAGGCCTGCTTGTAGCAGACGGGTGGCAGTGGAGGTGTATTGGTGGTAGTAGAGATAGCCAACACAGACAGCAAAGGTGGTGGTAGTAGTAGTAGCTGCACATTAAAAAAAGAGACTGGACGACAGTCACAGGACAAAGCCCTGTGGTGGGGCAGGCCTCAGGCCTGCTTGTAGCAGACGGGCGGCACTGGAGGTGTATTGGTGGTAGTAGAGGTAGCCAACACAGACAGCAAGGGTGGTGGTAGTAGTAGTAGCAGCACATTAAAAAAAGAGACTGGACGACAGTTACAGGACAAATAACTGTGGTGGGGCAGGCATCAGGCCTGCTTTTAGCAGACGGGCGGCACTGGAGGTGTATTGGTGGTAGTAGAGGTAGCCAACACAGACAGCAAGGGTGGTAGACTGGTAGTAGTAGTAGCAGCAGCACATTAAAAAAAGAAACTGGACGACAGTCACAGGACAAAGCCCTGTGGTGGGGAAGGCCTCAGGCCTGCTTGTAGCAGACGGGCGGCAGTGGAGGTGTATTGGTGGTAGTAGAGGTAGCCAACACAGACAGCAAGGGTGGTGGTAGTAGTAGTAGCAGCACATTAAAAAAAAGAAACTGGACGACAGTCACAGGACAAAGCCCTGTGGTGGGGCAGGCCTCAGGCCTGCTTGTAGCAGACGGGCGGCACTGGAGGTGTATTGGTGGTAGTAGAGGTAGCCAACACAGACAGCAAGGGTGGTGGTAGTAGTAGTAGCAGCACATTAAAAAAAGAGACTGGACGACAGTCACCGGACAAAGCCCTGTGGTGGGGCAGGCCTCAGGCCTGCTTGTAGCAGACGGGCGGCAGTGGAGGTCTATTGGTGGTAGTAGAGGTAGCCAACACAGACAGCAAGGGTGGTGGTAGTAGTAGTAGCAGCACATTAAAAAAAGAGACTGGACGACAGTCACAGGACAAAGCCCTGTGGTGGGGCAGGCCTCAGGCCTGCTTGTAGCAGACGGGTGGCACTGGAGGTGTATTGGTGGTATTAGAGGTAGCCAACACAGACAACAAGGGTGGTAGACTGGTAGTAGTAGTAGCAGCACATTAAAAAAAGAGACTGGACGACAGTCACAGGACAATGCCCTGTGGTGGGGCAGGCCTCAGGCCTGCTTGTAGCAGACGGGCGGCACTGGAGGTGTATTGGTGGTAGTAGAGGTAGCCAACACAGACAGCAAGGGTGGTGGTAGTAGTAGTAGCAGCACATTAAAAAAAGAGACTGGACGACAGTCACAGGACAAAGCCCTGTGGTGGGGCAGGCCTCAGGCCTGCTTGTAGCAGACGGGAGGCAGTGGAGGTGTATTGGTGGTAGTAGAGGTAGCCAACACAGACAGCAAGGGTGGTAGACTGGTAGTAGTAGTAGCAGCACATTAAAAAAAGAGACTGGACGACAGTCACAGGACAAAGCCCTGTGGTGGGGCAGGCCTGCTTGTAGCAGACGGCACTGGGGTTGGATTGGTGGTAGAAGTAGTAGCAGCACCAACAGCGGCACATTAAAAAAAGAGTGGACAGGACAGAATCCCGTAGTAGCAGGCGGCAGTTGCAGGTGGCAGCGGCAGCAGCAGCAGCAGCAATGTCAGATCTAATCAGTTGCATCAGGCACAGGGGTTTTAAAATACTCACCGATCCACGCTTGATTCATTTTCAGAAACGTGAGATTTTCCAAGCTGTTGGCGGACAATCTTGTTTGCTTAGGGGTGACGAAGCCCCTGCCGCGCTGAATACCCTCTCTGACGCTACACTGGAGGGTGGACAAGACAGTACACCCATGGCAAACTGGGCCAGTTCTTGCCAATGATCCAATCTGCTGACCCAGAAGTCCATGGGGTCTGGGATCAGCATTTCTGATGGAGAAAGGGCACAGTCCAGGTACGAGTGAACCTGGTTGTTTAGGTGCTGCACCTGGTGATGGTGAACATCCCTTTGGTGACTACGATGTGTGTCAGGTCAGGGTATTGGATGTAAAAATGTTGTCATCATATTTTTCAAACTGAATTGGCTGCTGCTGCTGCCGCCGCTGCCGCCTGTTGCAGAGGTAGCTCTGCCAGAGGCGGTGGAACGATGAGACAGTGGGGAGCGGAGAGTGGCCCCCCGGTCAGACATGCTTGCAGCAGGTGTTTGCCATTTGAAAGCCGTGACAAGCTGGCTGCATAGCTTCTCTCGATAATAAGCCAATTTTGCCTCTCTCTCGGAAGGCGCAAAAAACTCCCCCATTCTGGCTTTATATCGAGGGTCTAAAAGTGTGGCTATCCAGTACTCATCTCTTTGCTTCATGCTAACAATACTACAGTCAGCGCGCAAGTAACGAAGCATACAGCTCGCCATCCTGGCCAGCGTTTCAGAGGGCCCGGTTGGTTCCATCTCCGCCCCATACTGCCATGGTTGTCCATCATCAAGGTCGTCGTCAGACTCGTCATCACCACCATCACTGTCATGTTGTGCGGCTGCCTCGTCCCCTATCCCTTCCTGTGATTCCATCTCCAAATCCAGCTCCTCTTCAGGTCCTGTTTCCTCATCCTCATCCTCCTCCTCCTCCTCAACATCCATAGCCAGATGTGATCCTTCCTCCATCCTTTGCTGAATCATCGCTGTGAGCGTTTGCTCCATAATGAATATCAGTGGCATAACATCGTTCATTCCGCTAGCGTCACGGCTCACAAATCGTGTGGCCTCTTCAAAGGGCCTCAAAACGCGACATGCGTCTCTAACCAGCTGCCAGTGCCTGAGCTCGAAATTACACTGGCTCCAAACGCTGCCCGTCTGCTGCATCAGGAAATCATTCACGGCTTTCTGCTGTTCGTACAGACGGTCCAACATGTGTAGAGTGGAATTCCAGCGTGTTGGAACGTCGCAAATCAGGCTGTGTTCTGGGAGATTGTTTTGACGCTGCAAGTCCAGGAGGGCGTGCTTAAATGCATACGAACGTCTAAAGCGAATGCAAACCCTCCTGGACATGGCCAGCACACCCTTCAAACCAACATATGACTTCAAGAAGCGTGTTATGACCAAATTGATCACATGTGCCATGCAAGGAGCGTGTGTCAGGTGACCTAGACGCAATGCAGCCACAACGTTCTTCCCGTTATCAGAGACAACATTGCCCAGTGTGATTTTCAGAGAAGACAGCCAGCGTGCGATTTCCTCCTTGATGCACAGCAGCAGCTCCTGCCCTGTGTGGCTTTTCTCGCCCAGGCTCAGCAGGTGTAAGACAGCGTTGTGGCGCTTCAGCTCGCACCTATGAAAAGAGGAGGGAGGAGGAGTGGAAGATACGCTGTGTCCTGTCGGGGACGGGAAGACCTCCAAGGAGGAAGGCAAGGAGGAGGAGTAGGAGGATGGTAGGCGCCTGGTGTCGAGTTGAACCAGAAAGATACAAGCGTGGAGGTGGTAATGCCTGGCATTGCTGTGGTGGTGCATCGGACTGCAAAATATTGACCCATTGGGCCGTGAAAGACATGTACTGTCCCTGCCCATAGTTGCTGCTCCACGTGTCGACGGTGGCATGTACCCTGCTGCACACGGATAATTGCAAGGACTGGCAAACCTTTTCCTCCACATGCTTGTGCAAGGCAGGGACAGCTGTTTTGGAGAAGTAATGTCGGCTAGGTATTCGCCACCTAGGCTGAGCGCACGCCATCAATAGCTTGAAGCCGGCGGAGTCGACCAGGTGGTACGGCAGCGACTGCACCACCAACAACTTAGCCAGGTGTGAATTAAGCCGCACGACAAGTGGATGACTGGGTATATATTGTTGCTTAATGGACAACGATTCCGTAATGGATAACTGACGGGACGTAGGAGGAGCACTAGATGACAGTGATGATGATGGTGACAACGACATGGTGGATAAGGCCTGGCTACTACTTAGATGACAGGGACTCGGAGCAGCAGCAGCGGCAGAGGGGTCTTCATTAGATGTACATGATGATGGTGGGGCATGTCGATTGTCCCACATGGCCTTGTGATGCCGCTCCATGTGTTTTCGTAGAGCGGTAGTTCCTACATTGCTGCCCTGCCCACGCCTTACTTTCTGCTTGCAGATACGGTACTGTGCCATGTTTTCGTCTTCCGGGAAGGTACAGAAAAATTGCCACACGGCAGAGTACCGTAAAGAGGTAGTACCACGTCCACCACCAACACCAACACCACCACCACCCGAGCTTGCCCCTTGTCTGGCAGGCTTTTTTCGGGAGCCTACACCAGCATCAGTGTCGCCGTCACCGGCTCCTGAGCTGACCCTACCGCTGCAACGTTTTGCAGATTTACTTCTGCCCCTACCTCGGCTTGGCTGTTTATCACGGCCAGTGCCGCCACTACTACCCTCCTCCTCTAACGCCGTCATCACCTCGTCATCTGGTTCCCACGTCCTGTCTAAAACAACATCATCATCATAGCCTTCCTCATCATCCCCGCCACTTCTGTCACTGTGTTGTGAATGTGATGTGACATCATGGCGGGCTCCATGCCCCCCCTCATTACTGCGTCTGCCACCACGGCTACCACCACCAACACCCCCACTACCACAGCTATGCGTCTGATACCGCTTCCACCTCCACCACCGCCGCAACACACTCCGTTGGCTGACTCGCGGAAAACAAATCATCATCATCACTATGTTGTTCAGTATCTTCCTTCGCACCCGAGGAGATGTCTCTTAGGACTCTAAGGAAAGATGGCTTCCCGCTAGGAAGGGGGAGCGAAGACATAGATGATGGAATGGAAACGCTAGAAATACCTATATTACTACTGTCACTGTGCCAAGGAACTGTAGAGGATCTGGAATCCAACGAAACCTGGCTTGAAGCCAGATCGTCAGAGTCTTCCTGCTGAGATGACCGCGAGCCAGCCAACCAGTCCACAATGGCCGTATTGTCTAAAGTAACCCGCCCACCGGAGGAGATGGACAAGTCTAGCTTGCTGATACTGCTACTACTACCAGCAGGCACATTGCTTCTGCTACTCTACTAGTGGAACTGGGCACATGTCTTGTGCCACAAATGCTGGTACTGGGTCTGGCACCAACAGATCCAACATTTGGACTGGAAGAAGAGACGGCATGGGTATTTTTTCCTCTACCCCGTCCTTTCACAACCTTTTTTTTACCAGACATTTCACTGCTGGTGTTATGGCAGGAAGGAGGTGAAGGGAACAAGTGAGCCCTAATCTACCCACCGCCCTGTCCCTGCCTACTTGCAACGACCCGCCTTAGGCGACGGGGTACAACTTGGCGGCGGTCCCTACGCTGACTAAGTGCAAGGGGATACAAACAGGGAACAAGCAAGGGAAGGGGCAGTAGCCCACGGAACACCGTGAGGAAATGGAGTGGTGAACGAGCCAGTCAGGATCAGGATGTAGTGGAGTATACAAACGCAGAGCACGGAGCAGGAAGCAAGCCAGGGGCAGAGCGAAGCAGGATAAGCGGGAACTGAAGCAAGGCAGAAGCACGGCAGAAGCAGGCTGGAGCAAGGCAGCAGTGGGGCCAGGAATCCAAGAAGAACTTGCCAGTGGCAGACCGGCCAGCAAACGAGACCTGAAAGGGAAGCAAAATTTTATTGCGTTTCATATTAACAGGAAATACCTGTGCGCCCAAGTGACCACCCCGATGATCACTTAGGCGCGGAAGTTTTCCGGCTGCTTATTCTTGCGCCTGGGACAGGTGTTCAGTAGATGCTTGGCAGATCCTTTACAGTTGGAGTGCAGCAAGTTGAATCAAAACCCGGGGGATGAGCCCCTTCTAAAAGCGTATTCACACTGACACTGGCTTGGCAAATGGCAATGAATGAGAATTTCTATCAGCCATGCCGCTGTGCACTCAGGGAATGCTGGGCGTTGTAGTACTACGTCTACTACAAAGGCTGCCTGTATTGCAAGTTGGATTGTTATTTGTTTGTTATGTTAACGGCCGGGGATGAGCCCCTTCTAAAAGCGTATTCACACACTGACACTGGCTTGGCAAATGGCAATGAATGAGAATTTCTATCAGCCACACCTTTAATTTCGTTGGATCGCAAAAATGATGTGTTTTCAAATGTCGTGGTATCGGTTTTAGGGTTTCCACGGCTTCCTCATTGGCTGCTCGTCTAATGTCAGACATATGCTCCCTCACCCGCACCTTTAATTCCCTTGAAGTGAGACCAACGTATACTTTAGGGCATGGGCACGTTGCATAATACACCACTGCTTTAGTGGTGCATGATATTGAATGTGTTATGGTGTATATTTTCGTACCTGTCACATTGGGAAACGTTGTTGTTCTCTCAATGTTGGGACATGCCACACAACGCCCACACGGGGAACACTCCCATTTTGCGCCCTTTGTCCCAAAAGGATGTTTTCTTGTAATCGGATCGTAGTGACTCCTCACCAAATGATCTTTCAGATTTTTCGAGCGTCTTGCTGTGATACTAGGGAACCTAGACACATAATTGATAAGAATTGGGTCCATGAGTAAAATTGGCCAGTGCCTCATACAAATTTCCCTCATTTGTGGCCACCTCGAGTGATAGTTAGTTATAAACCTCACCTTTTGTCTGTATGTCTTTTTTCCTTTTTGTAAACAGGAGGTCATCTCTATTTGTATGCTTAGACCTGTAATACGCTTTTTTAATGGACCGCATACTATAGCCTTGATCGATAAAGCAATTTTTTTAGATCCTTGGCGTGTTCCTCAAAAAGTGTGTCGGAGGAACATATCCTCAGAAATTGCCCGATAGGGATCGCCTGTAAGGTCTGTTGTGGATGGGAAGATGAAAAATGCAATAGAGAATTAACAGAGGTCTCCTTGCGATACACATTACTCTGCAAGAATCCATCAGCATCTTTAGTTAACTTAATGTCTAGAAAATCCATGCATTGATTGTTAGATTTGTACGTAAATTTGAGATTAAACTGGTTGTTATTCAGATCCGACATAAAATTATCTAACTCTAATGATGTACCCTTCCAGATGACCAGGATGTCATCAATGTACCGTACCCAAAACAGGATCCGGTCCATTGAATCATCCTGGCCATTTGTCAATAGGTCTCTCTCCCACAGTCCAAGGAACAAGTTGGCATATGAGGGTGCACAAGCAGCCCCCATCGCCGTTCTCTGGAGCTGTAGGTAGAAATTCCCATTCAAGGTAAAAAAATTGTACGGCAGAGTATATTCCAATAACTCAGCAAGAAAATCATGCATGGATTTTTCCAGATGAGATGTGGAGAGAGAGAATTTGGTGGCCCCAATCCCATCAGCATGCCTGATACTGGTATAGAGGGACTCCACATCAATCGCAACTAATAGCATGTCATCATCAATGCTGATGCCGCTAACCTTCTGGAGAAGATCTGCGGAATCACGGATATATGAGGGTAGGTTTATGACCAAATCTTTTAGGTGGTAATCAATGTATTTGCAACACTTCTCTGTAATGCTGCCCCTACCTGAGATTATTGGTCTTCCTGGTGGTATTGTGTCATTCTTATGCACTTTTGGGAGTAAGTACAACGTGGGGATAATAGGTTCAACAGTTGTGAGTGCGGTTAGCAATTCCTTATCAATAACATCTTCCTGTAAGGCCTTTGATAATATCTGCTGCAGTATAGATCTAAAAGAGGATGAAGGATTAAATGTCAATTTTTTATAACACTGCTTCTCACGTAATTGTCTGTAGGCTTCAGCCTCGTACATGTGGCAAGGCCATACAACCACATTACCGCCTTTATCGGCAGCCTTAAACACGACATCCTTCATTTTTTGTAATTTATTTAAGCTTTCCCGTTGTGTTGTGGTTAAATTGTCATGTCTAATGCTACCGGGAATATTTTGGTATTCTCGTGTAACCGCCTTAACAAATGAATCTACAGCGGGGCACAGACTGAGTGGAGGGAATTTCTTTGATTTCGTGCGGATACATAATGGAATTTTACCTGATACATTGGTATCTTGTTCTTCCAACAAATCCTCAAGGACCCCTAAGGCTTGTTGTTCCTCTGTAGTAGGAAATATATCCGCATGGTTGGATTTATGGAACCATTTTTTATGTATGAGTGACCGACCAAACATATTAAGATCTTTTACTGCAGAGAAAATATCGAAACAATTACAGGGTGAGAAAGTGAGGCCTTTTTCAATGACCTCTATATCTATTTCTGAAAAAATATGTGTGGATAAATTAATCACCTTTAGGCGATGAGTAGGGTCTTGCGTGTCTGGTCTTCTCTTGTTTGCCATTTGTCTCTGCATAAGTTTTCTTTTAGGACGCAGACCAGATGATTGATTAAATCGTGAAAATGTATTTTCTGTTTCGCTCAGAGAGGAGATAGATGATACTGATGGTGTGCGACTCCGTCCACCCATTATTTTATTTCTCCTCCATCTGTATACCCGATTTTGCTGGAAATCTCCGACATCCCTAGTAAACTTTTTTGATTTTGTTGCTTGAATTTCCTTCTAACATTCGGAGAATTGAGCTTCAAGACTTTGTCTAAATTTGGACATACTGTCTATAGACATAAGTGCAATCAACTGGGATTGGATATCTTCAATTACTGCATCCAACAAGGCAAGTGTATCTTGATTGAGCTCAACCAAAAGTTCCATGAACTTTTTGGAGCCACTGCTACAAACATCTTCCCACCTGGTGATGAAAGTTTCATCATTAATTGGGAATGAGGGAAAAATTTGGATCCTAAGACCTCTTGGAATGAGACATCTCTGAATGTAATTTTCCAAAAATACTTTATTCCACCAGACCTTCATACGTCGGTGGAGTAGATTTTTGTATCTATGCTGGAGTTCGCTCACACTCTCAGAACCACTAAAACCAGACACTGTTGACTCATCCTTAAAAACTTGATCCATCAAGGATCGCCAGGCGCCATCTCTGGCTTTGTAGTCCATGGGACCCACGGTACCTGATTCTGTGTAAAACACAGAAAACAATTAGTATAGATAACCAATTTGTACACATGCAGCAATAGTATGAACTCCAATTCAGTAAAGACAATATATATATCTCTTTTAAATGTAACAGTCTGACATATATGTAACCAAAACTATAAAGAAATGGAAGATTATACGCATAACCCAAATGTAACCTGGTACTCTGACCATACGTATACAGAACAACCTATAGAGGAAGAGGTCAAGTACAACTCACATAATAAGTAATAGAAAAAACTTCTTTATTGGTAAACAAAGACACAAACAATTAAAAATGAGTCATACAATGTATAAAAGGCGTCAGCCCATACAGGATACATGAAATGGTATTGGGACATAAACATATATAAAAAGGGACCCAAGATTGGATGCTGATATTAGTAGTAGGCTGGATACATATAACATGTAGAGAACAATATATTTATAAAGTGCTGGTGTGCAAGAGTAGTATGCTTCCTGTGTGGAAGACACCATGTACTAGTGTCAATATATGTCAAGTAAAGCTAAGTTGTATAGCAAGAAAATATAAAGGGCTCATATGTACAGAGTGCAGCCTAAATATAGTAAACAAGCAGCCACAAGAGTCAGATAACAAGGATGATAGTACGTACCCGGATTCATGTCACCACATGGGGGAGACGCCAGACCCGACGCGCGTTTCGGCGAATGCCTTCGTCCGGGGGTGGCGTCTTCCCAGCGGGACCCTCCCTTATATATTGCCGTGATCAGGTATAATTCACATCAGTGGAGTCAGTGAGAGAGGCCTGCTGGCGACAAGCCGGGGGTAGCAAGATGGCTGCTGCCCCACTTCCGGAACCGAGTCATCGAAGCGGACGTGAGCCAGCGGTGTCTGACAGCGCCGCCCACGTCCAGCTACGATTGGAGACTCGGCCGAGAGTGCGCAAGCCACTCCTCCACCCCTAGCCAGCGCACACCCCTCTCCCCCTGTGCCACCGAAAGAAAACACAGATCGGAAACAAATGCTAGTATTAAAGATAAATGTGTATATATACATATGAGATGACTGGGGGCAATTTGAGGAAGTATATACTTATTTGGAAAGGTGCAGTATATATAGATGCACATTGTCAGCGAAGAGAAAAGAAAAAAGAAGAAAAAGGGGGAAAAAGAAAAATACGTAATCGCATGAGATAATAAGGTAAGTGAATGAATGAAGACGGTCCATAAACAAAGAATAATAAAGAAGATACACAGTGTGTGCAATAAGGGACCGATAAAAAAGAAAAAAAGGGAAGACAAATAATTAAATAAGTGAAGAAAAAGTGAAAGAAGAGAAAATAAGAGAACAATACTAGTAAATGGTAATAATTAACGGAAAAATACAAAAATATATATATATATATATATGTCTACAGTGTAATTGATATACAATATAAAATTACAAATATATACAAAATGTATTAAGTGCATAATCGATAATAAATACATTAACCCCTTAAGGACACTTAAGGCCTGTATTGGCCTTGTGGCACAGCCGATTTTTGCAAATCTGACATGTGTCAATTTATGTGGTAATAACTCTGGAATGATTTTGCCTATCCAAGCGATTCTGAGATTGTTTTCTCGTGACATATTGTACTTTATGATACTGAAAAAATTTCGTCGTTAAATTCAATATTTATTTGTAAAAAACACCAAAATTTAGAGAAAATTTGCAAAAATCTGCATTTTTCTAAATTGTAATGTATCTGCTTGTAAAACAGATCGTAATACCACACAAAATATTTACTAGTTAACATTTCCCATATGTCTACTTTATGTTTGCATCATTTTTTGAACGTGCTTTTATTTTTCTAGGACGTTACAAGGCTTATAAATTTAGCAGCAATTTCTCACATTTTCAAGAAAATTTCAAAAGGCGATTTTTTCAGGGACCAGTTCAGTTCTGAAGTGTCTTTGAGGGCCTTATATATTAGAAACCCCCTATAGAACACCCCATTTTAAAAACTGCACCCCTCAAAGTATTCAAAACCACATTCAGAATTTTTTTTAACCCTTTAGGCATTTCACAGGAAATAAAGCAAAGTAGAGGTGAAATTTACAAATTTCAATTTTTTTTTTTACTAAATTCATTTGTAATACAGTTTTTTCTGTAACACAGAAGGTTTTACCCAAGAAATGCAACTCAATATTTATTGCCCAGATTCTGCAATTTTTAGAAATATCCCACATGTGGCCCTAGTGTGGTAATGGACTGAAATACCGGCCTCAGAAGCAAAGGAGCACCTGGTGGATTTTGGGGCCTCTATTTTATTAGAATATATTTTAGGCACCATGTCAGGTTTGAAGAGGTCTTGTGGTGCCAAAACAGTGGAAACCCCCCAAAAGTGACCCTATTTTGGAAACTACACCCCTCAAGGAATTTTTCAAGAGGTATAGTTAGCATTTTTAGCCCACAGGTTTTTTGCTAAATTTATTGGAACTGGTCTGTGAAAATGAAAATCTACTTTTTTTCTGAAAAAACATACGATATTTTAGTTTTTACAAGGAATAAAGGAGAAAAAGCACCCCAATATTTGTAAAGCAATGTCTCCCGATTACGGCAATACCCCATATGTGGTAATAAACTGCTGTTTGGACCCACGGCAGGGCTCAGAAGGGAACGAGGGCTATTTGGATTTTGGAGCGCAGATTTTGCTGGAATGGTTTTCGGTGCCATGTCGTGTTTGCAAAGCCCTGGAGGGACCATAACAGTGGAAACTCCCCAATAGTGACCCCATTTTGGAAACTACACCCCTCAAGGAATTTTTCAAGAGGTATAGTTAGCATTTTTAGCCCACAGGTTTTTTGCTAAATTTATTGGAACTGGTCTGTGAAAATGAAAATCTACTTTTTTTCTGAAAAAACATACGATGTTTTAGATTTTGCAAGGAATAAAGGAGAAAAAGCACCCAAACATTTGTAAAGCAATGTCTCCCGATTACGGCAATACCCCATATGTGGTAATAAACTGCTGTTTGGACCCACGGCAGGGCTCAGAAGGGAACGAGGGCTATTTGGATTTTGGAGCGCAGATTTTGCTGGAATGGTTTTCGGTGCCATGTCGTGTTTGCAAAGCCCTGGAGGGACCATAACAGTGGAAACTCCCCAATAGTGACCCCATTTTGGAAACTACACCCCTCAAGGAATTTTTCAAGAGGTATAGTTAGCATTTTTAGCCCACAGGTTTTTTGCTAAATTTATTGGAACTGGTCTGTGAAAATGAAAATCTACTTTTTTTCTGAAAAAACATACGATGTTTTAGATTTTACAAGGAATAAAGGAGAAAAAGCACCCAAACATTTGTAAAGCAATGTCTCCCGATTATGGCAATACCCCATATGTGGTAATAAACTGCTGTTTGAACCCACGGCAGGGCTCAGAAGGGAACGAGGGCCATTTGGATTTTGGAGCGCAAATTTTGCTGCATTGGTTTTCGGTGCCATGTCGTGTTTGCAAAGCCCTGGAGGGACCAAAACAGTGGAAACTCCCCAAAAGTGACCCCATTTTGGAAACGACACCCCTCAAGGAATTTTTCTAGGGGTATAGTTAGCATTTTGACCCTACACAGTTTTTGTTGAACTTATGGGAATTGAAAATCTAAATTTTTTTCTAATAAAATGTCGTTTTAGCTCAGATTTTTTCATTTTTACAATAGATAAAGGAAAAAAAACACCCCAATATTTGTAAAGCAAACTGTTCTGAGCACAGCAATACCCCATATGTGGTAATAAACTGCTGTTTGGACACTGGGCAAGGCTTAGAAAGGACGGAACGCCATTTGACTTTTGGAGCTCAAGTTTTGCTGGAATGGTTTGCGGCCCCATGTCACATTTGCAAAGCCACTGGGGGGCCAAAATAGTGCAAACTCGGCAAAAGTGACCCCATTTGGGAAACTATACCCCTCGTGGAATTTATCTAGCGGTACAGTGAGCATTTTGACCCCACAGTTTTTTTGCTGAATTATTGGAATTATGCAGTGAAAATGAAAATCTACATTCTTTCCACTAAAATGTTGAATTTTTTTCATTTTCACAAGGAATAAAGGAGAAAAAGCGCCCCAACAATTGTAAACCAATTTCTCCCGAGTACGGTAATACCCCACATGTGGTCATAAACTGCTGCTTGGATACACCACAGGGCTCAGAATGGCAGGAGTGCTAATTGGCATGTAGATTTTGGTTGATTGTTTTTTGGGCGCCATGTCGCATTTGCAGAGCCCCTGAGGTACCCGTACAGTAGAAACCCCTGAGATGTGACTCCATTTTGGAAACTATACCCCTCAGGGTAATCATCTAGGGGTGTACTGAGCATTTTGATCCCACAGGTGTTTCATAGATTGTATTAGAATGAGGCAGTATGAAAATGAAAAATATTTTTTTTTCCCCAAAAATATGTAGTTTTTCACCCAATTTTTTTTCCACATGGGGTAATATTAGAAAAAAACACACAATTTGTTACCCAATTTCTCCCGAGTACGGCAATACCCCATGTGTGGCCCTAAACTGCAGTTTGGGCACATGGCAGAGCTCAAAATGGAAGGAGTGCCATGTGGCTTTTAGAGCACAGATTTTGCTGGACTGGTGTATGGGCGCCATGTCGCATTTGCAGAGCGTTCTTAGGTACCAGAGTAGAGTGTAAAACCCTGAGAAGTGACCCCATTTTGTAAACTACACCCCTCAAGGCATTTATCATTTGCCTGGATATATGACAGGGCTTAGGCGTGAAAGGCGCATGTGAGGCCTATTTTGGTGATTTTCGCAGCATTAGCCCACAATGGCAGGGCTCTGTGGTCAAATAGTAAAACAAACCCCCAAGTAGTGACCCCCATTTTGGAAACTGCACCCCTGAAGGCATTTTATTAATGGGTGTAGTGAGCATTTTGACCACACAGGATTTTTTTTTTCTATAATAAATGAATGCTCAGTGGATGGTGCAAAGTGAAAATTGCAAATTTCCACAGGTATATGCCATTTTAGTGCACAATATTTTGTGCCCAGTTCATGCCACTGAAGACAAATACCTCAAACTGTTAAGCGGGTTCTCCCGGGTATGGCGATGCCATATATGTGGACGTAAACTGCCCGTTGGGCAAGCTGTGGGGCTCAGTAGGGAGAGGCGCCATTTGGCTTTTGGAGCGCAGATTTTGCTTAGTGGCAGTTTTGTTTGGGGTTTTGCTGGTATTTCAGTTTATGATGTGGGGGCACATGTAATCTGTGTGGAGTACATCAGGGGCATAATAAGAGGGTGTAATAATGGGGTAAATAAATAATAATCCGCAGATATGTGGCCGGTGTCGCACTGATAAATGGTGCCAGATCTTATCCGCTTTTGGACACTGCACATTTTGCATTGCCGTATTCTGAGAGCCCGAACTTTTTTTTTTTTCTCCACCGGAGCCGTGTGAGGGCTTATTTGTTGCGGGACAATCTGTAGTTTTCATTGGTACCATTTTGGGGTACATGCGATTTTTTTGATCACTTTGTATTTAATTTTTTTGGCAAGCAAGGTGACACAAAAACCTGCAATTCTGATGTTTTTTATAATTTATTTTTTACGGCGTTCGCCATGCGCTATTAATGACAATTTTACTTTATTCTGCGGGTCGGCACGATTACGGCGATACCAGATGTATATAGTTTCTCTTATGCTTTGCAGCGTCTGCACGATAAAGTCACTTGTTTCAAATTTATTTTTTGTGTCACCAGATCCTGAGAGCCATAACTTTTTTTTTATTTTTCCGTCAAAAAAGCTGCGGGAGGGCTTGTTTTTTGCGGGACGGGCTTCAGTTTTTAATGGTATCATTTTGGGGTACATGCAACTTTTAGATCCCTTTTTTTATTCTGTTTTGCGAGGGGTAGTGACTAACAAACAGCGATTCTGGAATAGTGTTTTATTTAAAAAATGTATTGTGTTCACCGTACGGGTAAAATAGCGTGATATTTTTATCGTTTGGGTCGTTACGGACGCGGTGATACCACATATGTGTACTTTTTTTTATGTTTTTCTTAGAATAAAAGACTTATAGGAAAAAAGGCTGTTAATGTTTTTTGCAACTTATTTTTTTCATGAAACTTATTTTTTTTTACTTTTTTACAACATTTTTATTAACTTGTTTTACCTTTTTTTTGTGTCCCACTAGGGAACTTGAAGGCATGAAGCCCTGATCGCTATTCTAATACACTGCACTACCTACATAGTGCAGTGTATTAGAGCTGTCAGCTATTCACTGACAGCAAGCCTATTAGGCTTCGCCTCCCGGCGGGGCCTAATAGGCTTCCGTACTAGGAAGCGATTGTTAGGCTATGGTTTCCATAGCAACCATCGGAACACCCGCGTGTGCCGATGGTTGTCATTAGCAACCATAGCGTGCGGTCTAATCACTTAGATGCAGCGATAGCTGCATCTAAGGGGTTAATCGGCCGGATCGGAGCCTAGCTCCGGTCCTGGCCGTTGCAGAGGGGTGCCGGACATCTGATTACCGGCGGTGATAGCGCTGGCTCAAGCTGAGCCAGCGCCATCACATACCCTACGTCATGGAGCTGTGATTGGTCAGTCTGCTTTGACTGACCAATCACTGCGATCGCCGGCAGGAGACCGCTGTGAATGGTCCCCTGCCGTCTTACTGTGCCGGTCAACTGTCATAAACAGTTGACGGCACAGTTCTGTCACCTTGTCATTTGACAGGGTGACAGTTTTTAGCCAGGACGCACCGGTACGTCCCTGTGGCTTAAAGCACTTCAATCCAGGACGTACCGGTGCGTCCTGGTGCGCTAAGGGGTTAATAAAAAGTATGCAATAGTAAATAACAAATATATGGATATTCACATAAATATAAATTGATATACAATAAAATTAATAATGATATATGCCAGATTATTGAGTGGATAATAGTTGCAAATACATTAGTGATAAAGGAGATCGTTGGCACCCAATAAGACTGGGATGGAAAACTCCTTTCATTTTTTAGGGGAGACCCCGGACTCTTCCATACCGGCAGGAAGCGTACCAGGAGAGGGGGCAGAAGGCACGGTTTGCGGTCTAAACCAGAGAGTGAACAGGCCCAGACAACAGATGAGGAGAGGTCCAATGGAGTTGAGGAAACGATAATTGTCAATATCTCCTCCAAGGTATTGACTGATGCTCAATCTTCACTTTTAAATAAGGGTTTGTCATTTTGTCCTGCTGCATTCACTGATTGGTTTCTGATTGAAAAATATTTGTTTCGCTTTTTTAGGTCCATTAAATTAAAATGGTGGTTCTCTGAGAAGCTTTTGGATAGGCCTATTAGGAGCTCTGAATTGAATCTTAAACGTGTGGGTCTTTTTAAAGGGAGTAATTTTACACCCTCATCTAGTATGCCGGCTATTGAGGCATTTATCACTGCTGTCAGGAATGACATCGAGGCTATTAAAATAGGTCCCAGCTCTGACAATAGACATGCACACCCTAACTTGACCACAGCAGAATTTCAGGCACTTAATGAGCTGACTAAAGACATCAAACCAGCTGATAGTATTACAATCAAACCAGCTGATAAGGGTGGTGCGGTTGTGATTATGGATACTACCCTATATCTGAGAGAGATACGGAGACAATTAAGTGACTCCACTGTATACAAACGGATCTCACAAGATCCTAAATTTGAGATCAGTAAGGAAATTAAGATGTTACTGGACAAGGCTAGAATGGGAGGGATCATTGATGAGAGTTTGAGTGATTATCTGACCATTGAACATCCTAGAACTCCGGTTCTATACACGCTCCCCAAAATTCACAAAACACTAGATAATCCCCCGGGTCGGCCTATTGTGTCCGTTACAGACTCCATCTTTTGCCATGTTGCTATATTTCTTGATAAAATTCTCAGACCCTATGCTGTAGGGGCCAATTCATACATTAGGGACACTTCTGACTTTTTAAAGAAACTGCAGGAAGTCTCTATACCGAGTGATGGAAATATCATACTTGCTTCATTTGATGTTACGAGTCTATATACCGTTATTGATCATGATAGAGGTCTGCAGGCTGTGGAAGATTTTTTGCTATTATCTGATTTCTCTCCCGACTGCCGTGTGTTCCTTTTACAACTGCTAAATATTATTCTGAGATGCAACTATTTCTTATTTGGGGACGACTTCTTCCTACAACTGCGGGGTACTGCAATGGGGTCGAATATCGCCCCCACTTATGCTAATATCTATATGCGTACTCTGGAGGAAGCTTTCATCTATGCATCCCATCACTTTAAACACGTTGTTAGGTGGTGGCGTTACATCAATGACATTTTTTTAATTTGGACCGGAGACCTTACAATGCTGACTGATTTTCATACCTTTCTAAACTCAATTGATGAGGGAGTTAAGTTTACGCTGGTACACTCTGAGTCGGAAATTCAATTTCTGGATGTACCGGTTAGGATTACAGGTGATCACTTTAGTACTGAACTCTTTGTCAAACCCACGGATTGTAATAATCTACTCCTTTTCTCTAGTAGTCACCCACGCAAGATGGTGGAAAGCTTACCTACTAGTCAACTCATGCGCGTTAAGAGAGTTGTTAGTGATACGGATAGTTCTGATAAAACATTGGATTTGATGATGGATCGTTTCAAGAGACGTGGGTATCCGACGAGACTCCTTGACAACCATAGAGCTAGAGTAGACAAATTGGATAGGAGGACACTTTTAGAATCTATTGATTCATCAACAGACTTAGGACGTATTCCTTTTGTCTCGACCTACACGGAAAGGAGTAAAGATATTGCTAGTGTGATCAGGCGACACTGGCCCTTGTTGGGTAATTGTCTTCCCCGGGTTAATGAATTCACCAAACCACCACTCTTCTCGTATCGCAGACCACCGTGTCTAAAGAATAGACTAGTCAAAGCTGATATTGGCCCCATCAGAACTAAGAAATAGATGTTTCTGTCCAAACCCAGGTTGGGTTGTTATCCGTGCTTGTGCTGTGTTAATTGTAACCTTATATGTAAGGGACAAACCTTTGAACACCCTGGTACAGGCAAACAATTCCAGATTAGGCACTATTTGACATGTAATAGTGATTTTGTTATCTATATACTTCAGTGTCCGTGTAAACTTCTATATGTAGGTGAGACCACCTTGGACTTGAAGACTAGACTCAACCTGCACAGGTATACCATTCGGAAGAAGAGGTTGGATCTTCCTGTATCCAAACACTTCTCCGATTTTGGACATACCGAACAGCAGCTAAGATTTTCAATCATAGACCGTATCCCATTACCCAGAAGGGGCGGTGACAGGACTTAGCTCCTGAAACTTAGAGAGCTTCAATGGATAGGGAGACTTGATACTCTAAAACCAAGGGGTTTAAATGTCGATTTCACTTTAGGTGGGTTGATGTAGACCCCTTACATTGAGTCTCAGTAGTGGTATGTTCAGACCTCCTGTTCCGTATATTTGACAAGAAAATTGACTTTCTATTTGAATTTGTACTAATTTTATTTTTCTATTCTAGATGAAGATACATCATTTGGGATATCACTCGTGCGGATCGATTGGATCATTGTTTTTCATTTTATGTATGGCGGGTTACCCTGTTATCATGTCTTTTGATACTGTTTCCCTATTAGACTTTTGCAGTTTAGGTCCGAAGATGACTGGAAGTGGCTATAGGCTTGTATGCTTCAATGTGACTATGACCCGTCTTTGACACAAGTGCTCTCCAGTTCTGCTCTCTGCACACGCCTTACGATGCAAGTGGGGAGGTTTGGGATTGCGCTTTGTCACATGTGTGTGTTATTTACGCATACATGTGACGGTACTTTCCCTATATGTGAGTGACATGGATCGGCTGGTTGCGGATCTATGACCTCCTGCCCTCCCTTTAGCAAGGTGTAGTCGTTGTCTCCCCCTCACTGGATAAGAGCTATTTAATGTCGGGGTCTGTGATACTCTTGGACTTTTATGCCTGCCACCCTGGTCTATTCTCGGTCAACCTATGTCTGTTTTATTCATAGGCACAATGCCTGCAAGATTTTACTTACCTCTTTGAAGCCAGTATCCAAGATGGCTTCCATGTACTCAGATGCGCAGTGCGCATGCGCCTATTTCGTCACACTTCTGGGTGACCTTTGCTCCTAGCCATACGTCCGCGCATGCGCAGTTGCGCCTCGTGGACGCCGCCATTGCGGCTGCATGATCTGACATCCCCAGGTGATATCCGTTTTAAAATACTGTTTTGATTTCACGATTGTATACACATGTGCATGTATTACCATAATTTACACTGACTGGATGAATTAACCTGTATGTGTATTCCTTAGCACTTTTTGTACTATTGTACTCTGTTTACATTTGCATTGCTGCATCACCTTTGAAGATATGTTTCACTTTGTACTTACACTTCTGTACAGTATACCTTGATTTATAACTGATTGCTGTTATTGATTTTTTAATTGGTATCGTGTTTTATACCACTGTTGTTTCACTTCTCATTTGCTTGAGAAAGGCTCTAGTGGATAGAGCTGAAACGTCGCACTTGGGGTTAATAAAGTACCCTCTTTTTCACTAAATTCTACGGTGTGCTGCCTATTTTTTGGATCTCTGTTGATATTGAGAGCTTGGTCTGCTCCCTGGGGCCTGCACCCACATCCTTCAACCGGTACTGCTGGATCTTGTTTGTATATATATATATATATATATATAAAAACATACATACATACATACATACATACATACATACATATATACATATATACACACAATGGCACATGTAGGGACACATGTATATTGTGACAAAAATGAGTCCGAAAACCCACACATAAAAAGAGAGAGAATAATATTAATAATAAATTATGAATAAAAAAAAATAAGAAATAACAAGTGGTCATTAAACAATGGGCATAGATATTATTTAAATCCTCTCCAATATCCATGGCTTTCAGTATCTTCCATATGTGTTTCCAAACATGACTGCGTATCTGTGTACCTTAGAAATTGAAAAATTCACAAAAGAGGGTAGTTAACAAGGTAATGACTATATGCATAAAATGACAATTAATTAAAATGTATTAAAATATATTAAAAAACTTAGACCCGCATTGAGTCAGTGGTTCAAAGAAATGGAGCGAAGTTCAGAGATTCATTTAGGCCCAGTGGATGCATTGACCCAAGGGTCCAAATCCAGCGTGCTTCACATTGTGCTAGTTTCTGTTTGATATTACCCCCTCTCATATTTGTAACAATGTGATCAATGCCTCTCACCTTTCGTTGGATCGCAAAAATTATGTGTTTTGAAATGTCGTGGTATCGGTTTTAGGGTTTCCACGGCTTCCTCATTGGCTGCTCGTCTAATGTCAGAGATATGCTCCCTCACCCGCACCTTTAATTCCCTTGAAGTGAGACCAACGTATACTTTAGGGCATGGGCACGTTGCATAATACACCACTGCTTTCGTGGTGCATGATATTGAATGTGTTATGGTGTATATTTTCGTACCTGTCACATTGAGAGAACAACAACGTTTCCCAATGTTGGGACATGCCACACAACGCCCACACGGGGAACACCCCCATTTTGCGCCCTTTGTCCCAAAAGGATGTTTTCTTGTAATCGGATCGTAGTGACTCCTCACCAAATGATCTTTCAGATTTTTCGAGCGTCTTGCTGTGATACTAGGGAACCTAGTCACATAATTTCTAAGAATTGGGTCCGTGAGTAAAATTGGCCAGTACCTCTTACAAATTTCCCTCATTTGTGGCCACCTCGAGTGATAGTTATAAACCTCAGCTTTGTCTGTATGTCTTTTTTCCTTTTTGTAAACAGGAGGTCATCTCTATTTGTATGCTTAGCCCTGTAATACGCTTTTTTAATGGACCGCATATTATAGCCTCGATCGATAAAGCGATTTTTTAGATCCTTGGCTTGTTCCTCAAAAAGTGTGTCTTTCGCGAGATTACGATGTAACCTGTCATTTAAAATGAGACTACGCTTGCCTTGCTGTAAATCTCACACAAATGCTACAGAAGTGTCAGGATTCTGAATAGACATCACGTACTGGCTGGAGGTAATGTATATTCACTGTCCGGACACTTGAGTAACGTTAGTGTGTGTGTGTGTGTATGCAGGGCCGGCCTTAGGGTAGATGGAGCCCCGTGCGAAATTATCTTTCGGCGCCCCACGCCATTATAAAAAATGCCCCATAAAAAAAAGCATAATTCCTCCCCACAGTATAATGCCCTATATAGTGCCCCCACACAGTGTAATGCCCCTTTAGTGCCCCACACAGTGTAATGCCCCTTTAGTGGACCACACACAGTATAATAATAATATTTAATAATGTAATATATTATAACGCCTTCAAGGACACAGTATTTTGTCCTCTAATTGTGCCCACACAGTGTTATGCCCCCTAAGTGCCACACACATTATATTGCCCCCTGTAGTGCCCCTACACAGTATGATGTCCTCCACAGAGTATAATGCCCCCACAGCCCCCCTAGTAGAAAGTGCCCCCTGTAGATTGTGCCGTACAGCCTCCCTGTAGACAGTGCCATAATCCCCCACCTCCTCCTTGTAGACAGTGCCATACAGCCCCCATCTGCCCCTTGTGTCATAAAGCCCCCATCTGCCCCTTGTAGTGCCATACAGCCCCCCATCTGCCCCTTGTAGTGTCATACAGCCCCACCTCCCTCTTGTACACAGTGCCCCCCACCGTCCCCTTGTAGACAGTGTCATACAGCACCCACCTCCCCATTGTAGAAAGTGACATACAGCCCCCACCTCCCCCTTGTAGACAGTGCCATACTGCCCCCCACCTCCACCTGAAAGGATCCTTGCGTAGGCCGGCTTGATCCAGAGATGTCATCACGCCGACTGCGCAGGGATGCTGTCCCTGCGCCTCATAGGCTGCAGGCGCCTCTGTAGCCTGCTACAGAGTTTCCCAACCTTTTCGGACTTGAGCCACCCCTGGAAAAAAAAAATTCCTCAGGGCCCCCCTACCAAAAATTGTTTAGAGAAAGACATAAAATAGCTAAAAATAAGCACTACATTCTTAGGGTATGTTCACACAGCGTTTTTTGTAAGGCAGAAAAAAATTTGCTTTTGAATTGACAGCGTTATTTGATGGGGTTTTTTTAGCGTTTTTTTTTAAGCCGTTGAAGCCAATGTAAAAGACGCAGCAAAAAAAGCTCCAAACGAGCGCCACAGCTATTTTCTTCCTACTATTAATTTCAATTGGAGGTCAGAGGTGGAAACCACCTGTGGGGGACTCACAGTAAAATGACCATCAGCCCCTCCACTCACAGTAAGGCTGGGTTCACACACACTATTTACGGACGTAATTCGGGCGTTTTAGCCTCGAATTACATCCGAAAATGCGGCTCAAAAGCGTCGGCAAACATCTGCCCATTCATTTGAATGGGTCTTACGATATTCTGTGCCGACGGTCACTTTATTTACGCGCAGCTGTCAAAAGATGGCGCGTAAAAGAGACGCCCGCGTCAAAGAAAAGCCTTTCACTTCTTGAGACGTAATTGGAGCCGTTTTCCATTGACTTCATGGAAAAACAGCTCCAATTACGTCCGTAATGGACGCAGCGAAAAACGCCTGCACATGCCATTACATCTGAAATTCCGGAGCCGTTTTCTCCTGAAAACAGCTCCGTAATTTCAGCCGTAATGGACGCTGCCGTGTGAACATACCCTAAAATGACCATCAGCCTGTCCACTCACAGTAAAACGACCATTAGCCCCCCACTCACAGTAAAACTACCATCAGCCCCCCACTCACAGTAAAACTACCATCAGCCCCCACTCACAGTAAAATGACCATCAGCCCCCCACTCACAGTAAAACTACCATCAGCCCCCCACTCACAGTAAAACTACCATTGGCCCCCCACTCACAGTAAAATGACCATCATCCCGCCACTCACAGATGCCCCCTGTAGATAGTACCACACAGCCCATTGTAGGTAGTGCCACACAGCTCCCTTGTAGGTCGTGCCACACAGCCCCCTTGTAGGTCGTGCCACACAGCCCCCTTGTAGGTCGTGCCACACAGCCCCCTTGTTGCACAGCCCCCTTGTTGGTCGTGCCACACAGTCCTCTTGTAGTTCGTGCCACACAGCCCCCTGTAGGTCGTGCAACACAGCCCCTTTGTAGGTAGTAGGGATGTCACGATACCTGAATTTGGACTTCGATACCGATACTTCGTGTAGTATTGCAATTTCGATACCAAAACGATACTTTGCCAACAGTAATAAAAAAAAGTTCTTCCATTTTCTGATGTGAGGCGCGAGGTGTGATGCTGAATTTAACCTCCATGTGCCTCAAATTAATAGTAATTAACCCCATCATGTTTCTCAGTCATAATGGGTTAATGTGTGAGGTACATGATGGGGTTAATTACTATTAATTTGAGGCACATGGAGGTTAAATTCATCACACCTCGGGCCTCACATTAATAAGTGAAAGAAGTTTTTTTTTAGTTTTTTTTTACAGCGTACACATCATAAATGAAGTAAAAAAAAATTGTTGTGCAGGTTATTACGGCCGCGACAATACCGAATGTGTATATTTTATGTATTGAGACTTATTTTAAGGCTTATTGTAAAAAAGGCGTATGTGTATTTTTTTAAATGTAACATTACTTTAAGTTTTTACTTTATTTTTAAACTTTAATATACTGGCATATATCAGATATATGCCAGTACATTAGCCTGTGTATGTATAGTACACAGGCAGTTGTTAGGACATACCTAAGTATGCCCTAACAACAGGAAATATGGTAAGACGGCCCTGGGGTCCTTCAATGGACCCTGGGCTGTCTGCCCATATATGGTATGGCCCTCAATCGCGTCACAGGAATTACCTGTGACGCGATCCAAGGGTAATCCCCCCTCCTCACTTTCCCCTGAATGCTGCAGTCGGCTTTGATCGCAGCATTCAGGAGAATAGCGGCGGAGATGAGCGGTTTCTCTGATCTCCGCCGTTATAGAGCGGGGCTGCCGCTGTGTAATACAGTCATTGCCCCGCTCCTGACAGAAGTGCGTGCGCGGTCAGCATGAGGTAATGCGGCCGGCGCTGCACTAATGAGCGGCGGCGCAGACACCGAAGACAGAACATGGGGGTGTTTTGCAGTGCGGCCGCCATGTTCTGTTTTCAGTGCCGCCGCTCATTAGTGCAGCGCTGGCCGCATCGCATCATCCTCGCGGCGCACTCTTGTCAGGACTCAGGAGCGGTGCAATGGCTGTATTACACAGCCGCAGCCCCGCTTTCATTCATCATGTATTACTTACTATTCTTAGCTGTGTGGCTCGAACCATTTGGGGATGCACAGTATCGAAGTTTCGATGCATTGTGCATCCCTAGTAAGTAGTGCCACAAATCCCCCCCTTGCCGCACAGCCCCCTTGTAGGTAGTGCCACACAGATCCCTTGTAGTGCCACACACACCCTTGTAGGTAGTGGCACACAGCCCCCGTGTAGGTAGCACTCCCTTCCTGTAGATAGCGCCACTGTAGCTCCCTGTGGCTGGGGATTCCGCTCCTTGACGGACTGCTTGATGTCTCTGTCCATATGTGAACAGTGACATCATGGGCAACTAACTCCTGAAGCGGAATCCCTGTCCTCAGCGTTGCCGACGCTGTGACCGGGGATTCCACTCCAGGAGAAGCCCCTGACGTCTCTGTCCATTTAGTCGGGGGGTGCCATCTACAGGGGTTCTGCAAAAAAATCTCCTCCTCCTCCTCACATCCACTTTACACTATGAGGAGGAGGAGAGAAAGCACGTCCGTGGCAGTTGTCCAGAGGAGTGTCGCGGCACCCCTGGAGGGTTCTCATGGGAACCTCATGCTGGGAACCACCAGCCTAGTAGATCGCAGAGCAGGGAGATACCTCCCTGCTCTGCTATAGTGTTCAATAGTATCTGCGTCTTTAGCACGGCCGTATTTACAACTCACGCTGTCCTAGGCCCTAAGCCTGAATATACCCCCATTAAAGGCCTATTTAGTTTAGCCAATTATCATCATGATTCGCCAGTTTCTGACCAATTATAGTGATATTTGGTCAGTGTTAACAAAGGGGAAGATCAATGATAAAAACTTTGCTTATAGTTAATCTCTAATGAGAAAAAAAAAAAGGGTAGTACACCCGGCCGTAGTCATAGCGATGCGTATTCTCTTCTGAGCGTAGCCCGGCCTCCAGGGATGACGATGCATCCCATGTGACAGCTGCAGCCAATCAAAGGCTGCAGCGGTCACATGGACTACAGCGTCATCGCAGGAGGCCGGGTTACGCTCCGAGAGAAAGAGGGACTACGGCCGGGAGTATTAACTTTTTTTTAAATTTATTTCTGCAGTCTTTCCGCCCAAAAAACGACACCAAAATGTGGTGCTGTTTTTCAGGTGAAATTCCCTGCGGTTCTCTGGACGTATACACTGTGTGGTTTTACGTATCCACCCTGTGTGTTCCTACCCTTATAATCAATTTGCTCTCCCCCACAAATATTATCTCTAATGGCTTATTCAGACGAACGGGAATTACGTACGTGCAACGCGCGTGATTTTCATGCGCGTTGCACGGACCTATATTAGTCTATGGGGCCGTACAGACATGTGCGTGATTTTTTATGCTGCGTGAGTCCGCTGCGCAAAAGTCACAACATGTCCGTTCTTTGAGCGTTTTTTGCGCATCACGCACCCATTGAAGTCAATGGGTGCGTGAAAACCACGCATGCCACACGGAAGCACTTCCATGCGAACAGCGTGATTCGCGCAACAGCTGTCAAAAGGATGAATGAAAACAGAAAAGCACCACGTGCTTTTCTGTTTACAAACATCCAAATGGAGTGTCATAATGATGGCGGCTGCGCAAAAAGCACACAGCCGCGCATCATACGGGGCTGACACACGCAGCTGTCAAATGCATTTTTCGCAGGCAAAACGCCGCATTTTTTGCGTGCGCAAAAGGCACACGCTCGTGTGAATCCAGCCTAAGGCCTTATTCACACAACAGTGAAAAACGGCCATGTGATGGCCGTCCTTTTAACGGCTTTCACATGGCCGTTTTCAGAACAATGATGTTCTATGGGTTTATTCACACGGCCGTTTTTTAAACGGCCCGTGAATAATGGCCGTCAAAAAATAGGACATGTCCTATTTTTGGCCGTTTTAACAGCCTGACGGCCCCCATAGAAGTCAATGGATCCGTTTTTAACGGCTGTCAATACATGTAACAACCGTTAAAAACGGATCTGTTACATGGGGATTGGCAAGGGAACTACTAGTTCCCTTGCTGGCTATGGTTGGCATACTCACGTTTGCGGCGCTTCTTTAGGTGTGGTCACTCGTCTTCACGGGTTTGAAGGCGCCTCGATGACGTCACCGCCCCGTCGCGCTGCCTTGCCAGATCCCGTGCAGACCAGTGACCACACCTGAAGACAAGAGACGGCGCTGCTCTCGTGAGTATGTGGCACGATCTCTAGGCAGACTGGTGTGGCATGTACAGGGAGACTGGTGTGGCATGTACAGGGAGGCTAGTGTGGCATGTACAGGGAGGCTGGTGTGGCATCTACAGGGTGGCTGGTGTGGCATCTACAGGGAGGCTGGTGTGGCATCTACAGGGAGGCTGGTGTGGCATCATATACAGGGTGGCTGGTGTGGCATCTACAGGGAGGCTGGTGTGGCATCATCTACAGGGAGGCTGGTGTGGCATCATCTACAGGGAGGCTGGTGTGGCATCATATACAGGGAGGCTGGTGTGGCATCTACAGGGAGGCTGGTGTGGCATCTACAGGGAGGCTGGTGTGGCATCATATACAGGGAGGTTGTGTGGCATCATATACAGGGAGGCTGTGGGGCATCATATACAGGGAGGCTGTGGGGCATCATATACAGGGAGGCTGGTGTGGCATCTACAGGGAGGCTGGTGTGGCATCATCTACAGGGAGGCTGGTGTGGCATCATCTACAGGGAGGCTGGTGTGGCATCATATACAGGGAGGCTGGTGTGGCATCTACAGGGAGGCTGGTGTGGCATCTACAGGGAGGCTGGTGTGGCATCATATACAGGGAGGTTGTGTGGCATCATATACAGGGAGGCTGTGGGGCATCATATACAGGGAGGCTGTGGGGCATCATATACAGGGAGGCTGGTGTGGCATCTACAGGGAGTCTGGTGTGGCATCATATACAGGGAGGCTGTGGGGCATCATATACAGGGAGGCTGGTGTGGCATCTACGGGGAGGCTGGTGTGGCATCATATACAGGGAGGCTGGTGTGGCATCATATACAGGGAGGCTGGTGTGGCATGTACAGGGAGGCTAGTGTGGCATGTACAGGGAGGCTGGTGTGGCATCTACAGGGTGGCTGGTGTGGCATCTACAGGGAGGCTGGTGTGGCATCATATACAGGGAGGCTGGTGTGGCATATACAGGGAGGCTGGTGTGGCATCTACAGGGAGGCTGGTGTGGCATCTACAGGGAGGCTGGTGTGGCATCATATACAGGGAGGTTGTGTGGCATCATATACAGGGAGGCTGTGGGGCATCATATACAGGGAGGCTGTGGGGCATCATATACAGGGAGGCTGGTGTGGCATCTACAGGGAGGCTGGTGTGGCATCATCTACAGGGAGGCTGGTGTGGCATCATCTACAGGGAGGCTGGTGTGGCATCATATACAGGGAGGCTGGTGTGGCATCTACAGGGAGGCTGGTGTGGCATCTACAGGGAGGCTGGTGTGGCATCATATACAGGGAGGTTGTGTGGCATCATATACAGGGAGGCTGTGGGGCATCATATACAGGGAGGCTGTGGGGCATCATATACAGGGAGGCTGGTGTGGCATCTACAGGGAGGCTGGTGTGGCATCATATACAGGGAGGCTGTGGGGCATCATATACAGGGAGGCTGGTGTGGCATCTACGGGGAGGCTGGTGTGGCATCATATACAGGGAGGCTGGTGTGGCATCATATACAGGGAGGCTGGTGTGGCATGTACAGGGAGGCTAGTGTGGCATGTACAGGGAGGCTGGTGTGGCATCTACAGGGTGGCTGGTGTGGCATCTACAGGGAGGCTGGTGTGGCATCATATACAGGGAGGCTGGTGTGGCATATACAGGGAGGCTGGTGTGGCATCTACAGGGAGGCTGGTGTGGCATCTACAGGGAGGCTGGTGTGGCATCTACAGGGAGGCTGGTGTGGCATCATATACAGGGAGGCTGTGTGGCATCATATACAGGGAGGGTGTGGGGCATCATATACGGGGAGGCTGGTGTGGCATCATATACAGGGAGGCTGGTGTGGCATCATATACAGGGAGGCTGGTGTGGCATATACAGTGAGACTGGTGTGGCATCTACAGGGAGTCTGGTGTGGCATATACAGGGAGGCTGTGTGGCATCATATACAGGGAGGCTGTGGGGCATCATATACAGGGAGGCTGGTGTGGAATCATATACAGGAGGTCTGTGGCGTTATCTACAGGGTGCAGTACATGGCAATATCTACATGTGGACCGTGTGGCACTTTGTGCGTAGTTACTGTATGGCACTATCTACAGGGGCACTGTGTGGCATCATCTTCAGGGACACTGAGTGCGAGCATCAGCACATATCCATTAGCCTTGCCCTTTAAATTATACATTGTAATATAAAAAGCTACACAGCTTGATACGTTCAGATCAATACTGATAGCGGGTGCATGGTCAAAATAAATGTATTACGAAATTTTATTTTTCAACACCTGACATTACAGCAAACATCACAGAATGCCAAGAAACATGGATGTAGAGCGCCTAATTTTGCTTGTCCAGGAGCGACCAGCTGTCTGGGACACGGCTAGCGAAGAATACCATAACCGCCACCGAAAGGATGCCGTCTGGGAAGAAATTGGGCAGGAGATGTTCCCTTTCGAGTGGGCAAAAGGAGGCAAGATGCGCGATCTGGTTGGTAAGTAACGCTGTCCCTTCCGTTGACTGTGCTATTGATTCTATCAAAACAAGGGAACCCTGTCACAACGTTGGCAAACGACAACCTTTAGCAACGTTTACGTCACCATTGAGAACAATGGTGAAGCAAAGGGAAGCTAATGTTTGTGTTTGCCTTTCTGTTGAGTGGTTCCCCCCACTGAAAGCTCCAACAGAAGCCCCCAAACCTTTGCCCTTTTCACACAATTGCCATAACTTTAATCCTGTTTTCGTCATATGTTGCTAGAACTGGCTGCCATTACCGTACTTCAAAGTGACTTTGTAGGTCACAGGTAGCACTTTTGAGGATTTCCTCTTGTTACAGGGCCCTTTATGTTTAAACTAGCTTAATCATTTATATATTTATTTTACAGTTAAAGATGTGAAGTCACGATGGGTATGTTGCCGTGACCAATATAAGAATCTTAGGGAGCACGCCAGGAGTGGGGATGCTCCTTTGAAGAAAAGGCCCTACTCCTATCACAAGCAATTACAGTTTCTTAACAGAGTTATGGACATGCGGCCGTAAGTAATTTATTTTGAACGTCTTTTTATTTTTAGTTTATACCATATTAAAATTAAATCAAATAAAATTTAAAAAATTCTACTTTGGTCGCTAACATCATGCAACAGGCAGTTAATTGTTTGAGTGGTAAATTGCATGATAGTGGGACCAAAGACCCCTTTGGTCCATACTATAGTGCCGCAAAGGCCAATATGGCATGTACAGCAAGAGGATGTGGAAGAGGTCGACCAGGATGACACCCAGATCGATCTTCCTGATGCCCAGGACCTCACCACAATCAACACCGAGGAGCTAGCGACTCCCTCAGTTACAACCTCTGCCATCCGTCCAGTGCAAAGACGGAAACGTTCAACAGCTTCTGCCTCTGAGGAGAACGTAACCAGGGCCAGAATAAACCAGAGGGTACTGGAGTACCTTGAAAGATCCTTGCAGGAGGGTGTTGAAGAGTCATTCCTACGATCTTTGGGACCCCTCTTGCGCCGGATCCCAGAAGCAAACAGGTACCGTGCTCACATGGCAGTAATATCTGTTTTGGAGACTTTTGTCCCTCCAAACAATCCATCCCCCATAGTGAGGTGCCTCAGTGCATATCAACAACAGCTGGATGAGGCACAATTTCCACCTGCAACAACTGGGACACGCAACCATTATTGGGGAATGGAATCGTCCCCACTCCTTTTTAGTCAGGACCGCACCCAACGTAGCGATTATGGTGCTCATGGGCAATTTCCAGTACAGATTCCGGCTGCACAATCAGCCGTACGATACAGCCGACCTGGTCCTTCTACAGGACAGTATGGACCGAGCCAACCTGGACCGTCGTCCTACTCGTCAACTGTACCACCTGGACCATCTGGCCCACCACCTGTCCCAGGCTACTCGGGGCACTACCCTATCCAGGGTAACCAGGATGTTTTAGAGGGTAGTTTTGTTAGAACTACCCCTGACACCTCTTTCCAGCAGTTATTAGACAATTAAATTGTTTTGTTTCTCGAAGTATTTCTTTTAACGGTACTTTTGCACCATGTTGGTGCTTTTGTTGTCGCCATGTTGGCGTATTTGAATTGTTAACTTTATTGTATTAAAAGGTTTTTTTTTCACTTTTACAACGGTGTCGTGTGTCTTCTTCCAGCAATGTCCACTGTATAGCAGTGGCACCACAGTACTGAAGATCTGGTCCTAAAACAGCAGAGCTGCATCTGCCACCTGTCCCTGCTTACAGCTTCAGAGGCACAGAGGCAGCTGGTTCAGATGATCTGTGTGGGTGTCTGATTGTTGCACCCCACAGATCATTTACTGATAACCTATCTTGTGGATAGGTCAGGGGTATGAAAACCCATGTGGACACAAAACCAGTTGAAAGGGTGAAATTATTTTAAAAAAGTGATATCTCACAGTGAGATGTCAGAAGTTTTTTTATCATTGGGGATCCGAGCACTTCGACCCCACGGATAGCTAAAAAGAAGCTGCATAAACACTTGGGAGAGCGCTGTGACACTTTATTTAGGATTGGCTTTCCTCAGAGTGGTGTATGGGCTCAATATAAAATATATCAGTCCGTACACCGCTCCTGGTAAGGCTAATCATAAACAAAGCGGCCCAGTGCTCACCTAGAAGTGATTCTGCCACTTAGTTTTAGCGATTGGTGGGGGTCTCAGTGCTCGTGCCCCCAACAATCAAAACTTCTGACATGTCACTATAACATGTTAAAAGTTTAGCAACAGTTTAGATAAAGGGGTTGTCCATGCATGGATAGGTTTTTCATACTGATAGGTCATCAGCACATGATCGATGAGGGTACGACAGCCGGACCCCGCACCGATCAGCTGTTCTGGCTGCCTCCGAGCACCGGATGTTATGCAGTGGCAGGTTTTGGAAGCAAATGGCTGTGTACACTGAATAGTGGATGTGCTGCAGTACTGCAACTCAACTCCTATTCACTTGAATAGGAGCAGAGCAGCAGTACTGCACAATGACTGACTCCGGCACGGGCTCCCCAAATTGCCCAGAGATCAGCCAATTCCGTAGTACACTGTCTACAGGTACTGAGGACATATTGCAAGCCACAAATAGCTATAAATACTCCAGAAAACAATGCAGAAAAACTAGGGACTCAACAAAAGTCTTTATGCAGTAGAAGCCAGAGAAAATAGTGTCTAGGTGAACATGTAATCTTCTTTTGGTTGTTTTCAGGGGGCTGGGACAAAAAAAACCTGACCAATGAAATTCATCAGTTTTTTTAACGGCCATGAAAAACTGATGTAAAATGGATGTCAAACGGCCATTAAAAACGGACAGACGGACTGGAAATGGATGAAAATTTAGAGACACACTGATGCAAAACGGCCATGAAAAACTGACCATTGATCAGTTTTTAATGGACATTTTTTTTCACTGTCGTGTGAATAAGGCCTAAGGGTAAGGCCACACAGAGTGGCTCTGACACGGTCGCAACGCAGCTAACAACCACGCCGGCACCATGTTCAGTGCGGCTGTCAAATGGCCGCACGTATTCCGGTTACACGCTCATGCGCACTGTTGCTCCATTCATTCTCTATAGGAGCGCCGGAGATAGCCGAGTGCAGTGTTCGGCTTTTTCCAGCGCTCCCATAGAGAATGAATAGGGGGTAAGCGGTTGTAATTTGAAAAATCGTGCGGCCATAAAGGGTATATTAATTCATGGGCGCACGATTTTGCAGATAAAGGGACGGTTTACCCGCGTTAACGTGCGGCCATGAATTAATACACCCTTTATGGACGCACGATTTTGCAAATTACAACAACTTACCTCCTATTCATTCTCTATGGGAGCGCCGGAAAAAGCAGAACACTGCACTCGGCTATCTCCGGCGCTCCCATAGAGAATGAATGGAGCGGCAGTGCGCATGTGAATGTAACCGGAATACCTCTTAACAAGGTATTGGACAGCCGCTCCTACATAGTACCAGCGCGGTTGTTGGCCGCGTTGCGACAGTGTGAGGGCTGCTCCGTGTGCCCATACCCTAAAGAATCCTTTCTCCCCATACATAATGCTGACCACACCACCTTAATAGCCGGGAAAACGGACCATAACCTGAGTAGATCGTATTTTATATCCCTGATCAACTCACGAAAAGGACGACTACCCAAATCGTTACCCCCGACATGTAACACCAAGACATCCGGGGCCCTGACCATCAGCGCAAACCGATGCACGTCCGGCAACACCCGACTCCACAGCATCCCCCTACTCCCCAGCCACCGCACGACTACATCTTCCCACCGAAAACCCCACTGCCGCCCGTCCGGACGAACATCCGCCCCCCAATGAACGTAGGAATGCCCGACTATCCACACCAATCGGCCCGCGGGTCCTGAAAAAGAAAACCACTGATTAACAAAACGAGTAAGGATGCAAGCGAAACATGGAGGAGGAGAGAAAAAGCGACGAGGGGGGCAGGAGGGAGTGTAGAGAAGGAGGGATTACGACTGGACTATCATATAAACTGAGGGCGCACATACAGCTGGAAACGGCGGGAATCCCATCGACCTATCCGCTTTACCACTTCCTCACCCAATCCCCATGCCACCGCCTCTGTCGCTGCCCCAATCCGAAAATAATGGGGGGGAACAAAGCCTCCTCCAATCCCAACAGCCGCACACACTCCAATCCGTTACCAACACATCTTCCATTCTCAACCCCCCAGGTCTCCTTGTGCTGGGAGCCACCAGCTCCCCGACCCTCAGGGCCCCAAAAAATGCCCCCGAGAACGCCAACCTATACAGGATCACCTCGTAGCTGGAAAAACAAATGTCACACAACACCCCCCACAACTGTTCCAGCAACATAAAAGACACTGGGCGCCGCCGATCCGGCAACGTCCTCCCTCTCCTGTACCCCCTCAGGGCCTGGCCAAACCAAAAACTTTTAGTAACATCCGTGTACCCCCGGATGTTACAACCAATAACCAGGGCTGCCACAAAACGATTTACCTTGGACACTGACCAGCCCCCGAGACTTGCCCCAGAAAACTAACAACGCCACCACCCGATCATCATCCGTCACTACACCCTCCAGAACTGCCAACCAACTCTCCCCCTCCCGCCATGCCGAATCATAAGCAGCCCAAGTACCCTGAGCAAGCTAAACCTGAATCAAACCTCCTGCGGCTCGTAACCCAGCCCCCACACCCATTCTGGGCAAGCGATCCCGTCCTCCTCCGCGTCCGGAGCCACCATCCTGAAACGCTCCCACTGCAAGCGAGAAAGAGAATCTGCGATGTCATTTTTGATCCCTGGCACATGAACCGCCACAACCCAAGTGTTCAAAGACAAGCAACGTAAAACCAAGTGCCTCAACAGCCGGACGACCGGGGGGGGGATGACGCTGACACGTTGTTAATAGCCCCCACCACGCCCAAGTTGTCACAATGGAACCGTACCTTACTGTCCCGAAACCTCTCATTCCAAATTTCCACCGCCACTACTATGGGAAACAGCTCTAGGAATGCCAGGTTCTTCACCAAACCCAACTCCGCCCATTCCTCAGGCCACTGCGCCGCGCACCACTGACACCTGCAGTAAGCCCCAAATCCCACGCCCCCCGCAGCATCTGTAAACAGCTCCCAATCCACGCTGTCAACCACCAGGGCCATGATCAAGGACCTCCCATTATAACGATGTAAAAACTCAAACCAAACTGCCAAATCCACCCTCAGCCCTGTGTCAGACGAATAAAATGATGAGGGGCTGTCACCCCAGCCGTTGCTCCCGACAGCCGCCTGCTGAAAATCCGGCCCATGGGCATAATCCTGCAAGCCAAGTTAAGCCTACCCAACAATGACTGTAATGCACGTAACGTGATCTTACGCAAATGCCTAGCCCGGTCCACCTCGGCCCGTAACGCTACCCATTTATCTTCCGGGAGCCGACACTCCATCCTCAAAGAATCAATGGTGATTCCTAAAAAGACCAGACAGGAGCTAGGTCCCTCCGTTTTGTCCTGGGCCAAAGGCACACCGACCCTCCTTGCCACCCACTCCATCGTGCTCAACAATGTAGCACAAACCGAAGACCCGCCGGGACCAACACACAGGAAATCATCCAAGTAATGTATGACCGACGAGACCCCCGCAACATCGCAAACCACCCACTCCAGGAAAGAACTAAAAGCCTCAAAATAGGCACAGGAAATAGAACACTCCATAGGGAGGCAGTGATCCACAAAATAAGCCCCGTCCCAATAACATCCTAACAGCCATATGCTCTCAGGATGTACAAGGAGGAGGCGAAAGGCCGACTCAATATCCGTTTTTGCCATTAATGCACCCACACCGTAGTGGCGCACCCACGCAACCGCTGCATCAAACGACGTGTAAGCCACCGAGCAAAGTTCCGGTGAAATCCCATCATTAACCGATCGCCCCCTCGGGTAAGATAAATGATGTATGAGCCTAAACTTATTTGGCTCCTTCTTAGGCACCACCCCCAGCGGTGACACCACCAGTTTCCGGGAAAGGGCAACTCTCCAACGGACCTGCCATGCGCCCCAACTCCACCTCCTTCCGCAACTTATCCCCTACTACCCCTGGATACTGCAACGCTGAACGCAAACTACGCAAGATAAATGGCACCTTGTGAGCAGAGGCAGGGATACGGAAACCAACCCGAAAACCATCCAACACCAATCTTGCCCTGGACCTATCAGGGTACCTATCTAGAAAGGGCTCCATGTCTTCCCACCTCACCGGTGTCCGGCCCTTGACTAGCACCCCCGGCCTCTCGTCCTTTTCCCTTCCGAAAATATTTAACCGCTCAGTGAGAGATCCCCCCGCAGGAGAAGCAGCTATGTTTGAACTTACAACCCGGACCGAATTTACACTGGCCCTCATTAAACTGCCAGCAGAACCCGGATTTTCCTCCTGCCACCCCTGCTCCCCCCCAGAAGGCAATGAGGGGCCGGCCACCCTGGCCCCACCCCCCTTGAAAGGACTGGCCAAAACGCACTGGAGCCATGACCCGCAACCATAACCCTATGTCTTTGTTATACCACCTAATGTAAGGTCTCACTGCCTTCCGCTGCCGGAACTGCTCATCATAGCGCAGCCACGTCTGCCCGCTGTAAACTCGATGAGCCTCTCCGATAGCATCCATATAACAGAAGGGGCCGGAACAATGTTCCGGCGTCTTCTGCCCAATTACGCTTGCCAAAATTGGAAACGCCTGCAACCAATTAACAAAAGTTTGGGGAATCAACCGATACCGACGTTTTTCCTCCTTCTCCTTCTTGCTTTCCAACCACTTCCCTTTATCTAAATTGAACTTCTCCAACGTCAACAATGAAAAAATGTCCACATATTCATCCCTCCATATTTTTTCCCTTCCGGTTTCAGATGCGCCCCCAATGGGCCCTCAAAACAAACATAGACCTCGCCCTTCGCCTTATTATCCAACCGCACCTCATCCACTGCCCCATCCTTTTCTGTCTGCACCGACACTGCCACACACGCTTCCATAGCCACCACCCCAGCTCCACATAGCCCGCTATCCACCACTGCAGGCCCCGACGGCCACACCCAAGCTGCAACCGGGGACGGGGAACCTATCGCCCCCCCTCCGCATCGCGCCAAAAGGTCACGCACACAACACAACAATTACTGAATCTCACCCCCACCACCCGTACTTCCTGTAATCCCCCCGCTACACCCCGGCAATCCCGTAGGCAAAAGTGAACCCCCACCCCCTACCCCCGGGGACCGAAATACAGCAGGCAATGAAAAAGTAGGAGACAGCGACTCACCGGGCTGCGCAGGTGCTGTGTCCCCACCAGCCGGGGCGAAGGATCCATCCAGACGTCCCTCTTGGTCACCGAACTCCCAGTCGTCCACTTCATCCTGCCCAGACGGCCCAGGACAAGCGCCGCACGCATGACATCCCCGACCTTCTGATGGAGCGCTCTGGACCTGCGCCGATGAACTGGGCCTCTCCGCCCGTCTGTTGGGGGCCTCGTCCACCCCGCGGCCCGCAGGTAGCCGCCCTCCTGCCCGCCGTGTCACCACCGACCGCGGCACACGCCTGGAATTGGTTGTATCATCCTGGGTACAGGTGAGCTGCCCGACTGGAGCATCGCCAGCACAGCCCACCGCAAGTCCTGGGTCACGTCGTCTGGAGGCAGAGGGAGGTCCCAGCTGCACGGGCGCCTGCCCTACCACCTCCGCTGAGCCAGGCCGGCTTCCAGGATTCCTCTCAGACCGGGCCGTCCTGCTCACGGCAGCCGAGCGAGGGGCCCAGCCTGGAGGGTCCCTCGTGGGGCTCCTTACCCTGCGCCTGGCTCGCGGCATCACTTCCGAGCTCAACCTCTCCGGAGGCATCGTGCGACGTGACCGCCGCCGGGGAGGAGAGGACGGCACCGCCTGCGCCCCAGATCCAAACACGGAGCTGGGTAAGTAGTGCCTCCATTATAAAGTACTGGACAACTTCCCTGTGCTGCTGCAAGCTTCCCTGTGCTGTTAACTAAAGATCACCAGCTTCCCTGTGCTGCTGCAAGCTTCCCTGTGCTGTTAACTAAAGATCACAAGCTTCTCTGTGCTGCTACAAGCTTCCCTGTGCTGTTAACTAAAGATCACCAGCTTCCCTGTGCTGCTGCAAGCTTCCCTGTGCTGTTAACTAAAGATCACAAGCTTCTCTGTGCTGCTACAAGCTTCCCTGTGCTGTTAACTAAAGATCACAAGCTTCTCTGTGCTGATGCAAGCTTCCCTGTGCTGTTAACTAAAGATGGCGGCGTCCTTCCTCTCTCCTACCCTTAAGTAACCTGACCTCGCCCCACTCACATACGCCCCCTCCTAACCACACCCCTAACTCCTTAACTCCTTCCCTTCCTACATCCCTGATCATGGTGGCCTCCCCCTATGGCATTCTGCCGGGTCCAGCCTGTACTTTCTCCCCATACATAATGCTAAGTTCCCCTCCCACATGATTCATAATAAGCTCCTACACCACAAAATAAACTATACAGAAGTCCCCCTCCCCACAAAATACATTTATAAAGAATCCCCCCACTCCTATAGCATTTAGGGCAATGTCCCCTCACCCTCAAAATCGATCTGTAAAAAATACACACTCAAATCACCTATAACCCAGTCTCCCCTCCCCCACAAAATCGATCTTTTAAAAAAAAAAAACATCCTGTTACACATCACTTAAAGGGGTTGTCCCAAGTTGATAAATGGAGCTATAAAGCTCCCCCATGTAAAAATAAGAAGAATTCTAATTACCTGTCCGTCGTCCAGCGATGTCGTTTTCTTGATATCGTTGATTGCAGTTGCGGTCGGTCCCTCTTTGTATCCTGCTCGTTGCCTAGGTTCCCGGCCACCGCTATTTACCTTTAGCGGTGGCCGCGCATGCGTAATGACATCCTCTGCGTCCGGAGCAGAGGATGTCATTTACTCATGAACGCGCATCTCGGCGCATCTCGGCGCATGCGCAGGAGATGCAAGGAGATGAAGTGGAAGGTACCCGTCGCGAGAAGTCTGCGCTCCGCTAAAGGTAAGTGTGTGTCTGTGTCTGTGTTTGTGTATATATGGGTGTGTTTGTGTATATGTTTGTGTATATGTGTGTGTGTTTATGTGTGAGTGTATATATGAGTGTATTTGTGTGTATATGTTTGTGTATATGTTTGTGTTTGTGTATATGTGTGTGTGTTTGTGTGTTTGTGTGTATATATGGGTGTGTTTGTGTATATGTTTGTGTGTATATGTTTGTGTGTGTGTGTGTTTTTGTATATGTGTGGGTTTGTGTATGTGTTTGTGTATATATGGGTGTGTTTGTGTACATATGTTTGTGTGTATATGTGTATATGTTTGTGTGTATATGTGTGTGTGCTTTTTTGGTGTGTTTATGTGTGTGTGTTTGTGTATATATGGGTGTGTTTGTGTATATGTGTGTGTGTGTGTGTGTGTGTGTGTGTGTGTGTATATGGGTGTGTTTGTGTATATATGGGTGTGTTTGTGTATATGTTTGTGTATATATGGGTTTGTTTGTGTACATGTGTTTGTGTATGTGTGTTTGTGTATATGTTTGTGTGTGTGTTTGTGTGTGTGTATATGTGGGTGTGTTTGTGCATATGTTTGTGTGTTTTTGTATATGTATATGTGTGTGTGTGTGTGTGTGTGTGTGTGTGTGTGTATATGTGTGTGTTTGTGTATATATGGGTGTGTTTGTGTGTATATGTTTGTGTGTGTTTTTGTATACGTGTGTGTTTGTGTATATGTGTGTGTTTGTGTATATATATGTGTGTCTGTTTGTGTATATGTTTGTGTACATATGGTTGTGTTTGTGTATATGTGTGTGTGTATATGTGTGTATGTGTTTGTGTGTTTATGTGTGTGTTTGTGTAATATATGGGTGTGTGTGTTTATATGTGTTTGTGTATATGTTTGTGTGTGGTTGTTTGTGTGTGTGTAGGTGAGTATAAGTATCGGTATTGTTCACATTGATAACTGTTTTTTTATGTTGTTGCAGATTTTGATGTACCGATTGGACTACATCTTCGATTCGTTGGACTACTGCGTAGATCTACGTTTTTTGAAAATTTTAATAAAATGGTTAACGAGGGTTTTGTTGGGGATTTCTTATTTCAATTAAAAAAAATTGTCTTTGTGGTTTTTTTCAAGCTTTATTAGTGCCTAGATAATGGCAGTTGGCTGATTGACAGCGTCCATTATTAAGGCGGTACTTAGTGTTAGCCGGTGCAGAGGCTAGCACTAACCACCCATTATTACCCCGGTACCCACCACCACCAGGGGTGCTGGGAAGAGCTCGGTACGATCCTGTACCCGACCATCTGTTGTGATGGTCGGGTACTGGGGCGGCCGTAGGCTGGTATTATGAGGCTGGGAAGGGCCAAAAACAGTGGACCTTCCCACCCTTGTAATGCTAGGCTGCTGCTGTGTTGTATCGGGCTGGTTATAAAAATATGGGGGACCCCCACGTCGTTTTTTTTTTAAATTTAACAATAGACGTTGGGTCCCCCACATTTTTAATAACCAGCCATATACAAGGCCGCAGCAGCCTGGCATTACACGGGTGGGAAGGGCCACTGGTTTAGTACATTCCCAGGCTAATAACACTGTGTTGTTTGTGGCTGGTTATGATAAATTGGGTGGAACCCCATGTCTTTTTAATAAAAATAATAAATAAATAATAAAAAAAAATGACGTGGGGCCCCCCCCCATTTTTATAACCAGCCAGATACAACACAGCAGCAGCAGCCTAGCATTACAAGGGTGGGAAGGTCCACTGTTTTTGGCCCTTCCCAGCCTCATAATACCAGCCTGCGGCCGCCCCAGAGCCCGACCATCACAACAGATGGTCGGGTACTGGATCGTACCCAGCTCTTCCCGGCACCCCTGGTGGTGGTGGGTACCGGGGTAATAATGGTGTTTAGTGTTAGCCTCTGTACCGGCTAACACTAAGCCTCCCCTTATTAATGGACCTTGTCACTCAGACAGCGGCCATTACTAAAGTGATAGTAATAAAACTTGAAAAGAAAAGACAAAGATATAGATAAAATATTTTATTGAAATAAAGCACCCCCAACACAACCCTCATTTACCATTTTATTGATGAAAAAAAAAGCGTCATCTAAGTAGTCCTCGAAACCGACGTAGTCCAAACACCAAACCTGTAAAAAATCAAAAATATATAAAAAAAAATGAAATAAAACATGTCGTAGGCTTAGTTTCACTTTCATGTGTGATACTGACTGTCATACCATGTATAGAAGCCTGCGGCAAAGTTGGCTTAGATACAGGGCGCCAGCAGACGGTATCATACATGGCCATACAGACATATATACAAACAAACATACATACATACATGCAAACATACATTCACATATACACATACAAACATGACAACATACATATATGAAAACATACATACAAACATACATACATACATGCAAACATACCTACATGAAAACACATACATGAAAACATACATGAAAACATACATACATGCAAACATACATACATGCAAACATACATGCACATATACACATACAAACATGACAACATACATACAAGCAAACATACATACATACATACAAGCAAACATACATACAAGCAAACATACATACATACATGCAAACATACATACATGCAAACATACATAAATGCAAACATACATGCATACATACATACATACATACATACATACATGCAAACATACATACATACATGAAAACATACATACATACATACATGAAAACATACATGCACATATACACATACATGCACATATACACATACAAACATGACAACATACATACATGAAAACATACATACAAACATACATACATGCAAACATAACTACATGAAAACACATACATGAAAACATACACACATACAAACATGACAACATACATACATACATGCAAACATACATACATGAAAACATACATACATGCAAACATACATGCACATATACACATACAAACATGACAACATACATGCACATATACACATACAAACATGACAACATACATACATGAAAACACATACATGAAAACATACACACATACAAACATGACAACATACATACAAGAAAACATACATACATGCAAACATACATACATGAAAACATACATACATACATGAAAACATACATACATGCAAACATACATGCACATATACACATACAAACATGACAACATACATACATACATACATGAAAACATACATACAAGCAAACATACATACATACAAGCAAACATACATACATACAAGCAAACATACATACATACATGCAAACATACATACATGCAAACATACATGAAACCATACATGCACATATACACATACAAACATGACAACATACATACAAGAAAACATACATACATACATACATACATACATGACAACATACATACAAAAATAAACTCACCTAAGACGTTCCCACGAAGAGCTGAACGGTCCCGTCACTTTTCTTCTCCCATTCACAATAACAGAGCGGTGGGCGCAGATGACGTAATCACGTGGGCCTGATATGATTACGTCAGCTGCGCCACAACGCATTGTTACTATGAATGCGAGCGGCGCCAAGAAGAAGGAAGATGGCAAGTGACGGGACCGTTCAGAGCGCCGTTAGAACACCTTAGGTGATTATTATTTTATTTTATATATTTTTAGTTGTTCGCCGGGTGCTGATGCAGCACCGATGCGGCAGGTACAAAAATGTAGTGACAGGGTGGGGGAGGGAAAAGTGGCTTGCCGAAACGGGGTGAATGTAATGTAATGTAGTGTAGTGTAGTGTAGTGTAGTGTACAGTACATTCACGGTAAGTTCGTCTCAATCGGGCTTACCATGCCTGCTTGAGACGAACATTCTCCCGATGTTGCTAGAAGTACAGTATCTAGCAACATCGGGAGCGCGCACACTGCAGAGCGGAGCGGCTTGATTGACATCGAGCCGCTCACGCCCCTTTTTAGAAAAGATAACCAGCACTTGCTGAGTTATCAAGTGTAAAAAAAAGGCACTTAGGAAATGAATTTTAATTTTTTTTTAACACCAAATGTTTTAAAATTCATTTCCTGCTTAGAATGTATAAAAAACAAAAATTTGAGTCAACTTGGGACAACCCCTTTAACCCCTTCCCTCTTTCCTCCTCCCTCACACAGCACATAAATAGATATTGATTAAGCTAAAGCTGCTGCTCTTCTAACCTGACTCTGGAGCTCCGTGGAGGAGTCTTCACTGTGGCAGCAGCACAGCAGGAAGGAGCTGCGTGAGGTGCTGAGTGTGTGTGACTCTGCAGTACAGGCTGTGCCGATTGGTGGAGCAGACAGAAGCACCTGCTGCTCCTCCAATCAGCGCTCACTTCACGCAGCAGTGCAGAGAAAGGAACATTTCTCCTCTCTACTGCTCGTACCCACTGGCGCCCCCCTTACAGCATGGCGGCCGGCGCCCTGTGCGACCGCACGTGTCGCACATAGCTAAGGCCGGCCATGTGTGTATGTGGCTGCACATAGTGATGTAATAAGATCACTATATGCTGTGTAAATGAATGGAGAGAAGTTTATGACGCTGATTGGTCACTGATTGGTCACTGATTGGTCACCGTCATACACTTCTCTCCACAACGCCCTCTTGGTCAAAAAGTAAATCATGCCCAGTTGTCCATTAAGAAACTCATTAGCATAAAGCTAAAATAGGTCATAACTCCGTCAAAAATGATAGTTTTTCTAAATAAAAAACACTGCTGTAATCTACATTACAGCGCCGATCACATTATGTAGAAGATAGGGCACTTATAATGTGGTGACAGAGCCTCTTTAACTGTCATCGTTAGCATAATGTATCTTTAGTTCTATCGAATAACATTTATATTATAACACAATATAAAGTATTTTACAGTTACTAATGTGTTTTTTTGTGTTTTTTTAGAGGTTTGGTTGTTGGTCTTCGTCGGATTTGAGGACTACTTCGATGACTGCGTCATTATTTTCAATAAATTGGTTAACATGGGTTGTGTTGGGGGTTTTATTTAATATGAAATGGGAGGCATAAGGAGGTACAGTAAAGACCCCATGCACTAGAGCCCCATTACAGCTGTGTACAAAATGGAGCCATAAGACCATGAGGTTGAGGCCTGACACTCTTGATACAAAAGTCCAGGAGCTTAAAGGGTTGTCCCAAGTTGACTCAATTTATTATTTTTTTTACACATTATAAGCAGGAATTTAATTTTCAAATATTTGCTGTTAAAAAATGTAAAAAATTCATTTCCTAAGTGCCTTTTTTTTACACTTGATAACTCAGCAAGTGCTGGTTATCTTTTCTAAAAAGGGGCGTGAGCGGCTTGATGTCAATCAAGCCGCTCCGCTCTGCAGTGTGCGCGCTCCCGATGTTGCTAGATACTGTACTTCTAGCAACATCGGGAGAATGTTCGTCTCAAGCGGGCATGGTAAGCCCGATTGAGACAAACTTACCGTGAATGTCATCAACCCTACACTACACTACACTACACTACATTCACCCCGTTTCGGCAAACAACTTCTCTATCCCCCCCCCCCTGTCACTACATGTAATTTGTGTATCCGTCGCACCGGTGCTGCATCAGCACCCGGCGAACAACTAAAAATATATCAAAAAAATAAACTCACCTAAGACGTTCTAACGGCGCTCTGAACGGTCCCGTCACTTGCCATCTTCCTTCTTCTTGGCGCCGCTCGCATTCATAGTAACAGTGCGTTGTGGCGCAGATGACGTAATCATATCAGGCCCACGTGATTACGTCATCTGCGCCCACCGCTATGTTATTGTGAATGGGAGCAGTAAGACGAAAAGTGACGGGACCGTTCAGCTCTTCGTGGGAACGTCTTAGGTGAGTTTATTTTTGTATGTATGTTGTCATGTATGTATGTATGTATGTATGCATGTGTATATGTGCATGTAGGTATGTTGTGATGTATGTATGTTGTCATGTATGTATGTGTATATGTGCACGTATGTTTTCTTGTATGTATGTCGTCATGTATGTATGTATGTTGTCATGTTTGTATGTGTATATGTGCATGTATGTTTTCATGTATGTATGTTTGCATGTATGTATGCATGTATGTTTGCATGTATATTTGCATGTATGTATGTTTTATTGTATGTATGTTGGCATGTTTGTATGTGTATATATGCATGTATGTTTGCATGCATGTATGTTTGCATGTATGTATGTTTGTATGTATGTTGTCATGTATGTTATGTTTGTATGTGTATATGTGCATGTATGTGTATATGTGCATGTATGTTTGAATGTATGTATGTTTGCATGTATGTATGTTTGTATGTATGTATGTTGTCATGTATGTATGTTGTCATGTTTGAATGTGTATATCTGCATGTATGTGTATATGTGCATGTATGTTTGAATGTATGTATGTTTGCATGTATGTTTTCATGTATGTATATATGTGCATGTTTGTATGTATGGTTGCATGCAAGTATGTATGGTTGCATGCAAGTATGTATGTTTGCATGTATGTATGTTTGCATGTATGTATGTTTGCATGTATGTATGTTTGCATGTATGTATGTTTGCATGTATGTATGTTTGCATGTATGTTTGCTTGTATGTATGTTTTCATGTATGCATGTTGTCATGTTTGTATGTGTATATGTGCATGTATGTTTTCAAGTATGTATGTTTTCATGTATGTATGTTTGCATGTATGTTTGCATGTATGTTGTCATGTATGTATGTTGTCATGTTTGTATGTTGTCATGTTTGTATGTGTATATGTGCATGTATGTGTATATGTTCATGTATGTTTGAATGTATGTATGTTTGCATGTATGTATGTTTGTATGTATGTATGTATGTTGTCATGTATGTATGTTGTCATGTTTGAATGTGTATATCTGCATGTATGTGTATATGTGCATGTATGTTTGAATGTATGTATGTTTGCATGTATGTTTTCATGTATGTATATATGTGCATGTTTGTATGTATGGTTGCATGCAAGTATGTATGTTTGCATGTATATATGTATGTTTGCATGTATGTATGTTTGCATTTATGTATGTTTGCTTGTATGTATGTTTGCTTGTATGTATGTTTTCTTGTATGTATGTTTGCTTGTATGTATGGTTGCTTGTATGTATGTTTGCTTGTATGTATGTTTGCTTGTATGTATGTTTGCTTGTATGTATGTTTGCTTGTATGTATGTTTGCTTGTATGTATGTATGTATGTTTGCTTGTATGTATGTATGTATGTATGTTTGCTTGTATGTATGTATGTATGTATGTTTGCTTGTATGTATGTATGTTTGCTTGTATGTATGTTTGCTTGTATGTATGTATGTATGTATGTTTGCTTGTATGTATGTATGTATGTATGTATGTTTGCTTGTATGTATGTATGTATGTATGTTTGCTTGTATGTATGTATGTTGTCATGTTTGTATGTGTATATGTGCATGTATGTATGTTTTCAAGTATGTATGATTGCATGTATGTTTGCATGTATGTTGTCATGTATGTATGTTGTCATGTTTGTATGTGTATATGTGCATGTATGTGTATATGTGCATGCATGTTTGAATGTATGTATGTTTGCATGTATGTATGTTTTCATGTATGTATATATGTGCATGTTTGTATGTATGGTTGCATGCAAGTATGTATGGTTGCATGCAAGTATGTATGTTTGCATGTATGTATGTTTGCATGTATGTATGTTTGCATGTATGTATGTTTGCATGTATGTTTGCTTGTATGTATGTTTTCATGTATGCATGTTGTCATGTTTGTATGTGTATATGTGCATGTATGTTTTCAAGTATGTATGTTTTCATGTATGTATGTTTGCATGTATGTTTGCATGTATGTTGTCATGTATGTATGTTGTCATGTTTGTATGTTGTCATGTTTGTATGTGTATATATGCATGTATGTGTATATGTTCATGTATGTTTGCATGTATGTATGTTTGCATGTATGTTATCATGTATGTATATATGTGCATGTTTGTATGTATGGTTGCATGCAAGTATGTATCTAAGCCAACTTTGCGGCAGGCTTCTATACATGGTATAACAGTCAGTATCACACATGAAACTGAAACTAAGGCTACGACATGTTTTATTTAATTTTATATATATATATATATATATATATTTTTTTTTTTTTTACAGGTTTGGTGTTTGGACTACGTCGGTTTCGAGGACTACTTAGATGACGCTTTTTTTTTCATCAATAAAATGGTTAATGAGGGTTGTGTTGGGGGTGCTTTATTTCAATAAAATGTTTTATCTATATCTTTGTCTTTTCTTTTCAAATTTTATTACTACCACTTTAGTAATGGCCGCTGTCTGAGTGACAAGGTCCATTACTAAGGGGAGGCTTAGTGTTAGCCGGTACAGAGGCTAACACTAAACACCATTATTACCCCGGTACCCACCACCACCAGGGGTGCCGGGAAGAGCTGGGTACGATCCAGTACCCGATCATCTGTTGTGATGGTCGGGGTCTGGGGCGGCCGCAGGCTGGTATTATGAGGCTGGGAAGGGCCAAAAACAGTGGACCTTCCCACCCTTGTAATGCTAGGCTGCTGCTGCTGTGTTGTATCTGGCTGGTTATAAAAAATGGGGGGGACCCTACGTCAGTTTTTAAAATTATTTATTTATTATTTTTATTAAAAAGACATGGGGTTCCACCCAATTTATCATAACCAGCCACAAACAACACAGTGTTATTAGCCTGGGAATGTACTAAACCAGTGGCCCCTCCCACCCGTGTAATGCCAGGCTGCTGCGGCCTTGTATATGGCTGGTTATTAAAAATGTGGGGGACCCAACGTCTATTGTTAAATGTAAAAAAAAAACGACGTGGGGGTCCACCCCTTTTTTATAACCAGCCCGATACAACACAGCAGCGGCAGCCTAGCATTACAAGGGTGGGAAGGTCCACTGTTTTTGGCCCTTCCCAGCCTCATAATACCAGCCTACGGCCGCCCCAGTACCCGACCATCACAACAGATGGTCGGGTACTGGATCGTACCAAGCTCTTCCCGGCACCCCTGGTGGGGGTGGGTACTGGGGTAATAATGGGTGGTTAGTGCTAGCCTCTGCACCGGCTAACACTAAGTACCGCCTTAATAATGGACGCTGTCAATCAGCCAACTGCCATTATCTAGGCACTAATAAAGTTTGAAAAAAAACACAAATACATTTTTTTTTTATTGAAATAAGAAATCCCCAAAAAACCCTCGTTAACTATTTTATTCAAATTTTCAAAAAACGTAGATCTACGCAGTAGTCCAACGAATCGACGATGTAGTCCAATCGGTACATCAAAATCTGCAACAACATAAAAAAAAAGTTATCAATTTGAACAATACCGATACTTATACTCACCTACACACACACACAAACAACCACACACAAACATATACACAAACACATATAAACACACACCCATATATTACACAAACACACACATAAACACACAAACACATACACACAAACATATACACAAACACACAAATATACATATACAAAAATACACAAACATATTCACTCAAACATATACACATATGCACAAACACACCCATATATACACAAACACACATACATAAACACACAAACACACACACATATACACACACTTATACACACAAAGATATACACAAACACATGTGCACAAACACACCCATATATACACAAACACACATACATAAACACACACACAAACATATACACAAACACACCCATATATACACAAAAACACCCATATATACACAAACACACATACATAAACACACACACACACACACACACACACACACATATACACACAAACATATACACAAACACATGTACACAAACACACCCATATATACACAAACACACATACATAAACACACACACAAACATATACACAAACACACCCATATATACACAAACACACCCATATATACACAAACACACACACATATACACAAACACACACACATATACACAAACACACACATATATACACAAACATACACACATATACGCAAACACACATATACAAAAACACACGCAAACATATACACATATGCACAAACACACCCATATATACATAAACACACACATATACACACACACATATACAAAAACACACAAACATATACACATATGCACAAACACACCCATATATACACAAACACATATACACAAACACACACATATAAACTAAAAAAAACACACATATACACACAAACATATACACAAACACATGTACACAAACACACCCATATATACACAAACACACAAATATACATATACAAAAATACACAAACATATACACACAAACATACACATATGCACAAACACACCCATATATACACAAACACACACACACATAAACACACACACACACACACACACATATACACACACACACATATACATACAAACATATACACAAACATATACACAAACACACCCATATATACACAAACACACACACATATACACAAACACACACACATATACACAAACACACCCATATATACACAAACACACACATATATACACAAATACACAAACACACACATATACAAAAACACACAAACATATACACACAAACATATACACATATGCACAAACACACACATATATACACAAACACACACATATACACACACACACATATACATATACAAAAACACACAAACATACACACAAACATATACACTTATGCACAAACACACCCATATATACACAAACACACACACATAAACACACACACACTTACCTTTAGCGGAGCGCGGACTTCTCCTCGCGACGGGTGCCTTCCACTGCATCTCCTGCGCATGCGCCGAGATGCGCGTTCACGAGTAAATGACATCCTCTGCTCAGGACGCAGAGGATGTCATTACGCATGCGCGGCCACCGCTAAAGGTAAATAGCGGTGGCCGGGAACCTAGGCAACGAGCAGGATACAAAGAGGGACTGACGGCAACTTCAATCAAGGATATCAAGAAAACGACATCGCTGGACGACGGACAGGTAATTAGAATTCTTCTTATTTTTACATGGGGGAGCTTTATAGCTCCATTTATCAACTTGGGAATAACCCTTTAATGTTTTACTTTCTACTTACCACTATGTTATATGGAATTTGCCTAGAAAAAAATTAAAATTAGAAACTGTTCAACTAGATATGACTGGTCCTCTATACAAGAGGCCTATTATCCCATCAGTCCGCACTACAAAATATTGGGTAACTCCTGAGGATGAACTGTAAGTCTATGTCACTGTACATATATATATATATATATATATATATATATATATATATATATGTACTCTCTAATCTGCATGTTAGAAGCTCATATATAACATGTCAGTGGAAATGCTCCATTACAATGTCTGTAGATAAGTGAGTCCACATCTATGTATACATAGTCATTGAATCTGGTTTGCTGATAATGGATGGAACAGTAGAGTAATGAATACCCTTGTTTCTATTGTATCACCCCCTTTCCATGTAGACTGTGCGCTTGTGAGCAGGGCCCTCTCTCCTTATATTTATACTGTAACATTGTAACTTACTAGAATTGTATGTCACTGTACCCTGTAATTTATTGTACAGCGCTGTGGAAAATGTTGGTGCTTTATAGGTAATATTATTATCATTTATAATGTAATTATAAAGAAAGCGCATAGATAGGCGCAGTAATAATATACATTATACAATCAATGCCATCTCCCCACTTTACTACACAATGCTGCCCGAGGTCAGGGGGGCTCTAGACTTCATACAGGTTGTGTCCATGGTGCTTCCTATAGAGCTGGGATATGGGTGTCCTACTAAGGATATATTATTGGGTGTGATCGCCCCCACCAGCTGATCGGGGATGTTTGTAAGTTATTCATGTAAACCACATGTCATTGCAATATCTATGTTGTTTTTATTTGACTGACATTTATTAAAGCATTATGGGAAGAACATATATATTTCAAAAGGTTTGAATATGGAAACCAAGTGGATAAAGTGAAGAGATCATACAGCTGGTATGTGGTTGGCATGTAACTGGCATATGATTGGTCACTCCCTGGCACCTGCCCGGAATGTTATGATTTGAATTTTCTGCTCGGCCTACAGATCAGTTGATCAGTTGGTTGGAAACAACTGCAGCGTCTTGTTATATACAAGAAGCGATTCATAGATATTTGAGGGCACATTTTTGGTTTTTGGGGATTTTTTTTTGCTGTTATTTATTCCAGGATTACACCATACTTTCCTGATCATCTACTGGTAAGTGCAGATCTTTACACACCACACACACTACACACAGGACAGTATATACACAGTACACAAGGTATAAGACGACGGGCGTGACCTGGTCGGTGGATTGATATTTTCAGGGGCCATGTCATTTACTGATCAGTTTTGTAATTCTTAACCCCTTGTGGACACAACCCATTTTTTCAAATCTGACATGTGTCACTTTATATGGTAATACATTTGCAATGGTTTTACTTATCTAAGTGATTCTGACTGTGATTGTTTTCTCGTGACACATTGTACTTGTATGTTAGTGGAAAAATTTGGTCGATAAATTCAGTATTTATTTGTAAAAAAAAACACCAACATTTTGAGGAAATTAGTAAAAATTTGCATATTTCTAAATTTAAATGTATCTGCTTTTAAGACAGATAGTAATAGCACACAATATAGTTACTAGTTAACATTTTTTTAGAAAATCAATTTTAATATAGAAAATTGTTTAACACCGAAGGTTTTACCAAAGACACGCAACTCAAAATGTACTGCCCAGGTTCTGCAGTTTTTAGAAATATCCCATATGTGACCCTAGTGCGCCACATGACTGAAATACTGGCCTCAGTGGATTTTGGGGCCTCCTTTTTATTAGAATATATTTTAAACACTATGTCAGGTTTGAGGAGGTCTTGTAGTGCCAAAACATAGGAACAACCCCAAAAAGAGACCATTTTGGAAATTACACCCCCAAAGAATGTATCTAGGGGTATAGTGAGCAATTTGACCACGCAGGTTTTTTGATAAATGTATTTGGAATTAGGTTGTGTAAATCAAAATTGAAATTTTTTCTCATAAAATATAGATTTAGCTACAATTTTTACATTTAAATAAGGAATAAAGGCGAAAAAGCACCCCAACATTTGTGAAGAAATTTCTCCCGAAATTGCCTGGACGTATGACAGGGCTCAGAATTGAAAGAGTACCATGCCCATTTCAGTCTTATTTTGGTGAATTTAACTGCATTGGCCCACAAGTGCAGGGCTTTGAGGTCAAATACTGAAACAAACCCCCAGAAGTGACGCCATTTTGGAAACTACACCCCTCAAGGCATTTTTTGAGTGGTGTAGTGAGCATTTTCACAGCAGAGGTGTTTTTTTTATTAGAAATTAGATAATAACATGCAGATGTGTGGCAAGTGTCACACTGATAAATGGTGCCCGATTTTAACCCCCTTTTGGAACACACGCTGCACATTTTGTGGCTACATTTTCTGAGAGCCAGAACTTTTTTATTTTTCATTAACTGAGCTCTGTGAGGGCTTATTTTTTTGCGGGACAATCTGTAGTTTTCATTGGTACCATTTTGGGGTACATGCAACTTTTTGATCATTTTTTTTTTCTTTTTTGTGAAGCAGGGTGACCAAAAAACATAAAAAAAATGTATTCTTTTTTTATTTATTTTATTTTATATATTTTTTTATTCTTTTTTTTTTTTTACGCCGTGCATCATGCATTATAAATGACATATAGAAATTATTTTGCGGGTCGCTACCATTATGGCGACACCAAATCTATATAGTTTTTTTAATATTTTACAGCGTTTTACAGCCATAACTTATTTTTGCGACAAAAAGGCTGTGTAAGGGCTTGCTTTTTGCGGGACGAGCGGTTGTTTATATTAGTACCATTTTGTGGTACATGCGACTTTTTGATCATTTTATCAAAAAATTTCAGGGAAGGCGATGTGATCAAAAAAGTGTGACTCTGGCATTATTTTTTACGGTGTTCACCGTGCAGGATTTTTTTTATAGTTGGGGTCGTTACGGACGCGGCAATACCAAATATGTGTACTTTTTTAATGTTTTCAGTTTTTTCCTGTAATATAAGTTTTATTATGGGAAAAAAAATGCATTTCTTGTTTATGTAACGTGAAACTTTTTTTTTTTTTTTAGTCAACATTTTTAGTAACTTTTTTTTTGTCCCACTAGAGGACTTGAAGGCCTGAAGCCCTGATTGCTATTCTAATATACTGCAGTACACACGTAATGCAGTGTATTAGGGCACATTCAGACGTGGCGGGATTGCTGTTGAATTCTGCTGCGGACAGTCCGCAGTTAAATTCTGCAGCAGCCGTTTTTTACATGTCTTTCTATACATTTTGAGGAAACTTAGCTCAGACGTTGCAGAAAATAAGTGTGTGGAAATTGGACTGCGGTGCAGATACTTCCCTCCGCAGCATGCTCATTCCATTGCGGAGAAGAAGCTGACTTTCACTGCGGATCTCAGCATTTGCATTGCAAAGGCTGAAATCTGCAGCAAGTCTGCTGTGATATCCACAACGTCTGAATTACCTGTCAAATATGAAAATGTTGCTGCAAATTCGCAAAGAATCTGCAGCAACATTTTCTGCGGAAAAATTCTGCCACGTCTGATCGTGGCCTTAGAGCTGTCAGTCATACACTGACAGCAAGCTTATTAGGTCCCATCTCTTGGGTAGGCTGGGCCTAATAGGCTTCTCTACTTGGCAACCAGGAGGCAATTGTTAGGCCTCCGGTTGCCATAACAACCATAATCGCGTCACAGCAGTGTCGATGGAGTACAAACCATCGAAATGCTGTGGTCGCAATTGACAGCAGCATTTAGGGGGTTAATCGGCGAGCGTTGGACAACAGTCCAGTTCCTGCCGTTACCGCAGTGTTTTAGCTGTAGTATACAGATGACACCCGCTGGTGATGGAGCGGGCTTAGCTTCTGAGCCTGCTCCATCACCGTCAAGGACAGTTACGCGACAATGCGCTAACCCCTTGGCGGCAGTGACGTAAATGTACGTGACATGTAAAAGGGTTAATAACATATCTTCTATTTTCCTACATATATGGGGGTCACAGAAAATTTGTACAAATATTAGGTTGGGTTAGAAAGAAAATCACATTTTTATACTGAGTTAAAGTCTCCTAATATGTCTCACGCCTTACAATGGTGACTTTGGAACAGATTATCTGAAAAGTTACGCAACTTTTTATATTGGTCCAGTTTTTATTATGTAAAAAGAAAACAAATTGCTTATAGTCATAGCTGGAGGCTGGGCATTACCTGGCACTTGTACCCGCTTAGCATTTTAGAATTTGAACTGGCAGACTATTTGGGCCTCTGTAGATTTTCACTGCAGCAGTCCTATTCATTCAGTTCTGTGCACATGACCCGTAAATACTGTGCGGGGGAAGAATTTATTAAGACTGGCATTCCAGTCCTAATGGGAAACAAGCGGAGTAAGATGCAACAAATTTCTTAAGAGGCGCATGCTAGATTTACGCTATAATTTACGCCAGTTTCGGGAACAAATAATAATAAATGCGTCGGGCCATGTTTTTTTTAAAAAAAAGTGTCAAGGGTGACGAAAACGGCCCAACAGTCTAAATTTTTGTCTCTTTTGAGCCGTTTACGATTTTTCTACGCCAGATAACAGGCGTAGAAAAGTTGTTCAATTCCTCCTATGTTTTTACATGTGATAATAAAAAGATAATAGTTCTAGAAAATGCTACTAGTACTATTTCTATTCCTAGCCACACCACACATGGATCCTGCGGCAGGGTTGTTGGTGGAGTGATAGTTCAGATCTACCAAGTCTACACAGAACTTTATTCTTTTACAAGTGAGTGTCATGAAGAGAGACTGAAGACCCGACTGTAATGTAGAAGATGAAGCTCCAGATCTTAGTGCTCAGTGTAGGAATGACTCCCTCCTTGCTCTCCACATATAAGAACACTACATATTTCTCCATGTGTAAATATCTTTATATACTATCTGTGTGTTCAGCAGCCAGTGACACACGGACTGCCCGCTAGAGCAGAAGACATGGAGCGCCGGCAAGAGAAAGAAGGCACCGGCGACATGAGTACCATGATGGCATCAGCACTGCTGGCCAGCTTCACTATAAGGGTATGTTCACACGTTGTGTAAACACTGCGGATTATATGCCACGTATTTCATTGTGTAAAATCCACAGAATAATACAGTAGCAGCAAAGTGGATGAGATGTAACCAAATCTCATCCACACTTTGCGTAAAAAGTCCACCAAAAAACTCTGAAATTGACCTGTGGTGCGGTTTTTTCAATCCCCAGCATGTGAATCTGCTTTGGATCCGCTGCTTTTCTGTTGTGGGTTTTTCCCATTGAATTCAATTTTTGCGGCGGAAACAATGGGATTCCGTTACAAAATGTGCAATTCAGAAAAAAGAAAAAGCTTTTTGTCGTTTAAAATGAATAATAAGGTTTATACTTACCACCCAGGTGTTGTCATAGCGACTCATTCTTTTATTGTCCGTCCAGGCCGGGCTCCTGGGGTGACGTTTTATCCCATGTGACTGCTGCAGCGGTCACATGGGCTGTAGCTTCATCCCAGGAGGCCGCACTGCAAGGACAACACGGGGACGCATCGTCATAACTACGGAGAACGGGCTAAGTATAAGTGGGTTTTTTTCTGCCGTGGACATTACGCCTGAAAAACTGCACCACAATTTGGTGTGTTTTTTCGGCCGATATTCCCTGCAGGTTCCAGGGCGAATATGCTGTGCACTTTTACGCAGCGTATCCGCCCTGTGTGAACATGGCCTTACTGTCAGTGTCTTTTATTACTTCATTTTCAATGTATAGTTTATATAACCTAACTAATTAATTGGTGTAGAAAAGCTGTTGAATTTCACCCTATGTTTTTACATGTGACAATAAAAAGATAATAGAAATAGTACTAGTAGCATTTTCTAGAACTATCCACACCACACATGGATCCTGCGGCAGGGTTGTTGGTGGAGATATAGTACAGCTCTGCCAGGTCTGCACAGAACTTTATTCTTTTACAAGTGACACTGTCATGAAGAGAGACTGAAGACCCGACTGTAATGTAGAAGATGAAGCTCCAGATCTTACACCTCATGCACACGACCGAGTGTGCCGTCCGAGTCCCGTCAGTGATCCGAGGAAAGATAGGACATGTCCGTCTATCTTTCCTCGGATCGGAGACTCCGACCATTTTTCATGGACCCGATTCACCTATTATAGTGAATGGGTCCATGAAGACTATCGGGTGTCACTCGGATCCTGTCAAAAACGGCCTGAGTGGCACAACGGTCGTGTGCATGAGCCTTTAGTGCCCAATGTGGGAACGACTCCCTCCTTGCACTCCACATATAAGAACACTACATATTTCTCCATGTGTAAATATCTTTATATACTATCTGTGTTTTCAGAAGCCAGTGACACACGGACTGCCCGCTAGAGCAGAAGACATGGAGCACCGGCAAGAGAAAGATGGAACCATGGACGTACCTACCATGATGGCATCAGCACTGCTGGCCTGCTTCACCAATACTGTCAGTGTCAGGGTCTTTTATGTCTGCATTTCAGTGTATAGTTTATATATATTGCAGCACCGGACACTTTATCACTGACCACATACCACATCAGTATAGTAAGGCAGTCCTAAATGAGTTCCAAATATTAGCCGTTCCACTGATCACGGAGTACTTTTATATGTAAGTATTCCAGTGTACGCTGCCCTTTACATTCTATAGTATCCTATACTGCAGAATATGAAGAAGAGAAGGACAGAATTATGTAAATCATGTCCTGGAGAAAACAAAACTCCACCATGTCCCTCCATTTCTCCGCAGCCATGAAGGAATAGATCAGCTCTGGTAATGCCAGTGACATCAGTATAATGTTCTGCATCCTAAGAGAATCATCTCACGGTTACAGCTTTATTCTTTATATCATTCCTTACACTAGATTCATACCGGTTACATTTATATTTTATCCATTATAAAATAATATCATATGTTCAGTATAATAAGGAAACCAGCACTTTCTGCAACTTTTATCAGGGCCGGTTTGAGGTGCCTGGGCAGTAAATCTGGTGGGTGCCCATCATAATTGTAATTTTACGGGCACATGACAACTTTTTCTATAAGGATAATCTGTATAGAAATGCATTTGTTGTCAGTCGTTTTATACCAGATAAAGCTCAGCACATGTAGTACAGGTTTCTATAGGAGCTAGTCTATATAGACATGTACTGAGCTCCATGTGATATAAAATGATGGACAGAACATATACATTTCTACACAGACCAGTCCTTATAGAAACTGGCATATGATAAACCTTTTTCTACAAAGGGAAATCCGTGTAGAATTGAATGCACTTCTTGTGCAATATTGTAAATGACATATAAAACCTCTTACATGTTCTGAGTGGTCTATGTGATATAAATGGTGCCATTTCTACACAGACTAGCCCCTATAGAAACTGGCAAGTGCGAAACTGGTCTATCATATACCATTTTTTCTACAGGGGCTAGTCTGCAGAAATGCCCAGGTTTTCAACCATATAATACTGAATAGAGAGCCATAATATCTAGTCATAATGGGACGTAAGAGATTTGTGTATTGGAGCCAGGGCAGGGGCTAGTCTACCTTCCCACAGAATCAGAGCGCCTCCTGTTGTGTCTGTGACTCAGAGTTTATCTCCTGCTGCCCGGCAGAGAATGAATGGCTCCTGTCTGCCCAGTTCTGTCCTATGCCTCTGGCAGTGCGTGCCACCCTCCGCCAGCCCTTACAGTAAAGTCCCTAGCCACCCTGTGCCACTAAAGCTGAGATCTGTGTTGTAGCCGATGATATGACTGTTGCAGTATTTGCAGCTTTCAACAGCACTCAGACATTGTGGGAGAATCAAACTGGTTTTACTTGGGACAAACAGCAACCAACATCAGTAACAATATCAAGATGGAGAATACAAGAGATAACATACACATCACCACTAGAGGAGCTACACATAGATAATAACTAATAGTTAACACAGCGCCATCTACTGTCAGTTCAAGATCGTTCCTCCAGCATTAAGCTGCAGATGTTGTAATATTCCAACAATGACGTCATTTCATTGGCTTAGAAAACAACACAGATCTTCACCTAACTCCAGCTGCCTGTCCTGCAGAGAATGAATGGCTCCTGCCTGTCCATTTCTTTTCTGTCCTGTGCCTCTGACAGTACATGCCACCCTCTGCCAGCCCTTACAGTAAAGTCCCTAGCCACCCCTGCATCGCTAAGGCTGAGATCTGTGTTGTAGCCGGACATGACGTTATTACATTGGCCTAGCACAACAACACAGAGCTCCTCCTAACTCCTGCTGCCTGTCCTGCAGAGAATGAATGGCTCCTGCCTGTCCATTTCTTTTCTGTCCTGTGCCTCTGACAGTATATGCCACCCTCTGCCAGCCCTTACAGTAAAGTCCCTAGCCACCCCTGCATCGCTAAGGCGGAGATCTGTGTTGTAGCCGGACATGACATTATTACATTTGCCTAGCACAGCAACACAGAGCTCCTCCTAACTCCTGCTGCCTGTCCTGCAGAGAATGAATGGCTCCTGCCTGTCCAGTTCTTTTCTGTGCCTCTGGCAGTACATGCCATCCTCCGCCAGCCCTTACAGTAAAGTCCCTAGCCACCCCTGCACCGCTAAGGCTGAGATCTGTGTTGTAGCCGGACATGACGTCATTACATTGGCCTAGCACAGCAACACAGAGCTCCTTCTAACTCCTGCTGCCTGTCCTGCAGAGAATGAATGGCTCCTGTGCAGCAACCACGAGGAAGAGCTTCCCAGGAGGATGGGAGCAGTAGTGAAGTGCACGGTATATGGCCTGAGGTATCTGTAGGAATCTCTACCTCTCCTCCCTCGCTCCTTCTCGGGCTGGCACAGTGACAGGGGGGCTGCACTATGGATGATGGTGGTGATAGTCTTTTCCCCCGTAGCAACTCCCGTGATGGTGGTAGTAGTATGTGTGCGCCTGGCAAGGTGGTATGTGGGGTGCCCTTGATGTTATGCAGTGCAGGGACCAGACGACACTGGGGATTTGAATAACTCACGTTTACTGAAGAACTTTATACAGTCTTCCAAAATGGAGGCACGTTATCTTCTGTCCACTTCAACAGTTGAGGGGAAGAAGGGACCAGTGGGTGACCAATGAGGGTTTCAATTGTCCAGCTATATCTAGAAATCATTCACTTTTCCAGCAGCGTGTGTAATAAATGAACTCACTTTTCTCAGTGATGAGGGTTGTAGTTGAGTGACTTGATAGACACTTCTTATATTAATTGTGGCGTGCGGCAGAACCGGTAACAGCGCCAGCAGGAGTTCTGAGGCCCAATATTATATAGACTTCTCCTCAGAAACAGACAGACAGCTTTTCAGCTAAATAATACTTGCTGTGGTGATGATAGAGATGATATGCTGGTTACAATCTCCTTACTGTTCCTCCTCTTGCATTGGGCTGCAGGTGCTGAGACCTGTTGCCAGTTGAAAGGATTGTATTAATCTGCTGTGTCAGAGCAGCTAGCAGACATGTCTGTCTCCTCACAGACACGACCCGACTCCTCTGAGTAGACTGTGAGACAGCGTCAGAGTGAGGCTCTAGGGCTCTAGCCAGGCTCCACCCCCTTTTCAAACAATGCTAGATGTACAATGCACCCTCTAGTGGCTCCCCACTGATACCTTCATCCTTCTCTTCAGCTGGTGAACAGCACACTGTGTGAAAAATAATAAAGACATGTAAAACACATACAATGCATGACATACAAATAACAGGGAACCAGAAGGGTATCTTCTGGGATGCTGCATACTCCCGGACTTAAGACAAGACGTCCTCGTCGTTTTCTTGGATATAAACAGCCTAAAAGATGTAAAAAGGGTTAACATGAAATGCAAACATCTTAATAACATTGTATTCCTGTATTCTTGACTCTCGAAGGGGGAATAGGGGCGAAGAGTTCTTCTGTAACAGTTGGAAGAGGAGGGGCAGAAGTCTCAAGTCAAGATGAGCGGCAGTGTCCAACAGTTTATGGCACTTAGGATATGAGGGGCTCTGGTACGTCAGAGTCTATGGGGATATTCCCTCTTGAACGTAACAAGGGTTGGTAGGCTTCGGCCTAACTTGGATAGGAATAAATGAAGAAATGAAGAAGGGGCTCTAGAACATAAGAGTCTTTCTTGTTCCCTACTTGCAATTATATTCAATCCCTATAGCGAACTGGTTTCACTCCTTTAGTGGTTCTCTCTGATCTCCTGACAGGTTCAGGTACAACAACAGCAGGTACATGATGTGATCTGTCCTCTGTGTGAGTTGTAGACACTGTAGGTGTAGGATCAGGTGCAAGGAATGACAAAATTGGGGTAAACCACCAACTCAGTGGGTTCTTTATGTCCAAGTGTTGCTCTTGAGTTGAGGACTCAGTAGTTGTTGCTTCAATAGCTTCAGTTACTTCTGGTAGATCAATTGCAACTGGTTCTTCAATTGATATTTCCTGTTCAATGGTAGGCAACTGTTGATCTTGTAGGCACAGTTTAAGCCTGTTACGGTGGACAATTTGCGGTTGTTTACCATCTCTTTGGATCTCATAGATATCTGTTCCTTGGCATGGGACAGCCTTGATGGTATAAGGGATTCTTTCCCACTTAGTGTCCAATTTGCTGGTTCTTTGAAAGTTTTTCAACCAGACAAGGTCTCCAACTTGAAAGGGTTTAGCATTAGCATGTTGGTCATAATCATGTTGTTGCTTCTTTCTGGCTTCTTCCATCCTAGCTTCAACAATTTCTTTTGCATCAGCCATGCGTCTTTGGTGTTCACTCACCCACTCTGTGGTTGGTAGAGGGTTCAAGTCATCTGGAACGGACACATTCAATGAAATGTCTGAAGGCAGCTTTCCTTGTCTTCCGAACAATAGGAAGTATGGGGTGTAACCTGTGGAGGCTTGCATAGTGTTGTTGTAGATGTACACCAACTCAGGCAAATGATTTGGCCAGACAGCTCTCTGATGAGGCGGTAAAGTTCTGAGCATCTCAATCAGAATCTGGTTCATCTTCTCACACAACCCATTTCCTTGGGGATGGTAAGCGGTTGTTCTTAGTTTCTTACAGTTGTACAGCTGACAAAGTTCCTGAAATAGTTGGGATTCAAATGCAGAACCTCTATCTGTCAAGATCTTCTCAGGACAGCCATAGGGTAGAAGGAAAGTTTTTAGGAAGACTGCAGCGGTGGTCTTTGCTGTCAAGTCCTTTACTGGTACTGCGACTGTGAATTTGGTGTAATGGTCGATGATGGTCATGGCATAAGTGTATCCTGTTCTACTTGGTTCCATTTTCACATGGTCGATGGCCACGATCTCCAGCGGTCGATGACTCACGATAGGATGCAGAGGGGCCTTTTGGTTTGGCTTCTCTCCTCTTGCTAAGGCACAAGCAGTACATTCTTGACACCATTTCTCGACATCACCTCTAATTCCGATCCAATAGAATCTTCTGCGAATTGTAGCTTCTGTCTTTTGAACTCCAAAGTGTCCAGACTTGTTGTGGTATGCCTCAAGGACAACTTTGGCATCTCTCCTTGGGATGACAATTTGGTGCAGCCGATTACTGGTGATGGGATCCAGCACTCTCCTCAGCAGCAGACCATTCTCTTCAAAGAGACGTTTCCTTTGTCTCCAAAGGCGAAGTAGTTCTGGGTTTGTGTTGCCTCGGCGGATTCTAATGGGTATTTTTTTGGTATCCAGGTAGTCTAGGATATCTCCAATCACTCTGCTCTCAGCTTGCAACAGGGCCCATTGTTCTCGTTCTGGTGACTGCTTCTTGGCCTGTTGGGAAGAACAATGTACCTGGGTTTTGTTATTGATAGCATCAGGATCTGCAAAGCGGTTGTAGAATGCAGGCATCTCTACTTCCTCTTTGTGGTTGTCATCATCAGGATTCTCCGGGTCTTCTCCTGTAGGCAGGCGGGACAAGGCATCCGCATTGATGTTGGACTTGCCTGTTCTGTATTTGACCACGAAGTTGTAATTTGCTAATCGTGAAGCCCATCTCTGTTCTAAGGCTCCCAGCCTTGCGGTGTTCAGGTGTGCTAGCGGGTTGTTATCTGTGAAGACAGTGAAGGAAGAAGCGGCAAGGTAGTCCTTAAACTTCTCTGTGACGGCCCAGACCAATGCAAGGAACTCCAGCTTGAAGGAACTATAGTTCTGATCGTTTCTTTCAGCTCCTTTGAGTGCTCTACTTGCATAGGCGATCACTCTTTCTTTGTCTCCTTGTTGTTGGGCCAGCACTGCACCAAGTCCTTGGTTGCTTGCATCTGTGTAAAGATGGAAGGGCAGGCTGTAATCTGGGTAGCCCAGAATGGGTGGTTCAGTCAATAATCTTTTCAGTAACTGGAAGGCAATTTCTTGTTCTTCTTTCCAGTTAATGGGAATTCTCCTCTTCAAGTGTTCTTTAGGGTGCCCCCTCAAGAGTTCTTGTAGCGGTTCAGCGATGCGGGCAAAATGAGGAATGAATCTCCGGTAGTACCCGGCAAATCCGAGAAAGCTTCTTACTTCCTTCACAGTGGTAGGTGTAGGCCAACTGTGGACAGCAGCTATCTTCTCAGGATCTGGCTTTATGCCTTCTGCGCTCACTATATGTCCCAAGTACTGGACTTGAGGTTGGAGGAGGTGACACTTGGAGGGTTTGATTTTTAAGCCATTTTTGGTTAGGACCTGGAACACTTCAGCTAGATGCTTGAGATGATCTTCATAGGACTTGGAGTAGACTATGACGTCATCCAGGTATAGGAGCACAGTCTCAAAGTTCCTGTGACCTAGGCATCTTTCCATCAGCCTTTGGAATGTTCCAGGAGCATTGCACAGTCCGAAGGGCATGCAATTGAACTCGAATAAGCCCATTGAGGTGGTGAAGGCTGTCTTCTCCCTATCAGCTGGAGACATTGGTACTTGCCAGTAACCACTTGTGAGATCCAGTGTAGAGAAGTAGGCAGCTGATCCCAGGGCTGTCAGAGATTCTTCAATCCTTGGAAGAGGATAGGCATCCTTGTGGGTAATGTTATTAATTTTTCTGTAATCCACACAGAAGCGAAGGTTGCCATCTTTCTTCCTGACAAGAACTAGTGGTGCAGCCCAGGGGCTGTGACTTTCTTGGATGACTTTAGCCTCTTTCATGTCGTGGACCATCTGCTTCACGTCTTGGTATAGGGCAGGTGGTATAGGCCTGTGTCTTTCCTTAATGGGAGGATGAGTACCAGTGGGAATAGTGTGCTCAATGTCTTTTGCTCTCCCATGGTCCAGAGGATGCTTACTGAAGGCTTCATGGTTATCCTGAGCCACTTCAAGTACTCCTTGGATCTGGTAGGCAGGTGTTGTTGCAGTTCCCACATGGATTTCTCCCCACCAGGGTGTTACTGGTGCTTCTTCTGACGTCTTTAGTTGCTGTGCAGCCTGTTTAGCGGTGACAGTTGGAATGTCCACCAGGTCTTGCACACTGAGTTGGGACAGCTGTGCTACAGGGTAGTACTTCCTCAGGGTTACTGAATGGTCTCCTAAGTTGAGAAGACGGATGGGTACTTTCCCTTCGACCACAGTCACTAAACTTCGGGCAGCCATAACCATTGGATGTTCATCTAGTGGTATTGGTTCCACTAGGGCTTGGTAGTCAAGTCCTTGTAGGCCTGAACGGGCCCGACACCATAGCAGTGTTTCTGTGCCAGGTTTTAGGGTTACTGGATGGTGGTCCTTGATGCGAGCTCTGCAGATCTCTCCTCTGGCGTTGGTGAATCGCTGTTGGGCAGCCAGTACACGGATGGTCTTGTGTATTACCTTCTGGGCAGCCTGGGAAGCCGTGGGGACGGATTGTCGTAGGGCCTCTAGCATTTCTCCATAGCAGTGCTTTAGGATGTTCATTCCCAGAATTACTGTGGGTTGTCCTTGATCTTTAACTTTGATCACGAGGACTCCTTGCTGAGGTAAGTGCACTCCTCCCACTTGGACAGTAGGCTCCCAGTACCCGTGCAGAGGTAGGGACTGGCCGTTGGTAGCGATGACGTCTAACCAGGCTTCTGGAGGTTGCATCAGGATCTCGCTACTCCAGTGTTGTTCAAAGGCGGCCTGCTGGATGGTTGTCACTTGGGATCCCGTATCCAGCAGGGCAGCAAATGGTACTCCATTGATGCGGATGGTAACTTCTGGACGAGGTCCGACAAACCGTGGCAGCCATTTTGGATCTTTGGGACCTATTATTTCTCCTCCCGAGGAATGGTCCTCTGCCTCGGGAGACGTCCGTTTAACGCCCAGCATTGACGTTCTTGGTGACCTATCTTATGGCAGTGTCTGCAGGCAGGTCTCCCATGTTCATCAAAGCGATCTGTCAACGTTTTGTTGGGACTATTGCGGTAGCCCTTGCTAGGACTATTTGGATAACTGTCTCTAGATGTTGGCAGCTCACATTTTACTGGAGAGCTGGCTTCTAGATTCTCCAGTCGTTGGCAGACTTGCTCCAGGCTTTTGGCAATGAGTTTCAGTTGATCTTGGTACTGATCTCCTCCAGCTGTGATTTGAGCCTGTGTAGCCTGGTAGGTGATGGGCTTGCAAGGTGTTGGATGTGGTGCTACTGGGGCAGGTTCCTCTTCTGCCTCTTTAAGAGGGGTGGTAGCCCTGACTGTTCTTCTTCTGGGCCTTCTTTCTAGTACCTCTATGGCCAGTTCTTTAAACTCATGGAAGGTGCTGTCAGGGTTCTGGACGGACATCATTTGTAGTTGATGACTCATGGAATCTGAGGCGACTCCTTCAATGAACTGCTCCCTCAGGATTCTGTCTGCTTTTTCAGCCTCATGGGGGTCGGCTTGTATCATGGCCCTCATGGTCTCCTGTAAGGAAAGAGCAAAATTTCGGAGTGTCTCACCTGGTTGCTGAACTCTGTCCATGAACCTCATCCTGAGCTCAGAGATGGATTTGGGCTCAAAGGTGGTACGTAGCTGGACCAGGATCTGATCCACAGCCTTCTTTTGGATACGTGGCCAGGACTCCACTTCTTTTAGGGCCACATCTTGTAGTTGTCCCATTAAGATCTCTACCTTCTGTTCTTCTGGAATGGGGTAGAGGCGGAACATGGCAAGCATTTTTTTTCTAAAGTCTTTTAAGGTGTGTGGTTCACCTTTGTAGTGGGGCAGCCATGGGGCCCCTGCATAGTAGGGCATGGACAGCGGCATGATGCAGGGTGCTGCAGCAGGTGTTGTTCTTTCTGTCATGGCCGGTGTAGTGACCGTGCTGAGACCGGGCTCTTCCGTGTCACTTGAGTCCGACATTGTTACTGTCCCTTTAAATTTTTCCAATGTCTATTATTGGCGCTCCCGGACTTTTAACTGAGTCGGGGGTCTTGTTAAAGGTGCTCCCGGACTTTTTATTGGGTCCGGAGTGATGTCCAGGATGCTCCCGGGCTTTTTATTGGGCACCGGTGGTGGTACAGCAGGGGTTAACTTGATGGCCAATTGAATCGGGACTCACCGATGGTATGCTGTTGCTTCCCTCTGGGCTGTACTTTGTTACCGGGCTGTTCCGTTGCTCTCCTGTGATGTTTTTGGGAGAGTTGCTGGTTGCAGGGGATCCGCGGTGGAGGTGCCGTGCAGAGGCTTCACTCATCCAAGATGGCGGCGCCTAGCAGTTTTCGGCCGTTCCCTCTTGCCTGTGCTGGATATTGTGAGTTCCTATAATCATCCAGATGGTGGCGCTAGACTGGCGCCGCAGGTTAACCTGTCTGGAGCGGGTAAATGGAACTGTGACGCAGCAGTTTGTGAGGTAAAATGGCGGATTAACCCCTTTTGGGCTGGAACTGCCGGGAAACAGTGATTTTAACCCCTTTTGGGGCTGAAATAGTCTCTTGCAGCTGCGGTTGCAGCTTTGTACGGTGGGGACCAGGGCTTTGGGACAAAGTCTCTCTGGTTTGGGGCCCACATGAGATTTAAACGTATCCTGTTCGTGACGCCAAAGTTCATATGCAGCAACCACGAGGAAGAGCTTCCCAGGAGGATGGGAGCAGTAGTGAAGTGCACGGTATATGGCCTGAGGTATCTGTAGGAATCTCTACCTCTCCTCCCTCGCTCCTTCTCGGGCTGGCACAGTGACAGGGGGGCTGCACTATGGATGATGGTGGTGATAGTCTTTTCCCCCGTAGCAACTCCCGTGATGGTGGTAGTAGTATGTGTGCGCCTGGCAAGGTGGTATGTGGGGTGCCCTTGATGTTATGCAGTGCAGGGACCAGACGACACTGGGGATTTGAATAACTCACGTTTACTGAAGAACTTTATACAGTCTTCCAAAATGGAGGCACGTTATCTTCTGTCCACTTCAACAGTTGAGGGGAAGAAGGGACCAGTGGGTGACCAATGAGGGTTTCAATTGTCCAGCTATATCTAGAAATCATTCACTTTTCCAGCAGCGTGTGTAATAAATGAACTCACTTTTCTCAGTGATGAGGGTTGTAGTTGAGTGACTTGATAGACACTTCTTATATTAATTGTGGCGTGCGGCAGAACCGGTAACAGCGCCAGCAGGAGTTCTGAGGCCCAATATTATATAGACTTCTCCTCAGAAACAGACAGACAGCTTTTCAGCTAAATAATACTTGCTGTGGTGATGATAGAGATGATATGCTGGTTACAATCTCCTTACTGTTCCTCCTCTTGCATTGGGCTGCAGGTGCTGAGACCTGTTGCCAGTTGAAAGGATTGTATTAATCTGCTGTGTCAGAGCAGCTAGCAGACATGTCTGTCTCCTCACAGACACGACCCGACTCCTCTGAGTAGACTGTGAGACAGCGTCAGAGTGAGGCTCTAGGGCAGTAGCCAGGCTCCACCCCCTTTTCAAACAATGCTAGATGTACAATGCACCCTCTAGTGGCTCCCCACTGATACCTTCATCCTTCTCTTCAGCTGGTGAACAGCACACTGTGTGAAAAATAATAAAGACATGTAAAACACATACAATGCATGACATACAAATAACAGGGAACCAGAAGGGTATCTTCTGGGATGCTGCACCTGCCTGTCCAGTTCTTTTCTGTGCCTCTGGCAGTACATGCCACCCTCCGCCAGCCCTTACAGTAAAGTCCCTAGCCACCCCTGCACCACTAAGGCTCAAATCGGTGTTGTAGCCGATGACATGACGCCATTACATTGGCCTAGCACAGTAACACAGAGCTCCTCCTAATTCATGCTGCACAAAGATGAAGAGATCACATGGGGGAGATGATGGTGCAGCTGGGGGAGGGCTGACGTTGATGGAAGTGCTCCCAGCCTCCCCTGCAGGCTGCAGTTGTGACTTTTACTAGCACTGTGCCTGTGGCGCTCATCATTTAAAGGGGTTTGCCTATCAGGGACATTTATGTCATATCCACAGGATATGTCATAAATATCAGATAGATGCGGGTCCATTGCTGGGTCTACACAGTGGACAGTGGTAAGGGGGTCCTGTGCAACTGCAACCGCTGCGACTACTATAGCTACACCACTAGGTGTGGATTGATATTTTTAGAATTCTCTTGGAATGTCTCTAAAATTTTAATTAATGGAAATGAATCAAGTTTTAATTCATTAATTATAAAACATTTGTTAAGTTAAAAAAGAAAACTAAATACAAACTGTTCTATTGTAGCCTCTACCACTCCACGTTATGGCGCACATCCTGAAGAAAGCCGAGGACTATGTAAGTTATATCAGCAGATGATCCTATTATTACACAGAACATCTGTAAGTCCACAGAAATAAACCTAACCAGAATAAATTTCAAGCCTACACACACACTATATATATATATATATATATATATATATATATACACATATATATATATATTATATGTATAAATATATACACACATATATACATGTGTGTGTGTGTGTGTGTGTATGTGTATATGTGTGTGTATGTATATATATATATATATATATATATATGTATGTATATAGCCCACTCCAAAATACGAGACAGCACTCCAGTTGTAGTGAAAAATAGGATCACTTTAATCACCCCTTGCGACGTTTCAGCCCTACTCCATGGGGCCTTTCTCATTGCATACACACACATATATACACACACACTATATATATATATTTTTACTTTTTGAGATACAGCTGTTCTGTATCCTGTATTGCAGCTGTATTGTGCGCTAAGACCTGAATCTGTATGGTCCATGGGAATGACAGGTTTAGTGCAAGCGGGTCCTGTGTGTCTGACACGCGGGATACACCTGTGATCGATCTAAGTTATGAACCTGACGGACACAGGACCTGACAGGTACAGGATTCAGCGTAAGATACAGCCGCTCTGTATACAGCATACAGAGCAGCTGTATCTTAAAAAGTAAAAATAATTTTTAATAAAAACTAATTATAAAGTTGCACAAAACACACTGATTGACTTTATTTATTTTGTTTTTTTAAAAAAACATTCCTTTTGAAAGGCTTTATACAATGTTATCTTTCTAGTTCTCCAAGGATCCACAAGTGGAGGAATTTACCATGGAGAAGGTAAGAGCCTCATTTCTTCGAAAATCATAAAATCTTCTTAACCATGGAAAACCGACGTAGCGGAGTACAGGCTCATAGATTCTCTATCAAGCTCGTACTTCGCTACATCAATTTCCGAAAAAAGCCGAATAGAAACTACGCGGCTAAGCTCTCACACAAGCGCTTCTGCCACTTTGTTTTAGCTATTGGTGGGGGTCTCAATGCTCGAACCCCCACCAATTAAAACATCTGACATGTCACTATGACATGTCAGGAGTTTGTTGAATATTTAGGTACACTTTAATTTTCCAGGAACTTCTCTAGAGCTGCACTAGATCAAAACGACAATGATCAATTTATTTTAAGTATTCTCTTCATTTTATTTACAGATGAGAGACAAAGGACTGAAGATCACCGAGTACTATGTAAGTGATATCAACAGACCATCCTATTAACACACAGAATATCTGTAGAGATACATTTATAGTTAGGTCCAGAACTATTTGGACAGTGACACAATCTTCATTCATGATTTGCGCTCTGCATGCTTTACATTCGATTTGAAATGAAATAACTGAGATGCAATTGAAGTGTAGACTTTCAGGTTTAATTCAAGGGGTTGAACAAAAATATCCTGTGAAACGTTTAGGAATTGCAACCATTTTTCTAAACAGACTCCTCATTTCAGGGGCTCAAAGGTAATTGGACAAATTAACCTAACCATAAATAAAATGTTTTTTGTTAAATACTTTGTAGAGAATCCTTTGCAGGCAATGACTGCCTGAAGTCTGGAACGCATGGACATCACCAAACGCTGGCTTTCCTCCTTTGTGACGCTTTGCCAGGCCTTTACTGCAGCGGTCTTCAGTTGTTGCTTGTTTGTGGGTCTTCCTGCCTTAAGTTTTCGCTTAAGCAAGTGAAATGCATGCTCGATAGGGATGAGATCTGGTGATTGACTTGGTCATTGCAGAATATTCCACTTCTTTGTCTTAAAAAAAACTCCTGGGTTGCTTTCGCAGTAAGTTTTGGATCATTGTCCATCTGTAATGTGAAGCGATGTCCAATCAACCTTGCTGCATTTGGTTGAATCTGAGCAGAAAGTATATCCCTGAACAATACAGAATTCATCCGGCTGCTTCTGTCTTCAGTCAAATTATCAAAAAACACTAGTGACCCAGTGCCTTTGGCAGCCATGCATGCCCATGCCATCACACTGCCTCCACCATGTTTTACAGAGGATGTGGTGTGCTTTTGATCATGAGCCGTTCCAAGCCTTCTCCATACTTTCTTCCTCCCATCATTCTGGTACAGGTTGATCTTAGTTTCATCTGTCCATAGAATGCTGTCCCAGAACTGGTCTGGCTTCTTTACATGTTGTTTGGCAAAGTCTAATCTGGCCTTTCTATTTTTGAGGGTGATTAATGGTTTGCACCTGTTGGTGAACCCTCTGTATTTGCTCTCATGAAGTCTTCTCTGTATGGTAGACTTAGATACTGATACACCTACTTCCAGGAGAGTGTACTTCACAGGGTAGATGTTGTGGAGGGGTTTTTCTTCACCAGGGAAAGGATTTCGTGGACGTCCAGGCTTTTTGGAGTTCACGACATCACCAGTACACTCTTTTTTTCAAGAATGTACCAAGCTGTTGATTTGGCCACTCCTAATATTTGTGCTATCTCTCTGATGGTTTTCTTCATTTTTGTCTGCCTAACGGTCTGTTTAACTTGCATTAAGAGCTCCTTTGACCTCATGTTGTGGGTTCACAGCAACTTCTTCCAAATGCAAATGCCACACCTGAATCAACTCCAGACCTTTTATTTGCTTAATTGATGATGGATTAACGAGGGAATAGCGCATGCTGCCCATTAAATAACTTTTGAGATAGTTGTCCAATTACCTATGGTCCCTTGAAAAAGAGGCAGCTACATATTAAAGAGCTGTAATTCCTAAACCCTTCCTCAAATTCGGATGTGAATACACTCTAATTAAAGCTGAGAGTCTGCACTTTAAGCCCATATTGATTATATAACTGTATATTCAATATGTTTTGGTAAACAGCTAAAATGCCAAAACTTCTGTCACCGCCAAATAATTCTGGACCTGACTGTATATATCACATAGAAGCCTCTATTCCATGACTAAGGGATGATAGAGTTCGGTCCTAGTAAACCCTTCTAAACCCCCTAGTGAGGCCAACCACCCAATCCCATCCTTGTACTCCTATTTCCCTCAATAAGGACAGACTCATGGTTTTATAAGGTTGGCCACAGCAGCCATTTTATTGACAAACAATAACTAATAAAAATATTACCATCAAATATAAATAATCAACATTATCAACATTAATAACAAACATTCCGAGGAAAGAGATCCTTGGAGCTAAGTAGGGTATCTGCTCAGCGACTAATAAGTGCAGTATTTACCCCCAGCCGATTCCCCACAGCTCAGTTGCAGCGTATACAACTGCAGATAGCCAATAATGCAACCTTGCTCCCCGGGACACCACCCAGCAGGGGCCCAAAAATAGCCAGAGCCTCCGTATTGCATAATTTGGGAAGGACCATACCCACGATGAGTTCCTCCCCCACCAATTTAATACCATCTCCAAGGACCTCCAACCTGCCAACCACTGCCATGACAAATAAAACATCACCGAAACGCAGCATAACAAAACAATAAAACAAATAGTGAGGGTGGGCGGAAAACTTCACCTGCGTGTGCTTCTCCTCCTAATGGCGCAGGCACTGCCTTCGTGCCACTATAATCCTCAGGCAACGCCCCATAACCTCTCTCCTCCTATTACCCCGGTCATGTGGCCTCCTCCTATGTTCTGCGGCCCGGGTTGGACTTTCTTTCCAACAGCTGAAAAGTAGATTTATCACAGTAACTGTTTTTACCAGCACAATTCCCCCCTCCCCCACCACAGATATATAAAAGAATTATAAGCAAATGATATGGTAGAATTATATTTTATTTCTTTCCTTGTATAAGGATAAAGATGCAGAAGAAGATGCTGAGGACGGGGTAAGAGCCTCACTGTTACTATTACTAGATAGACATGACATATAACCCTCAACCACAGCACAGAATAACATTAACCAGTTCAGGACCGGGCTATTTTGCACCTTCAGGACCAGACACCATTAAGCCCTTTTTAGCACGTGTTAGTTAAATGGCTATAACTTTTTTATTTGTTGGGCTGACGACGTGATTTTTGCGACGTTTTTTTCCGTAGACAATGCAGGTTTCTTTTTTTATCGTTTTTATACGCACCTTTTTTGCTAATGTAGAATTTTTATTCATAAAGTTTGAAAATAATAGTAAAAAAATAAGCTTTCTTAACTTTCAGCTATTTTTTTTGGTAATAACATAGTTTTACCCTAAAATAGACCTTTTATTTGTGATCGTCATTGTCTACCGGAAATTATAATATATTACATGTCTATATTAGGGTAATTGGGTCAGTACTAGCGTTACAAAAATGATTGGCGGGGGGGACGGGTTTTTTTGGGGTGGGTATTTTATGTGTATTTATTATTAATTTTGTTTTGCACTTGACTTTACTATTTTTTATTACTATGGTCTGTCCCTCAAAGATCAAAAAAGACCTTTGGGGAACTTTATATATATTTTTTCCTTTCTTTTACACCATGTCTTTCCACTGTAACTGGGGCTGCACAGCATCCCCAGTTACAGGGGAAATCAGCCCTCTCATAGTGACGATTGTCACTAATAGGGCTGTGCTTGGTCTTGTAAGACCCAGCAGCAGTCTGTCAGTAACGGCACCCGGCGATCATGTGACCAGTCACATGAACACCGGGAGGAATAGAGAAAGCGCCGCTGCTGCTGTCTCTATTCCTATACACAGCATTCATTGAGCGCTGTGTACAAGTCATCAGAGAAGACAGAAGCAGCGAAAGCTGCTTCTATCCTCTCCTCAGGGTCCCCGGCAGTCACTGACAGCCGGAGACCCAACATTCAGCTGCCCGATCGCGCAGGCAGCAAGTTAAAACCTGAGCCGTAAAAAGTCTATGGCTCGGGTTTTAAGGACCCTTACCGCTGGCCGTAAAAACACAGCCAGCGGTCGGGAACCAGTTAAACATCTCAGAGCCCAACAAGAGGGTCTATAGTTCGGCAGAATATCGTTCAGAAGGAGTTTTCCATAGATAAATCTACATGCGGGATCATTCAGTACTGACAGCAGAGTGTGAGAAGGAATCTGAAATGGGTGGACATGGCATTCACAAGAAAAATAGGAGATTATATATAACATTATTATATAACCCAGAAAAACGAATTCTTCCCTGTTCTGTTGTAGCCGATCTACATGAAGCTGGACGACGGCATGATGATCCCAGAAGATGTAAGTGATGTCAGCAGATAATGGTATTACTTCATGAGGATCCACAACTTCTCTACATATTAACCTGACATTAAATTCTTTATATTCACATTATAATAAAACAGAAACCTAGTTATTACTGGAAATAGCGCTCACAATGTCTCTGACAGATTCCTTACATATATCACACTCAGCATTTACTCATTCTGAACATTATCTGTTACATTTCAATGTGTAGTTTTGGGTTTCATAGACTCCCCACCTTATAGACGGTCCGGCCTCAGATTTAACCTTTCCCGTCGCTGTACTGTCTTTTTATGTCGGTACAGGGTATTTAAAAATGGCGCTTGCTTTGAAGCCCAGCTGGCGCCATAGCTTCTGGGTCTCTGTTGTGTTACACACCAGGGACCCAGTGGCAATGCTTGCTATCACAGACATCTCTGATTTCAAGCATTTAACCCCTCAGATAAGGGGCGTAACTAGGAAAGACTGGGCCCCATAGCAAACTTTTGACTGGGGCCCCCCCTCCGCTGGGTATCACACAACCGCCCCCTTGTAGATAGTGCCTCCCTATAGATTCCACCACACAGCGCCCCCCTATAGATAGCACCATACACAGCCCCCTGTAGATAGCGCCATACACAGCCCCCTGTAGATAATGACTTACAGACCCAAATCCCCCCTGTAGATAATGCCATACAGACCCCCTGTAGATAACGCCATACAGACCCCCCTGTAGATAACGCCATACAGAACCCCCTGTAGATAACGCCATATAGCCCCCCCCCCCCAAAAAAAAACGGCCTATAGTTTGTCCTACAAAAGAGATGGGATAGGATAGGGGAAACATGTGTGATTGCTGGCAGCGATAAGGAGAACGGGGGACCGAAATTCCCCCGAAGTTCTCCATGACAAACCTCGGGCTTCCGGCGTCTGCGCAGTTCAATAAAAATGAAAGGAGCGCTGGTCACGCATGCGCAAGTAATTTCTATGGAGCTGCAGACAGACCCCGGAAGTCCGAGGTTTGTCATGGAGAACTTCGGGGGACTTTCGGTCCACCGTTCTAATTATCGCTGGCCGTCCCAGCGATCACACATGTATCCCCTATCCTGTGGATAGGGGATGCATGTCTTTTGTAGGAAAAACCCCTTCAGTGGCGTCACACTGTAGCAGCCATAGCAGCTGCTAACGGAGCCTCCGGCCATGGGGGGGCCCGTGCCGGCGGGTGGCACGGGCCCCCTCATGCTGCGGGCCCCGTAGCAGCCGCTACGGCTGCTATAGCGGTAGTTACGCCACTGCCTCAGTTGCTGGGGTCAGATGTGACCACCGGCATCTGAAGGGTTTTTCACTTTCCGTTTGTGGCTGGTCACCGTCTCCCATGTGGTGAGATCGCGGGAGCCGGTGTGTTCCTATAGTAGCCAGGAAGCTTGTAAACGCTCCCAGTCCTGCTATAGGAAGATTTGCACTGATGCAATCAAGCAATGCACTGATCTGATTTGCAATAGATTTCAATACTGTTAGTGCAGTCTGTGGCATAAGCGATCTAATGATCGCAGGTTCAAGTCCCCTAAGGGGGCTAAAAAAATTAAATTTAAAAATATAAAAATTAAAATCACCCCCCTTTTCCTAGATCACATATAAAAATAAATACACAAATAAACAAACACATTAGTTATCCCAACGTCCAAAATGCCCGAACCATAAAAAAAAATACAAATATTTACCCTATATGGTGAACGCTGTAGCTTTAAAGAAAGATCAAAATGGCCGAGTTAAACCAGACTTCAAAATTAATTGAGAACCCTGACACCTAAATTAATTAAAGGGGTTTTCCTATGATGGACATTTATGACAGGTCTACAAGATATGTCATAAATGTCAGCTAGGTGCGGGTCCTACCTCTGGGACCTGCACCTTTCTCTAGAACGGGGCCCCCTAAACCCCGTTCTACCTTTTTCTGCTCCTGCTGCCTTCCGGCCACTTCCTGACTATTTGGTTGGGACTCACGGAAAAAGCGTAGCTCGCTGAGCTACAGTGCATCCGTAAGTCCCATAGTAGTGAATGGCAGTTATGGAAGCAACGTAGCATGCGAGCTACGCTGTTTCTGTAACTACCACTCATTTCTATGGGACTTACGAGAACAGCGTAGCTCAGCGAGCTATGCTGATTTCTTCTTCATGGTCGGAAATCTCCTGCTTCAGCCACTAAACAGAGCGGTAGAACGGGGTTTAGGGGGCCCTGCTCTAGAGAAAGGTGATGGTCCAAGAAGAGGGACCCGCATCTATCTGACATTTATGACATATTCTGTAGATATGTCATAAATGTCTCTGATGGGAAAACCCCTTTAAGACCCCTAAATAAATTCCAAAAACCAGACCAGGACCCCAGGTAATTCAGAACCCTGACCAAGACCAAAAATTTATTCAGACCCCTAGGCTGACGCAAATATAAATTCAGACCTAACCCCAAAACGAATTCAGACTTTAACCCAAACTAAATTTAGATCCCAAAACACACCAAAAATAAAGTCAGACCACAAACCAGACCACTGCATTTACTTTTTCTTCTTTGCCGGGTCGTCTTCACCTCCAGACTCTGCGGCACTAGGCTCGGATACTGCCCAGCATCAGAAACTTGTGTTCAGCACTGGACACAGGGAAAAAGTGCTGCGGCGCTCAGGAGTGAAATGCGAGTGCAAAGCGATAAGTGATAGTGGCTGTTATATATTGAATTTGATTTGCATAGCTGAATAAATAAGCTTCTGATTCTCTCTACTGTAGAAGTTTTTATTTTGCTATCTTTGAGATATTAGTATAAATAGCTCAGCGTTCTGCACGTTTATAAAATGGACTGAATAATTTCCTAATATATTTTTATTATGGGAATCGCTTCCTTAATTAGCAATTGCCACTTCCATAAACCTACAGAAATGGCACTATTAATACCCACACAACCCGTAGGTGCTGTTTATGGACGATTTTAATTCATTAAAATTGCTTAGAATACTTAGAATATTCTTCAATATAATAATGTTGGAAATCTGGGTTACAACTAAGATGGCTGAATTACAGATCCCTCTGAATAGATCACCCAACTTTCACCTGCATGGTAATTCTGAATAGCATACGCTACATACAAAGTATACATTACACACACCATAGACTACACATACACACACACTTATCAGTTTTTCTGTTCTACTTTGCAGTGCTTGGGTGCAGTAATTTAATCATATGACTGATATCACTAAAGGTTCTGCAGACCTCCTAGTTGTAGTTTAGTCAGACACTGGAAGCTTGTCAAGAGTAAGACTGCAGGCAGAAGGAATAGTGCATGGAGGCAGCCTCTATGTTAGCAGTAACATTTACTGGGGAGTGGTGACGCGACATGTGCAGCTGCACACCCCTACAGAAATACATTAGGGTAACCCTGCATACATAGCTGTTATTACTGTTTGGGCTCTAGAATCATTACACATGGGGGAGTTCAGTGTACAGACCATACAGTCTTTGAAATTACTTCATTTTGTTCACAGGAGCCAACAATGGAGATTACACCTGAAAGAACAATTCATCTGTCTGAAGAGGAAGAAACACGAAGCTGCGCCTGGTTCTGCATTCCAGCAGCCATGATTCTCAGAAGAGCAAGGGCCAGGATTGTGTCTTTCTTCATGAGAGGAGTAAGGGAATCTGCGGTCTGAGAGGCATCTGGGGTCAGGGAGGCAGGGCGAGCATCTGGGGTCAGGGAGGCAGGGCGGGCATATGGGGTCAGGGAGGCAGGGTTGGCATCTGGGGTCAGGGAGGCAGGGCGGTCATCTGGGGTCAGGGAGGCAGGGCGGTCATATGGGGTCAGGGAGGCAGGGCGGTCATCTGGGGTCAGGGAGGCAGGGCGGGCATCGGGAAGGAAATCTGGCGTCGGAGAGGGCGTCTAGAAAGGCGTCAGGCGTCGGAGAGGGCGTCTAGAAAGGCGTCAGGCGACGGAGAGGGCGTCTAGAAAGGCGTCAGGCGTCGGAGAGGGCATCTAGAAAGGCGTCAGGCGACGGAGAGGGCGTCTAGAAAGGCGTCAGGCGACGGAGAGGGCGTCTAGAAAGGCGTCAGGAGAGGGCGTCTAGAAAGGCGTCAGGAGAGGGCGTCTAGAAAGGCGTCAGGCGACGGAGAGGGCGTCTAGAAAGGCGTCAGGAGAGGGCGTCTAGAAAGGCGTCAGGAGAGGGCGTCTAGAAAGGCGTCAGGTGACGGAGAGGGCGTCTAGAAAGGCGTCAGGCGACGGAGAGGGCGTCTAGAAAGGCGTCAGGCGACGGAGAGGGCGTCTAGAAAGGCATCAGGCGACGGAGAGGGCGTCTAGAAAGGCGTCAGGCGACGGAGAGGGTGTCTAGGAAGACGTCAGGCGACGGAGAGGGCGTCTAGAAAGGCGTCAGGCGACGGAGAGGGCGTCTAGAAAGAAGGTACGGTGACGGAGAGGGCGTCTAGAAAGGCGTCAGGCGACGGAGAGGGCGTCTAGAAAGGCGTCCGGCGACGGAGAGGGCGTCTAGAAAGGCGTCAGGCGACGGAGAGGGCGTCTAGGAAGGCGTCAGTCGACAGAGAGGGCGTCTAGAAAGGCATCAGGAGAGGGCGTCTAGAAAAGCGTCAGGAGAGGGCGTCTAGAAAGGCGTCAGGCGACGGAGAGGGCGTCTAGAAAGGCGTCAGGCGACGGAGAGGGCGTCTAGAAAGGCGTCAGGCGACGGAGAGGGCGTCTAGAAAGGCGTCAGGCGACGGAGAGGGCGTCTAGAAAGGCGTCAGGCGACGGAGAGGGCGTCTAGAAAGGCGTCAGGCGACGGAGAGGGCGTCTAGAAAGGCGTCAGGAGAGGGCGTCTAGAAAGGCGTCAGGCGGCGGAGAGGGCATCTAGAAAGGCGTCAGGCGACGGAGAGGGCGTCTAGAAAGGCGTCAGGCGACGGAGAGAGCGTCTAGAAAGGTGTCAGGAGAGGGCGTCTAGAAAGGCGTCAGGCGACGGAGAGGGCGTCTAGAAAGGCGTCAGGCGACGGAGAGGGCGGTCTAGAAAGGTGTCAGGCGACGGAGAGGGCGTCTAGAAAGGCGTCAGGCGACGGAGAGGGCGTCTAGAAAGGTGTCAGGAGAGGGCGTCTAGAAAGGCGTCAGGCGACGGAGAGGGCGTCTAGAAAGGCGTCAGGCGACGGAGAGGGCGGTCTAGAAAGGCGTCAGGCGACGGAGAGGGCGTCTAGAAAGGCGTCAGGCGACGGAGAGGGCGTCTAGAAAGGCGTCAGGCGACGGAGAGGGCGTCTAGAAAGGCGTCAGGCGACGGAGAGGGCGTCTAGAAAGGCGTCAGGCGACGGAGAGGGCGTCTAGAAAGGCGTCAGTAGACGGAGAGTGCGTCTAGAAAGGCGTCAGGCGACAGAGAGGGTGTCTAGAAAGGCGTCAGGAGAGGGCGTCTAGAAAGGCGTCAGGCGACGGAGAGGGCGTCTAGAAAGGCGTCAGGTGACTGAGAGGGCGTCTAGAAAGGCGTCAGGCGACGGAGAGGGCATCTAGAAAGGCGTCAGGAGAGGGCGTCTAGAAAGGCATCAGGCGACGGAGAGAGCGTCTAGAAAGGCGTCAGACGACGGAGAGGGCGTCTAGAAAGGCGTCAGGAGAGGGCGTCTAGAAAGGCGTCAGGCGACGGAGAGGGCGTCTAGAAAGGCGTCGGGCGACGGAGAGGGCGTCTAGAAAGGCGTCAGGCGACGGAGAGGGCGTCTAGAAAGGCGTCAGGAGACGGAGAGGGCGTCTAGAAAGGCGTCAGACGACGGAGAGGGCGTCTAGAAAGGCGTCAGGAGAGGGCGTCTAGAAAGGCGTCAGGCGACGGAGAGGGCGTCTAGAAAGGCGTCAGGCGACGGAGAGAGCGTCTAGAAAGGCGGCAGACGACGGAGAGGGCGTCTAGAAAGGCGTCAGGAGAGGGCGTCTAGAAAGGCGTCAGGCGACGGAGAGGGCGTCTAGAAAGGCGTCAGGCGACGGAGAGGGCGTCTAGAAAGGCGTCAGGCGACGGAGAGGGCGTCTAGAAAGGCGTCAGGCGACGGAGAGGGCGTCTAGAAAGGCGTCAGTAGACGGAGAGTGCGTCTAGAAAGGCGTCAGGCGACAGAGAGGGTGTCTAGAAAGGCGTCAGGAGAGGGCGTCTAGAAAGGCGTCAGGCGACGGAGAGGGCGTCTAGAAAGGCGTCAGGCGACAGAGAGGGCGTCTAGAAAGGCGTCAGGCGACTGAGAGGGCGTCTAGAAAGGCGTCAGGCGACGGAGAGGGCGTCTAGAAAGGCGTCAGGCGACGGAGAGGGCATCTAGAAAGGCGTCAGGAGAGGGCGTCTAGAAAGGCATCAGGCGACGGAGAGAGCGTCTAGAAAGGCGTCAGACGACGGAGAGGGCGTCTAGAAAGGCGTCAGGAGAGGGCGTCTAGAAAGGCGTCAGGCGACGGAGAGGGCGTCTAGAAAGGCGTCGGGCGACGGAGAGGGCGTCTAGAAAGGCGTCAGGCGACGGAGAGGGCGTCTAGAAAGGCGTCAGGAGACGGAGAGGGCGTCTAGAAAGGCGTCAGACGACGGAGAGGGCGTCTAGAAAGGCGTCAGGAGAGGGCGTCTAGAAAGGCGTCAGGCAACGGAGAGGGCGTCTAGAAAGGCGTCAGGCGACGGAGAGAGCGTCTAGAAAGGCGTCAGACGACGGAGAGGGCGTCTAGAAAGGCGTCAGGAGAGGGCGTCTAGAAAGGCGTCAGGCGACGGAGAGGGCGTCTAGAAAGGCGTCATGCGACGGAGAGGGCGTCTAGAAAGGCGTCAGGAGAGGGCGTCTAGAAAGGCGTCAGGAGAGGGCGTCTAGAAAGGCGTCAGGCGACGGAGAGGGCGTCTAGAAAGGCGTCAGGCGATGGAGAGGGCATCAAGAAAGGCGTCAGGCGACGGAGAGGGCGTCTAGAAAGGCGTCAGGCGACGGAGAGGGCGTCTAGAAAGGCGTCAGGCGACGGAGAGGGCGTCTAGAAAGGCGTCAGGCGACGGAGAGGGCGTCTAGAAAGGCTTCAGGCGACGGAGAGGGCGTCTAGAAAGGCTTCAGGCGACGGAGAGGGCGTCTAGAAAGGCGTCAGGTGACGGAGAGGGCGTCTAGAAAGGCGTCAGGCGACGGAGAGGGCGTCTAGAAAGGCGTCAGGCGACGGAGAGGGCGTCTAGAAAGGTGTCAGGCGACGGAGAGGGCGTCTAGAAAGGCGTCAGGCGACGGAGAGGGCGTCTAGAAAGGCGTCAGGAGAGGGCGTCTAGAAAGGCGTCAGGCGACGGAGAGGGCGTCTAGAAAGGCGTCAAGCGACGGAGAGGGCGTCTAGAAAGGCGTCAGGAGAGGGCGTCTAGAAAGGCGTCAGGAGAGGGCGTCTAGAAAGGCGTCAGGCGACGGAGAGGGCGTCTAGAAAGGCATCAGGCGATGGAGAGGGCGTCAAGAAAGGCGTCAGGCGACGGAGAGGGCGTCTAGAAAGGCGTCAGGCGACGGAGAGGGCGTCTAGAAAGGCGTCAGGCGACGGAGAGGGCGTCTAGAAAGGCGTCAGGCGACGGAGAGGGCGTCTAGAAAGGCGTCAGGCGACGGAGAGGGCGTCTAGAAAGGCGTCAGGCGACGGAGAGGGCGTCTAGAAAGGCGTCAGGCGACGGAGAGGGCGTCTAGAAAGGCGTCAGGCGACGGAGAGGGCGTCTAGAAAGGCGTCAGGCGACGGAGAGGGCGTCTAGAAAGGCGTCAGGCGACGGAGAGGGCGTCTAGAAAGGCGTCAGGCGACGGAGAGGGCGTCTAGGAAGACGTCAGGCGACGGAGAGGGCGTCTAGAAAGGCGTCAGGCGACGGAGAGGGCGTCTAGAAAGGCGTCAGGCGACGGAGAGGGCATCTAGAAAGGCGTCAGTCGACAGAGAGGGCGTCTAGAAAGGCGTCGGCAGAGGGCGTCTAGAAAGGCGTCAGGAGAGGGCGTCTAGAAAGGCGTCAGGCGACGGAGAGGGCGTCTAGAAAGGCGTCAGGCGACGGAGAGGGCGTCTAGAAAGGCATCAGGCGACGGAGAGGGCGTCTAGAAAGGCATCAGGCGACGGAGAGGGCGTCTAGAAAGGCGTCAGGCGACGGAGAGGGCGTCTAGAAAGGCGTCAGGCGACGGAGAGGGCGTCTAGAAAGGCGTCAGGCGACGAAGAGGGCGTCTAGAAAGGCGTCAGGCGACGGAGAGGGCGTCTAGAAAGGCGTCAGGCGACGGAGAGGGCGTCTAGAAAGGCGTCAGGCGACGGAGAGGGCGTCTAGAAAGGCGTCAGGAGAGGGCGTCTAGAAAGGCGTCAGGCGACGGAGAGGGCGTCTAGAAAGGCGTCAGGCGACGGAGAGGGCGTCTAGAAAAACGTCAGGCGACGGAGAGGGCGTCTAGAAAGGCGTCAGGCGACGGAGAGGGCGTCTAGAAAGGCGTCAGGAGAAGGCGTCTAGAAAGGCGTCAGGCGACGGAGAGGGCGTCTAGAAAGGCGTCAGGCGACGGAGAGGGCGTCTAGAAAGGCGTCAGGCGACGGAGAGGGTGTCTAGAAAGGCGTCAGGCGACGGAGAGGGCGTCTAGAAAGGCGTCAGGCGACGGAGAGGGCGTCGAGAAAGGAGTCAGGCGACGGAGAGGGCGTCTAGAAAGGCGTCAGGCGACGGAGAGGGCGTCTAGAAAGGCGTCAGGCGACTGAGAGGGCGTCTAGAAAGGCGTCAGGCGACGGAGATGGGGCATCTGGGGTCAGGGTGGGAGATGGGGCATCTGGGGTCAGGGCGGGAGATGGGGCATCTGGGGTCAGGGCGGGAGATGGGGCATCTGTGGTCAGGGCGGGAGATGAGGCTGGGGCATCTGAGGTCAGGGAGGGAGAGCATCTTAGGTCAGGGTGCGAGGGAGGGCATCTGAGGTCAGGGAGGGATGGAGAGCATCTGAGGTTAGGGAGGGAGTGCATCTGAGGTCAGGGATGGAGGGACGTAAAGCATCTGAGGTGAGAGAGGGAGAGAATATGGGGTTTAAGAGAAAACAAAATATAAAAAAGTATTAGCAATAGGGCCCCATCCAGTGTTATCACTGCAGTGAACCAGGGAGTAGCCGACCGCCAGTACTTGGGGTCAGGAAGGAATTTTTTTTTCCCCCACATGGGGGTTATGTTTCGCCTTCCTCTGGTTCACATCCGTTGTTTGCAGTAAATCCTATAATTTGTCCTGGATGGTTTAGGTAGGTAGTTATAATAGGTATTAATAAAACCTATTTTAATCTATTCATTGTGTCAGTGTCATCTTTTCTGTTTGATGTGAAATCCCCTGAACGATCTGGTAATAAATCGTCAATTCCTGACACCTTTCTAAAAAAATAACAATAAAATAAATATACTAAAATCGCTTCAGTCTGGTACAGAACAGTCCACAGAAGCTGATTATCTGGAGTCTGAGAAAAGTAAACATAAAGGAACGGGCATAACAAGAACTTTATGGGACCTGAGCCCCTTCTCCTCACTTGTACCACCCATTATGCATCTTACCCCTGGATAATAACCCCTCCTGAAATAAGGACCTGTCAACCCTCATGATCTGTGGCGTATGTGGTACAGTATCTGGTCTAAGGTGAGTGGTTGAAACACATCACATCACATCACCAGTGTTGGATTATGGTTGACATCTAAAGCTCAGTAATATACACGTTTCTTCTCTTACCACTGGCTTTGTAATTCTGTATAATCGCAGGGGTCATTCCTATAATAGATTACAATGGAATGAGTATGTGGGTTATTGATTTGTAAATGTATCGGGTGAAGTCAAGGCCGACTTTGAGTTATGTGGTGACCTCTGGAGAAATATTCCCCTCCCCTGCCACCAACTAATAATGGTGGAGATTGCTTTTGATAGAAATCTGAGCACCGTAGAAAGGTTAATAGGAGTGCCAGTTCTATATGGCACTTCAGAAGATAATTTTTGGCAGGATTACAGATTCACCAACAATTAATATGGACAATACCACAATTAATATGGACATTCAGCGTGCAGCCTGATGAGGAATGTTTTTAGTACAGAAATAAAAGAACATTTTCTACTAGGTAATGGGCCAATCACTCATAGACTACCTAAACTGCAGTACCATGAGTTATTTAAAGAGAATCCATCACTAGTTTATCAATTCCCTATCTCCTAACTAATCTAATAGGCGCTATGATGCTGATAACTACAGGGTGATTTGTTTTCAAAAACATTCATCATTTGCAAAGTTATGAGCATTTTTCTAAATATGCTAATGTGGCCATACTTGCCAAATAGGAGGTGACTCTTTCTTTTCAGTCTGGGCGGTGTTATGTTTTCTGTATGACGCTGACCAATCGTCGTCATACAGCTTCTCCCCCTTCCCTGCCCAGCAACACAGAGTGATCATATAGTATACAGCTCCACTCCCGACTGTGTATTCAACTGCGATCCTGGGGTCATATGAAAGATTAGAATCTCGGGGACGTGTCCTGATGGCAGCAGACATGGCCGTGTGTTGACTTAGCTCCGCTTCCACCTACAACTTAAGCGACAGATAAAGTGTTCTCAGTGTGTAAAAAATCTTATCAACAAATAATCCGAAACTCATCCTAAAGACAGATCCTCTCTGTTATTCACTCACTCCGGGAGGAGAACTCAAACACATGACAGAACTGGGACCAGGAATCCCCCAGAGAGCCCGTGGTGCACGGAGCTGAAAGACCAATAAGTTTATATTCACACAGAATATTTTCAGCCGTTTTTCGGGCCGTAAACGTCCCGAAAAACGGATGAAAATATGGGGGCTGAATGCCTCCAAACATCTGCAGATTGATTTAAAAACAGCCGCGTAAAAAAAACGCCTCATAAAAAGAAGTGCATGTCACTTCTTGAGCCGTTTTTCATTGACTAGAATTGAATAGATTGAATAGAAAAACAGCTCCAAAAACGGCCGTAAAAAACGCCGCAAAAAACTCTAAGGCCCTGTTCACACAGAGTATTATGACAATTTTTTTGGCGCGGAAACCGCTCCGCAAAACATGTCAAAAACCGGTCGAAAATGACTCCCATTGATTTCAATGGGAGGCGGAGGCGGTTTTCTCCCGCGAGCGGTAAAACAGCCTCGCGGGAGAAATAAGGGACATGCCCTAACGGACAGGAACAGCGATCGTGCGGTTACAGAAGCCTGTAAAAATAACAATATACTGCAATACATTAGTATTGCAGTATATTGTACCAGCGATCCAATGATCGCTGGTTCAAGTCCCCTAAGGGGACTGATAAAATGTGTAGAAGAATTAAAGTTATTAGTAGTGAGAAAGAAAAAAGTTTAAAGTTAAAAAACCCCCTTTTTACCATTTTTCTTCTAAAGTAATGTCAAAAAAATTAACAAAATTGGTATCGCTACGTCTGTAAAAGGCCGAACTATTACAATATACCATTATTTAACTCGCACGGTGAACACCATAAAAAAATTTAAATAATTTAAACCGCCAAAATTGCAGTATTTTTTGTCACTTTAGCTGTCCAAAAAAAATTAAATACAACTTTTTGATCACTTTTTACGTACCAAAAAATGGTACTAATAAAAACTACAGTTCGTCCCGCAAAAAATAAGACCTCCCACCGCTCAATCAACCAAAAATTACGGCTATTTTAACAATTAAATTTTTCTTTGTAAAAGTAGTATAATATAAAAAAATATATAAATTTGGTATCACCATAATTGGATTGGGCCGCAGAATAAAGTCGAGTTTTCGTTTTTATCGCACGGCGAAAGCTGTAAAAACGATAATCCCAAAAATTGGAATCAGATTTTTTTCCTATATCATCCCGCAAATATTTTTTTTTCAGTTTCCCAGTACATTTTATGGCACTTTAAATGGTGGCAATAGAAACGACAGCTCCTCCCGCAAGAAATAAGCGCCCACACCAATCTATTGCCAGAAAAATAAAAAAGTTATGGCTCTAAGAACGTGGGGAGTAAAAGCCGAAAATAAGATAGCAAAAAATGGATCAGACCTGAAAGGGTTAATTCATTTCTAATGAAAAAAAACTTTATGACCCCATGTGGGTATTTCCATACTTGTGAGAAATTGATTTACAAAAATTTGTTATTTTTTTCTCCTTTATCCCTTGTAAAGTAGATAATTGTAGAAAAGGGGGATCTATAACGGCGCTGCTGCGTGGATTAAGTCAAATGGAGAAACAGTAGTCTCTGGAGAAACAAGTAGTCTCTTCTAATTTAAATGGGTGCTTTATTGCAACGCGTTTCGACGCCGAACTGGCGTCTTCATCAGGCATCAGGCTACAATTATCTACTATACACCAGCGGTTACCTTTGGAAACCGGTCCGGATCTGGCAGCAGCACCCGTGGATTTATTTCGCGCATTACCTATGGCTTTCTGGTGAGCATGGTATTTTCATTCTTCCATTAGCCTACCCTACTGAACTGCACTATGTGGCGCCGTGGTCTTTTCTCTTTATCCCTTGTAAAAATGAGAAAATGCAACATTTTAGTGGAAAAAAATGGTGATATTCATTTTCGCGGCCTAATTCTTATAAATTCTTCAAAAGACCCGTGGGGTCTAAATGCTCACTATAGAAAAATTCCTTGAGGGGTGTAGTTTCCAAAATGGGGTAACTTTGGGGGTTTCCACTGTTTTGGTCCCTCCAGCGCGTTGCAAACGCGACATGGCACCGAAAACCATTCCAGCAAAATCTGAGCTCCAAAATCCAAATGGCGCTCCTTCCCTTCTGTGCCCTGCTGTGGGTCCAATCAGTAGTTAATTACCACATATGGGGTAATGCCGTAATCGGAAGACATTGTTTTACAAATGTTGGGGTGCATTTTCTTCGTTATTCCTTGTACATATATACTGTACATACATAAAGACAGATATTTAGACATACAGGCAAATATACATACACACATTCTGGAATACATACATACAGGTATATATATATATATATATATATATATATATATATATATAGACGTACAGACACATATACGCACACACACTGGGATATAAATACACAGACAGGAATATATACAAATACATAAAAGGCACAAATATACCAGCACAAAGACACATTCACAAACAGACCCATATATACGCACACAGGCACATATGTACACAGCACAGATAATGTAGATGTCACCTGCAGTCCTATGTAACACCACAGTTAACACAGTGATAACTCTCTAAATACAGATAGTAGTGTTACCTGCAATCCTATGTAACACCACAGATAACACAGTGATAACTCTCTGAGTACAGATAATGTAGTAGCTGTTGCCTGCAGTCCTATGTAACACCACAGATAACACATTGTAGCAGAGCTGAGATTGTAATTGAGCACAATGTGTTATCTGTGGTGTTACATAGGACTGCAGGTAACACTACTACATTATCTGTACTCAGAGAGATATCACTGTATTATCTGTGGTGTTACATAAGACTGCAGGTAACACTACTACATTATCTGTACTCAGAGCGTTATCACTGTGCTACCTGTGGTGTTACATAGAACTGCAGGTAACACTACTACATTATCTGTACTCAGAGTTATCATTGTGTCATCTGTGGTGTTACATAGGACTGCAGGTAACACTACTACATTATCTGTATTCAGAGTTATCATTGTGTTATCTGTGGTGTTACATAGGACTGCAGATAACATCCACTACATTATCTGTACCCAGAAAGCTATCACTGTATTATCTGTTGTGTTACATAGGACTGCAGGCAACAGCTACTACATTATTTGTAATCAGAGTTATCACTGTGTTATCTGTGGTGTTACATAGGACTGCAGGTAACACTACTACATTATCTGTACTCAGAGAGATATCACTGTGTTATCTGTGGTGTTACATAGGATTGCAGGTAACATCTACAACATTATCTGTACTGTGTAGCAGAGCTGAGATTGTAATTTAGCCAACAGTACAGATAATGTAGTAGATGTTCCCTGCAGTCCTATGTAACACCACAGATAACACAGTGATATCTCTCTGGGTACAGATAATGTAGTAGTGTTATCTGCAGTCCTGTGTAACACCACAGATAACACAGTGATATCTCTCTGAGTACAGATAATGTACAAGTAATGTAGGGAGAATTTCTCCAGCTCACCTTGTAAAAGTTGATTTGGTTTTTGTAATGGATAATCCTGGTGCTCGGATCCTCGTGGTGGCTCACGAAAAAAGTTTACTTTGAAGGAAAGGATGGTTGGATCCAGCGTTCGTGGAAATAAAAGGAATCTTTTTCCAAGTTTTAATTATTCTTGTTAAAAAATAGGGTATTCGATAGCGTATATAGTATCTTGCAATGAAGAAAGGAGTAATGGTAGGTAGCCTACGCGTTTCAGACGGTGTCTCCGTCCTTATTCATGGCTTAGGATAAGCCATGAATAAGGACGGAGACACCGTCTGAAACGCGTAGGCTACCTACCATTACTCCTTTCTTCATTGCAAGATACTATATACGCTATCGAATACCCTATTTTTTAACAAGAATAATTAAAACTTGCAAAAAGATTCCTTTTATTTCCACGAACGCTGGATCCAACCATCCTTTACAGATAATGTAGTAGCTGTTACCTGCAGTCCTGTGTAACACCACAGATGATACAGTGATATCTCTCTGAGTACAGATAATGTAGTAGATGTAAGAGACAAACACATGCAGAGACACAGAGAGACAGAGACACACACACACACAAACACAGAGACACATTACACACTACACACACATAAACACACAGACACTCACCATGTCACCTTGATGACAGCATCACAGGTCAGGACAGGCTGTGTGTGGGCGGAGCTTCCTCTTCTGCTTCACGGCAGAGCACAGAGTAGAGGAGAACTGGAAGGCTGCAGCACGGGAGTGGACCTGTCCCCTGACCTGAGTCATCTGACCTCATGTCACTGACGTGAGGTCAGGTGACTGGACTGGTCCACTCCATGGCCGTCACAGACCACAGTCAGAACGCCGTAATGTCCCGGCTCTTCCTAAGCTGCTGCAGGTGTCCGACATACGGGGCGCCTGTCAGCAGCGATCAGCTGCTCTTCGGCGCCTCCCCTTCCCTATCCTCCGGGTTGCGCCCGGGGCACATGCCCCGCCTGCCCCCCCCCCCCTAGCTACGCCCCTGCCAACTAAATAACCGAATATACACGATTTGCAATGCATATGCTCCTAACAGCAAGCAAATCCATTTTATTAAGGCCTCATGCACACGGCGTGCCTGTAATCATGGCCATGCCCGTATTCATGGCTGCAGCCCGCATTATCGGGCCATTCTCCCATACAAAGTGTGGGAGCATGGCCCGTAAAATACGAAAAATAGGACATGCTCCATAATTCCCGGCAGAGTTCTACGGTACGGACACCCATCCGTAGTGATACGGAAAGGTGTCCACGGCCAATAGAACTGTATGGGTCCGTAATTGCGGACCATATTACGGTCTTAAGGCTCAGTGCCCATTTTTCAAACCAGACATATTTCACTTTACGTGGTAATAACTTCGGAATGCTTTTACCTATCCAAGCAATTCTAAGACTGTTTTCTCGTGACACATTGGGCTTTATGTTAGTGGTAAAATTTGGTCGATACATTGTGTTTATTTGTGAAAAATAGCAAAATTTAGAGAAAAGTTTGAAAAATTAGCATATTTTTTTATTTAAATGTATCTGCTTGTAAGGCAGATGGTTATACCACACAAAATAGTTACTAATTAACATTTCCCATATGTCTACTTTATGTTGGCATAATTTTTTGAACATTCTTTTATTTTGCTTGGATGTTACAAGGCTTAGAACATGAGCAGCAATTTCTCATATTTTCAAGAAAATTTCAAAAGCCTTTTTTTAGGTACTAGTTCAGTTCTGAAGTGGCTTTGAGGGGCCTATGTATTAAAAACCCCCATAAAACACCCCAATTTTAAAACTAGACCCCTCAAATTATTCAAAACAGCATTTAGAAAGTTTCTTAACCCTTTAGGCGTTTCACAGGAATTAAAGCAATGTGAAGAAATTCAAATTTAATAATTTTTTTCTGTAACACAGAAGGTTTGACCAGAGAAACACTACCAAATATGTATTGTCCAGAATCTGCAGTTTTTAGAAATAACCCACATGTGGCCCTAGTGTGCAAGTAGACTAAAACACAGGCCTCAGAAGCAAAGAAGCACCTGGTGCATTTTGGGGCCTCTTTTTTATAAGAATATATTTTAGGCACAATGCCGGGTTTCAAGACGTCTTGTGTAGCCAAAAGTGACCCCATTTTGGAAACTGTACCCCTCCAGGAATTCATTTATGGGTGTCGTGATCATTTAGACCCCACAGTTCCACTGAACTTATTTGAATTGGGCTGTGAATTAAAAAAAATATAACATTTTCCAATAATATGTGGTTTTTGCTCAAAATGTCTTATTTTTACAAGGCATAAAATACCACATTTTTAACATTTTACAGTTGAAACCCCCTATAAGTGACCCCAGTCCTGCTTGGGCACACAGCAGGGCTCAGAAGGAAAAGACCACCATTTGGCCTACTGGACCTTTTCTGGTGCTAAGTCATGTATGCAGAAGTCCTTGAGGTACTAGTACATTTGAAATCCCCGAGAAGTGACCCCATTTTAAAAACGACACCCCTTAAGACATTCGTCTAGAGGTGTAGTGAGCATTTTGACCCCACAGGTACTGTATAAAAGATAAAGCGCAGCAGATGGTGCAGAGTGAGATTTGACATTTTCTATATATATATATATATATATATATGCCATTTCAGTGTCCGATATATTGTGCCCAGCATGTGCCACCGGAGATATACACCCCATAAACTGTAATGTGGATTCTCCCGGGTACGGAAATACCCTACATGTTTCTGTTATCTGCTGCCTGGGCACACGGCAGTGCTCAGAAGGGAAAGATGAGGGGGATAAAAAGGGTGAGGGTCAATTAAAAATCAAGGGATGTATGATGAATTCCAAAACAATCTTTCATACAGAGCCCTGGTTTTTCGGGACACGTGTCACATTGATATAATGTGTCCTTCCTTATCCCCCTCTTTGAGCAGACTCTGCACCTCTTTTGACTCTTTGCCTTCTTGCCCGTTAGGGGAACTTCTAGTGGAAAATGTTGCTCTGGTACTACGCCTGTGGCCTCGCTTACAGAAGTACTGGGTGCCCACCCTTCCTGGTCCCTAAAGATTAGGTTCTTGATAACCACCTCTTGAAGTTCCAGGAAAGCTCCCCTCTGACTTGTACGTCGATGTAGCATGTACGCATTGTACAATGCCATCTGTATGATGTGCACGGCCAGCTTCTTATACCACACCCTCGATTTCCGAATGCCGCTGTAGGGCTTCAGGACTTGATCTGACAAGTCCACCCCTCCCATGTACCTATTGTAGTCCAGCATGCAGTCTGGTTTGGGGGTCTCTGTACTGGTACCTCGTACAGGTACATGGGTACTGGTGTGGCCATGTATTGTTGTCAATACAAGGACATCTCTCTTGTCCTTGTACTTGACACACAATATGTTGCTGCTAGAATGTGCCCTGCTCTCCCCCCTTCTGAGTGTTTGACAAAGCAGTGTCTTAGGGAGGCCTCTCAGATTTTTTCTAGCAGTGGTGCATGCCACAGTACTCCTGGAAGCGAGGCCCTTTAAGAGTGGGACGCTGGTATAAAAATTATCCAGGTAGAGGTGGTAACCCTGGTCTAGCAGTGGCTGCACCAAATCCGACCCAATTTTTTCGTTAATTTCCAGTAAGGGGGGGGGCATTCTGGGGGCTGAATACTGGTGTCCCCTTCATATATTCTAAATTTGTACGTATACCCTGATGCACTCTCGCACAGCTTTTACATTTTCACGCCATACCTTTCCCTCTTACTTGGCGGGTACTGGCAGAATTGAAGCCTCCCTTTAAAATGTACCAGGGACTCATCAACAGAAATACACTTCTCGGGGGTGTATGCTTGGGCAAACCGGGCACTGAAATGGGGGTCTCAGTTTATACAAACGGTCAAAACTGGGGTCATCTCGGGATGGGCACTGCTCATTATCAGTATAATGTAAGAAGCGAAGTATTGCCTCATAACGCATCCTGGACATAGCCATGCTAGTACATCGGGTGTGGTATAACATGTCTGTACTCCAGTAGGTCCTAAGGGATGGTTTTTTCAGAAGCCGCATGTTCTAGAGCAATCACCAGAACTTGCCCAACTCTGCTGCGTCTACAGGAGTCCAGCTGTTGGATTGGGCATAAAATGATGTGGGGTTCTTTGTTGTATACTGATGGGCATATAAATTTGTCTGGGACACTATAAGCTCTATAAATTCATCCGTTAAAAAGAACTTGAAAAAGTTAATCTCACTGAACCCTGCCGTATTAAATTTTACCCTCGGGCTGCCCGTGTACTCAGGGATTTCAGGCTCGTAATTGTCCGGTGTGGTGGTCCAAATGGGGTCACTTCGCTCGGGGGTTTCAACTGTTGCGGGGTCACTTCTCTCAGGAGTTTCAACTGTGGTGGAGGTCCTGAGGTGTCTCCTAGGGGGTCCCTCCTCTTCATCACTGGATGAGGTTGATAAATAAAAGAGAGTCTCGCCATCTGACCAGTCTGTGTCAGAGGCAAGAAACACATAGGCCTCTTCAAGAGAAAATGACCTTTGGGACATATTTTATTATTTATGTGTCACACGTGTAAATTGTGTGCTTAGACACGTGTATTGTGTATACAGCAAAATGTGTTCTCTTGCACAGGCAGAGCGTGTGTGCTTGACAAGAACAAAATAAAAGTATACTTTTATTAGTACTACTAGAAGCAATAGACTGCTACCTAAAACTTTTTCTTTTGTTTTTATAGAACGATTCCCTGACACTAACAAACGCTAATACTAGCGGAGATGCTGCAGATAACGAAGTATCTAAACTTTCATATATATATATATATATATATATATATATATATATATTTATTTTTTAGTTTTTTTGTTTTTATAGAACGAGTGGACTTCCCTGACACTAAACCAAACCAGGGCGAGGGTTCCTAACACTAAACCTAACTAGATTTTATGTGAACTTCCCTGACACTAAACCTAACAACGCGACGGATTCCTGACACTAAATTCCCTGACGCTATACCTAATGATTCCATGACACTAACAAACCCTAATAGTACCTGAGATGCTGCGGATAACGAAGTATATATATATATTTTTATATTTATTTATTTTTTTTCTTTATAGAACTAATGGACTTCCTTGACACTAAACCTAACTAGGGCAAGGGTACCTAACACTAAAAGGAACTAGATTTTATGTGAACTTTCCTGACCCTAAACCGAACTATGCCGATTTTTTTTTTTATATACATATTTTTATATTTTTATTTTTTGTTTTTATTGAACTAGTGGACTTCCCTGACACTAAACCTAACTAGGGCGAGGGTTCCTAACACTAAACCTAACTAGATTTTATATGAACTTCCCTGACACTAAACCTAACTATGGCGACGATTCCCTGACACTAAACCTAACTGTAACGTCTATGGCCGCGGCCTGTCGTTCTGACACCCTCTGACGGCCGCAGCCATGGACATGTGAGTTCTCGGCAGGATCTCCCTCCTGAGAGACGCCGGCACTCACTTCCTGGCTCAGAGACTGTCTCCCGCAGGGCGCCCGCACATGCACGGCCTTAAAGGGCCAGTGCACGCACAATTGCAGGAAATCTGCAATCAGTCCAGAATGCTGCAGGACTATAAAAAGGTCTCTGCCCTCTTGATCATTGCCTGAGCATTGTTGTGTACCTAAAGTTTGTCTTGCAAATGGTCTCCTAGTGTTTTCCAGTTCCCAGTGTTACCCGTTCCTGCTGCCTGTACCCTGTATCCTGTGCTACCGTTCCTCTGTGCCATCTAGAGTTGAAGTCGAGTTGTGTCTTCCACTGCAACTACTGTGTCACACCCCGCTGGGTGTCTGTCTACTGCCGGAGCCTCAACTTCAGCCAGAATCACCGCTACTGTCTACATTGCCTCAGGTACCCTTCCTGGACTATAGACTTTGTATTGTACCTGTTTAGCCAGCTGCTATCCTGCTACGCGGTATCCCCAGTGGGTCCACACCCCGCACCGTGACAGTACGCTAAGGCCATGGACCCTGCTGGTCAATTCAAGGGCCTGTCACCCTCCCAAGCCATGCAGGCATACCTGCAGGATCTGCGAGCATGACAGGATCAACTTATTGTGGCAGTAGACTCCATGCACAACAGCTAGGGTCGCTAGCTGCTTCCTTCTCTGCTCCTGTTCAAGCTCCTCCGATTGATCCTCCGGCTAAACCTCCTGGCAGCTCCGGTTCTGATCCTGCCATTGCCGCCTTGTTTCCATGGAGGCGCAAGTACGTGCAGGGGATTTCTTAACCAGTGTCATAACAATTTCACCTTGCACGCCAGAGCATTTCCTTCAGACGGAGGCAGGATCGCCTTCATCATTTCATTACTTTCTGGGCGAATCCAAACTTGGAACGACAGGGACCCGAGACTTCCAGGGGTTCGTGCAGTTATTCGGTATGGGGTTCGAGGAGCCTGGATGAGACTCGTCGGCAGCCACTGCTATGATGAATCCAGGAGGACGCCTCTGTAAGCGAATACACCATCCAGTTCCGGACCCTGGCAGGAGAACTGGTCTTCTGGCATGGCCTATCGCCCGAGATCAAGGACGAACTTGCTGCTCGGTATCTACCATCTATCTTGGACGACCTGATTCTACTTGCTACTCGAGTAGACATAAGGCTCAGAGAGAGATCTCAAGAAGTTCGACAGGAGAGACGGCTTCCTAGGCTGGCGCCTAACTTCCAGAAACCCCTCTTGCCTACTTTTACTGCTCCACCCGAGGTTCCGATGCAGGTGGATCAGCTTAAACTGTCTGTTCAGGAGAAACAGCGCAGGCACACCTCTGGACTCTGTCTATATTGCGGCCTCGCTGGCCATGTCGTGCGTCTGTATCCCCAGAAGCCAAAAAACTCCAACGCCTAGGATTGGTTGGAGAGACAACCCTGGGCGATACAGCATTTAATAGAGAACTCTCCTCCAAACTGTTCATTCCTGTGACCATCGTCGCTGGTGAGAGGCCCCATCCAGTCTCTTCCTACCTGGACTCTGGCTCTGCAGCTAATTTCATCTGCCAAAAAATTGTGGATCTTCTTCAGTTGCCCACTGTTCTGCTGGAGAGGCCGTTGATCGTTGCCTCGGTAGATGGACTGCCACTGCCTGACCCAATTCTGTCTGTGACCAAGCTGTTGAGACTTCAATTGGGAACCCTTCACTCTGAGCTCATCTCCCTGTTTGTCCTGACCAAGGCCGTAAACCCTGTGCTGCTGGGTTTGCCTTGGCTCCATCTACATGCCCCAGTCCTGGATTGGAACTCCGGAGAAATTCTCCAGTGGGGTCCCAAGTGTCTCAACCGCTATCTGGGGCATATCCATCCTCCTCAGTCTCTTCTGCATCAGTCGTTGGCAGGGTTGCCTCCTTGTTACTCTCTGTTCTCAGATGTCTTCGACAAGAAGGAAGCAGAGACGTTGCCGCCACATCGAGCATATGATTGTCCTATCGACTTGGTTCCTGATTCGTCCCCTCCTCGCAGTAGAGTATACCCTCTCTTCTTACCTGACACTCCGTCTATGTCGGCCTACATTAAGGAGAATCTGGAGAGGGGCTTCATACGTAAATTCTCATCCCCGGCCAGAGCCGGGTTTTTCTTTGTCAAGAAAAAAGATAGATCCCTCCAACCCTGCATTGACTACCGGGTCTCCAACAGATCACGGTGAAGAACAGGTACCCATTGCCTTTGATTTCGGAACTGTTTGATCGCATACGGGGTGCAAATATTTTTTCTAAACTAGATCTGCGGTGGGCTTACAATCTAATCCGGATTCGTCAGGGTTACGAGTGGAAGACTGCATTTAATACACGTGATGGACACTATGAATACCTGGTCATGCCTTTCGGCCTGTGTAATGCCCCCGCGGAGTTTCAAGAATTTGTCAATGACACTTTTCGTGATCTCCTCTATATCTGTGGTGTGGTGTATCTCAATGACATTTTGATTTTTTCCCCAGATCTTGTAACTCATCAGAGTCATGACCACCAGGTTTTGCTTCGAATAAGGGAGAATCATCTTTATTCCAAGCTGGAGAAGTGCGTGTTTGAAAAAAAGTCTCTACCCTTACCTGGGCTATATCATTTCCGATCAGGGTCTCAAAATGGACCCTGAGAAGGTAAAGGCTGTCCTGGAATGGCCCCGCCCCCAAGGCTTAAGGGCCATACAACGCTTCCTGGGATTCGCCAACTTCTACCGGCTGTTCATTCCCAACTTCTCTCCATTGACAGCTCCCATCTCTATCCTCAGCAAAAAAGGCATGAATGCCAAGGTGTGGACTCCGGAAGCAGAAACCACATTTAAAATCTTAAAAAAGGCTTTCACGTTAGCCTCTATTCTTCATCACCCTGATGTATCCCTACAGTTTTCATTAGAGGTGGACGCTTCCTCTGTTGGTGCTGGTGCACTTTTGTTCCAGAGAGGTTCAAAAGGCAAGACTGTGGTATGTGGCTACTATTCTAAGCGTTTTTTTCCTGCAGAGCGCAACTACTCGATTGGGGATCGTGAGTTACCGGCCATCAAGCGGGCCCTGCAGGAGTGGAGACACCTACTGGAAGGCGCAAGCTCATCCTATCCTGGTCTTCACGGACCACAAGAACCTGACCTATCTACAGATGGCTTAATGGCTGAATCCTCGCAAGCCAGGTGGTCGTTGTTCTTTGCTCGGTTCCGGTTCAAACTCCATTACCGACAAGAATGTGGGGGCCGATGCCTTGTCTAGGTCATTTCAAACAGAGGACACTGTGGAGTCCCCACAGAATATTATTGATCCTTCCGGCATCTTCTCGGTCAACCCTCTGCAAGTTAGAGACATTCCTCCGGGAAGGACTTTTGTACATCTGGCAGACAGAAGAAGAATCCTTCGCTGGGGTCACAGTTCCAAGCTGGCAGGTCACGCGGGTGCCCGTAAGACCCGAGACCTAATTGCCTGTCAGTTCTGGTGACCCACGCTGCCCAAAGACGTCGTGGACTTTGTCTCCTCCTGTACGGTATGCGCAGCAAACAAAGTTGCCCACTCCAGAACAGCCAGTCTGCTCCAACCACTGCCTGTGCCCAATGCCCCCTGGCAGCATGTTGCTATGGACTTTGTCACAGATCTGCCTCTCTCTGTGGGATGCAGTGTGATCTGGGTGGTGGTGGATCGATTTTCTAAAATGGCTCATTTTGTTTCCCTGACTAGCCTGCCTTCTGCTGCTCGACTGGCCGACCTCTTCGTTCAACACATCTTCCATCTGCACGGCTTACCTCTACATATTGTCTCGGATCGAGGGGTCCAGTTCACCTCGAAGTTCTGGAGAGCACTCTGCGGCCTCCTCGGTGTAAAGTTGGACTTCTCCCCGGCTTATCATCCTCAGTCCAATAGACAAGTCAAAAGGGTTAACCAGATTATGGAGAACTATCTGCGGCACTTTGTCTCCAGACGGCATGATGACTGGGTGCAGCTGCTCCAGTGGGCTGAGTTCTCCTATAATAACCATACTAGTGAGTCCACCACCTCCAGTTCGTTCTTCATCGTCTACGGCCAACATCCTCGTATACCTCTTCCTGTCTCTATTTCCCAGGTGCCTGCAGCTGACTCTACCTTCAGGGACTTTCTGCAGATATGGCAACAGACACGATCTTCTATTCTGCTGGCGGTGGAACACATGAAGAGTAAAGCAGAAACTAGAAGACGAGAACCTCACTAGTTTCTTCCACGTACAAAGGTCTGGCTGTCTTCCAGGAATATCGGGCTGAGGGTGCCGTCTTGCAAGTTTGCTCCCAGGTTCCTCCATGTCTCCTTGCTGAAGCCTGTGGTCCTGTACCGCTACTCCAGGACTCCTAGTTCAGCAGTGGCTCCTGGCGGCTCGTCAGGGACTTTCGAAGTGAGGGAGATCCAGGCCACCAAGAAAGTAGGAGGAAGATCGTTTTATTTGGTGGATAGGAGGGGAATGGTCCAGAGGAGAGGTCTTGGGAGCCAGAGGAGAAAATCGATGCCCCTGTCCTCATGAAGAGATTTCTCTCCCGCTCTGGTCCCAAGAAGAGGGGCGTAAGAGGGGGGATACTGTAACATCTATGGCCGCGGACCATCGTTTAGACTTACCCTCTGATGGCCCCAGCCATGGATGTCTGTGTTCTCGGCGGCATCTCCCTCCAGGGAGCCGCCGGCACTCACTTCCGGGTTCTGAGACTATTTCCCGCAGGGGGCCCGCGCCCGCATGTGCATGGCCTTAAAGGGCCAGTACGCCTCCGGTTGTTAATAATCAGTAATTAGCCCAGAATGCTGCTGGACTATAAAAAGAGCTCTGCCCTCTTGATCATTGCCTGAGCGTTGTTGTGTCTTTGAAGTTTGTCTTGCAAATGGTCTCCTAGTGTTTTCCAGTTCCCAGTGTTACCCATTCCTGCTGCCTCTACCCTGTATCCCGTGCCTCTGTGCCATCTACAGTGAAAGTTAAGCTGTGTCTTCTGCTGCATCTACTGTGCCATCTACAGTGACAGCCAAGTTTTGTCACCGCTACTGTCTACATTGCCTCAGGTACACTTTCTGGACTATAGACATTGTATTGTACCTAGTTGGCCAGCTGCTATCCCGCTACACGGTACGGCCCAGTGGGTCCACACCCCGCGCCGTAACACTGAAGTCATCTGAGCGGCAAACTGCAGAAATGGGCTGTGGCCAGGAAAAGTCGTCATAGAGGTCTGTGTAGGATGGAGAAGAAAAGAGAAAAACTAACAACTAGAATCTGAAAAGACGTCACCGGTGAGTCACTTAATGTAAATGTTTATTCTGCTTCTAATCAGTACTATAGTCACTATATGATCTGCAGCGAAATGATAGGTGGTATGATTTTTTTTGTTGTGAAACAGCAACTCTCAGCATATCCTTACCATTGTTCGGACCATGCTGGGAGCTGTAGTTTTACGCCATAAAAACCTATACGGCAGGGTTTGCACTAAATTGAGCTGTATTTGTGCTGAAGCGGTTTTTATGTTCTGAGCTTGTTTCTGGTGCTTTATTTATGCACTGAACTCAGTTCTGGAGCTGTATATATGTACTGAGCTTGGTTCTGGTGATGTATTTATGTGCTAAGCTTGGTTCTGATGATGTATTTATATGCTAAGCTTGGTTCTGAAGTTGTATACGTATATGTAGTGAGCTATGTTCTGGTACTGTATGTATGTCAGAGCTTGGTTATGATGCTGTAATTATGTACTGAGCAAATGGTCTCCTAGTGTTTTCCAGTTCCCAGTGTTACCCGTTCCTGCTGCCTGTACCCTGTATCCCGTGCCTCTGTGCCATCTACAGTGAAAGTTAAGCTGTGTCTTCTGCTGCATCTACTGTGCCATCTACAGTGACAGCCAAGTTGTGTCACCGCTACTGTCTACATTGCCTCAGGTACACTTTCTGGACTATAGACATTGTATTGTACCTAGTTGCCCAGCTGCTATCCCGCTACACGGTACGGCCCAGTGGGTCCACACCCCGCGCCGTAACACTGAAGTCATCTGAGCGGCAAACTGCAGAAATGGGATGTGGCCAGGAAAAGTCGTCATAGAGGTCTGTACCGGATGGAGAAGAAAAGAGAAAAACTAACAACTAGAATCTGAAAAGACGTCACCGGTGAGTCACTTAATGTAAATGTTTATTCTGCTTCTAATCAGTACTATAGTCACTATATGATCTGCAGCGAAATGATAGGTGGTATGATTTTTTTTGTTGTGAAACAGCAACTCTCAGCATATCCTTACCATTGTTCGGACCATGCTGGGAGCTGTAGTTTTACGCCATAAAAACCTATACGGCAGGGTTTGCACTAAATTGAGCTGTATTTGTGCTGAAGCGGTTTTTATGTTCTGAGCTTGTTTCTGGTGCTTTATTTATGCACAGAACTCAGTTCTGGAGCTGTATATATGTACTGAGCTTGGTTCTGGTGTTATATATATGTAGTTAGCTTGGTTCTGGTGATGTATTTATGTGGTAAGCTTGGTTCTGATGTTGTATACGTATATGTAGTGAGCTATGTTCTGGTACTGTATGTATGTCAGAGCTTGGTTATGATGCTGTAATTATGTACTGAGCTTGGTTCAGGTGCTGCATATATGTACTGAGTTTGGTGCTGGAGCTGTATGTATGTATTGAGCTTGGTTCTGGAGCTGTATATATGTACTGAGCTTGGTTCTGGAGCTTTATATATTCACTGAGCTTGGTTCTGGTGTTGTATATACATACTGAGCTTGGTTCTGGTGTTGTATATATGTACTGAGCTTGGTTCTGGTGTTGTATATATGTGCTGAGCTTGGTTCTAGTGTTTTTATGTACTGAGTTTGGTTGTGGTATTGTAAATATGTCAGAGCTTGGTTCTGATGCTGTAATTATGTAGAATATATTTATAATAACAAAATTGTAGGGCAGATGGAATTGTTTTCAATTCAATGTATATTTAATGGGAACCTGTCAGGTAGTTTTAACCCCTTGAATGGCCACCATGCAGTAATACATTACCTGACAATATTTCCAAATATTCCCCTGTATGGTTTTTTTCAGATGCAGCAAAATCTATAATTTCAACCTTTAAAATGGCACACACTATATGCTAATTACTCATTAAAAGGTCATGGGGCGGTGCCGCTATCCTGAAGAGTCACATAGTCCTGCATCCAAACCCACCTTTCCATGCTTGATTGACATCCCCCTGGCTGATATACATCACTACCAGTCTCCTTCAACTTTCTTGGATGCGCCATTGTCTTGTACTACTTGGGCACTCACCGTGCAGCAAGGTGTACGCTGCCCGGCTGCACTGCACATGCCAGAACAAGGCAACGGCGCATCTGCAAGAGTTGGAGGAGGCTGCTAGTGATGTAAAACAGCCAGCGGGATATCAGTCAAAATCTGGGGGGCGCCATTTCAATTTTCGCCTCAGGCAGTAGAAAAGCTAGAATTCGCCATTTATTGTATTAAAAAAAAGCTTGCCATACATTTAAAGTAAAAGGTCACCTTCACTTGCATATTAGATATTTGCTTATACCCGAATTCCCTCAAATAGTCCTACTCGTTTGTCTGTATCTGAGGAGCAGCAGATCTTCGCTGCAGACGGCCCTGCTCTCTCCCACCCTTATCGACTGTCCTAGCAGAGTTTTGGGGAGGCCCTTCTGGTTTTTCCGGATTGTGCCACAGCCAATGCGCATCGGGACGCAAGGACTTTGAGCAAAGGGACACTATTATAGAATTTATCGATATATAAATGGTACCCTTTGCCAAGCAGCGGATGCACAAGCTCCCACACAATCACTCCATTTTTCTGCAGAAAATTTGATCCATGTGTACAAACCCTAAATGGACACAAAAGTTACAAATGCTTCATTAGTATAGTTTTATGCCACCCAAAAACAGATGCAAAACCCTCCCAAAAAAACCATACACCTCAGCACACTGTGAAACAGGAGTCCTTGCATACGTGTATGTACACATCAACGTTTTCTGAAATTCAAAGGGGGGCACCATTTAAAGAGGCTCTGTCACCAGTTTTATACTTCCCTATCTCTTACCTAATATAATAGGCGCTGTGTTGTAGATAACTATTGTGTTGTTGTTTTAAAAAAAACGTTTATCTGTGACAAAGTAATGATCATTTTAACATTTATGCAAATTTTGTGTAAAAGCCCAACTGGGCGTTTTTTTCACTTGAACCAAGTGGGCGTTGTAAAGAAAAGTGTATGACCAATCAGTGTCATACACTTCTCTTCATGCATGTCCAGCTTTAGTCACAGCACAGCGTGATCGCGCAAGATCACGCTGTGCTGTCACTTACTCCCGCAGTTCCTTCACCGGAGCGAAAGGAGATTGACCAGGCATCGCCTCCAGCTGCCTCCTGGCAGGGTTGGATTCGGAAGCTTTAAAGGCACCAAAAACTAGCTACTCCCTGAAGTTAGGGCTAGTGTTTGGAGTCTTTGCAGGCTCATATGGCTCGAAGATCTGATCTGAGGTGAGGTCAGTGGACAGCATCTGCCTTCTGGACTCTCTCAGCCTTGACGCTGCACTGAATATGACACATGTGACATTACAATCTGTGTGTCAAACTTCAGAGTAGCGCCAAGGCTGGAGCACAGAAGTAGAGTCCTGACATGGTACACAACATGTATCTAATCTATCACAAATAATGCACCACTCTGATAAAATTTGCACATTTTCAGACCCTAGACTACCTTTTTGGTGGACCAGTGTAGTAAAAACGAATGTTAAAATCAGATGGTAAAAACGGATGACAACTAACGACAACTGATGACAACTGATGGTTTTGTAGTAAAAATTGTAAAAAAAAGCCTGATGGCAACTGATACATTTTTGCATCAGTTTTTGCATCAGCTGTACTCACTTGAGAGACAAAAAAAAATGATGCTGATGCAACGGATATATGTGAATGCACCCTAGGGTCCTGTTCACATCACTTCCTTTCCGCTGAGGGTTTTTTTCCAGAGGTTTCTGTCAGGTTAACCCATCAACGGAAAGGCAAACGGAAACCTTAACTTCCATTTCCCTCACCATTGAACTCAATGGTGACGGATACCTAGCTGATGGTTTCCGTTTGTCACCGTTGTTTTTGACGGAATCAATAGCGCAGTCGACTGCCTCCATATAGCAGAGAGGTGGGTCTATAATTGGTGATCAAAGTCGGATCTTTATTAGGTGTAGGTATGGTTGTAATTGTAACTAAAAGCATTTCTTTAGGAAATGATCCTAACTGCATTGCCTCATTAAACAAGGTTTCCATGTGAGGGGACAGGGCCGCCATCAGGAATTTCTGGGCCCCATACAGCCATGATGTCTGCCCCCCCCCCCCTCCATTACCGGGGGTGGGCAACGGAAAGTGTGGCGCTCACGTTTGTACGTTATTCGCATTAAATGATTTTGGTGCTGATGTCAATTACAGTGAAGGAAACCATGGAGCCGGCAGTGACCGGTTCATGCTCCGGATTTTGATCTATTTAGCTAAAACGTATACGACTGTATGGCACATAGTGGGATACGTCGCCTGGGGAATGGCCCAGGGGAAACTACTGAAGTCACTGTCCATGAACAGGGCTGGAGCCTTCTACTAGCGCTCTGCCCAGGGACTATGGCGCCACTCCTGATGTCCATATACATAAAGTGACGTCCGAAGCTGCACAAAGCCTGAGTACACGGCCGGAGCGTCGGCAACATTCTGGCCAGGGATTCCGGCCCTGGAGAATCCCCTGATGTCACTTTACATATATGGACAGTGATGTCAGGAGCTCCCAGGGACAAAGTCCACGGGTAGAGCACTTGTGATGCTGCCTGGGGACTCCGGAATAACAAAGTTTACTACGCCATTTCATCCTTCAAAAAGAAGGTAAACCGACGTCCACCAGCATGGAGGCTAAAAGGACATAATGGAGCCCTGCGAATTATCGTCTACGTTGTTTATACTGTAAGGTAGGAGATTTCCTGACTACACGATAAACTTAGGGCAACAATACGATGTGAAGGGGCCTTAAAGAGGCTCTGTCACCAGATTTTCACACCCCTATCTCCTATTGCCGCAGATCGGCGCTGCAATGTAGATTACAGTAACGTTTTGTTTTTTCTTCAAAAACGAGCATTTTTGGCCAAGTTATGAGCATTTTTATATTTATGCAAATGAGCCTTTCTTAAGTACAACTGGGCGTGTTTAAAGTTATGTCCAAGTGGGCGTGTATTGTGTGTGTACATCTGGGCGTTTTTACTTCTTTTACTAGCTGGGCGTTGTGAATGGAAGTGTATGATGCTGACGAATCAGCATCATCCACTTCTCTTCGTTACCACCCAGCTTCTGGCAGTTCACAGACACACAGCGTTTCCTCACTCGTCCGACACGATGCAGGACCTGGGGCAGGCAGTGAGTGACGTCACAGCGTGATCTCGCGAGAACACGCTGTGTGTCTGCACTGCCAGAAGCTGGGTGGTAACGAAGAGAAGTGGATGAGCAAACACGAGTTTGCTTAAAAAACCTTCTGAATATCAGGAGCTGTTTTCCCTTGAATATCTCTGTATTTTCAGTCTGTTTTTGCTAATTGTGTGAACATACCCTAAGGCCTTATTCACACGACAGTGTCCAACTGTTTTTCCCGGCCGGTTTGCATTAGTTTTGCATCCGTTCCGGTCTGGGCATATCTGGACAGTGACATCAGGGACAACTCCTGAAGGGGAATCCCCATGTGGCCGGTGATTCCACTTCAGGAAAAGCCCCTGTCGTCTGTGTCCATTTATGGACACTGAACGTTACTGGCTTCTCCTGGTGTGGAATCCCCGGTCACAGAGTATTCGGGGATTCCGCTTCAGAAGTTTCACCTGATGTCACTGCCCAGATATGGACAGATACATCAAGCGCTCTGTCCAGGAGCAGAATCCCCGAACACACAGGGATTCCGCTCCTTCAGGGGGCTAAAGTGGGGCTAGCACATAGCAGAGCAGGGACGAAGCTACAGCAGCTGCTAGCGGCACCATCGGCCATGGTAGGTGTCGCCGCTAGCAGCTGCTATGGCTGCTATAGCTGTAGCGATGCCTGAAGAAGCGCCAGGGCGGAAAGGAGGCTGATTCGCCGGGCCAGGGCGATTTGGGAAGGGAGCCAGCGCAGCGCCCCCTTCCACCTGCTGTACACCCCAGCCCTGCCACACAGTACCCCTGCACATAGCAGAGCAGGGACGTCGCTACAGCAGTACCCCCACAGTGTTACCTCCAGCATAGAGCGCTTCTTCTGAATGAGATACACTCCTCCTCCTCACATGCACTTTGCGCTGTGAGGAGGAGAGAGCGAGCGACGGTAGACACGGCCATCACTCGGGAAACATTCCGGTGATGGCCGTGTATTACCCGGCCCCAAAGACTTCTATGGGAGCCGGGCGGCCGGGTAAACGGCTGAAAATAGGGCATGTGAATAGCCCTTTAGGGGTCTATTGTTCCTACTGCAGCCGGGTGACGGCTGATTTATGAACGGCCGTCACCCAGCCGGGAAACCCTGTCGTGTGAATAAGGGCTAATAGGCATGCAGCTTATTTAACCCCTTCCCTCCTCAGCCATTTTTTGGATTTTAACTTTTGTTTTTTCCTCTCCACCTTCCAAAAGCTATAATTTTTTTTACTTGAGGGCTTGTTTTTTGCGGTACAAGTTGTAGTTTTTCATGGCACCATTTATTGTACCGCATAATGTACTGGGAAGCTGAAAAAAAATTATTTGTGGGGTGAAATGCTGCACGTGCATGACGTTCTGACAAACCCCATTCACATGAGTTGGGGCTTATGCAGACTAACGTGTTAATCGTCCGTGCGAAGGACGTTTTTTTAACGGATCCCTCAATAGACTCAAGTCTATAAGGGATGTGTGAAAACGGGTCCCGCACGGCTGCAAATCGGCCAAAAAAACGGCCGTTCTTCACGTCTGATTTCACACACGTTGGTCTGAATATCGCCTTAGGCTTTATTCACACTAACGTGTCCATTTTGCACGCGCAAAAAACGCTGCATTTTGCCCGAGCAAAAGTTCAGTGTGGCGTCAGCATATGGTGCGCGGCTGCGTGATTTTCGCGCAGCCGGCATCATTATGACACTCTGTTTTGATGTTACAACACAGTAAAGAAGGGGGGGCTTTTATGTTTCCCTTCACTTCTTTACCTACTGTAGCGCGAATCACGCGCGTCACCCGGAAGTGCTTCCGTGTGCCGTGCACGATTTGCACGCACCCAATGACTTCAATGGGTGTGTGCTGCGCGAAACACGGGCAAGTATAGGACATGTCGTGAGTTTTACACAGCGCACACACGCTGCGTGAAATTCACTGACAGTCTGAACGGCCCCATTCACTAACATAAGTCCGTGCGACGTAATAAGTATCACGGACGTATAACACGTTCGTGTGAATAAGGCCTTATATTGTAATTTGTAGTGAATTTTCAGTGCGCAATCCGCACCAAACATAGGAGGCAAGTAAGTGGCTTATTCAGATGTCCATGTTCGGTCTGTGATATAAGGACCGTGTATCGGCCATATTTCCCGGACCGACCACAGTTCAGGGAGCCGGGTTTCTAGCATCACAGTTATCTATGATCATAGTCCCTCCCCTCCCGTGGGAATACTGTCCCCGGTCCCGTACTGAAAGCATCATTAGGCTATGTTCACACAGAGTATTTTGCCGAGTTTTTTGACACGGAAACCGCGTCGCAAAACTCGGCAAAAACGGCCCGAGAACGCCTCCCATTGATTTCAATGGGAGGCGTCGGCGTCTTTTTCCCGCGAGCAGTAAAACTGCCTCGTGGGAAAAAGAAGCGACATGCCCTATCTTCGGGCGCTTCCGCCTCTGACCTCCCATTGACTTCAATGGGAGGCAGAGAAAGTGTATTTCGTGCTGTTTTATGCCCGCGGCGCTCAATGGCCGCGGGCGAAAAACAGCGCGAAAATCGGCGTGCAGGGAGAGGAATATCTGCCTCAAAGTTCCAAACGGAATTTTGAGGCAGATATTCCTTCCCCAAAATACTCCGTGTGAACATAGCCTTACAGTATGGGGCAGTATTCCCGCAGAGAGGCAGGGACTCCCAGCAACACTGATAACTATGATGCTAGGAGTCCGGCTCCATGAATTGTGGTCAGCCTGTGAGATACAGCCGATACACGCTCCGTATGTCACGGACCGAATGCGGCCGTCTGAATAAGGCCTTAGTCTAGTTACACAGTGCGGTGAAATCCCATTTTTTTGGCACAATTTTTGCAAAAACGTGACTTGACCGCACTGTGAGAATATAGCCTAATAGCACTTTTCATGTTTTGTATCTTTTTTTTATGCAATTTTCGTAATTGCGGCACAAATCATGCGGTTTTGCCGCGATTTTTATATAATCGCGGCAAAACTGCGCCATTTTTGCCGCGATTACGAAAATCGCGGCAAAAAAACGCTAGGAAAACGAAAAAATACCAAAAAACTTTTTAACCAACTTTATACAATCTACAAATGGGGTCAGGGGGATGGGAATCAGGATGGATAGGGGAACATACTCACCAGCCTGCAGGTCCGGTCGGCAGTGTAGAGGAGCTGGGGGGCGGGATCTCCACACGCAGCTTCAGCACATGCTGCATCTTCCCCGTCCAGTGAAGCTACAACAGGTATGCAGGGGCTGCCGCGAGTGTCGCTAGGGGAGTGTCGCTAGGGGGGTGTCGCTAGGGGAGTGTCGCTAGGGGGGTGTCGCTAGGGGGGGGTCGCTAGGGGGGTGCCGCGGGCGTTGCGAGGGGGGGCCCGTGAGCATTGCGAGGGGGGGCCCGTGAGCGTTGCGAGGGGGGGGCAACATTCCGAGGGGGGGGGGCGACGGCAGCCCGGCGGGCCCCTTTTCTTCATCCATGTGGCCGGGCCCCTGACGGGAGTACCAGTAATACCCCCCTGATGGCGGCCCTGTGAGGGGAAATTATGTCTTTGATGGTCCTATAGTATTAATTTGTATAGCCATCTGGGGCTTTAGATCTTTTGAGTGTTGTGACAGCTCTAAGAATTTCTAAGTTTGAGATTGGGTTGTTTAGGTTATTCAGTTGACCGTTGGATAAAGTGAGAAGATTGACTTTGTCAAGAAATTTTTGAATATTTTCAGTAGATGGTTGTGAAATTGTAGAGTCAGATTTGAAGTTGTATAATGATGAGTAATACTCTCCAAAATGATCTGCTATTTCAGTTGGATTAAGAGTTTTCTTAGATGTGGCTTGTGAGATCAGATGGGCAATTTTATTTTTCATTTTTATATTTTTAACTCTCTTGGCCATGAGAGCATTCGCTTTATTGTTTAGGCTATACTATTGCATACAAAGTTTAGTTAAGTTATGTTCATATTTGTATAGTAGTAATGATCTGAGTTTGTCTCTAGTATGAGTTAATGTTTGGTGGGTTAGAAATGATGCATTTTTTTTTGTTGTGTTTCTAGTCTTCTCATTTCTGTGGTAATGTAATCCAATTGTTTTTTCCTTTTTTTTGTATTGTGGAATGCTGATATTTTAATAAAAATACCTCGTAAGTACACTAATATCAGGTGTGGCATTGAGTTTGAAGAAGTCCTTGATCTCTTTATGAATGAGTTTCTGGGTTTCTGTACGGGCTAGTAGAAAGTTGTTTAGTCTCCATACGTTCTCTATTTGTGGAATATGAGGTTCATACATTTTTATAACTAAAGGTGAATGATCAGACCAAGTTATGTCACCTATCTTTATCTCAGTACCTAGCTGTAGAGAGTTTTTATCTGTGAGACAATAGTCTATTCTTGTGTATGTTCTACTGTATGTGGAGAAGAATAATATTTGTAGTCCATTTTGTTGGCATGAAGACATCGCCAAGTATCATTCAAATTACTATGTAACCATGACACTAATGTTGAGGGCAGTCTCTTATGCTTAGCTGTAGTATCTATTAATGGATAGGAAATTTGATTTAACCCCTTCGCGCTCAGCAACGTACTATTCCGGTGCGCTAAGTGCATCTTTCGCGCTCAGCTCCGGAATAGTACGTCCTGGGGAAAATGCATCGTCATTTTATCCCGGCGTTTTATCGAGCTGTGATGCCTGCTGTTTCTGACAGCTCAGTGTGCAGGGACCAATCGTAGTGGTCCCGCCTCCGCGATCGCTGCTATTGCTTAATTAGTGACGACGAACCAATAGCAGCGATCACATAAGTAATTTCCTGCTCTGACCTCAGATTCTGCCGCACCCGCTCTCTGTTGGAGTTTGAGAGTCGTTGAGAGGGGTTGTGGCATGAGACAATGCAATATGGTTTAGAAAAAAAACTTGCAGTATAGTTTACAAAACTTTTCCCACCTTTTATCCACTTCCCACTCCTGTCCTTGTGTTCAGACAAAGGCAGTCTATCTACCGAGGCAACGATCAACAGCCTTTCCAGCAGAACAGTGGGCAATTGATGAAGATCCACAAGATCTTGGCAGATGAAATTGGCTGCAGAGCCTGAGTCCAGGTAGGCAGAGACTGGATGGGGCCTCTTGCCAGCGACGATAGTCCCTGGAGGGAGATGCCGCCGAGAACACAGACATCCATGGCCGGGGCCGTCAGAGAATAAGTCTGAACGACGGTCTGCGGCCATATTTACATTCAGCTTCTCACTTTTCAAACATTTCTGCACCTATAAACGAAGATAAAATTCTCATGGTGCCACACACTACGCCCTAAATACAATAGCACCATACACTGTGTCCCTGATTATAATAGCACCATACACTGTGTCCCACACACACACACACACACACACACACACACACACACACACTGCTCCCTCTAGATAGTGCCCCCATAGCCCCTGTAGATAGTACCCCCCATAAAGCCTCTGTAGATAGCACCCTACATAGATTCTCTTGTAGATCACGTCCTACATAGATCCCCCTGTGGATAGTGGCCCACATACAGCCCCCTGAAGATAGTGCCCCACATATATCAAACTGTAGATAGTACCTTACATATAGCCCCCTGTAGATAGTGCTTTAGATATAGCCCCTCCCTGTAGATAGTGCTCTACATATAGCCCCCTGCAGATTGCGCTCTACATATAGCACCCCCTGTAACTAGTGCCCCTGTATATAGCCCCTCCTGTAGATAGTGCCCCACTTATAGCCCACCCCTATAGATAGCTCCTTACTTATAGAGCCCCTTGTATATAGTGCCCCACATATAGCCCCCCTGTAGATCGTTTCCCACATATAACTTCCCCGCTGTAGATTGTGACCCACATATAGCACCACCTGTATATAGTGCCCCACATATAGCCACCCCTGTTGATTGTGCAACACATATAGCTCCCCTTGTAGATAGTGCACTACATATAGCCCCCGTGTAGATAGTGAACTACATATAGCCCCCCTGTAGATTGTGCCCCACATATAGCTCTACTTGTATATAGTGCCACACATTAAGCCTCCTGTGTAGATAGTGTCCCACATATAGCCTCCCCTGTAGATTGTGCCTCACATATAGCTCCCCTCCCTGTAGATAATGGCAATTACACTTTTAAGTGGAAAAAAAAAAACTTTACATACTCACTTTGATCCCGTTCCTGCGCTGTCCGGTGTCAATGTAGACCTGCTATCTTCTGAGCAGGTCTGATGGGGCTGAATGACGCAAGTGGTGTGACGACGTCATCGCACCGCTTGCGTCGTTGAAAGGCGCTGATTGGCAGGGTAGAATGACTTCTCGCCAATCAGCGCCTCTCAACAATGAAAGTGGTGCAATGACGTCATCGCGCCTCTAGCATCGTTGAAAGCCGCTGATTGGTGGGGCAAGTCATTCTGCCCTGCCAATGAGCGTCATTATAAGTTGCTGAATGGTCGGGCACGGAACTTGCCCTGCCATTCAGCTCTTATGAATCTAATTGTATCTGCGTCCTATAGACAATAGGGATGTTACGATACCAGAATTTGTACTTTGATACCGATACTTCGTTTAGTATTGTGATTTCGATACCAATTCGATACTTTGCCAGCAGTAATTTAAAAAAAAAAAAAGTTCTTCCATTTTCTGTGAGGCGCGTGGTGTGATGAATGAAACCTCCACGTGACTCACATTAATAGTAATTAACCCCATCATGTTTCTCAGTCATAATCGGTTAATGTGTGAGGTACATGATTGGGTTAATTACTATTAATGTGAGGCACATGGAGGTTAAATTCATCATCGCACCTCGTGCCCCACAATAAGTGATAGAAAGCAGTTTTATTTTATTTTTTTACAGCGTACACATCATAAATGATGCAAAAAAATTGTTGTGCAGCGCCAATACCGAATGTGTGTGTTTTATGTATTGAGACTTATTTTAATGTTTATTGTAACAAAGGTGTATGTGTATTTTTTATTTATTTAACAATACGTTATGTTTTTACTTTTATTTTTTAAAACTTTAATGTACTGGCATATATCTATATTACAGTACATTAGCCTGTGTACGGATAGTACACAGGCAGTTGTTAGGACATACCTAAGTATGCCCTAACAACAGGAAATATGGTAAGACAGCCTTGGGGTCCTTCAATGGACGCTGAGCTGTCTGCCCATATATGGTATGTCCCTCAATTGCGTCACAGGAATTCCCTGTGACGCGATCCAAGGGGCATCCCCCCATCTCATTTTCCCCTGAATGATGCAGTCAGCTGTGATCGCAGTATTCACGGAAATAACGGCAGAGATGAGAGGTTTCTTTGATCTCCGCCAGCGGAGCTGCGGCTGTGTAATACAGTCATTGCCCTGCTCCTGACAGGAAGTGCGTGCGCAGTCAGCATGAGGTGATGCGGCCAGCGCTGCACTAATCAGCGGCAGTTGAGGCACTGAAGACAGAACGTGGGGGGATGTTTTGCAGTGCACCCGCCATGTTCTGTCTTCCGTGCTGCCGCTCATTAGTGCTGTGTCGGCACTTGTTATCAGGACTCAGGAGCGCAGCAATGACTGTATCACACAGCCGCAGCCCCGCTCTCATACATTCATGTGTTACGATAGTTAGCTGTACGACCACACAGCTAAGTATCTAAATACATGATATAACGGTATCCAACCGTTTGGGGATGCACAGTATCGAAGTTTCGATGCATCGTGCATCCCTAATAGACACAGGTACAATTAGTGCAGGAGTGGGTGGCGGCGTCTGGTTTCAGTGGTGCCGCCGCCCCCTCAGAGAGTCAGCAGGCCGCCGCCTGAGGTGAGAAGCTCATCCCGCCTCATGCTCGGTGCAGCCCTTTATTATAAATTGAAGCACGGTCTGTAATTCAGTTTTTCCCTTAGATCACAGAACTGGTCGGTGCAAAACATGTGGGTTTCTTCGGTCCAGCTCAGTTTTTTATTGCATTAATATTAACTGCAGCAGCACAGACTAGTCTTGTGGAGAACATAATGTGTGGTGAGGAGATAATATATTTTGCAGTAGATGTGCATGTTCTGGAACAATCAATACTGAAAACAAGTAAAAGCTGTTAACATATTATATGCATATAGCTATCTATCTAATCTATCTATCTATCTATCTATCTATCTATCTATCTATCTATCTATCTATCTATCTATCTATCTATCTATCTATCTATCTATCTATCTATCTATTTATCTATTATCTATCTATCTATCTATCTATCTATCTATCTATCTATCTATCTATCTATCTATCTATCTATCTATCTATCTATCTATCTATCTATCTATCTATCTATCTATCTATCTATCTATCTATCTATCTATCTATCTATCTATCTATCTCAACACATACCACCCTGACATATGCCAAGAAGGACATTCTTTTGGCCTATGTCGGGTCAATGGGGCTATATGGATACCATTTGTGTATGCGACTTGAGCTTTCCCGACGCATACGCCCAACAAACACTGAAAATACAGAGTGAGCATAGCCTAAGCTGATGTGCTGATGGCTTTTTATTGTACTTCTAATATAGATTCACCTTTTAAAAAATACCTCAGTGCGCTGGACTTTTACTGCTATTCTTACCATTTGCTGACAGCAATGCATGAACCGAGTTTGCGTGGATTTTCAAAGCAATGTTGAACTTATCAAAGAAACTTTTATTTGGGCTTGTGCTTCTCTGGTACTACTGATATTGATATTTATGTTTGTAAATACCTTTGCATTATGTAGGACAAAATGCTAAGCCTTGTAACGACTGATGGTCCCCCAGGAGGACTTAAAAAAAACGCTCAATGAAGTAAAAAAAAATTTTTTACACATAAAAAACCTTAAACGCCAGAATCACTGTTTTTTGGTCACCAGATCTCCCACAAAATTTTTTAATAAAAACTGATCAAATAGTTGTATGTACCCAAAAATGGTAGCACTAAAAACTAAAGAACATCCCGAAAAAAAACAAGCCCCTTCACCGCTCAATGGACGGAAAAAATAAAAAAAAGTTATTACAAAATATGGCGACATAACTGTTTTTTTTAACAGATACTATATAAATTTGGTATGGTCATAATCGTATTGACCCGCAAGATAAAGCTAATATGTTATTTTTACCACACAGTGAACTCTGTAAAACTAAATTAAAAAAACAATGGAGCAATCACTGTTTTTTCCCATTCCACCACACAATGAATTTATTCCAGTTCCCCAGTACATTACAAAGAAAAATAAAAGATGCCGTAAAAAAACTACGACTCGTCCCACAATAAACAATCCAATATACAGCTATAATCGACAAAAAAATTAAAAGTTATGACTTTTGGAAGTGGAAAAAGTGAAAATGAAAAGCTGAAAATTTGCTGCAGTGGAAAGGGTTTAAAGAGATTTGAGTTTTTTGTATGGATTTATTTGTACAGCCTTATTCAGTCACTGTATGAGTCCATGAAAAACGGCTCCAAAAACGGCTCAAGAAGTGACATGCACTTCTTTTTACTAGGCGTATTATTACGCGGCTGTGTAAAAAATGCCACATGGAAACGGAACGCCGTTGAAATCAATGGGCAGATGTTTGTAGGCGTTCAGCCACTTTTCAGGGCTTTTACGGGCCGAAAAATGGCTGCAAAGTGCCCGTGTGAACATACCCTAGGACTCATAGCAGCCAGAAGAAGAAGAAGAGCCGAATGTCAGTGTCAGGGGCGTCGCTAGCACCAGGCCTTCGGGGCCCAAGCCCCGGATCTTTGGCCCGGTGCCCCAGATCCTCGGGCGACTGCTTCATTCAGTGGTGTAGCTACAGGGGTCGCTCGCAGCAGTCGGAGTTGCGACTGGGCCGCGGCCACCTGCACCGCGTCTATAAAAATTTACTATAGTAACTATGGCCCATGTAATAAAATACACGTGCCCGTTACTGTGGTGATGAAACTATACATTTCCTCCTCCTTCCCGAGCGCAGCAGAAGTCCTGACGTCTCCTCGTGTCATGACGTCACGAAGCTGTGTGCCGCGCATGACGTCACAACGTTGGATGGTGTCAGGACATCCACTGCACCCGGAGCCAAAGAGGAGGGTAAGTGTAACATTACTGTCTGCTGTGGCCCTGTATCTAAGCCTGCCTTGTGGTAAGCTTATATACAGGGTCTAACAGACAGTATCACACATGGACCCTGTATGTAAGCCTGTCAAATAGTAGGCTTAGGGCGGATTTAAATGAGCGTGTGAGTTTTACGCACGCAAAAAACGCGGCGTTTTGCGTGCGCAACAGGCACTTAACAGCTCCGTGTGGCATCACATAGGATGGGCGTGATTTTCGCAAAGCTGCCATCATTATGACACTGTTTGGATGTTTGTAAACAGAAAAGCACGTGGTGCTTTTCTGTTTGCAAACATACTTTTGACTGCTGTTGTCTGTTGACTGCTTCCGTGTGGTGCGCGTGATGCGCTAAAAACGCAGAAATATAGGACCTGTCGTGAGTTTTACGCAGCGGACTTACGCTGCGCAAAAATCACTGACAGTCTGCACTGCCCAATAGACTAGCATAGGTCCGTGAAAAGCACGCGCGTTGCACGGACGTATTACACGTTCGTGTAAATCCGCTCTTAGATACATGACTATGTATGATATTGTCTAGTGGGCCCTGTATCTAAGCCTACCACATAATAGACTTAGATACAGGGCCCCAGCAGACTGTAATCTTATACTGTATAAGATTACTGTCTGCTAGGGCCCTGTATTTAAGCCTAACATGTGTATCTAAGCCGGCATCTAAGCCTAAGGGGACTTATTCAGACGAACGTGATATACGTACGTGCAACGCGCGTGATTTTCACGCGCGTTGCACGGACCTATATTAGTCTATGGGGCTGTGCAGACAGTTGCGTGATTTTTACGCAGCGTGAGTCCGCTGCGTAAAAGTCACGACATGTCCGTTCTTTCTGCGTTTTTCGCGCATCACGCACCCTTTGAAGTCAATGGGTGAGTGAAAACCACACATGTCAAACGGAAGCACTTCCGTGGGACGTGCGTGATTCGCACAACAGCAGTGAAAAGGATAAATGAAAACAGAAAAGCACCACGTGCTTTTCTGTTTACAAACATCCAAATGGAGTGTCATAATGATGGCGGCTGCGGAAAAAGTACGCAGCCGCGCATCATACAGGGCTACCACACGGAGCTGTTAAGTGCCTTTTGCGCAGGCAAAATGCTGCGTTTTTTGCATGTGCAAAAAGCACACGCTCGTCTGAATCCAGTCTAAGATTGCTGTCTGCTGGTGCCCTGTATCTAAGCCTACCTTGTGGTAGGCTTATATAGATGGTCACACAGTATTACACATTGGCCATGTATCTAAGCCTACCACGTGTTACAATTTTTTTTTGTGTTTGTGATTTTTTACAGGTTCGGACGTTGGACTACGTGGGATTCGAGGACTACTTTGATGACGGCTTTTTAATTTTCAATAAAATGGGTAAGGAGGGTTGTGTGGGTTTTTTATTTCCATAAAGTATTTTTTCTTTGTCTTTGTATTTTCTATTAAACTTTTATTACTACCGCTTTAGTAATGGCCGCTGGCTGATTAACAGCGTCCATTACTCAGGCGGGGCTTAGTGTTAACCGGTGCAGAGGCTAACACTAACCCCCATTATTACCCTGTTACCCACCGCCACCATGGTTACGAGGAAGTGCCAGGTACGATCCAGTACCCGACCATCTGTAGTGATGGTCGGGTATTGGGGAGGCCACAGGCCAGGCTGGGAAAGCCCAAATACAGTGGCCCTTCCCTCCAATTTTTCATAACCAGCCTGATACAACATAGCAGCAGCAGGCTAGCATTATCAGGGTGGGATGGCCCACTGTTTTTGGCTTTTCCCAGTCTAATAATACCAGCCTGTGGCCACCCCATTACCTGACCATCACTACAGATGATCGGGTGCTGGATCGTACTCTGCAATTCCCGGTAACCCTGATGGCGGTGGGTACCGAGCTAAAAATGGGGGCTAGTGTTAGCCTTTTCACTGGCTAATATTAAGCCCGGTCTTAGTAATGGATGCTGTCAATCAGCCAGCGGCCATTACTAAGGCGGTAGTAATAAAGTTTAAAAAAAATACAAGGACATAGAATAAATATTTGATTGAAATAAAAAAAAAACACACCACCCTCGTTATCTATTTTATTGAGAATGGTCCGAAGTAGTCCAACAACCGAATCTGTAAAAAATTAGTAACACCAAATAAAGCAAAGCAATTATTATACTTACATTTCCTGGGTCCAGCGCTGGAGCCGCAATGTCAGCGAGCTGGGCCCTATATCTAAGCTTATTATGTGTGATACTGTCTTCTAAGCCACTGTATCTAATCCTATCCATAGCTATAGGGTTAGGGTATTTTCACACGCTGAGTCAGGGGAAAACAGCTCCTGATTTTCAGATGTTTTTTAACCCCTTCCCGCCATTTCACGTAACTGTACGTGATGGGATGCGGTCTGTTCCCGCATTTCCACGTACAGTTACGTGAACGCTTTAAAATGTCGCCGCACCTGGATGTGCAGCGGCAGTTTAAAGTAGACGGCTGTCCGAGACAGCCTAGCAGTTGAGGATGCCGGCCGAGGACCAATCACAGCTGTCCTCTGCCGGCAATCGCTGTGATTGGTCCATCAGTGCAGATGGACCAATCACAGCTTAGTATAATTTACTTTGACAGCTAGAACTCATTCAATTTCACGAAATACGGCTGTCCAAGACAGTCTAGTAACAGGGGATGCCGGCCGAGGACGAACCACAGCTGTCCTCGGCCGGCGACCGCTGTGACTGGTCCATCAGTGCTGATGGACCAATCACAGTTTATTATGAGAGTTGGAGAGGGGAGTTTAGTGTAGTTTCCGTCTCTGACCGCTTCACTTCTGTCAGGGAAGCGATCAGAAAAGGAGCTATTGCTAGTTAGAGAGTAAATTAATAATTAACCATATAAATTAACCCCTGGATCACCCAGCAGCCAATCTACTGTGCCCTATACAGCTGTCCTGTGCCCTATACAGCTGTCCTGTGACCTATACAGCTGTCCTGTGACGTATACAGGTGTCCTGTGACTTATACAGCTGTCCTGTGACCTATAGAGCTGTCCTGTGACCTATACAGGTGTCATGTGACCTATACAGGTGTCCTGTGACCTATACAGCTGTCCCGTGACCTATACAGCTGTCCCGTGACCTATACAGGTGTTCTGTGACCTATACAGGTGTCCTGTGACCTATACAGCTGTCCTGTGACCTATACAGGTGTCCTGTGATCTATACAGCTGTCCCGTGACCTATACAGCTGTCCCGTGACCTATACAGCTGTCCTGTGACCTATACAGCTGTCCTGTGACCTATACAGCTGTCCTGTGACCTATACAGGTGTCCATCACCAGCCATCTGTACCACAGTACCCTTGGTGCCCTATAATAAGACTGGTAGCCTCGTGCGCCGCATCCAGCCTCGTTTGCCGCATCCAGCCCCCCTGTGCCGCATTCAGGCTCCTGTGCACCAAGACGTCTGTTACTGCCCAGCGTTTAAAATAAAAAAATTAATCCCGTCATTGACTCGCCACCCTCCTGTGCTTGATTGACACCAATCAGCCTCATCAGCACTCTGCCACCAGTATCACCTGTGATCCCTGCAAATCACTGCCCACCTGTAACTATCCTGTGATACCTGCAAATCACTGCCCAGTGACGTGTGTGAAAAGTGAGGTGTAAAATAAATTCACCCCTTCATTGTCTCATCGCTACCGTCCTGTATTCTGCGCCTAATTGGGACATACCAAACTCCATCCACCTGCGTTTGACACCTGTTACCCGGGAGTTTTTGTAGATATATTTTAAAAAAATACCTTGGTTTTAGGGAATTAGTTATTCTATAAAATAAAAAATAAAAAAACACAAAAAAAACCTTAAAAAAAAAAAAAGTTTTACGCTACTTTCAACACCAGTGACACTTTGTTACTAAGTTTACAGAAGAAAAAAAAAATGACTAAGCGTCTGTATACTGCCAAAGAGGCATGTGCCATGCTCTTTGAGGACTCTGAGGGTATGTTCACACGGCAGCGTCTGTAACGGCCGAAATTACGGGCTGTTTTCAGGAGAAAACAGCCCCGTCATTTCAGCCGTAAGGGCATGTGCAGGCGCTTGAATGCCGCGTCCATTACGGACGTAACTGGAGCTGGTTTTCCATGGAGTCCATGGAAAACGGCTCCATTTATGTCTGAAGAAGTGACATGACACTTCTTTGGCGTGGGCGTCTATTTACGTGCCGACTTTTGCCAGCGACGCGTAAATATACGCCTCGTGTGAACAGACAAACGTCAGCCCATTGCTTTCAATGGGCAGATGTTTGTCAACGCTTTCAAGCCGTAATTTCGGACGTAATTCGGGGGTTAAAACGCCCGAATTACGTCCGTAAATAGGCCGTGTGAACATACCCTGATTCTGGTAGTGGGGAAGAGGTGACATTTTTAGTGTCCTCTTCGTCTAGTGACTCATATACTGATGAACTGGCACGTAGGCGTCCAAGGGTAGACGTCAGTAGTGCACAATCGCAGCTCAGTACAGCTAACTCCACAGGGATCCCCGCAGATAATTTTGTGCCCCAGGTGCCTGAATTCACTGCGACTCCAGGCATCAATGTAGATACCGCAGGCTTCAGTGAAATGAACTATTTCCAACTGTTCTTCACTGATGACCCTTAAATTTGATTGTGGCACAAACGAACATATATGCCTAGCAATTTATTTCCCGCAATCCAAATAGTTGTTATGCCAGGCCCCAAAAATGGACCCCCACAAACCCCACTGAAATCCGAAAGTTCTGGGGACTTCTATTGAGTATGGCCATTACCAAAAAAAAACATGCTACGTTCCTATTGGAACAATGACATCCTTTATCATTCCCCTCTTTATTTTGTTGCCATGCCCAGGGCCCGTTTTGAAATTTTATTAAAATTCATTCACTACAACAATAACGATGAGTGCCCACCACCAAACAACCCCAATTATGATAGACTGTATAAAGTTAGGCCAGTAGTTGACCACTACAACTTAAAATTCAGTCAGGTCTATACGCCCCAAAAAAGCCTTGCAGTGGACGAATCCCTAGTCTACTTTAAAGGCAGATTACACTTCCCCCAGTACCTGCACAATAAAAGGGCTAGGTATGGCGTGAAGCTGTATAAGGCCTGCGAAAGTGTGTCTGGGTATACACTGCGCTTTTGTGTATATGAAGGGAAGGATCCAAAGATCGAGCCACCAAACTGTCCCCCTGTCCTGGGAATAAGTGGGAGGATAGCATGGGATTTGCTCCACCCCATACTAGACCAAGGATACCACTTGTATGTGGACAATTTTTACAATAGCGTCCCCCTCCTGAAGTGCCTTTCTGCCAGGGGCACACTAGCATGTGGCACAATTCGGCGAAATCATAACGGTCTCCCCAAGCCCTTTATAGAGCAGACACTGCGCCGTCGGGAAAGCAGGGCTGTTTGCTCCGAAAATTTGATGCTTGTCATATATAAAGACAAGCGTGATGTCTTTATTTTGACCACACTGCATGCTGATCGATCCACCCCAGTTCCAGTCGGAGGAGCCACAGAGCAGACCACCTAGCCTGTGTGCATCCAGGACTATAACCAATTCATGGGAGGGGTGGATCTTTCGGACCAGGTACTGCAGCCCTACAGTGCCCTAAGAAAATCTAAGGTGTGGTATAAAAAATTGGTGGTATACCTCACCCAAGTGGCACTCTATAACGCCTTTGTTCTCTACAGAACAGCAGACAATACAGAGAATTTCCTGGGATTCCAAGAAAAAATTATTAGAAAAATAAATTTTTGGAGACCAGGAAGCAGAGGGCAGCAGTGAAGGTAGCAGCACTTCTGTGATCTCTAGAATAATACATGGCCAGCATTTCCCGGGAGTACTTCCCCCCACAGAAAAAAACCAAAAACCCCAGAAAAGGTGTCGAGTTTGCTCAAGCAGAGGGATTAGGAAAGACACCACTTACTTCTGTATGACCTGTTCCTCTAAACCAGGCCTCTGCATCGGGGAATGCTTACATTTTTATCACACCTCTGTTGATATTCGTTAAATCAAATTTTTACTACTCCAATGACATCACATCCATTCCATTTACTTCTTAAATACCCCCTGGGCATTTATTTTCCAAATTAATTTGATATCTCAATAATACCACACCCGCCTCCCCCCCCCCCCCCCCAAAAAAAAAATTCAAATTCCCATTGTAACCCTAGATGAATACTGTGCTTTGAAGGGTGCAATTTTGTTAAATGAGGCATTTACTTTATGTTCTGGAGTCTCTGCAAACATAAGGTAGGCCTTCCCTTCTGAGCCTACAGTGTGCCCAGGCAGCAGCTAATGGCCACATATGGGGTATTGGCCTTATCCGGAGAAATTGCACAACAAATTTTGGGGTGCTTTTTTTTATTTATTTTTTTATTACAATTGTATAAAAGAAAAATTTGAGGATAAAGCAGGATAAGCTTTATTGGAGAAAATTAAATTCTGCATTTTCACGGCCCAGTGTTTATAACTTCTAAGAAGCACCTTTCGAGTCAAAATGCTCACTACACCCCTAAATAAATTCCTTAAGGAGTGTAGTTTACAAAATGGGGTCACTTCCTGGGGGTTTCCACTGTACTTGTACCTCAGTAGCTCTGCAAACGCGACATGGCACCCGAAAACCATTCCAGACAAATCTGAGCTTCAAATAGCGCTACTTCTCTTCTGAACCCTGTCGTGGGTCCAAACAGCAATTTAATACCACACATGGGGTATTCCCGTAATCGGAAGAAGTTGCTTTACAAATTTTGGGGTTCTTTTTCTCCTTTATTCCTAGTAAAAAATTAAACATTTCTACGTTTTCTCAGAAAAAAAGTCGATTTTCATATTCACGGCCGAATTCCACTAAATTCTGCAAAAAACCTGTGGGGTCAAAACGCTAACTATACCACTAGAAAAATTCCTTGAGGGGTGTAGTTTCCAAAATGGGGGAACTTTTTGGGGGTTTCCACTGTTTTGGTCCTTCCAGGACGTTGCAAACATGACATGGCACCGAAAATCATTCCAGCAAAATTTGTGCTCCAAAATCCAAATGCCGCTGTTTCCCTTCTGAGCCCTGCCGTGGGTCCAAACAGCAGTTTATTACCACATATGGGGTATTGCCGTAATCGGGAGAAAGTGCTTTATAAACGCTGGTGTTCTTTTTATCTTTTATTCCTTGGAAAAATTAAAAAATTCTATGTTTTTCCAGAAAAAAGGTGGATTTTCAATTTTACAGACTTTTTCCAATAAATTTAGCAAAAAACCTGTGGGGTTGAAATGCTAACTACACCCCTCGATAAATTCCTTGAGGGGTGTAGTTTCCAAAATAGAGTCACTTTTGGTGGCTCTCCACTGTTTTGGCACCACAAGACCTCTTCAAACCTGACATGGTGCCTAAAATATATTCTAAAAAAAGGAGGCCCCAAAATCCTCTAGGTGCTCCTTTGCTTCTAAGGTCTGTGTTTCAGTCCAAGAGGACACTAGGGCCACATGTGGGATATTTCTAAAAACTGTAGAATCAGGGTAATAAATATTGAGTTGCAATTCTCGGCTAAAACCTTCTGTGGTACAATTTTTTTTTTTATAACAAATGAATTTTGACAAAAAAAAATGAAATTAGTAAATTTCACATCTATATTGCTTTAATGCCTGTGAAATGCCTAAAGGGTTAAGAAACTTTTTGAATGCTGTTTTGAATACTTTGAGGTGTGCATTTTTTAAAATGGGGTGATTAATGGGGACTTTCTAATATATAAGGCCCTCAAAGCCACTTCAGAACTGAACTGGTCCCTCTAAAAATAGCCTTTTGAAATTTTCTTGAAAATGTGAGAAATTGCTGCTAAAGTTCTAAGCCTTGTAACGTCCTATAAAAATAAAAAACAATGCAAACATAAAGTAGGCATATGGGGGATGTTAACTAGTAACTATTTTGTGTGGTATTACTATCTGTCTTACAAGCAGATACATTTAAATTTAGAAAAATGCAAATTTTCAAAAATTTTCTCTAAATTATGGTGTTTTTCACAAATAAATACTGAATTTATCGACCACATTTTTTCACTAACATCAAGTACAATATGTCACGAGAAAACAGTCTCGGAATCGCATGGTTAGGTGAAAGCATTCCGGAGTTATTACAACATAAAGTGACACATGTCAGATTTGAAAAAATAGGCTGTGTCCTTAAGGGGTTAAGACACTCACGATTTTCGCTGCGTTTTTCATGTCCGTTTTTGGAGCTTTTTTCAATGAAAAACTATGAAAAACAGCTCCAAAAACGTCCCAAGAAGTGTCCTGCACTTCTTTTTCGCGGACGTTTTTTTACGCGGCCGTTTTTCAAAAAGGCCGCGTAAAAAAATGGCCCATCGGAACAGAATGCCGTTTTTTCCATTGCAATCAATGGGCAGATGTTTGGAGGTGTTCTGCTTCCGATTTTTCGGCCGTTTTTCGGGCGTTTACGGCCCGTAAAACGGCCGAAAATAGGCCGTGTGTACTTACCCTTAAACAAAAACATCTGAAAATACGGAGCTGTTTTGAAGGGAAAACAGCTCCTGATTTTCAGAGGTTTTGTTAGCAACTCGCGTTTTTTACGGCGTTATTTACGTCAGTTTTTGGAGATGTTTATCTATAGAGTCAATGAAAAACAGCTCCAAAAACGTCCCAAGAAGTGGCATGCGTAAAAAAACGCCCCGTCTGAACAAAACGCAGTATTTCCCATTGAAATCAATGGGCAGATGTTTGTAGGCGCTCTGCTTCCGATTTTTCAGCCGTTTACGTGTGCACATACCCTTAGGCTGGGTTTACACAGAGTTTTTTTACTAGTTTTTGGTGAGGAAACCGCTCCGCAAAACTCGCCAAAACACGTCCGAAAATGGCTCCCATTGTTTTCAATGGGAGGTGGGGGTGGTTTTCTCCCGCAAACGGTAAAACCGGCTCGCTGGAGAAAGAAGGGACATGCCCTATCTTCGCGCGATTACGCCTCTGATCTCCCATTGACATCAATGGGATGTAGAGAAAGCGTATTTCGCTGCATTTTATGCCCGCAGCGTTTAATGGTCGTGGACGAAAAACGCAGCGAAAATCAGCGTGCAGGCAGAGGAAAATCTGCCTCAAACGTCCAAATGGAATTTTGAGGCAGAATTTCCTCCTGCAAAAAACTCTGTGTGAACCCAGCCGTAGGCCTTATTCACACGAACGTGTCCGTTTTGCGCGCGCAAAAAATGCAGCGTTTTTCGCGCGCAAGAGTTTAGTGTGGCTTCTGTATATGGTAAGTGGCTGCGTGATTTTCGCACAGTCGGCATCAGTATGACACTCTGATTTATGTTTACAGACATAAAAGCAGGAGGTGCTTTTCTGTTTTCATTCATTTTTTTTACTACTGTAGCGCAAATCACGCGTAGCACCCGGAAGTGCTTCCATGTGCCGAGTGCGATTTGCACGCACCCATTGACTTCAATGGGTGCGTGCTGCGCGAAACACGGGCAAGTATAGGACATGTCGTGAGTTTTACGCAGCGGACATGCCCTGCGTGAAAATCACGACCTGTCAGAACGGCCCCATTGACTTACATAAGTCCATGCGACGCGCGTGATTTCCACGCGCGTAGCACGAACGTAATACACGTTCATGTGAATAAGGCCTAAGAGTGCTACAGAGATGCTGTCTCCCTTGATGTTTTAAGAGATTAGCGATGCCCCTGGCTGCTAGTGCAGCATTGTTGGGTCACTTAGGAGACCCAGCGATGCAGCTGAAAGCTGCGGGCAATCAGTTGTGGGAAGTTGGGGGCCTAAGAAGGACTTTAAATATATACACATATACATACACACATGCACATTTTTTTTGGTCGGTGGACATATGACAGGACAACGATACTTGCTTCTGGGGCCCTGTATCTAAGTCTATCATGTGTGATACTGTCTGCTGGGTCATGTATCTAAGCCTATCATGTGTGACACTGTCTGCTGGGGTCATTTACCTAAGCCTATCATGTGTGATACTGTCTGCTGGGGCCATGTATCTAAGCCTATCATGTATGATACTGTCTGCTGAGACAAGGTGGTTATATGGGACTACCTATAGGGGACTGCATGGCACTGTCTACAAGGGGGATGTATGGCAGGGGGACTGTGTGTGTACCATACAGGGGTTTGTGACACTATATACAGGGGGCATTGTGTGGGGCACTCTCTACAGGTGCTATGATTATACCCCCGAGACATAAATTTGTTTGGGGCCCCAGAAATGCCAAATTTGAGGGTTAGTACAAGGATGCTTACTGCTCGGGCCCTGTATCTAAGGCTACATTCACACGAACGTGAAAGATTTACGCATGTAAAAAATGCATGTAAATCTGTCCATGTGCTTTGCGTTTTGCATCTGTGTGCTTTGCGTGTGGCATGTGTTTTTCATGTACTTGAAAGCACTTTACTTTACAGTAATTGATGCATGAAACACGGAGAGCAAACGGATATGCGTCCAAGTCCTGTCTGTGGTTTTCACGCACCCATTAACTTCAATGGGCGACTAGATGCGTCAAAACGCACCTATATAGGACATGCAGTGAGTTTCACACAACAGACACTCGCTGCTTGAAATCTCACGCATGTGTGAATAGCCCCATTGAACTCAATGGCGCCGTGCGCTCTACGATGTTTCAACACTCAGCATACAGACGAGAATCTTACCTGTCTGAATGAGCCCTAAGTCTGTCATGTGTGATACTGTATGCTGGGGCCATGTATCTAAGCCTATCATGTGTGATACTGTCTGCTGAGACAAGGTGGTTATATGGGACTACCTACAGGGGACTGCATGGCACTGTCTACAGGGGTTTGTGACACTGTATACAGGGGGCATTGTGTGGGGCACTCTACAGGTGTCTATGATTAGACCCCCGAGACATAACTTTGTTTGGGGCCCCAGAAATGCCAAATTTGCCCCTGAGGGTTAGTACAATGATACTTACTGCTCGGGCCCTGTATATAAGGCTACATTCACACGAACGTGAAAGATTTACGCATGTAAAAAATGCATGTAAATCTGTCCGTGTGCTTTGCGTTTTGCATCTGTGTGCTTTGCGTGTGGCATGTGTTTTTCATGTACTTCCAAGCACTTTACTTTACTGTAATCGATGCATGAAACACGGAGAGCACACGGATATGCATCCAAGTCCTGTCTGTGGTTTTCACGCACCCATTGACTTCAATGGGTGACTAGATGCGTCAAAACCAGGGGCGGACATACCGCATGTGCAGCCGGTGCAGCTGCACAAGGGCCCCGCGTGGGAAGGGGGCCCGTTCAGTGGCGTAACTACCACAGTAGCAGCCGTAGCAGCTGCTACGGGGCCCGCGGCATGGGGGGGCCCGTGTCGCCCTGACAGGCACATTACATTTTATGTACCAGGCCTGGCGGCACGGGCCCCCTCATGCCTAGTAGCATCACAACACTAGGCATGAGGGGAGGGAGGGGGCGGGGGCCCGGTGATAGCCGCCACACTGCACTACCAATCGGGAGGGAGGGGGCGGGTGCCCGGGCCCGGTGATAGCCGCTACACTGCACTGCCAATCTGGCACAGATGAATAGGACAGGACGGCGATGCTGGTGGTAGGAGGAGCGCTCAGGCAGGGGAGAGGACAGGGGGCGGTGCGACGTAAGACTTCGGGCGGCTGGACAGTACAGTCAGGACTGCCGGAGAACTCATAGGATGAGCGGAGGACAGACACAGGACGAGTGGAGGACGTGCAGACTGCAGAGGACAGGTAGATGAAGTTAAAAAGTTCATGTCAGAAGGGAGAAGTTTTTATGTAGAAAAATCTGCCTCATAATTCCTTCCGGAATTTTGAGGCATATTTTGACCTGCCGGTAGAACACTTCCCGCGTTTTTCATTGCGTTTTTTTGTGGCGTTTTTCGGCCATCGGGCCGTGGGCAGGGAAACGCAGCAAAAAACGCATTTTCTGCCTGCCATTGTTGTCAATGGGAAGTCAGAGACAGAAACGCCCGAAGAAAGGGCATTGCGCTTCTTTTTCCCGCATGCGGTTTTTACTGCTCGCAGGAAAAATTTCATGGATTTCAATGGGAGGCACTTTCTGACGTTTTTCGCGAAAAAAACCTCAGTGTGAACTCCCCCTAACACAGGGGCGTAACTACTGCTATAGCAGCCGTAGCGGCTGCTACGGGGCCGCGGCATGAGGGGGCCCGCGTCACCTGCCGGCACGGGCCCCCACCTTGGCCGGAATCTCCGCTAGCTGCCGCTATGGCTGCTACAGCGCGATGCCACGGAACACTACGGCAGAGCAGGGAGTATCTCCCCGCTCTGCCATTAAACATAAGACATGTATCCCCTATCCACAGGATAGGGGATACGTGTGTGATCGCTGGCATTGATAGGGAGAACGGGGGACCGAAAGTCCCCTGAAGTTCTCCATCACAAACCTCGGACTTCCGGGGTCTGTGTCGGCAGCTCCGTAGAAATGAATGGAGCGCCGGTCACACTTGAGCTGCGCAGACACCGGAAGTCAGAGGTGAGTGATGGAGAACTTCGGGGGACTTTCGGTCCCCCGCTCTCCCTATCAATGCCAGCGATCACACATGTATCCCCTATCCTGTGGATAGGGGATACATGTCTTTTGTCTTTTCACACTGTAGGTCGCATTTTTTTGAGTGATTGGGGGTGTATGGCGTTCCCTACAGGGGGGGGGCTGTATAGCGTTCCCTACAGGGGGGGGCTGTAAGGCGTTCCCTACAGGGGGGGCTGTATAGCGTTCCCTACAGGGGGGGCTGTATAGCGTTCCCTACAGGGGGGTCTGTATGGCGTTCCCTAAAGGGGGGTCTGTATGGCGTTCCCTACAGGGGGGGGCTGTATGACTTTCCCTACAGACCCCCCCTGTAGGGAACGCCATACAGAACCCCTGTAGATAACGCCATACAGACCCCACTGTAGATAACGCCATAAAGTCCCCCCTGTAGATAACACCATACAGCCCCCTGTAGATAACGCCATACAGCCCCCCTGTAGATAACGCCATACAGCCCCCTCTGTAGATAGCGCCATACAGTCCCCCCTGTAGATAGCGCCATACAGTCCCCCCTGTAGATAGCGCCATACAGTCCCCCCTGTAGATAGCGCCATACAGTCCCCCCTGTAGATAGCGCCATACAGTCCCCCCTGTAGATAGCGCCATACAGACCCCCCTGTAGATAGCGCCATACAGACCCCTCTGTAGATAGCGCCATACAGTCCCCCCTGTAGATAACGCCATACAGCCCCCTCTGTTGATAGCGCCATACAGTCCCCCCTGTAGATAACGCCATACAGCCCCCTCTGTAGATATCTTGAGATTCAGTCCTGCTTGATAGGTAACAGTGCAGTAAGCTAAGCATGATAAGATCATCTAAATTATTGCATCTCAGTTGCATGAGTGCTTTGTGTTATATTCAATGATTCAATTTAACCTAAGTCTCTAAATGTGGGCAAAGAAAATAAAAAAACTATACTCACCTCCTCCCTCGCCTCCGTTCACCCGCCGCAGCCCCCATCCTCCTGTCTCGGTCTGTGTTACAAGTGTACAAGGCTGCACTGGTGACGCGCTGCCGATGGCACGTGACCGCTGCTGCCAATAACTCCTCATTGGTGTGCTGCTGAGGACAGTAGTTCCACAGCAAATCGCTGTTGAGGGCATTGATTGGCTGCAGCGGTCATGTGCCATCGACCGCGCGTCACCACAGCAGCTTTGTAAACACAGAAAGGGATAGGGGCTGCGGAGGGGGAACGGAGGCGCCGGAGGAGGTGAGTATAGGTTTTTCATTTTCTTTGCCCACATTTAGGGACTTAGTTTAGATAAGAATTTAACCCGGAAAAAAATGTGTTACTTGTGTTCTAAACTGGTAATAAAATGTACAATATAAATCTTCCTTCATAATTTTTATTAGTAAGGTTTATTTTTATATGCATATATATGTTTAGGTAACTTTGTCGGTATTGGGGGGGGGGGCGGGGGGGCCCTGGCACATTATCTGCACAGGGGCCTTTTGCAGTCTGTGTCCGCCACTGGTCAAAACGCACCAATATAGGACATGCAGTGAGTTTCACACAACAGACTCTCGCTTCTTGAAATCTCACGCATGTGTGAATAGCCCCATTGAAATCAATGGGGCCGTGTACTCTACGATGTTTCAACACACAGCATACAGACGAGAATCTTACCTGTCTGAATGAGCCCTAAGTCTGTCATGTGTGATACTGTCTGCTGGGGCCATGTATCTAAGACTATCATGTGTGATACTGTCTGCTGGGGCCATGTATCTAAGCCTATCATCTGTGATACTGTCTGCTGGGTGCCTGTATCTAGGCCTATCATGTATGATACTGTATGCTGAGACAATGCATCCAATTCTATCCAGCGGTGTAGCTATAGGAGCCTTAGTCTTATAGATATGCTTCTCCGATTTGTATGTAAAAATTTATTTATTTTTCGGGGTGGGGGGGGGGGGATATATGTTTCATATGAAGCCTGTGCTTCTGATCTTTTAAGACCCTAGCAATGGCCCTGGTCAGTGTGAGTAAAGGACATGTGTGGTCGCAATGGAGGGCGTCCTCCGCAGGAGTTTGGTTTATCTCAGTGAGGGTCCATATCAAACTGAGGCAGGCTGCATGGTAGAGGTTGGTCTTTCTTTGACTTGTAGTGTCACAAGCATAAATCCATGGACTAGTGTGAATTCAGTTCAGTCTTCAATTTAAATTTATTGTTTTTCTCCACTGCGTGGACTTCTCTGGTTGCTACCGCAAGAAAAGTCTCCGATAATAACAGCTGATACAGCAGAGTCAGGAGCCACCAAGATGCAGGACCAAGGCAGAGAACGTAGTCAGACGTGCACTGGTCAGGGCAGGCAACGTTCTGTCTTAAACAGAAATCAGGCAGTAGTCAAGGCAGATGGCAGGTAAAATCGTGGTCAGGTACAAGCCGGGTCAACAACAAGTATTCAGAACAGACGATATGAAGACTATGGCATTGAACACAGCATTAGCGCCAGTGACAATCGACCTGTGCGAGAGCACTACCGAAGCATACCACTGGCCCTGTAAAAAGAGATCAATGGGTTGCTGTGAAAGATGATAGACAATCAGCTCGTTCTAGAAAGCTTCAGGGATCATGGACAGCATCAATCTTCCTGATGGGAAAAAGATGGTACTCTGCTTCCTCGTGGACCTTCACACATCATGATGCTAAGTACTCCACCACCCTTGATTTGTCAAGTAGACGCTGGCAAGTGCCAACACAAGAAGAGGAGCAAGAGAATACTGTGTTTGTTGTTTCTACGAACCTGTTGCCCTTCAGTCTCATTATCACCTTCGGTCTCATGAACGCCCCCGGTACCTTTAAACGAGCCATGAAACGGTGCTCGGGAGATTAAAACTATGAGTCGGTGTTAATCTATCTTGACAATTGTGATTTTTTTTTTTACAAACATTTCAGGACCACTTAGAACTCTTAAGAGTCTTGTTAGCCTCGCTAAGCAAGTATAAGCTAAAGTAAAAATGTCGACATGTGCATGAGTGGTCCGAGCCACAGATGTGACAGATGTGTGGTCCTTCTTTGACTTGGGCTATTCCAGATGTTATATCTCCCCCTTAACCAGCTTCTAATAAGGCAAGCCCCAGAGAAGAAGGGACCAGAGGTCATCTCATAATGGAGTGACCCATAGGGGGAAGCTTTTCAAGAACTGAAACAAAGTCTGTTATTTGTCCCCATTCCAGCTTTTACAATTATGGCCTCGTGTTTGAGTTATTCAGTGATGGTAGCTTGGCAGAGTTAAAGAGGCTCTGTCACCAGATTATCAAATCCCTATCTCCTATTGAATGTGATGGGCGCTGCAATGTAGATAACCGCAACGTTTTTGTTTTTTTTTAAAAACGATCATTTTTGCCCAAGTTATGAGCAATTTTATATTTATGCAAATGAGCTTTTCAATGGACAACTGACAAATCAGCATCATACACTTCTCATCGTTCCCACCCAGCTTCTTTCACTAAAGATACACAGCGTGATGTTACCCACAGGTCCTTCAACCTTGTCGACGGACAAAGAAGATACATCGGCTGAAAGGCATCCAAAAGGTTAATGTGCTCGTCTCTATGGAGTTTACTATGCTTACCTGCACATACCCTGTACTGTACCCTCTGACGCCTGGAGCTGTGGTGTCTTCTCTCTTCCGACGCGAAGGTTGAAGGACCTGTGGGTGACGTCATCATTCCCAGCCAGCTTCTTTCACTGCAGACACAGCGTGACGTCACCCACAGGTCCTTCAACCTTGGCGTCGGAAGAGAGCAGACACCACAGCTCCAGGCGTACAGTTGAATTTTCAGCATCATCACCATGTGCAGGTAAGCATAGTAAATTCCCTAGAGACGAGCATATTAACCTTTTGGACGCCTTTCAGCCGATGTATCTTCTTTTGAAGGTTGAAGGACCTGTGGGTGACGTCACGCTGTGTGTCTTTAGTGAAAGAAGCTGGGTGGGAACGATGAGAAGTGTATGACGCTGATTGGTTAGCGTCATACACTTCTATTCACAACACCCAGTTGGTAAAAACACAATACACGCCCAGTTGGTAAAAACACAATACACGCCCAGTTGGTAATACGAGAAAACACGCCCAGTTGTCCATTGAAAAGCTCATTTGCATAAATATAAAATTGCTTATAACTTGGGCAAAAATGATCGTTTTTAAAAAAAAAAAAACTTTGCTGTTATCTACATTGCAGCACCCATCACATTCAATAGGAGATAGGGATTTGATAATCTGGTGACAGAGCCTCTTTAAGACCTGTACTAACCCAGTGTCAAATAGGAGTGGAAGGTACGTATGGGTGTTGTATCTCTGAGCCTTGGAGAAGAATCCAGTAAATTATAGCTCCTTCAGACTGGAATTGCTGCAATAGTATAGAAGAGGCTGGACGCAGCTGCAGGCTTGAGGGAAGCCGACATGACCGTCCTGGTAGGGAAAGGGTTAATGTTAAGAGGTGAGGGAAAGGTGAAGAAGCTGAAGGAGGGACGGGGAGGAGCTAGGGGGGACGGGGGGGCCGTTACTGCGCTTCCCGCTGTTTCTCGGCATTGAGCCGGAAGCAGCGGGAGGAGTAGTACACAAGAAGCAAAGCTCCCCGTTGCCCGGCTTTTTAGTATGGCGAGACCGTGGCTGCATTAACGCGGATCCCGGACGCCGTTTCGCCACGTCGGGCACGGCGTTCGGGGTCTGTTGTAAGGGACAGGCTCCCCTCCCCCGGCCCCCCTACGAGCATGGCTATGGCGGCGGGGGGGGAGTCGGCAACAACCGCTCCTGCGCTGGGCAGGCAGAGAGCGGTAGCAGGGGTGACGGCGATGCAGGCTGTGTCGACCCGTCCCTCTCGGCGGTCCCGACCTCCAGAGCGCCTGAGTCCGGAGGTAGTCCCGCGGACACGGCGTCGCAGAGGGAGCCCGATCCCGGACGCTGCAGGCCAGGCAGCTGGGAGGACCGCCCCTTCCCAGGCCCTGCGTCCTGGCAGGAATCCCAGGCCGCGACGGGGTCCGGCGGTAAGCAGGGAGTCGCAGGCCGGGCTCCCTGTCACCCCTCCCCCATCAGATGGAAGATGTCAAGAGCAAGGTACGGCCGCCCCGCATGGTGATGTTCCGGCCAGGGGGCAGGCTTCGTCAGGATCGTCTAGACGGACGACTAGATCTGCAGCGACGTCGAGGCAACAGGTCCGGTCGGAAGTCTGGGTCCCGGCGGTCGGGCGGCAGGTTGCCGGCCCATCGGTCAGCGCGTCCTCATCCCCTTTCCGAAGAGGTCGTTGGGAGGGACAGTCGTCGGCGAGAGAAGAACTGGAGGAAGGTGAACTGGACGTTTATCGTCGAGGTCAGGATGGTCCGGCTGACGGGAACACAGCGCCTGTGCAGCCCGGTGAGTGTATAACTCCTTTATTGTCTTATCCAGCGATTTTTATGTCGGGTGTCGGCGGGGGGGCTGCTAGCATAGCATCGGGGGCCGGTAGTGGCGCGGGCGGACGCGACGGAGCGGGTTTGGCAGATTTAGTGGGTTGCTTACGGGAGCTGGTGGGGCGCCTGGATAGGGCCGCGGCGCCGGTAGTAACGGAAGTGTCCCCTGCGGTAGTTTGGGAAGGCCCCAGGGAAGTGGGATCGTTGCAGGCGCGTCCTGTGGTGGCGGTTAGAGAGGCGGTCGCGGTGTCGGTGCAGACTGAGGCACAGAAGGACGGCGATCGAGTGCGCATGGACGATCGTGCTCGGGGGGAGGTGTATGTTTGTTTTGAGGGTCCGTTGGGGGCGCATTTAAAGCAGGAGGTGCGTGATCGGATCTGGAAAGATGAATATGTTGAAATTTTTTCTCTCTTGCCGCTGGCTAAATTCAATTTGGATAAGAGCAAGCGGGATGAGAGTAAAAAGGACGAGGAGGAACGGCGGCGGTATAGGCTTATCCCGCAGACGTTCGTTAATTGGTCGCAGGCGTTCGCCATATTGGCTAGTGTGATAGGGGAAAAGGCGCCGGAAAATTGTTCGGCGTTATTTTGTTATTTTGATGCTATTGGGGAGGCTCATAGGGCGTATGGGGGTCAGGCGTGGCTGCGATATGATGAGCAATTCCGTCAGCGGAAGGCGGTTCGGCCGGCGATTCGGTGGGACCAGAAGGATATTGCTCTCTGGTTACGGGTGACGGTTCCGGTTAGGCAGCCCTTTCCCGGGAGCGGTGGCCAGGGAGGCCAGACTAGTCAGAGTGGACCAAGCGGCGGGGGAAAGGCGGGGTTTTGCTGGCAATTCAATGAAGGCCAGTGTAAGTTCGGGGCCACGTGCAAGTTCAAGCACGTGTGCTCCGAGTGTAATGGTGCATCACACGGGGCGGCAAAATGTCTGCGAAAAAAGAGGTCCGGGAACCAGCACGGGGCTGGTCAAGGGGGTGTCGCCGGTGAGGGTGGAAAGGATGGCCCCTTATCTAAATGAGTATCCGGATAGGGCGGCGGCTAAGTTGCTTTATGAAGGGTTTAGTGTTGGTTTTGTTATTCCTCCGCCTCCTTATGAGGTTCCGGTTACGCGGAGAAATTTAAAATCGGCTTACGTGCATGCGGAAGTCGTGTCGGAAAAGTTGTTAAAAGAAGTTTCGTTGGGGCGCATGTCGGGGCCATTTGTGGAGTCGCCGGTGAAAGATTTAGTTGTGTCCCCTTTGGGTATTGTCCCTAAACGCGAGCCCGGAAAGTTTCGTTTGATTCAACATTTATCGTATCCCAAAGGTTCGTCGGTAAACGACGGGATTGATCACGAGTTGTGTTCCGTAGTTTATACCTCATTCGATAAGGCGGTGGGGTTAGTGCGGGCTGCGGGTCCGGGGGCGCTGCTAGCAAAAACCGACATCGAGGCGGCGTTCAGGTTGTTGCCGGTGCATCCAGAAAGCCAACGGCTGTTGGGCTGTTTTTGGAATGGGGCCTTTTACGTGGATCGGTGCCTTCCGATGGGGTGTTCTCTTTCTTGTGCATACTTCGAGGCGTTTAGTAGCTTCGTGGAGTGGGTAACGAGGGGAGTATCCGGGGTCGATTCGTTGATCCATTACTTAGATGATTTTTTGTGCGTTGGCCCGGGGGGTTCGCCGGTTTGCGGTAACTTGCTTCATGCCCTGCAGAAGGTGGCGAGGGATTTTGGGATCCCTTTGGCGCCGGAAAAAACGGAGGGCCCGGTAGCGACGATTTGTTTCTTGGGAATCGAAATTGACTCGGTGGCAATGGAGTGTCGGCTCCCGGCGGATAAGCTGGGTGCTTTGAGGCTGGAGGTGCGACGGGCTTGTAGAAGGAAGAAAATGTCGTTGAGGGAGCTTCAGTCGCTGCTGGGGAAGTTGAATTTCGCCTGCCGGATTATGCCGATGGGGAGGGTGTTTGGTAGAAGGTTGGCGGCGGCAACGGCGGGAGTGCGGGCGCCGCATCATTTTGTGAGGCTCAAGGAGGAGCACCGAGCTGATCTTCAGGTTTGGGATGACTTCTTGGGCCAGTACAATGGTCGCTCGCTATGGATGGCCCCAGCGCAGGATACGAGTGATCTGAATATTTTCACGGATGCGGCTGGGGCGGGTGGCTTTGGAGCTTACGGGGGAGGTCCGTGGTGCGCAGGTCAATGGCCGGCTAGCTGGGTGTCCAGTGGATTGACGCGGAATCTGGCCCTGCTCGAGCTGTTTCCCATCGTGGTGGCGGCTACCATTTGGGGGGACAGGCTCAGGGATAAGAAGGTCCGTTTTTACTGCGACAACATGGGTGTGGTGCTTGCCATTAATAACATCACGGCGTCCTCTCCTCCGGTAGTTCAATTGTTGCGACATTTAGTGTTGGTGTGTTTGTCGCTGAACGCGTGGGTGGTGGCGGTGCATGTCCCGGGTGTACGGAATTGTGTTGCTGATGCTCTTTCTCGCTCGCAGTGGGACCGGTTTCGGCAATTGGCTCCGGGAGCGGAACGTATTGGTTTGGCGTGTCCGGATTATCTATGGGATCTGGTATCGGTCCCGTAGAGCAGCTGTTACAAAGGTCTTTGGCGGGCACGACGTGGAGGGCTTATGCTGCTTGTTGGAGGCAGTGGGAGGAGTGGGTAAGAGAGTTGGGTGATGTCAATACGGATAGAGACAGGTTGGTGGCACTTTTGTATTGGTTAGGGGATGCCTGGGAGGCGGGGTTTTCAGTAGCGAAGGTGAACCGGTTTATATCCGCGGTGGCGTTTGGGCTTAAGTTGCGGGGCTTGCGGGATGTATCGAAGGAATTTCTGGTATCGCAGGCTTTGAAGGGGTTGCGCAGAGGTAGGGTGGAGGCGGATAGTAGAAGGCCGGTGTCGTTTGCTTTGCTGGGCTTGTTGGGTGGTTCATTGGCATCGGTATGTCGTTCTTCAGATGAAATGGATTTGTTTCGGTTGGCTTTCTCGTTGGCGTTCTTCGGAGCATTTAGAATAGGTGAGTTGGTGTCGCCAAGTACTAAACAGGCAGGGGGGCTGAGATCTGGGGAGGTGAGCCTTTTTGCAGATCGGTTGGAGGTATGGTTGCGTAGATCAAAAACTGACCAATTAGGGAAGGGAAAACTGATAGTTTTGTTCGCTCTCCCGGGGTCGGTCATGTGCCCAGTAGAGTGCATGCGTGGTTTTACAAAAAACAGGGGGTCTCCAGATTTGCCTTTGTTATGTCATGTGGACGGGTCGTTCTTGTCCAGGTTTCAGTTTGGAGCTGTTTTTAAAAAATGTTTGACGGCGGTTGGGGTTGCGGCAGGCTCATATTCATCTCATTCCTTCCGGATTGGCGCAGCAACGGAAGCAGGGCGCTGGGGGTTGGATGATGAGGGGGTGAGGCGTATTGGTCGTTGGGAGTCTAAAAGGTTTAAGTCCTATGTCCGCCCCCATATGTTGTAATTTTGTTGTTTATGCTTGCAAATGTATATGGTGGTGCCTAACTGTGTTTTCCGTTTCAGATTCGCCTCCTTGTCTGGTGTGGTTGATGGGTCATTCGTACGTGCACTGGGGGGCTTTGAGGGCGGACGTCCGCCCGGATGGTCGCCAGTTGCGCATTCCGCGACAGGATGCGGTTGTGCATTGGCTGGGGTTTAGAGGTATGTCGTGGAACAGGGTGTTGGCGGAATTCCAGACATATGTGCGGCTTGATAGGGTTCCGGAGGTTTTAGTGTTGCACGTGGGTGGGAATGACTTAGGAGTCCGCCCTTTTCGTGAGTTGGTGCGGGATATCAAACATGATTTGTTGTGTTTGTGGGTATCTTATCCCAAGTTGGTGGTAGTGTGGTCGGACATAGTCCCAAGGAAGCATTGGCGGTTAGCTAGATCGGTGGAGAGAGTCAATAAGGCTCGGATAAAAGTTAACCGGGCGGTGTCCCGTTTTGTGGCAAAGAACGGGGGCATTTGCGTGAGGCATAGGGATTTGGAGTCAGGATTGGGGAATTTCTGGAGGAGTGACGGGGTTCATCTGACCGAGGTTGGCATTGATATTTGGAGCTTGGCTATAGCAGAAGGCATAGAAAGGGCGGTGGTGGTGTGGAGGAACTCACAGGCTTAAGGTGGTCAAGGCCTGTTTCGCGGTGGCGGGGGGAGTCCTTGAGGCCAGTCAGTACAAAATGGTGGGGGGGTCGCATCGGGGGTATGCGTCCCCCAAAAAAGGTACATGGTTGAAGACTTCATCGGGTGTTATCCCTTTGAAGTGGTCTTCTGGTAGAAGGTATGTCACTTGAAGGCTTCATCGGGTGTTATCCCTTTGAAGTGGACTTCTAGTGGTCGGTATATCACTTGAGGGCTTCAACGGGTGTTATCCCCTTGAAGTGGACTTCTAGTGGGTGGAGCCATCTGCAGAGGTGAACGGTGCTTCCGAGCTGGTTTACGGCTGGAGGTAATTAGTGGTTTGCAGATGGCTAATTCGGTGTGTTCTTGAAAGGAACATCTGAAGGGGCTTCAAGGACTTCCTCTGCTCGGGTTAATGTTAACGTTTAATGGTTATTTATGATTCTGACCCATGTTGGGTCATGTGAATTATTAGGAGGAATTCTCTGGTGGATTCCTAACTAGTTATCCGAATGTTTCGGATTTAAATTGTTTTTATAAAACTGTGAAATTAATAAACGGCTGCTGTGGCCATTTCACATCCAACCTCGGTGTCATGTGTCGTTACTAAATGGGGGTGGGGGATAGTATGGTTTAAGGTTAACACACGACTCTACCTAGGCAGGTCAAGAAGAGGCTGGACGCAGCTGCAGGCTTGAGGGAAGCCGACATGACCGTCCTGGTAGGGAAAGGGTTAATGTTAAGAGGTGAGGGAAAGGTGAAGAAGCTGAAGGAGGGACGGGGAGGAGCTAGGGGGGACGGGGGGGCCGTTACTGCGCTTCCCGCTGTTTCTCGGCATTGAGCCGGAAGCAGCGGGAGGAGTAGTACACAAGAAGCAAAGCTCCCACCCTCCCACCCTTGTTTTGTTACTCCTTAGGTCTTCTGTACGTCCGTATATGAGCGTTGTGTTTTATTTTGTGTGTTTATTTAACATGTTTTTCTTTTTTCCGGAGTAGGTTCTGTTGTCATGGCAGCTGGCGGGGGGAGTCCTTGAGGCCAGTCAGTACAAAATGGTGGGGGGGTCGCATCGGGGGTATGCGTCCCCCAAAAAAGGTACATGGTTGAAGACTTCATCGGGTGTTATCCCTTTGAAGTGGTCTTCTGGTAGAAGGTATGTCACTTGAAGGCTTCATCGGGTGTTATCCCTTTGAAGTGGACTTCTAGTGGTCGGTATATCACTTGAGGGCTTCAACGGGTGTTATCCCCTTGAAGTGGACTTCTAGTGGGTGGAGCCATCTGCAGAGGTGAACGGTGCTTCCGAGCTGGTTTACGGCTGGAGGTAATTAGTGGTTTGCAGATGGCTAATTCGGTGTGTTCTTGAAAGGAACATCTGAAGGGGCTTCAAGGACTTCCTCTGCTCGGGTTAATGTTAACGTTTAATGGTTATTTATGATTCTGACCCATGTTGGGTCATGTGAATTATTAGGAGGAATTCTCTGGTGGATTCCTAACTAGTTATCCGAATGTTTCGGATTTAAATTGTTTTTATAAAACTGTGAAATTAATAAACGGCTGCTGTGGCCATTTCACATCCAACCTCGGTGTCATGTGTCGTTACTAAATGGGGGTGGGGGATAGTATGGTTTAAGGTTAACACACGACTCTACCTAGGCAGGTCATGGTTGTTACGGAAGGATTTTCACGATACTTATCTGGCAGTTGTGTACATATATATGGATAACAATCCTTTGTTCTCTCTCAGCACTGCCAAACTGGAGCAAAGGAGCAACAGTGGACAGCTTGCCTGGCCCTAGAGTGTGTCTGAGATTAGATTGTGAGTCCCATTAGGGAAAGTGAATCATGTGAATGGAGAGAATATCTGTACAGCGCTGCGGAATAGGTTGGCACTATACACCGTGTTCCAAATTATTATGCACTTGGATTTAAGTGTCATAAACATTTAATTATTAGTTTTTCAATTAAACTCATGGATGGTATTGTGTCTTAGGGCTCTTTGGATCATTGTAATCAATCTCAGACACCTGTGATAATTAGTTTTCCAGGTGTGCCCAATCAAAGGAAAACTACTTAAGGCTGGGTTCACACGAGCACATTAACGTCCGTAATGGACGGGCGTATTTCGGCCGGAAGTCCCGGACCGAACTCAGTGCAGGGAGCCGGGCTCCTAGCATCGTAGTTATGTACGATGCTAGGCTAGGAGTCCCTGCCTCTCCGTGGAACTACTGTCCCGTACTGAAAACATGATTACAGTACGGGACAGTTGTCCGGCAGCGAGGCAGGGACTCCTAGCATCGTACATAACTACGATGCTAGGAGCCCGGCTCCCTGCACTGAGTTCGGTCCGGGACTTCCGGCCGAAATACGTCCGTCCATTACGGACGTTAATGTGCTCGTGTGAACCCAGCCTAAGAAGGACGTTCCACATTATTAAGCAGGCCACAGGTTTCAAGCAATATGGGAAAGAAAAAGGATCTCTCTGCTGCCGAAAAGCATGAAATAGTGCAATACCTTGGACAAGGTATGAAAACATTGGATATTTCAAGAAAACTTAGGCGTGATCATCGTACTGTGAAAAGATTTGTGGCTGATTCAGAGCACAGACGGGTTCGTTCAGATAAAGGCATAATGAAGAAGGTTTCTGCCAGACAAATTAATAGGATTAGCAGCTGCTAAAATGCCATTGCAAAGCAGCAAACAGGTATTTGAAGCTGCTGGTGCCTCTGGAGTCCCGCAAACTTCAAGGTGTAGGATCCTCCAGAGGTTTGCAAGTGTGCATAAAGCTATTATTCAGCCACCCCTAAACAATGCTCACACGCAGAAACGGTTGGAGTGGGCTCAGAAATACATGAAGACTAATTTTCAAACCGTGTTGTTTACTGATGAGTGCCGTGCAACCCTGGATGGTCCAGATGGATGAAGTAGTGGATGGTTGGTGAATGGCCACCATGTCCCAACAAGGCTGCGACGTCAGGAGGTGGCGGAGTCATGTTTTGGGCTGGAATCATGGGGAGAGAGCTGGTAGGCCCCTTTAGGGTCCCTGACGGTGTGAAAATGACCTCTGCAAAGTACTTCGAGTTTATGACTAACCACTTTCTTCCGTGGTACAAAAATAAGAACCGTGCCTTCCGTAGCAAAATTATCTTTATGCATGACAATGCACCATCTTATGCTGCAAAGAATACCTCTGCGTCATTGGCAACTATGGGCATAAAAGGAGAGCAACTCATGGTGTGGCCCCCATGTTCCCTTGACCTCAACCCTATTGAGAACCTTTGGAGCATCCTCAAGCAAAATATCTATGAGGGTGGGAGGCAGTTCACATCAAAACAGAAGCTCTGGGAGGCTATTCTGACATCCTGCAAAGATATTCAAGCAAAAACTGTCCAAATACTCACAAATTCAATGGATGCAAGAATTGTGAAGGTGATATCAAAGAAGAGGTCCTATGTTAAAGAGGCTCTGTCACCAGATTTTGCAACCCCTATCTGCTATTGCAGCAGATAGGCGCTGCAATGTAGATTACAGTAACGTTTTTATTTTTAAAAAACGAGCATTTTTGGCCAAGTTATGACCATTTTTGTAATTATGCAAATGAGGCTTGCAAAAGTCCAAGTGGGTGTGTTTAAAAGTAAAAGTCCAAGTGGGCGTGTATTAGGTGCGTACATCGGGGCGTTTTTAATACTTTTACTAGCTGGGCGCTGTGAAGAGAAGTAACATCCTCTTCTCTTCAGAACGCCCAGCTTCTGACAGTGCAGATCTGTGACGTCACTCACAGGTCCTGCATCGTGACGGCCACATCGGCAGCAGAGGCTACAGTTGATTCTGCAACAGCATCAGCGTTTGCAGGTAAGATCGACTTACCTGCAAACGCTGTTGCTGCTGCAGAATCAACTGTAGCCTCTGGTGCCGATGTGGCCGTCACGATGCAGGACCTGTGAGTGACGTCACAGATCTGCACTGTCACAAGCTGGGCGTTCTGAAGAGAAGAGGATGTTACTTCTCATCAGAGCGCCCAGCTAGTGAAAGTATTAAAAACGCCCCGATGTACGCACATAATACACACCCACTTGGACTTTTACTTTTAAACACACCCACTTGGACTTTTGCAAGCCTCATTTGCATAACTACAAAAATGGTCATAACTTGGCCAAAAATGCTCGTTTTTTTAAAATAAAAACGTTACTGTAATCTACATTGCAGCGCCTATCTGCTGCAATAGCAGATAGGGGTTGCAAAATCTGGTGACAGAGCCTCTTTAAGGGGATAAGCAATAGGAAATAAATAAGAAACATTCACCAGTATTTCTACAGTCCATAGCAGTCTTCTGTAATTAAAGGTGTTTTTCGGTTTTATCTATATAAAGTCAATAACTTTATAAATAAAACATTCTACTACTTTCTAATATTCTTTGTCTTTCAATTCCTCACTATTTTCAAGATATTGGCTGTCTGTAAGTGAATGAGAATACTCTGTTTCCATTCAGAGGAGGCTGAGAATTAGATACAATTGTATCCAGTCTAGGTAATGTTCTGGGAGCGAAATACACCAGCAGTAGCTGCACAAATCCCTCTGCTACTGTAGTTTGGTCAAATGTATCAATCTGAGGTGCGGACTGTGAGGCTAGGTTTTCACATCGCGGTCATAATGCATCATTTGCTGCTAATCGTGGCTGAGTCGTGCCAATTTGCCACGATTTTCATCAGATTGGGGCAAAATGGCGCAGTATTGCAGTGATTTGTGGCAAAAAAAACCGCATTTTGACTGCAACATGTGGACCCAGCCTTAAGCTTGCAGTGCATTGCCTAGACTGGATACAATTGTATCCACTTCAGCTGCGAGCAGAAGAATATTTAGTATTTATGGATTTTTTGCTTCTGAATGTAACCAAAGGTGTTGCAACTCACTGACAGCAAACAAATAGCTAGAAAATGGTAAAGAATTGAAACACTATGGGGGAATTTATCAAACTATGTACAATAGAATTCTGTTGTAGAAAAGTTTCATAAGATTTGTATGCCGTCCTAGCCGGTTTTGCGTAAAAAGAGGGCGTGGCTTCACAAAATGGAAAGAGTTACAGCAGCCTGACAAATTACTTATAATTTACACCAGAAAATTGGCGTAAATCATAGTGGAAATCTACGCCAGCTCCTAGCTGCCGTAGATTTCTCTGTGTGGGGCTTAGCAAGGTACAGGGCACTGTGTGGGCCGTACTTTGCCCCTTTCTGTCGGACTAGCCCCCATCACCCTTTGGACATTTAAATAAAAACAAGAAACAATTATGCTCATTACAATGTTCCTATTCTGAGGGAGCCGGAGGGGACTAGGAGGGGAGAAGAGGAGCAGTGAGGTTAATATACTTATTCTTTATTTTATGTCCGAAGAGGCGGGGGTAGGGTTGGATGGTGCACGGCCACGGTTGCTGTGCCACACGGCCAGCAGGTAGATGCAACAGCTTTTTTTTTTTTATAATAATAATGGTTTTGATGACATTTTTTAACCTTTCAACCAAGGGTACAGAGGGCAAAAGGGGAAGGGGAGGGAAGGAACCAATAAGAAGCATGGTTATATACATTATATTAAATATCAATACTTGAATGCAGGTCAATAATGATGACATTGCCGAGATATATCTCACAGTTAGGCCCCATGCACACAAACTTATTTTTTTCCTCCCGTAAATACAGGGGTAAATACGGATCCTTGGTCACACGTATTAGACCCGTATTGCACTAGTATTTATGGACCCGTGCCTGTAAATACGGGTCCGATGTCACTCGTATTCCACCCGTATTTACGGGCACGTTTTCGCTGCAAAATTACACTGCACTAATCAGCAGCCACTTCTCTCTACCAGTGTAGGATAGAGAGAAGGGGCAGCCCTTTTTGTAGTAAAAGTAAAAGAAATTCATACTTACCTGGCCGTTGTCTTGGTGACGCGTCCCTCTTTCGACATCCAGCCCGACCTCCCTGGATGACGCAGCAGTCCATGTGACCGCTGCAGCGGTCACATGGGCTGAAACGTCATCCCGGGAGGCCGGACTGGAGGAAAAGAAGGGTTCCTTATTCTATCCTGGCCAAGCAAGTCTCAAATCACCAAGACCCTTTATATGTATACTGAAAGGAAGGTTATGCAGAATAGAGGTATTACTTGATCAAAGTGTATAAATAACAGCTATATACCTGTATATTCACATTAATACAATGTAATGTAGAGAATCTGTAAAAAAAAAAAAAAGGGGGGGGAAAGCGGGAGAGGAAATGGGGTTTGGATACCAGGATTTCACCTGACCAGATACCATGAAATGCTATCCAGGCTAAAATATAAATGGCTTAAATCAATTGAAGTGTCGAACCAGTGAGAGATTGCTCAACATACCAAGTGGTTGGGCCAAGTATCTGAGTTTCACATGCTCTGGGAGAAGAAATATGAATCTCCCCCGAATTTAAAATGGTTTTTTTTCCCCTTTTTTTTCTTGGATAACGATGCCTCTATCCAGTTCATGCGGAAGTAGAACGAATACTTTTCAAGGAAAAGTCCGGTAGTGGGTGGAGATGATGATATACAACAGCGTAATATTGTTTTACATGCTGCCCTTGAAATAAACAGCAATAATTTTCGCTCATGTCCGAACCTACTTTTTTAACGTTTTTGGGATAATATCAAATAAACTCCAGGAAACTGCATAAGGGCAATTCACCGATATGTTTGGAGAAACAAAAGACTTTATCTGTTACCAGAAGTTTTAAATCTGAGGGCATTTCCACATACAATGAAGATGAACTCTGTGTCGGGCAGCGCATTTTGGGCAGGAGTGATCTGTAGTATTATTAACCAAAAATCCCCTGTGTGAAGAGATGTAAGCTCTGTGTGTTCATTTGTATGGCATTTCCCAGTATATGGCGGAGGGCAAATATTTAGCTTTATTCTGCAATGCAGACAGGATATCAACTACTGTGACTGCTCGACCTCACAAGTATAGCTGTTATCCTGAGCCTCTACCAATCAATACACCCATGCTATACTGTGCCACCGGACTGTACACTATTCTTATTGACGTTCCCTTGAGCCTGAGATTTGGTGGTAGATGTGTTGGCAGCTTCCATTGTGTGTTTTGTCCATTGTGCCGCCACTTGGTCCCAAAGATTGGGTGTTGGTAACGGGAGCATCCTCTGCAGGGGTTTGGGGCATCTCAGTGAGTGTCTGCATTACACATAGGCGGGCCATGTGGTAGAAGATGTGGTAGAAGATGCCCTTCTGTGACCTGTGGCAGCATCAGCATACATCCATGGACAAGGGTGTCCTCAAGATTTCTGGCATATCTGTACCACAGTGGGACTCTGCGGTGGGATATAGGACTTTTCTCTGTAAAGGTCTGATCAGCCTTCTATAAAGTCTGACTGATTGTTATCCACTTCCAATGCTCCACTGTGTAGATTACAGTCTGTATACCTCCCATATACAGATGCTGGTGTCAATCTACCGTACCAGGGTGGGGAAAGGCAGGTTAGCCGATGCAGCAATCATAGCCCAAACTATGCACCAGGGGAACAGTGTATTCTGGAGATTTTATAGTAATTTGTAAATAAATGTATGACCCCACAGACCTGCATTTACAGTGCATTCAGAGCCCTGGCTGATCGAACATCTCTGGAGAGACCTGGAAATAGCTGTGCGTCAATGTTCCCCATCCAACCTGACAAAGCCCGAGAGGATGTACACAGAAGAATGGGAGCGAATCCTCAAATACATTTGTGCCAAGCTTGTAGCTTCATACCCAAGAAGACATGAGGCGGTAATCCTCAAGAAGGTGCCACAACTAAGTACAAAGTAAAGTATTACTTAGTAAAGAATATTTATGTAAAAGTGGTATTTGAGTTTATTCTTTTTAACACATTTGCTGAAATTTCTGCAAACCTGACTTTGCTTTGTCATCATGGGGCATTGTGTGTAGATTGAGGAGTAAAAAAAAAAAGATTATCCATTTTAGAATAAGGCTGTAATGTAAGAAGATATGGAAAAATTGAAGGGGTCTGAATTAGGGCTGTCACGATAACAGAATTTGGACTTCGATACCGATACTTTGTGTATTATTGCGATTTTCGATACCAAAACGATACTTTGCCAACAGTAATAAAATAAAATAAGTTCTTCCATTTTCTGATGTGAGGCACGTGGTGTGATGAATTTTGAATGGGCCAGACATTAATAGTAATTAACCCCATCATCTTTCTCAGTCATAATGGACAACATTGGGTTAATGTGTAAGGTACATGATGTGGTTAATTACTATTAATGTGAGGCACATGGAGGTTAAATTCATCACACCTCGTGCCTTGCATTAACAAGTGAAAGAAAGACGTTTTTATTTTATTTTTTTATAGTGTACACATCATAAATGCCACAAAAAACTATTTGTTGTGTAGGTTATAACAGCCGCACCAATACCGAATATGTTTATATTTTATGTATTCAGTCTTATTTTAATGTTTATTATAAAAAATGTGTATTTTTTTTATTTAACATTACTTTATGTTTTTATTTTTAAACTTTAATGTACTGGAATATTTCTATATACCAGTACATTAGTCTGTGTGCTGATAGTACACAGGCAGTTGTTAGGACATATCTAAGTGTGCTCTAACAACAGGAACTATAGTAAGAGAGCCCTGGGGTCTTTCAATGGACCCTGGGCTGTCTGCTTATATATGGTATGTCCCTCAATCACGTCACAGGGAAGCGTCACAGGGACTCCCTGTAACACGATCCAAGGGGCATCCCCCTTCTCATTTTCCCCCTCAATGCTGCGGTCAGCTTTGATCGCAGCATTCAGGGGAATAGCGGTACTGCGGCTGGGTAATACAGTCAGTGCCACGCTCCTGACACCAAGTGTGCGAGCGGTCAGCATTAGGTGATGCGGCCGGCGCTGCACTAATGAGCGCAGGCACTGAACACAGAACATGGGGGTGTTTTGCAGTGCGCCTGCCATGTTCTGTCTTCAGTGCCGCCGCTCATTAGTGCACCGCTGGTTGCATCACATCATGCTGACTGTGCGGACTTGTCAGGACTCAGGAGCGGGGCAATGGCTGTATTAGGGCATGGCCCCACGTGGCGTATTTCTTCCGCAACTGTCCGCATCAATGCCGCACAGAATCTGCGTTGCAGATTCTGTTGCGATCTGCCCAAAATGTGCAGTAAATTGATGCGGACTGGCCGCTGCGTATTGAGGGTAAAGTACTTCCCTTCTCTCTATCAGTGCAGGATAGAGAGAAGGGACAGCACTTTCCCTAGTGAAAGTAAAAGAATTTCATACTTACCGGCCGTTGTCTTGGTGACGCGTCCCTCTTTCGGCATCCAGCCTGACCTCCCTGGATGACGCTGCAGTCCATGTGACCGCTGCAGCCTGTGATTGGCTGCAGCCGTCAGTTAGACTGAAACGTCATCCTGGGAAGCCGGACTGGAGAAAGAAGCAGGGAGTTCTCGGTAAGTAGGAACTTCTATTTTTTTTACAGGTTGATGTATATTGTGATCGGTAGTCACTGTCCAGGGTGCTGAAACAGTTACTGCCGATCGCTTAACTCTTTCAGCACCCTGGACAGTGACTATTTACTGATGTCGCCTAGCAACGCTCCCATAATTACGGGTGCACACACGTAGTCACCCGTAATTACTGGAGCCCCATTGACTTCCTCAGTCTGGCTGTAGACCTAGAAATACATAGGTCCAGCCAGAATGAAGAAATGTCATGTTAAAAAACCAATACGCTCTGCAGCACACATAACATGTACATGACATCTGCGGACTTCATTGCAGAATTTAGAATCTCCATTGAAGTCAATGGAGAACTTCCGCAATGAGTCCGCAACATCCATTGCATGCTGCGGACACCAAATTCCGCACCGCAGCCTATGCTCCGCAGCGGAATTTTCTGCATCGTCTAAACGAACCCTACTAAAAAGCAGTGGAAGGCAATGGAGAAACGGGTCCGCTGCGGATTAACGCTGCGGAGCGTCCGCAGCGGAATTCCAGAGCAATTCCGCCACGTGGGGCTTTGCCCTTACACAGCTGCAGCTCCGCTCTCATACATTCATGTGTTACAATACTAAGCTGTGCGGCCGCACAGCTTAGTATCGAAATACATGGAATAATGGTATTGAACCGTTTGAGGGTGCTCGGTGTGAAGGATGATTTATTTGCTTATATTCTCTGTATGAAATGACATTGTGAATTATCAAGCAGGATGCCGAATTACTAAGATATGTATTATGTGAAAGTGATGATAATGTGTAATTGATTTAGTTTCGTGCAGCAGCCATCTTGTCTGGAGTTCCCATCTTGGTTCTTTTGTAGTGAATAGGAAAGTCATTGTTCCTTTAATACAAGTAATGTTGATTTCGTATGTTTTATCTTTGACCTTGGTTCCCATGCGAAGATGGACAGGGAGTGAGATGGGAGGATGGCAAGTATGCGTGAAGAAAGGTCTCCCCCATCTCCACGAGGACATTCAGTCCAAAAGAGAGATAAGAAACCTGTAAACATAATGTGTGAAGAATTATAATGATGTATTTTATTGTATGCTTTTTACTGAATAACAAATATTGTTACATTGTCTCTGATTGGTTTACCTCAAGCCTACACCCCTTCTGAATTTCAGTTTAACAGTTTGAGTCTGGTAATAAATCCTTCAGAGGAGCATTTTGAACATATAAGCGTGTCTGTGTGTTTTCTTCTCCTCTCTCGATATATATCGGTGAAATATCCTAATTAGGATACTGAATAATGGAGTCTGGCCTTGAGAGTCTGTTGGGACTCGTATAAATTTCAGTCTAATATATTTTGAGCGATGGATTTCCACGACATCGGCATCTAAACAGTATGGAAGTCTCAATGCAAGAAGAGGCTGGACGCAGCTGCAGGCTTAAGGGAAGCCGACATGACCGTCCTGGTAGGGAAAGGGTTAATGTTATGAGGTGAGGGAAAGTTGAAGGAGCTGAAGGAGGGACGGGGAGGAGTTAGGGGGGACGGGGGGGCCGTTACTGCGCTTCCCGCTGTTTCTCGGCATTGAGCCGGAAGCAGCGGGAGGAGTAACACACACTAAGCAAAGCTCCCACCCTCCCACCCTTGTTTTGTTACTCCTTAGGTCTTATGTACGTCCGTCTATGAGCGTTGTGTGTTATTTTGTGTGCTTATTTAACATGTTTTTCTTTTTTCCGGAGTAGGTTCTGTTGTCATGGCAGCTGGCGGGGGGAGTCCTTGAGGCCAGTCAGTACAAAATGGTGGGGGGGTCGCATCGGGGGTATGCGTCCCCCAAAAAAGGTACATGGTTGAAGACTTCATCGGGTGTTATCCCTTTGAAGTGGTCTTCTGGTAGAAGGTATGTCACTTGAAGGCTTCATCGGGTGTTATCCCTTTGAAGTGGACTTCTAGTGGTCGGTATATCACTTGAGGGCTTCATCGGGTGTTATCCCCTTGAAGTGGACTTCTAGTGGTTGGAGCCATCTGCAGAGGTGAACGGTGCTTCCGAGCTGGTTTACGGCTGGAGGTAATTGGTGGTTTGCAGATGGCTAATTCGGTGTGTTCTTGAAAGGAACATCTGAAGGGGCTTCAAGGACTTCCTCTGCTCGGGTTAATGTTAACGTTTAATTGTTATTTATGATTCTGACCCATGTTGGGTCATGTGAATTATTAGGAGGAATTCTCTGGTGGATTCCTAACTAGTTATCCGAATGTTTCGGATTTAAATTGTTTTTATAAAACTGTGAAATTAATAAACGGCTGCTGTGGCCATTTCACATCCAACCTCGGTGTCATGTGTCGTTACTAAATGGGGGTGGGGGATAGTATGGTCTAAGGTTAACACACGACTCTACCTAGGCAGGTCATGGTGCATCCCTAGTCTGAATACGTTCTCAGTATTTTGTTTTACATTCTGCCTCTTAATTGGCTGTGTTCACATGAACCGGTATCGGTGCAGTTCTCCTCTGCATTTTTTCTCATTTGTAGCACAGCTCCCATACTAAGAAGACGAGGAATGACACACATGACATTCACACGCCTGCAACCAGGCACTTAGACACATAGAATAATTTCACCTTATAAAGAGTATATGGAAGTCAACATTCCGGCAAGGCTTAGTATTTTATTGATTCATACATTTTACATTCTGCAATGTTTCGGCTTCAGAGGAAAACTTTCTTAACCAGTCTTTTACCTTGCAGCTATCACCCGCCTGAGAAGGCTTTCTCATTGTGCAGCTTTATTTCTCTGCATTTTTTTTTATCACATGCTTGTATATAATAAGTTACGGCTGGTGGGGGACCGTGAACAGGAGTTGATAATCCAATCAAAACTCCACCTTGCTCTGTCACAATAATGAATGCATCTACTGAGGGCATGTGGCTAAGCGGATGTCCCAGCGTCTCCTTAGCGATTCTGCGCATACACCCAGGCTCAAGCGAAATAGTATCATGACAGCACGTATCCAAGTAGTAACATGACAGCATGTATCCAAGTAGTAACATGACAGCACGTATCCAAGTAGTAACATGACAGCATGTATCCAAGTAGTAACATGACAGCACGTATCTAAGTAGTAACATGACAGCATGTATCCAAGTGGTAACATGACAGCATGTATCCAAGTAGTAACATGACAGCATGTATCCAAGTAGTAACATGACAGCACGTATCCAAGTAGTAACATGACAGCATGTATCCAAGTAGTAACATGACAGCACGTATCTAAGTAGTAACATGACAGCACGTATCCAAGTAGTAACATGACAGCATGTATCCAAGTAGTAACATGACAGCACGTATCTAAGTAGTAACATGACAGCATGTATCCAAGTAGTAACATGACAGCACGTATCCAAGTAGTAACATGACAGCACGTATCCAAGTAGTAACATGACAGCATGTATCCAAGTAGTAACATCACAGCATGTATCCAAGTAGTAACATGACAGCATGTATCCAAGTAGTAACATGACAGCACGTATCCAAGTAGTAACATGACAGCATGTATCCAAGTAGTAACATGACAGCACGTATCTAAGTAGTAACATGACAGCACGTATCCAAGTAGTAACATGACAGCATGCATCCAAGTAGTAACATGACAGCACGTATCCAAGTAGTAACATGACAGCATGTATCCAAGTATTAACATGACAGCATGTATCCAAGTAGTAACATGACAGCATGTATCCAAATAGTAACATGACAGCACGTATCTAAGTAGTAACATGACAGCATGTATCCAAGTAGTAACATGACAGCATGTATCCAAGTAGTAACATGACAGCATGTATCCAAATAGTAACACGACAGCATGTATCCAAGTAGTAACATGACAGCATGTATCCAAGTAGTAACATGACAGCATGTACCCAAGTAGTAACATGACAGCATGTATACAAGTGGTAACATGACAGCATGTATCCAAGTAGTAACATGACAGCATGTATCCAAATAGTAACACGACAGCATGTATCCAAGCAGTAACATGACAGCATGTATACAAGTGGTAACATGACAGCATGTATAAAAGCAGGGCCGCCATCAGGAATTTCTGGGCCCCATACAGCCAAGATGTCTGGGGCCCCCCTCCATTACCGGGGGTGGGCAACAGAAATTGTGGCACTCACGTTTGTACGTTATACGCATTAACTGATTTTGGTGCTGATGTCAATTACGGGAGGCGAAGGCGTTTTTTTCCCGCGAGAGAAAGAAGCGACATGCTCTTTCTTCAGGCATTTCCGTCTCTGACCTCCCATTGACATCAATGGAAGGCAGAGAAAGCCTGAAGGAATTTCAAGGCAGATGTTTCTGCCTGCAAAAAGCTGTGTGAACAAGGCCTAAGTCCCATTGTCATTCACAGTTGCTCATCCTCGGCTTTTCCATGTAATATAAGTCGCATGCTACTTATTGGTGTGGCGGATTTCTTTTCATGGTGCGGACAAAAATACACGTGGAAAATTTTTCACAGCATGTGAACTGGGTTGCGGAAACCTCACATGCATGGGATGCAGAATCATCGACATGTCATCGGAATCCGTATCAAATCCAACATGTGTGAACGGGGCCTTACTGGGAGTTAAGAAAAATCTCTGTTAGGCCAAATGCACACGATACTTATTACATGCAAATTTATCATGGGTATTTTCGTGCAGCAAATCTGCAGCGTAATACAGGACCAGCAAAGTAAATGAGATCAAGAAATCTCATCTACAGGTCGCATTTTCTGCACAAAAACTGACCTGCGGTGCGTATTTGAAAATATGCTACATGTCACTTTATCTTGCGTTTCCGCTTGCGAATTGTTTCTGACTAGTTTAAAAAATAATAAAAAAATCTGCAGCATAAAACCTGCACCTATTTCCGCATCAAAAAGCAAAAACCGCACCTAAAAACGTATAAAAAAAAACACACTATTAGGTGCAGATTTTACCCGCGGAATTACCTGCGGTTTTGATACGGATTTTGTGCACCAAATTCCTCAATGTGTGCGTTACAGAATTTGCTGGGGATTTACAGCAAATTAACCCTTTACATTGTAAAGGATGAAATACGTTACAATTCTGCAACATTAGGGTATGTTCACACAGCTTATTTTCTGCCGTTTTTCTGGCCGTAAACGTCTGAAATATCAGAACAGAACGCCTCCAAACATCTGCCCATTGATTTCAATGAGAAAAAAACGGCGTTGTGTTGCGATGGGCCGTTCTTTTTACAACGGCCGCGTAAAAAAAACGGCCGCGAAAAAGAAGTGCAGGTAATTTCTGGAGCCGTTTTTCATTGACTCTATAGAAAAACAGCTCCAAAAACGGCCGCAAAAAACACAGCGAAAAAAACGAGTTTGCTTTAAAAACTTCTGAAAATCAGGAGCTGTTTTCGCTTGAATATCTCCGTATTTTCAGACTGCTTTTGCTAATTGTGTGAACATACCCTAATAGGCATGCAGCTTATTTAACCCCTTCCCTTCTCAGCCATTTTTGGGATTTTAACTTTTGTTTTTTCCTCTCCACCCTCCAAAAGCTATCATTTTTTTACTTGAGGGCTTGTTTTTTGCGGTACAAGTTGTCGTTTTTCATGGCACCATTTATTGTACCGCATAATGTACTGGGAAGCTGAAATTATTTGTGGGGTGAAATGCTGCACGTGGATGAGGTTTTGACAAACCCCATTCACATGAGTTAGGGCTTATTCAGACTAACGTGTTAATCGTCCGTGTGAAGGACGTTTTTTTTAATGGCCGTCACACGGCTGCATGTATTTCTATGGGGTTATTCACATGGTCGTTGTTCTAACAGACCGTGTGAAGGGCCTGTAAAAAAATAGGACATGTCCTATTTTTGTGCGTTTTCACGGATCCCTCAATAGACTCAAGTCTGTGAAAACGGGTCCCGCACGGCTGCAAATCGGCCGTTCTTCACGTCTGATTTCACACACGTTGGTCTGAATATCGCCTTAGGACTTATTCACACGAACGTGTCCGTTTTGCACGCGCAAAAAACGCTGCGTTTTGCGCAAGCAAAAGTTCGGTGTGGCATCAGCATATGGTGCGTGGCTGCGTTGTTTTCGCGCAGCCGGCATCATTATGACACTCTGTTTTGATGTTGTGACACAGTAAAGAAGGAGGGGCTTTTATGTTTCTCTTCTTTACCAGCTGTAGCGCGAATCACGCGTGTCACCCTGAAGTGCTTCCGTGTGCCGTGCGCGATTTGCACGCACCCAATGACTTCAATGGGTGCGTGCTGCGCGAAACACGGGCAAAGTATAGGACATGTCGTGAGTTTTACACAGCGCACACACGCTGCGTGAAATTCACTGACAGTCTGAACGGCCCCATTCACTGACATAAGTCCGTGCGACGCCCGTGAAAATCACGCTAGTAGCACGGACGTATAACGTTCGTGTGAATAAGGCCTTATATTGTAATTTGTAGTGAATTTTCAGTGCGCAATCCGCACCAAAAATAGGAGGCAAGCAAGTGGCCTTATTCAGACGTCCATGTTCGGTTTGTGAAATACGGAGTGTGTATCGACCATATTTCCCGGACCGACCACAGTTCAGGGAGCCGGGTTTCTAGCATCACAGTTATCTATGATCATAGTCCCAGCCTTCCCGTGGGAATACTGTCCCCGGTCCCGTACGGAAAGCATCATTACAATATGGGGCAGTCCGGCTCCATGAATTGTGGTCAGCCTGGGAAATACGGCCGATACACGCTCCGTATGTCACGGACCGAATGCGGCTGTCTGAATAAGGCCTTAGTCTAGTTACACAGTGCGGTGAAAACCCATTTTTTTGCCACAATTTTTGCAAAATCGCGGCAAAAACGTGATTTGACCGCACTGTGAGAATATAGCCTAACAGCACTTTTCATGTCTTGTATCCTTTTTTTTATGCAATTTTTGTAATTGCGGCACAAATCACGCGGTTTTGCCGCGATTTTTATATAATCGCTGCAAAAACTGCTGCATTTTTGCCGCGATTACGAAAATCGCGGCAAAAAAACCGCTAGGAAAACCAAAAAATACTAAAAAACATTTTAATCAACTTTATACATACTACAAACGGGGTCAGGGGGATGGGAAGCAGGATGGATAGGGGAAAATACTCACCAGCCTGCAGGTCCAGTCAGCTGAGTAGAGGAGCTGGGGGGCGGGATCTCCACACGGAGCTTCAGCACATGCTGCATCTTCCCCTTCCAGTGAAGCTACAACAGGTATGCAGGGGGTGCCGTGAGCGTTGCTAGGGGGGTGCCGGGCGTTGCTAGGGGGTGCCAGGCGTTGCTAGGGGGGTGCCGCGGGCGTTGCTAGGGGGGTGCCGTTAGTAAGGGTGGGGTGCGAGCGTTGCGAGTGGGGGCCCGTGAGCATTGTGAGGGGGGGCTACGGCAGCCCGACGGGCCCCTTTTCTTCATCCATGTGGCCGGGCCCCTGACGGGAGTACCAGTAATACTCCCCTGATGGCGGCCCTGTATAAAAGTAGTAACATGACAGCATGTATCCAAGTAGTAACATGACAGCATGTATCCAAGTAGTAACATGACAGACTGTATCCAAGTAGTAACATGACAGCATGTATCCAAGTAGTAACATGACAGCACGTATCCAAGTAGTAACATGACAGACTGTATCGAAGTAGTAACATGACAGCATGTATCCAAGTAGTAACATGACAGCATGTATCCAAGTAGTAACACGACAGCATGTATCCAAGTAGTAACATGACAGCATGTATCCAAGTAGTAACATGACAGCATGTATCCAAGTAGTAACACGACAGCATGTATCCAAGTAGTAACATGACAGCACGTATCCAAGTAGTAACATGACAGCATGTATCCAAGTAGTAACACGACAGCATGTATCGAAGTAGTAACATGACATCATGTATCCAAGTAGTAACATGACAGCATGTATCCAAGTGGTAACATGACAGCACTAGAGATGAGCGAACCGGGACAACCGAACCCGGTTTCGGTCCGAACTTCCGGAAAAGTTCGGTTCGCAGCGAATCCGAACTTCACCGGGTTCGGCCGAACCCGTTTTGACCGAACCCGGTCAAAAACATTATACAAATCGGCAGCCACTTATCTCTATCAATCACTGATAGAGAAAAGAGGCTGCTGATTAAAAATAAAATAAGAAGCATTTCATACGTACCCGGTCGTTGTCTTGGTGACGAGTCCCTCTTCTTCCTCCAGTCCGACCTTTTCTGACGCGGCAGCCTGTGATTGGCTGCAGAGGCCTCTGCAGCCTGTGATTGGCTGCAGAGGCCGCGGCAGCCTGTGATTGGCTGCAGCGCTCACATGGGCTGCATCGTCATCAAGGAATGTCGGGCCGGATGTCGAGACTGACGCGTCACCAAGGCAACGGCCAGGAGACCGGACTGGAGGAAGCAGGGAGTTCCCGGTAAGTATGAACGTCTTTTTTTTTACAGGTACTGTGATCGGTAGTCACTGTCCAGGGTACTGAAACAGTTACTGCCGATCAGTTAACTCTTTCAGTACCCTGGACAGTGACTATTTAGGGTATGTGCACACACACTAATTACGTCCGTAATTGACGGACGTATTTCGGCCGCAAGTACCGGACCGAACACAGTGCAGGGAGCCGGGCTCCTAGCATCATAGTTATGTACGATGCTAGGAGTCCCTGCCTCTCTGCAGGACAACTGTCCCGTACTGTAATCATGTTTTCAGTACGGGACAGTAGTTCCACGGAGAGGCAGGGACTCCTAGCATCGTACATAAATATGATGCTAGGAGCCCGGCTCCCTGCACTGTGTTCGGTCCGGTACTTGCGGCCGAAATACGTCCGTCAATTACGGACGTAATTAGTGTGTGTGCACATACCCTTACTGACGTCGCCTAGCAACGCTGCCATAATGACGGGTGCACACATGTAGCCACCCGTCATTACGGGGCCTCATGCACACGACCATAAAAACACCCGTTATCACGGGTTGTAATTACGACCCGAAATAGCGGGCCCATAGACTTCTGTTAGCGACGGGTACCTTCCCGTTTTCTCACGGGAAGGTGCCCGTGCCGTTAAAAAAATAGAACATGTTCTATTTTTTTATTTTACGGGCCGTGCTGCTATAATTATAATGACAGTCATAATTACGAGCATGGCCCGTAAAATAAAAAAATAGAACATGTTCTATCTTTTTAACGGCACGGGCACCTTCCCGTGAGAAAACGGGAAGGTACCCGTGGCTAACAGAAGTCTATGAGCCCGTTATTGCGGGTCGTAATTACGACCCGCAATAACGGGTGTTTTTATTGTCGTGTGCATAATGGGAGCACGGCTCGGAAAAACGAACGGCTGCCCGTGCTCATCTCCTGAAATACTCTGTGCTGCCTTAAACTCTGTGGACAGGTCAGGATCCTGTTTCTTTTAAATGCTGCTAGGGAACATGCTCGATCCACTATATAAGGCTACGCTACAGTGCAGCATTTAAAAGAAACAGGATCCTGACCTGTCCACAGAGTTTAAGGCAGCACAGAGTATTTCAGGAGATGAGCGTGCAGATTCAGTGCTGCTGTGAACTTTGCTCTTACCATTACGTAGCTCTCAGTTTGTTACCTCTCCTCCACTCCTGTCCTCAAGAACACCTACACATGATTGGCAAGTCACCACGTAATGGTAAGAGCAGAGTTCACAGCAGCACAGAGTATTTCAGGAGATGAGCGTGCGGATCTTGTGCGTGGTGGTGACTTGCCAATCATGTGAACGTGTTATAGAGGACAGGAGTGGAGGAGATGTAACAGACTGAGCTACGTAATGGTAAGAACAGAGTTCACAGCAGCACAGAGTATTTCAGGAGAGGAGCGTGCAGATTCAGTGCTGCTGTGAAGTCTGCTCTTACCATTACGTAGCTCAGTCTGTTACCTCTCCTCCACTCCTGTCCTCAATAACACCTTCACATGATTGGCAAGTCACCACCCCGCACAAGATACGCACGCTCATCTCCTGAAATACTCTGTGCTGCTGTGAACTCTGCTCTTACCATTACGTGGTGACTTGCCAATCATGTGAAGGTGTTCTGGAGGACAGGAGTGGAGGAGAGGTAACAGACTGAGAGCTACGTAATGGTAAGAGCAGAGTTCACAGCAGCACTGAATCTGCACGCTCATCTCCTGAAATACTCTGTGCTGCCTTAAACTCTATGGACAGGTCAGGATCCTGTTTCTTTTAAATGCTGCACTGTAGCGCAGCCTTATATAGTGGATCGAGCGGGTTCCCCAGCAGCATTTAAAAGAAACCGTGTTTGTGTATGTGTGTGTTTGTGTATATATGTGTGTTTGGGTATGTGACTTTGTCTGTTTTTGTTTTTATATGTGTGTTTGTGTATATGTGTGTGTGTGTATATATGGGTGTGTTTGTGTATATGTGTTTGTGTATATGTTTGTGTATATATGGGTGTATTTGTGTATATGTTTGTGTGTAGATGTTTGTGTGTGTTTTTGTATATGTGTGTGTTTGTGTGTATGTGTGTATATGGGTGTGTGTTTGTGTGTATATATGGGTGTGTTTGTGTATATGTGTTTGTGTATATGTGTGTTTGGGTATGTGTGTTTTTGTTTGTATATGTGTTTGTGTATATGTGTTCGTGTATGTGTGTGTGTGTGTTTGGATATGTGTGTTTTTGTTTGTATATGTGTGAGTTTGTGTATATGTGTGTGTGTTTGTCTGTTTATGTGTGTGTGTGTGTGTGTGTGTGTGTGTGTGTGTGTGTGTGTGTGTGTGTGTGTGTGTGTGTGTGTGTATATCTTGTTGTGTTTGTGTATATATGTGTGTGTCTGTGTATGGTTGTTTGTTTGTGTGTGCGTGCATATGTGTGTAGGTGAGTAGAAGTATTGGTATTGTTCACATTGATAACTGTTTTTTTATGTTGTTGCAGATTTTGATGTACCGATTGGACTACATCTTCGATTCGTTGGACTACTGCGTAAATCTACGTTTTTTCAAATTTTAATAAAATGGTTAACGAGAGTTTTGTTGGGGATTTCTTATTTCAATAAAAAAGAATTGTCTTTGTGTTTTTTTTTAAACTTTATTAGTGCCTAGATAATGGTAGTTGGCTGATTGACAGCGTCCATTATTAAGGCGGTACTTAGTGTTAGCCGGTGCAGAGGCTAGCACTAAACACCCATTATTACCCCGGTACCCACCACCACCAGGGGTGCCGGGAAGAGCTTGGTACGATCCAGTACCCGACCATCTGTTGTGATGGCCGGGTACTGGGGCGGCCGTAGGCTGGTATTATGAGGCTGGGAAGGGCCAAAATCAGTGGACCTTCCCACCCTTGTAATGCTAGGCTGCTGCTGCTGTGTTGTATCGGGCTGGTTCTAAAAATGGGGGGGACCCCCACGTCGTTTTTTTTTTTAAATGTAACAAATTTAGCAATAGACGGGTCCCCCACATTTTTAATAACCAGCCATATACAAGGCCGCAGCAGTCTGGCATTACATTGGTGGGAAGGGCCACTGGTTTTGTCCATTCCCAGGCTAATAACACTGTGTTGTATGTGGCTGGTTATGATAAATTGGGTGGAACCCCATGTCTTTTTTTAAAAAAAAATAAATAATTAAAAAAAATGACGTGGGGTCCCCCCCCACTTTTATAACCAGCCAGATACAACACAGCAGCAGCAGCCTAGCATTACAAGGGTGGGAAGGTCCACTGTTTTTGGCCCTTCCCAGCCTCATAATGCCAGCCTGCGGCCGCCCCAGATCCCGACCATCACAACAGATGGTCGGGTACTGGATCGTACCTGGCTCTTCCCGGCTCCCCTGGTGGTGGTGGGTACCGGGGTAATAATGGTGGTTAGTGTTAGCCTCTGCACCGGCTAACACTAAGCCTCGCCTTAGTAATGGATGTTGTCACTCAGACAGCGGCCATTACTAAAGTGGTAGTAATAAAATTTGAAAAGAAAAAGACAAAGATATAGATAAAATATTTTATTGAAATAAAGCACCCCCAACACAACCCTCATTAACCATTTTATTGTAGAAAAAAAAACGTCATCTAATTAGTCCTCGAAACCGACGTAGTCCAAACACCAAACCTGTAAAAAAAAAAATAATGAAATAAAACATGTCGTAGGCTTAGATTCAGTTTAATGTTTGATACTGACTGTTATACCATGTATAGAAGCCTGCCGTGAAGTTGACTTAGATACAGGGCGCCAGCAGACAGTATCATACATGGCCATACATACATATATACAAACATACATGCAAGCATGCACATATATACATGCAAATATACACATATATACATGCAAACTATCATACATACATACATACATGCATACACACACACATGAAAACATACATACATACAAACAAACATGCAAAGATACATACATACATATATACAAGCATGCACAAATATACATGCAAACATAAATACATGCAAACATAATTACATACATGCACATATATATAAACATACATGCAAACATACATGCAAAAATAAAAACATGCAAACATACATACATGCACATATATACATACATACATACATGACAACATACATACAACCATACATGACAACATACATACATGCAAACATACATGCAAACATACATACACACATGCAAACATATATGCATGAAATATACATACAAACATGCACATGTATACATACATGCCAACATACATGCAAACATACATGCACATATATACATACATACATGCATGACAACATACATACATGCAAATATATACATGCAAATATACATACATACACATATATACATACATGCCAACATACATGCACATATATACATACATACATACATACATACATGACAACATACATACATATATATATATATATATATATATATATATATATATACATGCAAATATACATACAAACATGCATACATACATGCAAACATACATTCATGCAAACACACATACATGCAAACATACATACATACAAATATACATACACACATGCACATATATACATACATACATGACAACATACATACATGACAACATACATGCAAAAATACATACATGTAAACATACACACATGTAAACATACACACATGCAAACATACATACATACATGCAAATATATACATGCAAATATACATACAAACATGCACATATATACATACATGCCAACATACATGCACAGATATACATACATACATACATGACAACATACATACATGCCAACATACATACATACATACATGCCAACATACATACATGCCCAAAAAAAATAATAATACGTTCATACTTACTTTCCTCCTGTCCGGCCTCCAGCGATGACGTTTCATCCATGTCGCCGCTGCAGCCTGTGATTGGCTGCAGAGGCGGTCACGTGGGATGAAGCGTCATCCTGACGTGCGTGACCGCCACTACAGCCTGTGATTGGCTGCAGCGGCGAAAGGGATGAAACGTCATCGCTGGAGGCCGGACAGGAGGAAAGTAAGTATGAACGTATAATTTTTATTTTTTTATTACATTTAAATTGTATTTTCCGCGCGCCGAGCATGTACTGTCAAGGTTGCTGAAAGAGTTAGTGCAGCCCATTAACTCTATCAGCACCCCGGACAGTAGCATGCTCGGCGCACGGAAGTGACAGGTTCGGTCCAAACTAGTTCGGTCCGAACAGAACTTTTTTGTGAAATTCGGCGAACTAGCCGAACCGAACTTTTGATAAGTTTGCTCATCTCTAGACAGCACGTATCCAAGTGGTAACATGACAGCACGTATCCAAGTGGTAACATGACAGCACGTATCCAAGTGGTAACATGACAGCATGTATCCAAGTAGTAACATGACAGCATGTATCCAAGTAGTAACATGACAGCATGTATCCAAGTAGTATCATGATAGCACGTATCCAAGTAGTAACATGACGGCATGTATCCAAGTGGTAACATGACAGCACGTATTCAAGTGGTAACATGACAGCATGTATCCAAGTAGTAACATGACAGCATGTATACAAGTAGTAACATGACAGCATGTATCCAAGTAGTAACATGACAGCATTTATCCAAGTAGTAACATGACAGCATGTATCCAAGTAGTAACATGACAGCATGTATCCAAGTAGTAACATGACAGCAAGTATCCAAGTAGTAACATGACAGCATGTATCCAAGTAGTAACATGACAGCATGTACCCAAGTAGTAAGATGACAGCATGTATCCAAGTATTAACATAACAGCATGTATCCAAGTAGTAACATGATAGCATGTATCCAAGTAGTAACATGACAGCATGTATCCAAGTAGTAACACGACAGCATGTACCCAAGTAGTAACATGACAGCATGTATCCAAGTAGTAACATGACAGCATGTATCCAAGTATTAACATGACAGCATGTATCCAAGTAGTAACACGACAGCATGTACCCAAGTAGTAACATGACAGAATGTATTTGAGGGCACCCAGGCTTAATTTTAAATATGTTAAGCTAGGTGGGTTTCGTTCCATAGGTTTTTATAATAAGGAGCCTATAGCAGTGGGGCACCCGCCCATAGGGGCGTTTTAGAACAGCTTACACACCCTCCCAGGCTAGGATTTATAAGGGCAGATAGGGAGGACATCTCCCTCTTTTGGCTGTTACCACTCAGGGATTTGTATTGAGAAAGAATCGTGTGTACACTTACCTGTTTGTGATGGACCGGCAGGAGCTAGAAGAGATTATCCGCACCAGGATGCAAGAAGAGGGGTCAGTGTAGCTGCAGTCTCTTATACAAGAGAATGTGGCTTTAGCGTCCTCTTTGCCCACCACACTCCCTGCGCGTCGCTCCTCCCGTAGCACCAGGCCGCCAGCTCGTCTCTCACACTCCGGCGACAGTACAGTTCGCTCGCTGTCGGCTAGAGGGTCCGCGCATGCGCAGACCCCACTCTCGCCGCAAGTAGCGCGGGAAGTGCAGACAGAGCCCGACGAGGATATTATTCCTCCCTCACCGGGTCTGCAGTCTCCCACCGGCATGGGACGCGTTAGGTCTCGCCCGGCGGCTGCAAGGAGCATGCCCAACCACAACCCAGCAGCAGGAGCCGGCCGGCCTGTTAAAGGTGGGACACCTGGGGGGATAGCCACGCAGCACTCCCTCCCAGGTTCTGCAGCATGGGGGTGGCATGACACTTTCACACCCCCCACCCCCCGTTGGACGATGGGGACACTGGCTCAGTTGGGGACAGTGGAGAAGATTTTTTTCCCCTGCGAGCAGGAGCTACGCTGGGAGCAACAGCCTCATCCACCACCACTTACCCCCATACAGCCTGGGCAGGTCATACGCACGGGCTTAGGCCCAGCTTATGTCCCGGCAGGAAACACTGGAGGGCCTCTTCAGTTTACTCAAGGGGACGACTAGGACCCACCGTTCTCGTTCTCGCCGCTCGTCCAGACGCCGTTCATCTCGCAGATCGACCAGACGTCGTACACGGCATAGGTGATCTTCATCAAGGTCGTCTTCTGGTTCACAAACTGGGAGCTCACGCACTGGGTCGTCACACCATGGCAGTCCGCAGGGCAGCCATGACAGACTTAGCCATAGCAACCGCTTCTCTGCTCGCTGTCACTCAGCAAGGCCGATCATTACGGAGGAGCCAGTAGCACCCACTGCACCTGTACCTCCACCGGCGCCATCATCGTCATTGGTCCCGGTATCCGCTACAGGACACGGTGAGTATGACTGCTTTCGGGCTTGGGGTTCAGGGGGAAAATCTGATGCAGAAGTCTTACATGTGTTGCGATCCCTGTTGGTGGGGGCTCCGGCGGCTCCATCCGTGCCCACTTCGCAGGTGGAGGCAAAAAAAACGCTAGTGGAAGCGTCCAAGTCCATGGTATCCCCGTCGCTGCCCGCCTTCAGGGATACTTATTTTTGTGGTATCCCCCCCTTGGGGGCGCATTTGTCGGATGACACCAGGGAAAAAATAGCAAGGAATGATTATATTGATATTTGGTCCCTGGTGTCTGTGGATTCGGCTACAATTGATAAGGAGCGTCGCTTTGAAAGGGGTGCCCCGTCCAAATCGCGGGTTGCAAGAACGTTTAATAACTGGTTGCAGGCTTTCGCGGTGCTGGGTTGCGTGTTTTCGCAGAAGCTCCCCGATAAGTCTTTTTAACTGTTCGTTTATTTGGATACTATTTTTAGCGCATATAAGTCGCATGGGGGCTCCGCTTGGTGGCGCTATGATGAGGAGTTCCGTAGACGTATGGCGCAAAAGCCAGAGGTACTTTGGGATACAAAAGCTACAGATGTTTGGTTGAGGCTCATGATGTCTCAGCGTCCCTTTCAACCAGCAGTCCCCTCCCCATCCGCGTTTGGCGGTTCCTCCGCCGGGGTCGGGGCTCAAAACAACAAGCGTACTGGGACTTGCTGGCTCTTCAATGAAGGGCAAAGCAAGTTCTATGGCTCCTGCAAATTTAAGCACGAGTGTTCAACTTGTGGGGGTTCCAATCCAGCAGTCCGTTGTAACCGGCGGACTGCCCAGGTCCCGCGTCCCAACAGTATGGGTAGGGTTGAGGACCCCAATACGCGTCCTAGAGATGCTCCCCTGGTTAGACCGTTACCCCAAGATGGGGGAGGCCGCCCTAATTAGGACTGGTTTTTCGTTCGGGTTCTTTATCCCATTTATTTACAAATCTGCACCGAATTTTTCCAGTAATTTATGGTCCGCCAGAGAATTCCCGTCGGTTGTGAGGGTATGTTCACACGGCAGCGTCCGTAATGGCTGAAATTACGGGGCTGTTTTCAGGAGAAAACAGCACCGTAATTTCAGCCGTAATAGCATGTTGAGGCGCTTTTTGCTGCATCCATTATGGATGTTAAATGGAGCTGTTTTTCCATGGAGTCCATGGAGAACGGCTCCATTTACGTCTGAAGAAGTGACAGGCACTTCTTTGACGCGGGCGTCTTTTTTACGCCCCGCCTTTTGACAGCGGGGCGTAAAAAAAAAAGACGTCTTCACAGCACATTGTAAGACCCATTCTAATGAATGGGCAGATGTTTGCCGACGCTATTGAGCCGCTATTTCGGATGTAATTCGGGGCAAAAACGCCCGAATTACATCCATACCCTTATAGACCAGGTGAACAAGGAGGTGGAGCTCGGCCGGATGGCCGGCCCTTTTTCTGAGTTACATTTCTCTAACCTCAGGGTATCCCCGTTAGCGGTGGTACCGACTAAAGAGCCGGGAAAATTTAGCTTGATCCACCACTTGTCCTACCCTAAAGGCGATTCGGTCAATGACGGCATAGATAAAGACCTGTCCGCGGTGTCGTATGTCTCGTTCGACAGGGCGGTGGAGTTAGTTTGTCAAGGGGGGCAGGGAGCCCTTATGGCCAAATCGGACATCGAATCGGCATTTCGGCTATTACCCGTTCACCCGGATTGTTTTCACCTGTTTGGTTGTGAGTTAGCTGGACGGTTTTATTATGATATGTGCCTCCCTATGGGTTGTTCAATTTCATGTTTTTATTTTGACGTTTTTAGTTCCTTTTTGGAATGGGTTTTGAAGGACTTTTCAGGGTGTACATCGGCTACGCATTACTAGGACGATTTATTTTTCGTAGGCCCGGCTGCGTCGCCGCTGTGCCAATTATTGCTGGATTCCTTTCGCAGTTTGTCAGCCCGTTTTGGTGTCCCCCTTTCCGAAGAGAAAATTGAGGGCCCTACTACAGTGTTGTCCTTCCTTGGTATAAAAATTGTCTCTTCGGAGATGGTTTTCCGATTACCGGCTGACAAAGTCATCAAATTGCGCTTGCATTTGACAGCGGCCATTTCGGCTAAGAAATTACAGCTCCGGCAGGTTCAATCCTTGTTAAGTCTGTTAGTGTTCGCCAGTAGAGTCATGCCCATGAAACATATTTTTTCGCGTCGCCTGTCATTATCTACGGCTGGCGTTCGGTTGCCCACTCATTACGGATGGGGCGGGAAAAGCCGGTTTTGGGGCTATATTGGGCCCTTCCTGGTGTTCGGCCCCATGGCCTGAAGCATAGCGCCTTCCTGGCTGATGCAAGAATTTAACTTTGCTGGAGATGTTCCCTATCATAGTTGCAATAGAATTGTGGGGTGATAAGTTAGCTAATTCATCCATGGTGTTTTGGTCAGACAATGCAAGCGTGGTCCATGCGATGAATCATTTGACTTCCACTTCAATGCCGGTAGTGGTTCTGATTAGGCATTTGGTGCTTAGATGCTTGCAGCACAACATTCAGTTTAGGGCGCAACATATTCCAGGTGTTCAAAATAATGTTGCTGACGCCCTTTCCCGTTTTAATTGGCAGGTTTTCTGTTCCCTCTGCCCATGGGCGGACTTGGAAGGGGCCAGCTGGCCGGATACGCTGTGGAGGATGCTGGATCTCAGCTGGTCCCCCTCGTAAGGTCATCCCTCGCTTCCTCTACCTGGGCTACATACGGTAAGGCGTGGAATGAGTGGTTGGATGTTGTTGGGGTCCGTCCCCTGGGTCCTGACGACACTACCCTACCTGGTTATGTATTGGTGTACCTGTCTAGGTTATATGACCGTGGGGTCTCAGGGGCTGTAGCGCAGCGTAACCTTTAGGGTCTGGCATTTTTATTTCAATTGCGCGCATGGCCAGATTTAACCAAATCTTTCTTTAGGGCGGATTTACACTAACGTGTAATACGTCTGTGCAACCCGCGTGCTTTTCACGCGCATCACACGGACCTATGCTAGTCTATGGGTCAGTGCAGACTACCAGTGATTTTTGCGCAGCGTGAATCCGCTGCGTAAAACTCACGACAGGTCCTCAATTTCAGCGTTTTTCGCCCATCACGCACTCTTTGAAGTCAATGGGTGCGTGAAAATCACGTATGCCACACGGAGGCACCTCCGTGGGAAGCACGTGATTCGCGCAACAGCAGTCAAACTATGAATGTAAACAGAAAAGCACAACGTGCTTTTCTGTTTACAAACATACAGAGAGTCATAATGATGGCAGCTGCGCGAAAAGCACGCAGCCGCACACCATATGATCATGACACACGGAGCTGTCAAGTGCCTTTTGCAGGTGTAAAAAGCCGCGTTTTTTTGTGCCTGCAAAACGCACACGCTCGTGTAAATCCGCCCGCAGGCTCTAAAGGGTTGGAAGAAGTCCGCGGTTAAAAGAGAAGCCCGACGCCCGGTTTCATTCCCAATTCTCATAAAATTGTTACAGGCCCTTGAGCATGTTTGTTCTTCCCCTTTCGAAATATCTTTATTTTTTAAGCGGCCTTTGTGTTGGCCTTTTTTGGGGCTTTACGTATCTCGGAGTTGATAGCGGCTACCTGGCTACCCGGCCTGGCGGTTTGTTGGCTGACGATATTGCACTGTCCAATTCAGGGGTTCGTTTCCGTATTCGGAAGTCGAAGACAGACTTTTTTGGCAAAGGGTGTTGGGTATCTTTGAGACCGGTTCCCGGTCCGGCCTGCCCTGTCTGGGCCGTCACACTTTATATAAATGTTCGTGCGTCAGGTACGCAATTCTTGTCACATGCCAATGGTAAACCACTCACTAGGTTTCAATTCACGTCTATATTTCGTTCAGCGTTAACTCATGCTGGCTTTCCCCACATGGAGTTCGGAACACATTCGTTCCTCATTGGAGCCGCTACCACATCCAGTGGCTTGGGCCTATCTGATGAGGAGGTACGGCGCATTGGGCGGTAGTGCTCTGACTGTTTTGCCAGTTATTTCCGCCCAGATTTAATATTGCAATAGCTTCTTATTGTTTTCGTTCTAGGTTCACGCCACGTTATATGGATACTTGAGCATTCTTCCGTTTTTTGGGCAGAACGAAGAGCGGCAATACGACCAGGAGGTCTCTCGCTGGGTCTGCTGGGAGCCGACGTTCATTGGAGGGGTTTGTGAGGCCTGAGGTGGCTGTACGTCTTGCCCGAGGTGGTGGCCATAAGCGGACAACGAGTCGGTCCTACGGTACTGGTTATCCATGTCGGGGGGAATGACCTATGTTCCGTTTGCTTGGGTGAGCTCATAGCACTGATCCAGTCCGACTTTGAGAGGTTTACTTTGTTTTTTAACGAATTGGTGCTGGTGTGGTCTGAGGTCATTCCCAGGGCGGTTTGGCAAGGGGCCCGTGATGAGGCGGCAATTAAAAGGCGCAGGAGGCTGCTTAAAACCAGGGTGTCCAGGTATGTCAGGGCTGGTGGAGGTGTGGTGATTAGACACCGGCAGTTGGAAGGTGACAATCGGTGTCTGCTGCTACAAGACGGGGTACACCTCACTGATATCGGGTTAGATATCTTTTTGTCCGTGCTCCAGAATGGTATGGAGGAGGCTCTGTTTCGGTTGACCTAGCGTGATAAAAGGGTAATATGCACACAGTCTTGAAGGCACTCAGGCTTATTGCCCGTTGTACCCAGGACTGGGTAGCAATAAAGGGGTTAATTTGGTTACGTTAAGCTAGGTGGGTTTCGTTCCATAGGTTGTTTATAATAAGGAGCCTATAGCAGTGGGGCACCCGCCCATGGGGGCGTTTTGGTGGGAGTTATAGAGCAGCTTACACACCCTCCAAGGTTAGGGTTTATAATGGCAGATAGGGAGGACAATCTTCCTCTTTTGGCTGTTACCACTCAGGGATTTGTATTGCCAAAGAATCGTGTGTACACTTACCTGTTTTTCCCACCCTCCCTCCCAATTTTTTTTCTCTTATGAAAAAAAAAAAAAAAAAAAAGAAAGAGAAATTATGTATATATTTATAAAAAGAAAAGAAAAGAAAAAAAAAGGATGTTAAAAAAAAAAAGTGGAATAACACAATGGAAAATAACGGTTTAAAAAAAAAAAAAAAGGCTAAATGATTGATTAAACTAAGAAAGGAAACCGCATACAATTTGGCTTTTGTTATGTTTATTCATGACACTTCAATGTTGGAGTCCAATATGTTGTTTGATGGTCTTTTTTGGTTGTCATTGTTTTATTTTCTCAGAGTGTTTGTGGATTTTATGTCACAGCAGGCGCTATTTGTGGAAAAGTACGACCTACAGGCGGGCCTTAGGCGGGCTGGCATACGGGTTCATTAATAATGGTTTACAGCTATATATTTTGAAAATATTAAATTAAGAAATAAATAAAGGTGTGGCCGACCGTCCATGTCAACCCACGTTTAAAAGTTCAGTGGTAGTTTGTCTTGTTATTTATAGCAAAAGGTTTTAGTCTAACCTAGCGTGATAAAAGGGTAATATGCACACAGTCCCTAGTAGTAACATGACAGCATGTATCCAAGTAGTAACACGACAGCATGTACCCAAGTAGTAACATGACAGCATGTATCCAAGTAGTAACATGACAGCATGTATCCAAGTAGTATCACGACAGCATGTACACAAGTAGTAACATGACAGCATGTATCCAAGTAGTAACACGACAGCATGTATCAAGGACAGAGATTTGTAACTTTGGCGCTGGCTCCTAGACCTGACTAAGATTGGTCCAGACATGGCAGAAGGTGGGGGGAGTAGTGCACATTTTAAAACCTCGGCCTTGAGTACCAAGTGTCCCTCCCACTGCATGTAAGGCCAAGAGACTGCTCTACAGGAGTGCGTACTCATGGACTGCTCCACTGAGACTGATCCTTGCTGATAGAGACCGGCGCTGGGAGAGTAAATTACATTTGAGAGCTCTGTTGTTGGCCGATTACATGTCACTTCCTGGCAGTTTGTAGAGACGATGGTTCCAGGAGAAGGTTTTAGTTCTTTAATAGCTACCACAAACTGAAGCTTCGCTTCCCATTGGAGTGGTGTCTATTTTTGATGGAATATTGTTCAGAGATATAAAGTGTAGTATGATCCGTGTGAACTTTCCTCTCTGGCCATCATTCCAGGTAGTCCACTCATAAGAAGATTTTCGTTTGCTTGTCTTCCTTCAGCTCTAAGGCTCACAAACATCTGACTGTAATACTTTGGGTCAGTATTGAGACGCATCATCTTTGAGCTCATGTGAGCAATGATGGACAGACATTGGTACCAAAAGGTCTCCTTTCTGCCGTCTACCAGGAAGGGACCTAGTGGGTAGGAGATCTGGTGTCCCATATAGCAATATGACACATACAAGCATGTTAACAAGGTTGCCTTTAGTTCTTTCTCACTTCTTATCTCGGAAGAGATGACATCTCGGCAAAGCATGTACAGGAACACCACAGTGCCTGATGTTAAAAATCCTTGGCCCTGCCATCCTTGAAGGAGAAGTTGTCTGTCTATGCTTGTTATCCACTCTACTACATCTATTGGGGAAAGGTGGTACAGCTGGAAGCATCTCCGGCACAGAAAGACTGCTAAACATTTTAGGATCTTCTTGGTGTATGTGTGTAGTATGATGCGCTGTGGAACATTAAATATTTGTTGCTCTTGAGTGGACACTTGATCTTTGAGGACTGGATATTCTGAGTCCATCTTGACGCTTGGTGGCTTAGTAGTTGTCAGAGTCTCCTTCAGATCAGCACTGATGACTGGAGTAATACTATACTTGCAACTGTTACTTGGTTCGTGGTGGTTTTTTCCTTTCTTTGTTTTCTGTGTGTCTTCATGGCGGCTCACTCTTACGTTGCTCTTTACATCGGGAACCAGCTTGCAGCAGCTGAAAGCTTTCCCCATGATTATTGAAGTCTAGATTCTGGATTCTATTTCTGTAGATGAAGTTACAACAGATGATTATTTCTTAGTTATGAAAAAACACATTACAATATTTAACCAAATGTAGGAAAAAAAATGGAAACTTTTATTAGAACACGTCTATGCCTATGGGCAGCTCAGCCTTAAAAGTTGTCTGCTCTCATGGGTCATGGGTATATGCAGTGTGCTGTGAATATGCACAGATGATGCCAAGGTTTGTATTCCAGAGGAGAACAAGGCAAATCCCCAAATAAATTTTGTTATAATTATGGTCTATCCCTAGAAAGTCAAAAAAGACCTTTGGGGGACTTTTCTAATGTAACTGGGGCTGCAGAAATACAGGGTATATGAACCCTGTTATGGTGACTATTGTCCCTGTTAGGCTACGGTCACACAGGGCGGAGACGCTGCATAAAGGTACACAGCGTATCCTCCCTGGCGGTTGCAGGGAATTCCGACTGAAAAAAAATCGCACCAAACTGTGGTTCATTTTTTTGTCCGGAATGTCGACTGCGGAAAACTGCTCGTAAAAAAACAACAACACATACTTACCCTCTGAAGTCTTGCAGACCAGCTTCCTAGGATGACGCTTAATCCCATGTGACCACTGCAGCTTGTGATTGGTTGCAGCGGCCACATGGATGGAAAGGTCATCCAAAGAGGCCAGGCTGGATGAAGAAACACAGAATTCTGGGTAAGTACACACTTTTTTTGCGGCTGAATCGCTGCTATTCCGCCGCAAAAAAACGCATTATCTGCTACTTGCTGCAGGTTTTACTTCCCATTGAATTTAATGGGGAAATCCCACAACACAAAAGCAGCGATTACGAAAATACAATTGACATTCTGCAGATTAAGAAAACCGCACCGCAGGTCAATTTCTGAACGTTTTTTTCCACTCATCATTTACGCAGTGTCCCGAGGGGATTTGGTAGAATCTCATCCACTTTGCTGCTGCTGTATTATGCTGCGGATTTTACACAATGAAATTTGTTGCAGAAAATGTGCAGTATTTACGCTACGTGTGAACTTACCCGTAGGGCTGTGCTGGATCTAGTTAGACCTAGCAGCAGCCTCCTACTACCGGCATCCCGGCGATCAGGAGACCAGTGTGAATGTGAGTACAGAGAAGACAGTAACCTACTCTCCAGGGTCCCTGACAGTCACTGACTGCAGACCACCGACATTCAGCTGCCCAATTGTTTGGAGAGCAAGCTTAAACCTGCGCCGTATATATAAGGTGGACGGTCCTCAAACGGTTAAATATGATAAAATATGTAAACTTGTCAACGTATTATACATAGATAACGTTTAAATTGTTTTTTTTAGAAAAATATTTTATTAGTATCACTTCCAAATACTAAATTATCAAGAAACCCCTGAAAAATCATAAATTGACATTCTGATCCTAAATTCTTTTCCATTTAGACCATGTTTGCTTATATTTCAATAGCTGCCCTCTTTCTTCATAATACATTTTCTCTGAGATAATCGGTTTCGTCATTCTCCATATCCTACTACGAATAATTCTTCTTGCCATTTACAACACATTCAATGTTAATACAGCCTCTTGTCTCCCTTTTATTTCCATATTAGCTCCCAGAAGATGATTATTTCATCCAGAAGGATCCGTATTTTACAGTTTCTATCTACGGTATCTCAGCTATACGTTTTCCCCAATAAATATGGAGCTTGGGGCAGCGCCACGGTATATGGACCAAGTCTACATTTAGGTTTGCACATCTTGAACAAGGGTATTCACCTCCGGGATTAAACATTTTAACTTCTTTGGTGTATAATAATACGCATCATGTATTATGAATAGCTGTGAAATTCTAAATACATTATCTCTAGTGGTTGCTGGCATCATTTTTAGCGCATTGATCCACTTATCATTATTTAGTGTATCCACCACCCTATTCCATGTAATGAAGCTCTTCTTCACCTTATCTTCTGTATCACTCCAATTTAACATAGAATTTACTTTTGCCACCACCTTTTTCTAGTTACAGAGTGTATTAAGAAATCAAATAGTTTGTGGTTATACAATCTGAATACTCTCTTCCCATGTTGTGACCTAATATCATATTGTACTTGTACGTACTGTAAAAAGTGTATATCTAACACCCCATATGCTCCCATAATCTTCTCAAAAGACTTAACCACCCTATTATTAAACCAGTGCATCATAAATGTAGCCCCCTTATCATTCCAAAACTTAACCCCTTGTAGAATTTCAGTGTCTGTAAATATATCACCCCAAACTGGGGTAAAAGGTAAATAGCCTTTAATCCCTAGAGTTTTATCCCTCACCCTGTCCCATATTCTCTGAATCATTCCCCCAGTAATATTACTCCCCAATCGTGAGAGAATATTTGCTTCCATGCACATCACCATGCGTATTTTTTTTCCCTATTTAAAGAGGCTCTGTCACCAGATTTTGCAACCCCTATCTCCTATTGCAGCAGATCGGCACTGCAATGGAGATAAGAGTAACTTCCCTTCACAACGCCCAGCTTCTGGCAGTGCAGACACAGCGTGTTCTCGAGAGATCACGCTGTGACGTCACTCACTTCCTGCCCCAGGTCCTGCATCGTGTCGGACGAGCGAGGACACATCGGCACCAGAGGCTACAGTTGATTCTGCAGCAGCATCAGCGTTTGCAGGTAAGTCGATGTAGCCTCTGTCGCCTGGTGCCGATGTGTCCTCGCTCGTCCGACACGATGCAGGACCTGGGACAGGAAGTGAGTGACGTCACAGCGTGATCTCTCGAGAACACGCTGTGTGTCTGCACTGCCAGAAGCTGGGCGTTGTGAAGAGAAGTGGATGATACTTCTATACACAACGCCCAGCTAGTAAAAGAAGTAAAAACGCCGAGATGTAAGGAACACAATACACGCCCACTTGTACTTTTACTTTAAAGACGCCCAGTTGTACTTTAGAAAGCCTCATTTACATAAATATAAAAATGGTCATAACTTGGCCAAAAATGCTCGTTTAAAAAAAAAAAAAAAGTTACTCTTATCTCCATTGCAGCGCCGATCTGCTGCAATAGGAGATAGGGGTTGCAAAATCTGGTGACAGAGCCTCTTTAAAGATTCAACTGCCTTTACACCATTCAGTAACCCTTTATCATAATCCTCCAATTGTGCTGGTTGGGTTGTAAAGTAATAGAGCTAAAAGTTGGATATTTTAACCACCCCCTTCTCATTTGGCAATTTCAATATCGATAGTAAAATTCTAGATCTTTTACCACCCCAAATCAGATCAATTATAAATCCATTAATAGTTCTAAAGTATTTACCGGAAATCCATACTGGACAGTTTTGTAAGACATATAATCCCTGTGACAGGATCAATATTTGTACCAGTAAATTCTGGCCGCCATAGAAATTGGGGGTTTACACCACACCTTAATCTTTCCTCTTACTTTTAGAAACCAGGGCATCAAGTTCAAGGCGAGAAAACCTTCTACTTTCTCTGAAATAGTTATTAGCAGGTATTTGGTCCACAATCAGTATATTTGATGGTAACTTTAAGTATATAGATACCTTATCCAGCAATCCTTTACTCTGTAGTAGACCAGGAGGTCCTCTCTTCTGGTTCAGAAGATTGTGAAATGTATATTCTCTAAAAGTAGTAAGACAATAGAGATAACATGGACACTGCACACTGAGAAGCGTGAAGTGTATGGTAAATCTGCGGTGAATCACTTGGATCTAGATGTCAGTGTTCTAGAACAATGTATATCACAATGGCAAAGGAAACTTACTGGTTACTATGACGATGCCAACTATGCTGTAGAGTTTCTATTAACGGGGCAGTGCAGGATTAGAAAAACATGGCTGCTCTCTTGTAAAAACAGTGCCACTCCAGTCCACAGGTTGTGTGGGGTATTGCAGCTCAGCCGGTGAACTGCAATACCAGACACAACCCGTGGACATGTGTGGTGCTGTTTCCGGAAGAAAGCAGTCACTTTTTTTGTAATTCTATGGAACCCATTTAAGATTCTTTAGAATGTTTGTGTCAAGGATAACCCCTGTCCATCCGCGCTATTAGGACTTTTGAACATAATAGAAAGTAATTTCCGCATTATGGGCCAGAGCAGAGAGATGCTAACAAACAACAGCTCTTGCTCTTAATGATTCCAGCTGTCTATGTATTACATGGTCGGCCATCAGTGTTGGCCTGGGATGATTCCCCAGTAGATAGGGCCGCCACGTTTTACTGGCTAACCATTTTAAGGAATCCTCCATATCTAGTAGATCTACCGCACACTAGGCAGGTCTAGAACACGCCTCTGACGCAGCCTGCCAGAGAGGAGCAGGAGAGCGCGCCACTGCGTGTGAGTGACTTGCTGCTGTACCCCAGAAGAGCAGGAGGACATAGGCAGGGGCGTAGCTAGGGGGGGGCAAGCGGGGCATGTGCCCCGGGCGCAGTTCGGAGGGGGCGCCAGCGCCACCTCCTCCTGCACTATAATTGTACCTGTGTCGCAAGGACACAGGTACAATTAGAAGCAATGAATGACCGGGCACGTTCCGTGCCCGGCCATTCAGCGCCTCTCCACGAATGAAGCGACTGGTACCTTTTGTACCAGTGACGCTTCCGTCGATGAAAGGCGCTGACTGACTGGCAGGGAAAGTCATCCTGCCCAGCCAATCAGCGCCTTTCATAGACGCTGTGTTCAACCCCCTGGAGACCTGCGCAGAAGAGAGCAGGTCTCCATGGCTGCCGGACGGCGTGGGAGCGGGAATAAGGTGAGTTTGAATATTTTTTAATTTTTTTTTAATTGCAATAGAAGTGTGCGGCTGTATCTGCGGGGGGGACTATGTCTACACGGGGGACTTTATCTACGGGGGGTGTCTATCTACAGGGGGACTATATCTACAGGGCTGGGCTATATACAGGGGGACTATATCTGCTGGGCTATATGTAGGGGGACTATATCTACAGGGGGACTATATCTACAGGGGGACTATATCTACAGGGGGGCTATATACAGGGGGACTATATCTACAGGGCTGGGCTATATACAGGGGGACTATATCTGCTGGGCTATATACAGGGGGACTATATCTACAGGGGGGCTATATACAGAGGGACTATATCTACAGGGGGGCTATATACAGGGGGACTATATCTACAGGGCTGGGCTATATACAGGGGGACTATATCTACAGGGGGACTATATCTACAGGGGGGCTATATACAGGGGGACTATATCTACAGGGCTGGGCTATATACAGGGGGACTATATCTGCTGGGCTATATACAGGGGGACTATATCTACAGGGGGGCTATATACAGGGTGACTATATCTACAGGGGGCTATATACAGGGGGACTATATCTACAGGGCTGGGCTATATACAGGGGGACTATATCTACAGGGGGACTATATCTACAGGGGGACTATATCTACAGGGGGGCTATATACAGGGGGACTATATCTACAGGGGGGCTATATACTGGAGTGGGCTGTCTATAGAGCACCATATACAGGGGTGGGCTGATTTCGGCAATTAACCCGATAAATGTGGTGCTCGATTGCGATCACCACATTTAGGGGGTTTGTAGCACATCAGCAGCCCCAATGCAATTGTGGGGGCTGCTGATGCTTGTGATGGCATCTGGAGACCAGGCAACGGCCTCTGCGTCTGCCATATATGGAAGCCTCTGGCTGGTCCTCGTAGACTTACTGTCAGAGTGACTGTGACGTTACACTGACAGTTGGAATACATTACACTACCTAGGTAGTGTAATGTATTCTAGCAGCGATCAAAGCTGCAGGTAAAAAAAAAAAAGTGTAAAAAGTAAAAAAAAAGTTAATAAAAATGTTTTATAAAAGTGTAAAAATAAAAGTTTTTGTTTTCCTATAATAAGTCATTTATTATAGGGAAAAAATGAAAACTTGAAAAAAGTACACATATTTAGAATCACCGTGTTCATAACAACCCAAACTACGAAACTATAATGTTCTTTTTTCTGCACGGTGAACGTCGCAAACAAAATAAACGGAAAACTATGTCAGAATTGCTATTTTTTGGTCACCACCCCTCCCAAGATATAGAATAAAAAGTGATCAAAAAGTCACATTTACCCCAAAATAGCACCAATAAAAACTACAACACATCCCGCAAAAAACAAGACCTCCCACAGCTTTTTTGACGAAAAAATAAAAAAGTTACGGCTCAGAATGGGGTGTCTCAGAAAATAAATTATTTTATAGAAACTTAATTTTATTGTGCAAACGCTGCAAAACTTAAAAAAAACTATACACATATGGTATCGCCGTAATCGTACCGACCCGCAGAATAAAGTAAAATGTAATTTATTGCGCACGGTGAACGCTGTAAGAAATAAAGAATTTAAAGCACCAAAATCGCTGTTTTTTGGTCACCTTAGCTCTAAAAAAGATCCTGTGGGGTCAAAATGCTCACTATACCCCTAGAAAATTCCTTGAGGGGTGTAGTTTCCAAAATAGGGTCACTTTGGGGGGTTTCCACGGTTTTGGTCCCTCCGGGGCGTTGCAAACCCGACATGGCACTGAAAACCAATCCAGCTAAATCTGCGCTCCAAAATCCAAAAGGTGCTCCTTCCCTCTTTAGCCCTGCTGTGGATCCAAACATCAGTGTGTGACCACATATGGGGTATTGCCATAATCAGAAGAAATTGCTTTACAAATGTTGGGGTGCTTTTTCTCCTTTATTCCTTGTAAAAATTAAAAAATTCTATGTTTCCACAGAAAAAAATGTGTTTTTCATCTTCACAGACTAATTCCACTAAATTCTGCAAAAAAACTGTGGGTTGAAAATGCTAACTATACCCCTAGAAAAATGCCTTGAGGGGTGTGGTTTCCAAGATGGGGTCACTTTTGGGGGGTTTCGACTGTTTAGGTACTACAAAACCTCTTCAACCTGACATGGTGCCTAAAATATATTCCTAAAAAAAGTAGGCCCCAAAATCCACTAGGTGCTTCTTTGCTTCTGAGGCCTGTGTTTCAGTCCATTAGGACACTAGGGCCACATGTTGGATATTACTAAAAACTGCAGAATCTGGGCAATAAATATTTCTCTGGTGAAACCGTCTGTATTACAGATTTTTTTTTAATACAAATGAATTTCGGCAAAAAAAAAATGAAATGTGTAAATTTCACTTCTACTTTGCCTTAATTCCTGTGAAATGTCTAAAGAGTTAAAATACTTTCTGAATGTGGTTTTGAATACCTTAAGGGGTGCAGTTTTCAAAATGGGGTGATTTATGGGGACTTTCTAATATAGAAGGCCCTCAAAGTCACTTCAGAACTGAACTGGTCTCTGAAAAAATGGCCTATTGAAATTTTCTTGAAAATATGAGAAATTGCTGCTAAAGTTCTAAGCCTTGTAACGTCCTAGAAAAATAAAAGGACGTGAAAAAAAACAATGCAAACATAAAGTAGACATATGGGGGATGTTAACTAGTAACTTTTTTGTGTGGTATTACTATCTGTTTTACAAGCAAATACATTTAAATATAGAACAATGCTAATTTTTGCTAAAATTTGAAGTTTTTCACAAATAAATATTGAATTTATCGACCACATCTTTTCACTAACATAAAGTACAATATGTCACGAGAAAACAATCTCAGAATGACTTGGATAGGCAAAAGCATTCCGGAGTTATTACCACATAAAGTGACACAACAAGGGGTTAAAAGTAGGCCAATGAACAGACGTAACCTGGGACCATGTGATGTAAACTAACTCAATGACAGCTTAAAGCTGTCACTGCTTAATTTACTGTCACAGACCCAGGAAGGTAAGTATGATAATGGTTTTGCCTTTTTACTTATTAGGCTGGATTCACACGAGGTCATTACGTCCGTAATTGACGGACGTATTTCGGCCGCAAGTCCCGGACCGAACGCTGTGCAGGGAGCCGGGCTCCTAGCATCATAGTTATGTACGACGCTAGGAGTCCCTGCCTCGCTGCCAGACAACTGTCCCGTACTGTAATCATGTTTTCAGTACAGGACAGTTGTCCGGCAGCGAGGCAGGGACTCCTAGCATCGTACATAATTATGATGCTAGGAGCCCGGCTCCCTGCACTGTGTTCGGTCCGGGACTTGCGGCCGAAATACGTCCGTCAATTACGGACGTAATGACCTCGTGTGAATCCAGCCTTAGTGTTACTGTTAAATGTCGTTCTCACTGTCTTTCTGACCCACTAAAAAGTTAATATTGACCGCGTTTCCTTCAATATTCTTGATCAGTATTCAATAAGAGGAATACGAAAATGATACAAAAGATGGTTTGTTTATGGAGATATATTTAAAAAAAATCATATAATAGCAGAGATACATACATAGACAGATCCATATTGTAATATAACTTAGATCGTAATACAGAATACAGATATCATCTTACATAGTCATTGTATGGGACACTTGTCGTCTCCATCTTGCTTAGCCTGAGTGTGTGTCTTCATCATTGGTATCAGTGTATGTCCTTGGGCGTCTCCCTGGATGACCACCACTCCTAGATGACCACCCCTAGATGACCACCCCTAGATGACCACCCCTAGATGACCACCCCTAGATGACCACCCCTAGATGACCACCACTCTGGGATATTTATGACAGAGATAGACAGAGTATACGTAGTTCGTACGGTTGAAAAAAAGACACATGTCCATCAAGTTGAACCAAGGGATGGGAAAAGGGAAGTAAACATTTTTTACACATAACAGCTTATATTTTTTTGTTTCAGGAATTTATTGAAGCCTTTTTTAAAGCCGTCTACTGTCCCTGCTGTGACCAGCTCCTGCGGTAGACTATTCCATAGATTCACAGTAAAGAAGGCTTGTCGCCTCTGCAGGTTGAACCTTTTTTTATAGGCGTGTCTTAACATTTAGGTGACATTTGTGCCTACATTTGGAAGACTTACAACTGTCATTACTCATGCATTGCCGGTGCTTATATAGTTTTGCTAAAAGAGGCTCTGTCACCACATTATAAGTGGCCTATCTTGTACATAATGCGATCGGCGCTGTAATGTAGATTACAGCAGTGTTTTTTATTTAGAAAAACGATCATTTTTGACGGAGTTATGACCTATTTTAGCTTTATGCTAATGAGTTTCTTAATGGACGAATGGGCGTGTTTTACTTTTTCACCAAGAGGGCGTTGTGGAGAGAAGTGTATGACGCTGACCAATCAACTGAACAATCTGCGTCATACACTTCTCTCCATTCATTTACACAGCACATAGCGATATAGCTATATCGCTATGTGCAGCCACATACACACACACACTAACGTTACTCAAGTGTCCTGACAGTGAATATACATTACCTTCAGCCAGATAACCAATTTGTACACATGCAGCAATAGTATGAACGCCAATTCAGTAAAGACAATATATATATCTCTTTTAAATGTAACAGTCTAATGACTAGAGATGAGCGAACTTATGAAAAGTTCGGTTCGGCAGGTTCGCCGAATTTCATGAAAAAGTTTGATTCGGAACGAACTAGTTCTGACCGAACCTGTAATACAAGAAAGCCCCTAAAAATCGTGTATAACACTGTTTAAAAGCCCTAGAAGCCCTGTATAACACTCTTAGGTCACCCATGAGTGTATCCAAGTACTTTTGAGCTGTCTTTAAGGCAAAGTTAGTGTCAAAGTTACGCCAACATGTATGGCTATAGGAAAACGGATGGGACACGGTGATAACTAACAGAAACCACTGCACTTGTGCATGTTGTATGCTTAATGCAATGTTAAAAAAGGTACCAAAATTAATCATTTTTGGCGGAAGATGCCTGACAGGGTTCATACATATAAGGTGGTAAAAGAAGAAGCAATGGCTTTTGACAAGCCCTCCAAAAAGTTACCCTTTTTATTGGCAGATGCCTGCCGGGGTTCATCCATACATGGATGTAAAAGCAACAAGCAATGGCTTTTGACAAGCCCTCCAAAAATGTACCCTTTTTATTGGCAGATGCCTGCCGTGGTTCATCCATACATGGATGTAATGTAAAAGCAACAAGCAATGGCTTTTCACAAGCCCTCCAAAAATTTACCCTTTTTATTGGCAGATGCCTGTCGGGGTTCATCCATACATGGATGTAATGTAAAAGCAACTAGCAATGGCTTTTCACAAGCCCTCCAACAATTTACCCTTTTTATTGGCAGATGCCTGCCGGGGTTCATCCATACATGGATGTAATGTAAAAGCAACAAGCAATGGCTTTTCACAAGCCCTCCAAAAATTTACCCTTTTTATTGGCAGATGCCTGCCGTGGTTCATCCATACATGGATGTAATGTAAAAGCAACAAGCAATGGCTTTTCACAAGTCCTCCAAAAATGTACCCTTTTTATTGGCAGATGCCTGCCGGGGTTCATCCATACATGGATGTAAAAGCAACAAGCAATGGCTTTTCACAAGCCCTCCAAAAATGTACCCTTTTTATTGGCAGATGCCTGCCGGGGTTCATCCATACATGGATGTAAAAGCAACAAGCAATGGCTTTTGACAAGCCCTCCAGGCCTGCTTGTAGCAGACGGGCGGCAGTGGAGGTGTATTGGTGGTAGTAGAGATAGCCAACACAGACAGCAAGGGTGGTGGTAGTAGTAGTAGCAGCACATTAAAAAAAGAGACTGGACGACAGTCACAGGACAAAGCCCTGTGGTGGGGCAGGCCTCAGGCCTGCTTGTAGCAGACGGGCGGCACTGGAGGTGTATTGGTGGTAGTAGAGGTAGCCAACACAGACAGCAAGGGTGGTGGTAGTAGTAGTAGCAGCACATTAAAAAAAGAGACTGGACGACAGTCACAGGACAATGCCCTGTGGTGGGGCAGGCCTCAGGCCTGCTTGTAGCAGACGGGCGGCACTGGAGGTGTATTGGTGGTAGTAGAGGTAGCCAACACAGACAGCAAGGGTGGTGGTAGTAGTAGTAGCAGCACATTAAAAAAAGAGACTGGACGACAGTCACAGGACAAAGCCCTGTGGTGGGGCAGGCCTCAGGCCTGCTTGTAGCAGACGGGCGGCAGTGGAGGTGTATTGGTGGTAGTAGAGGTAGCCAACACAGACAGCAAGGGTGGTAGACTGGTAGTAGTAGTAGCAGCACATTAAAAAAAGAGACTGGACGACAGTCACAGGACAAAGCCCTGTGGTGGGGCAGGCCTGCTTGTAGCAGACGGCACTGGGGTTGGATTGGTGGTAGAAGTAGTAGCAGCACCAACAGCGGCACATTAAAAAAAGAGTGGACAGGACAGAATCCCGTAGTAGCAGGCGGCAGTTGCAGGTGGCAGCGGCAGCAGCAGCAGCAATGTCAGATCTAATCAGTTGCATCAGGCACAGGGGTTTTAAAATACTCACCGATCCACGCTTGATTCATTTTCAGAAACGTGAGATTTTCCAAGCTGTTGGCGGACAATCTTGTTCGCTTAGGGGTGACGAAGCCCCTGCCGCGCTGAATACCCTCTCTGACGCTACACTGGAGGGTGGACAAGACAGTACACCCATGGCAAACTGGGCCAGTTCTTGCCAATGATCCAATCTGCTGACCCAGAAGTCCATGGGGTCTGGGATCAGCATTTCTGATGGAGAAAGGGCACAGTCCAGGTACGAGTGAACCTGGTTGTTTAGGTGCTGCACCTGGTGATGGTGAACATCCCTTTGGTGACTACGATGTGTGTCAGGTCAGGGTATTGGATGTAAAAATGTTGTCATCATATTTTTCAAACTGAATTGGCTGCTGCTGCTGCCGCCGCTGCCGCCGCTGCCGCCTGTTGCAGAGGTAGCTCTGCCAGAGGCGGTGGAACGATGAGACAGTGGGGAGCGGAGAGTGGCCCCCCGGTCAGACATGCTTGCAGCAGGTGTTTGCCATTTGAAAGCCGTGACAAGCTGGCTGCATAGCTTCTCTCGATAATAAGCCAATTTTGCCTCCCTCTCGGAAGGCGCAAAAAACTCCCCCATTCTGGCTTTATACCGAGGGTCTAAAAGTGTGGCTATCCAGTACTCATCTCTTTGCTTCATGCTAACAATACTACAGTCAGCGCGCAAGTAACGAAGCATACAGCTCGCCATCCTGGCCAGCGTTTCAGAGGGCCCGGTTGGTTCCATCTCCGCCCCATACTGCCATGGTTGTCCATCATCAAGGTCGTCGTCAGACTCGTCATCACCACCATCCCTTCCTGTGATTCCATCTCCAAATCCAGCTCCTCTTCAGGTCCTGTTTCCTCATCCTCATCCTCCTCCTCCTCCTCAACATCCATAGCCAGATGTGATCCTTCCTCCATCCTTTGCTGAATCATCGCTGTGAGCGTTTGCTCCATAATGAATATCAGCGGCATAACATCGTTCATTCCGCTAGCGTCACGGCTCACAAATCGAGTGGCCTCTTCAAAGGGCCTCAAAACGCGACATGCGTCTCTAACCAGCTGCCAGTGCCTGAGCTCGAAATTACACTGGCTCCAAACGCTGCCCGTCTGCTGCATCAGGAAATCATTCACGGCTTTCTGCTGTTCGTACAGACGGTCCAACATGTGTAGAGTGGAATTCCAGCGTGTTGGAACGTCGCAAATCAGGCTGTGTTCTGGGAGATTGTTTTGACGCTGCAAGTCCAGGAGGGCGTGCTTAAATGCATACGAACGTCTAAAGCGAATGCAAACCCTCCTGGACATGGCCAGCACACCCTTCAAACCAACATATGACTTCAAGAAGCGTGTTATGACCAAATTGATCACATGTGCCATGCAAGGAGCGTGTGTCAGGTGACCTAGACGCAGTGCAGCCACAACGTTCTTCCCGTTATCAGAGACAACATTGCCCAGTGTGAGTTTCAGAGGAGACAGCCAGCGTGCGATTTCCTCCTTGATGCACAGCAGCAGCTCCTGCCCTGTGTGGCTTTTCTCGCCCAGGCTCAGCAGGTGTAAGACAGCGTTGTGGCGCTTCACCTCGCACCTATGAAAAGAGGAGGGAGGAGGAGTGGAAGATACGCTGTGTCCTGTCGGGGACGGGAAGACCTCCAAGGAGGAAGGCAAGGAGGAGGAGTAGGAGGATGGTAGGCGCCTGGTGTCGAGTTGAACCAGAAAGATACAAGCGTGGAGGTGGTAATGCCTGGCATTGCTGCGGTGGTGCATCGGACTGCAAAATATTGACCCAGTAGGCCGTGAAAGACATGTACTGTCCCTGCCCATAGTTGCTGCTCCACGTGTCGACGGTGGCATGTACCCTGCTGCACACGGATAATTGCAAGGACTGGCACACCTTTTCCTCCACATGCTTGTGCAAGGCAGGGACAGCTGTTTTGGAGAAGTAATGTCGGCTAGGTATTCGCCACCTAGGCTGAGCGCACGCCATCAATAGCTTGAAGCCGGCGGAGGCGACCAGGTGGTACGGCAGCAACTGCACCACCAACAACTTAGCCAGGTGTGAATTAAGCCGCACGACAAGTGGATGACTGGGTATATATTGTTGCTTATTGGACAACGATTCCGTAATGGATAACTGACGGGACGTAGGAGGAGCACTAGATGACAGTGATGATGATGGTGGCAACGACATGGTGGATAAGGCCTGGCTACTACTTAGATGACAGGGACTCGGAGCAGCATCAGCGGCAGAGGGGTCTTCATTAGATGTACATGATGATGGTGGGGCATGTCGATTGTCCCACATGGCCTTGTGATGCCGCTCCATGTGTTTACGTAGAGCGGTAGTTCCTACATTGCTGCCCTGCCCACGCCTTACTTTCTGCTTGCAGATACGGTACTGTGCCATGTTTTCGTCTTCCGGGAAGGTACAGAAAAATTGCCACACGGCAGAGTACCGTAAAGAGGTAGTACCACGTCCACCACCAACACCACCACCACCCGAGCTTGCTCCTTGTCTGGCAGGCTTTTTTCGGGAGCCTACACCAGCATCAGTGTCGCCGTCACCGGCTCCTGAGCTGACCCTACCGCTGCAACGTTTTGCAGATTTACTTCTGCCCCTACCTCGGCTTGGCTGTTTATCACGGCCAGTGCCGCCACTACTACCCTCCTCCTCTGACGCCGTCATCACCTCGTCATCTGGTTCCCACGTCCTGTCTAAAACAACATCATCATCATAGCCTTCCTCATCATCCCCGCCACTTCTGTCACTGTGTTGTGAATGTGATGTGACATCATGGCGGGCTCCATGCCCCCCCTCATTACTGCGTCTGCCACCACGGCTACCACCACCAACACCCCCACTACCACAGCTATGCGTCTGACACCGCTTCCACCTCCACCACCGCCGCAACACACTCCGTTGGCTGACTCGCGGAAAACAAATCATCATCATCACTATGTTGTTCAGTATCTTCCTTCGCACCCGAGGAGATGTCTCTTAGGACTCTAAGGAAAGATGGCTTCCCGCTAGGAAGGGGGAGCGAAGACATAGATGATGGAATGGAAACGCTAGAAATACCTATATTACTACTGTCACTGTGCCAAGGAACTGTAGAGGATCTGGAATCCAACGAAACCTGGCTTGAAGCCAGATTGTCAGAGTCTTCCTGCTGAGATGACCGCGAGCCAGCCAACCAGTCCATAATGGGCGTATTGTCTAAAGTAACCCGCCCACCGGAGGAGATGGACAAGTCTGGCTTGCTGATACTGCTACTACTACCAGCAGGCACATTGCTTCTGCTACTAGTGGAACTGGGCACATGTCTTGTGCCACAAATGCTGGTACTGGGTCTGGCACCAACAGATCCAACATTTGGACTGGAAGAAGAGACGGCATGGGTATTTTTTCCTCTACCCCGTCCTTTCACAACCTTTTTTTTACCAGACATTTCACTGCTGGTGTTATGGCAGGAAGGAGGTGAAGGGAACAAGTGAGCCCTAATCTACCCACCGCCCTGTCCCTGCCTACTTGCAACGACCCGCCCTAGGCGACGGGGTACAACTTGGCGGCGGTCCCTACGCTGACTAAGTGCAAGGGGATACAAACAGGGAACAAGCAAGAGAAGGGGCAGTAGCCCACGGAACACCGTGAGGAAATGGAGTGGTGAACGAGCCAGTCAGGATCAGGATGTAGTGGAGTATACAAACGCAGAGCACGGAGCAGGAAGCAAGCCAGGGGCAGAGCGAAGCAGGATAAGCGGGAACTGAAGCAAGGCAGAAGCACGGCAGAAGCAGGCTGGAGCAAGGCAGCAGTGGGGCCAGGAATCCAAGAAGAACTTGCCAGTGGCAGACCGGCCAGCAAACGAGACCTGAAAGGGAAGCAAAATTTTATTGCAATTCATATTAACGGGAAATACCTGTGCGCCCAAGTGACCTCCCCGATGATCACTTAGGCGCGGAAGTTTTCCGGCTGCTTATTCTTGCGCCTGGGACAGGTGTTCAGTAGATGCTTGGCAGATCTTTTACAGTTGGAGTGCAGCAAGTTGAATCAAAACCCGGGGGATGAGCCCCTTCTAAAAGCGTATTCACACTGACACTGGCTTGGCAAATGGCAATGAATGAGAATTTCTATCAGCCACGCCGCTGTGCACTCAGGGAATGCTGGGCATTGTAGTACTACGTCTACTACAAAGGCTGCCTGTATTGCAAGTTGGATTGTTATTTGTTTGTTATGTTAACGGCCGGGGATGAGCCCCTTCTAAAAGCGTATTCACACACTGACACTGGCTTGGCAAATGGCAATGAATGAGAATTTCTATCAGCCACACCTTTAATTTCGTTGGATCGCAAAAATGATGTGTTTTCAAATTTCGTGGTATCGGTTTTAGGGTTTCCACGGCTTCCTCATTGGCTGCTCATCTAATGTCAGACATATGCTCCCTCACCCGCACCTTTAATTCCCTTGAAGTGAGACCAACGTATACTTTAGGGCATGGGCACGTTGCATAATACACCACTGCTTTCGTGGTGCATGATATTGAATGTGTTATGGTGTATATTTTCGTACCTGTCACATTGGGAAACGTTGTTGTTCTCTCAATGTTGGGACATGCCACACAACGCCCACACGGGGAACACTCCCATTTTGCGCCCTTTGTCCCAAAAGGATGTTTTCTTGTAATCGGATCGTAGTGACTCCTCACCAAATGATCTTTCAGATTTTTCGAGCGTCTTGCTGTGATACTAGGGAACCTAGTCACATATTTGATAAGAATTGGGTCCGTGAGTAAAATTGGCCAGTACCTCTTACAAATTTCCCTCATTTGTGGCCACCTCGAGTGATAGTTATAAACCTCAGCTTTGTCTGTATGTCTTTTTTCCTTTTTGTAAACAGGAGGTCATCTCTATTTGTATGCTTAGACCTGTAATACGCTTTTTTAATGGACCGCATACTATAGCCTTGATCGATAAAGCGATTTTTTTAGATCCTTGGCGTGTTCCTCAAAAAGTGTGTCGGAGGAACATATCCTCAGAAATTGCCCGATAGGGATCGCCTGTAAGGTCTGTGGTGGATGAGAAGACGAAAAATGCAATAGAGAATTAACAGAGGTCTCCTTGCGATACACATTACTCTGCAAGAATCCATCAGCATCTTTAGTTAACTTAATGTCTAGAAAATCCATGCATTGATTGTTAGATTTGTACGTAAATTTGAGATTAAACTGGTTGTTATTCAGATCCGACATAAAATTATCTAACTCTAATGATGTACCCTTCCAGATGACCAGGATGTCATCAATGTACCGTGCCCAAAACAGGATCCGGTCCATTGAATCATCCTGGCCATTTGTCAATAGGTCTCTCTCCCACAGTCCAAGGAACAAGTTGGCATATGAGGGTGCACAAGCAGCCCCCATCGCCGTTCCCTGGAGCTGTAGGTAGAAATTCCCATTCAATGTAAAAAAATTGTACGGCAGAGTATATTCCAATAACTCAGCAAGAAAATCACGCATGGATTTTTCCAGATGAGATGTGGAGAGAGAGAATTTGGTGGCCCCAATCCCATCAGCATGCCTGATACTGGTATAGAGGGACTCCACATCAATCGCAACTAATAGCATGTCATCATCAATGCTGATGCCGCTAACCTTCTGGAGAAGATCTGCGGAATCACGGATATATGAGGGTAGGTTTATGACCAAATCTTTTAGGTGGTAATCAATGTATTTGCAACACTTCTCTGTAATGCTGCCCCTACCTGAGATTATTGGTCTTCCTGGTGGTATTGTGTCGTTCTTATGCACTTTTGGGAGTAAGTACAACGTGGGGATAATAGGTTCAACAGTTGTGAGTGCGGTTAGCAATTCCTTATCAATAACATCTTCCTGTAAGGCCTTTGATAATATCTGCTGCAGTATAGATCTAAAAGAGGATGAAGGATTAAATGTCAATTTTTTATAACACTGCTTATCACGTAATTGTCTGTAGGCTTCAGCCTCGTACATGTGGCAAGGCCATACAACCACATTACCGCCTTTATCGGCAGCCTTAAACACGACATCCTTCATTTTTTGTAATTTATTTAAGCTTTCCCGTTGTATTGTGGTTAAATTGTCATGTCTAATGCTACCGGGAATATTTTGGTATTCTCGTGTAACCGCCTTAACAAATGAATCTACAGCGGGGCACAGACTGAGTGGAGGGAATTTCTTTGATTTCGTGCGGATACATAATGGAATTTTACCTGATACATTGGTATCTTGTTCTTCCAACAAATCCTCAAGGACCCCTAAGGCTTGTTGTTCCTCTGTAGTAGGAAATATATCCGCATGGTTGGATTTATGGAACCATTTTTTATGTATGAGTGACCGACCAAACATATTAAGATCTTTTACTGCAGAGAAAATATCGAAACGATTACAGGGTGAGAAAGTGAGGCCTTTTTCAATGACCTCTATATCTATTTCTGAAAAAATATGTGTGGATAAAAGGATCACCTTTAGGCGATGAGTAGGGTCTTGCGTGTCTGATCATCTCTTGTTTGCCATTTGTCTCTGCGTAAGTTTTCTTTTAGGACGCAGACCAGATGATTGATTAAATCGTGAAAATGTATTTTCTGTTTCGCTCAGAGAGGAGATAGATGATACTGATGGTGTGCGACTCCGTCCTCCCATTATTTTATTTCTCCTCCATCTGTATACCCGATTTTGCTGGAAATCTCTGACATCCCTAGTAACTTTTTTGATTTTGTTGCTTGAATTTCCTTCTAACATTCGAAGAATTGAGATTCAAGACTTTGTCTAAATTTGGACATACTGTCTATAGACATAAGTGCAATCAACTGGGATTGGATATCTTCAATTTCTGCATCCAACAAGGCAAGTGTATCTTGATTGAGCTCAACCAAAAGTTCCATGAACTTTTTGGAGCCACTGCTACAAACATCTTCCCACCTGGTGATGAAAGTTTCATCATTAATTGGGAATGAGGGAAAAATTTGGATCCTAAGACCTCTTGGAATGAGACATCTCTGAATGTAATTTTCCAAAAATACTTTATTCCACCAGACCTTCATACGTCGGTGGAGTAGATTTTTGTATCTATGCTGGAGTTCGCTCACACTCTCAGAACCACTAAAACCAGACACTGTTGACTCATCCTTAAAAACTTGATCCATCAAGGATCGCCAGGCGCCATCTCTGGCTTTGTAGTCCATGGGACCCACGGTACCTGATTCTGTGTAAAACACAGAAAACAATTAGTATAGATAACCAATTTGTACACATGCAGCAATAGTATGAACTCCAATTCAGTTAAGACAATATATATATCTCTTTTAAATGTAACAGTCTGACATATATGTAACCAAAACTATAAAGAAATGGAAGATTATACGCATAACCCAAATGTAACCTGGTACTCTGACCATACGTGTACAGAACAACCTATAGAGGAAGAGGTCAAGTACAACTCACATAATAAGTAATAGAAAAAACTTCTTTATTGGTAAACAAAGACACAAACAATTAAAAATGAGTCATACAATGTATAAAAGGCGTCAGCCCATACAGGATACATGAAATGGTATTGGGACATAAACATATATAAAAAGGGACCCAAGATTGGATGCTGATATTAGTAGTAGGCTGGATACATATAACATGTAGAGAACAATATATTTATAAAGTGCTGGTGTGCAAGAGTAGTATGCTTCCTGTGTGGAAGACACCATGTACTAGTGTCAATATATGTCAAGTAAAGCTAAGTTGTATAGCAAGAAAATATAAAGGGCTCATATGTACAGAGTGCAGCCTAAATATAGTAAACAAGCAGCCACAGGAGTCAGATAACAAGGATGATAGTACGTACCCGGATTCATGTCACCACATGGGGGAGACGCCAGACCCGACGCGCGTTTCGGCGAATGCCTTCGTCCGGGGTGGCGTCTTCCCAGCGGGACCCTCACTTATATATTGCCGTGATCAGGTATAATTCACATCAGTGGAGTCAGTGAGAGAGGTCTGCTGGCGACAAGCCGGGGGTAGCAAGATGGCTGCTGCCCCACTTCCGGAACCGAGTCATCGAAGCGGACGTGAGCCAGCGGTGTCTGACAGCGCCGCCCACGTCCAGCTACGATTGGAGACTCGGCCGAGAGTACGCAAGCCACTCCTCCATCCCTAGCCAGCGCACACCCCTCTCCCCCTGTGCCACCGAAAGAAAACACAGATCGGAAACAAATGCTAGTATTAAAGATAAATGTGTATATATACATATGAGATGACTGGGGGCAATTTGAGGAAGTATATACTTATTTGGAAAGGTGCAGTATATATAGATGCACATTGTCAGCGAAGAGAAAAGAAAAAAGAAGAAAAAGGGGGAAAAAGAAAAATACGTAATCACATGTGATAATAAGGTAAGTGAATGAATGAAGACGGTCCATAAACAAAGAATAATAAAGAAGATACACAGTGTGTGCAATAAGGGACCGATAAAAAAGAAAAAAAGGGAAGACAAATAATTAAATAAGTGAAGAAAAAGTGAAAGAAGAGAAAATAAGAGAACAATACTAGTAAATGGTAATAATTAACGGAAAAATACAAAAATATATATATATATATGTCTACAGTGTAATTGATATACAATATAAAATTACAAATATATACAAAATTTATTAAGTGCATAATCGATAATAAATACATTAACCCCTTAAGGACACTTAAGGCCTGTATCGGCCTTGTGGCACAGCCGATTTTTGCAAATCTGACATGTGTCACTTTATGTGGTAATAACTCTGGAATGATTTTGCCTATCCAAGCGATTCTGAGATTGTTTTCTCGTGACATGTTGTACTTTATCATACTGAAAAAATTTCGTCGTTAAATTCAATATTTATTTGTAAAAAACACCAAAATTTAGAGAAAATTTGCAAAAATCTGCATTTTTCTAAATTGTAATGTATCTGCTTGTAAAACAGATCATAATACCACACAAAATATTTACTAGTTAACATTTCCCATATGTCTACTTTATGTTTGCATCATTTTTTGAACGTGCTTTTATTTTTCTAGGACGTTACAAGGCTTAAAAAATTTAGCAGCAATTTCTCACATTTTCAAGAAAATTTCAAAAGGCGATTTTTTCAGGGACCAGTTCAGTTCTGAAGTGTCTTTGAGGGCCTTATATATTAGAAACCCCCTATAAAACACCCCATTTTAAAAACTGCACCCCTCAAAGTATTCAAAACCACATTCAGAATTTTTTTTAACCCTTTAGGCATTTCACAGGAAATAAAGCAAAGTAGAGGTGAAATTTACAAATTTCAATTTTGTTTTTACTAAATTCATTTGTAATACAGTTTTTTCTGTAACACAGAAGGTTTTACCCAAGAAATGCAACTCAATATTTATTGCCCAGATTCTGCAATTTTTATAAATATCCCACATGTGGCCCTAGTGTGGTAATGGACTGAAATACCGGCCTCAGAAGCAAAGGAGCACCTGGTGGATTTTGGGGCCTCTATTTTATTAGAATATATTTTAGGCACCATGTCAGGTTTGAAGAGGTCTTGTGGTGCCAAAACAGTGGAAACCCCCCAAAAGTGACCCTATTTTGGAAACTACACCCCTCAAGGAATTTTTCAAGAGGTATAGTTAGCATTTTTAGCCCACAGGTTTTTTGCTAAATTTATTGGAATTGGTCTGTGAAAATGAAAATCCACTTTTTTTCTGAAAAAACATACGATGTTTTAGATTTTGCAAGGAATAAAGGAGAAAAAGCACCCAAACATTTGTAAAGCAATGTCTCCCGATTACGGCAATACCCCATATGTGGTAATAAACTGCTGTTTGGACCCACGGCAGGGCTCAGAAGGGAACGAGGGCTATTTGGATTTTGGAGCGCAGATTTTGCTGGAATGGTTTTCGGTGCCATGTCGTGTTTGCAAAGCCCTGGAGGGACCATAACAGTGGAAACTCCCCAATAGTGACCCCATTTTGGAAACTACACCCCTCAAGGAATTTTTCAAGAGGTATAGTTAGCATTTTTAGCCCACAGGTTTTTTGCTAAATTTATTGGAACTGGTCTGTGAAAATGAAAATCTACTTTTTTTCTGAAAAAACATACGATGTTTTAGATTTTACAAGGAATAAAGGAGAAAAAGCACCCAAACATTTGTAAAGCAATGTCTCCCGATTACAGCAATACCCCATATGTGGTAATAAACTGCTGTTTGAACCCACGGCAGGGCTCAGAAGGGAACGAGGGCCATTTGGATTTTGGAGCGCAAATTTTGCTGCATTGCTTTTCGGTGCCATGTCGTGTTTGCAAAGCCCTGGAGGGACCATAACAGTGGAAACTCCCCAAAAGTGACCCCATTTTGGAAACGACACCCCTCAAGGAATTTTTCTAGGGGTATAGTTAGCATTTTGACCCTACACGGTTTTTGTTGAACTTATGGGAATTGAAAATCTAAATTTTTTTCTAATAAAATGTCGTTTTAGCTCAGATTTTTTCATTTTTACAATAGATAAAGGAAAAAAAACACCCCAATATTTGTAAAGAAAACTGTTCTGAGCACAGCAATACCCCATATGTGGTAATAAACTGCTGTTTGGACACTGGGCAAGGCTTAGAAAGGACGGAACGCCATTTGACTTTTGGAGCTCAAGTTTTGCTGGAATGGTTTGCGGCCCCATGTCACATTTTCAAAGCCACTGAGGGGCCAAAATAGTGCAAACTCGGCAAAAGTGACCCCATTTGGGAAACTATACCCCTCATGGAATTTATCTAGCGGTACAGTGAGCATTTTGACCCCACAGATTTTTTGCTGAATTATTGGAATTATGCAGTGAAAATGAAAATCTACATTCTTCCCACTAAAATGTTGCATTTTTTTCATTTTCACAAGGAATAAAGGAGAAAAAGCGCCCCAACAATTGTAAACCAATTTCTCCCGAGTACGGTAATACCCCACATGTGGTCATAAACTGCTGCTTGGATACACCACAGGGCTCAGAATGGCAGGAGTGCTACTTGGCATGTAGATTTTGGTTGATTTTTTTTTTGGCGCCATGTCGCATTTGCAGAGCCCCTGAGGTACCCGTACAGTAGAAACCCCTGAGATGTGACTCCATTTTGGAAACTATACCCCTCAGGGTAATCATCTAGGGGTGTACTGAGCATTTTGATCCCACAGGTGTTTCATAGATTGTATAAGAATGAGGCAGTATGAAAATGAAAAATATTTTTTTTTCCCCAAAAATATGTAGTTTTGCACCCAATTTTTTTTCCACAAGGGGTAATATTATAAAAAAACACACAATTTGTTACCCAATTTCTCCCGAGTACGGCAATACCCCATGTGTGGCCCTAAACTGCTGTTTGGGCACATGGCAGAGCTCAAAATGGAAGGAGTGCCATGTGGCTTTTAGAGCACAGATTTTGCTGGACTGGTGTATGGGCGCCATGTCGCATTTGCAGAGCGTTCTTAGGTACCAGAGTAGAGTGTAAAACCCTGAGAAGTGACCCCATTTTGTAAACTACACCCCTCAAGGCATTTATCATTTGCCTGGATATATGACAGGGCTTAGGCGTGAAAGGCGCATGTTAGGCCTATTTTGGTGATTTTCGCAGCATTAGCCCACAATGGCAGGGCTCTGTGGTCAAATAGTAAAACAAACCCCCAAGTAGTGACCCCCATTTTGGAAACTGCACCCCTGAAGGCATTTTATTAACGGGTGTAGTGAGCATTTTGACCACACAGGATTTTTTTTTTCTATAATAAATGAATGCTCAGTGGATGGTGCAAAGTGAAAATTGCAAATTTCCACAGGTATATGCCATTTTAGTGCACAATATTTTGTGCCCAGTTCATGCCACTGAAGACAAATACCTCAAACTGTTAAGCGGGTTCTCCCGGGTATGGCGATGCCATATATGTGGACGTAAACTGCCCGTTGGGCAAGCTGTGGGGCTCAGTAGGGAGAGGCGCCATTTGGCTTTTGGAGCGCAGATTTTGCTTAGTGCCAGTTTTGTTTGGGGTTTTGCTGGTATTTCAGTTTATGATGTGGGGGCACATGTAATCTGTGTGGAGTACATCATGGGCATAATAAGAGGGTGTAATAATGGGGTAAATAAATAATAATCCACAGATATGTGGCCTGTGTCGCACTGATAAATGGTGCCAGATCTTATCCGCTTTTGGACACTGCACATTTTGCATTGCCATATTCTGAGAGCCCGAACTTTTTTTTTTTTCTCCACCGGAGCCGTGTGAGGGCTTATTTGTTGCGGGACAATCTGTAGTTTTCATTGGTACCATTTTGGGGTACATGCGATTTTTTTTGATCACTTTGTACTTAATTTTTTTGGCAAGCAAGGTGACACAAAAACCTGCAATTCTGATGTTTTTTATAATTTATTTTTTACGGCGTTCGCCATGCGCTATTAATGACAATTTTACTTTATTCTGCGGGTCGGCACGATTACGGCGATACCAGATGTATATAGTTTCTCTTATGCTTTGCAGCGTCTGCACGATAAAGTCACTTGTTTCAAATTTATTTTTTGTGTCACCAGATTCTGAGAGCCATAACTTTTTTTTATTTTTCCGTCAAAAAAGCTGCGGGAGGGCTTGTTTTTTGCGGGACGGGCTTCAGTTTTTAATGGTATCATTTTGGGGTACATGCAACTTTTAGATCCCTTTTTTTATTCTGTTTTGCGAGGGGTAGTGACTAACAAACAGCGATTCTGGAATCGTTTTTTATTAAAAAAATTTACGGTGTTCACCGTACGGGTAAAATAGCATGATATTTTTATCGTTTGGGTCGTTACGGACGCGGTGATACCACATATGTGTACTTTTTTTTATGTTTTTATGTTTTTCCTATAATAAAAGACTTATTATAGGAAAAAAGGCTGTTAATGTTTTTTGCAACTTATTTTTTTCATGAAACTTATTTTTTTTTACTTTTTTACAACATTTTTATTAACTTGTTTTACCTTTTTTTTGTGTCCCACTAGGGAACTTGACGGCATGAAGCCCTGATCGCTATTCTAATACACTGCACTACCTACATAGTGCAGTGTATTAGAGCTGTCAGCTATTCACTGACAGCAAGCCTATTAGGCTTCGCCTCCCGGCGGGGCCTAATAGGCTTCCGTACTAGGAAGCGATTGTTAGGCTATGGTTTCCATAGCAACCATTGGAACACCCGCGTGTGCCGATGGTTGCCATTAGCAACCATAGCGTGCGGTCTAATCACTTAGATGCAGCGATAGCTGCATCTAAGGGGTTAATCGGCCGGATCGGAGCCTAGCTCCGGTCCTGGCCGTTGCAGAGGGGTGCCGGACATCTGATTACCGGCGGTGATAGCGCTGGCTCAAGCTGAGCCAGCGCCATCACATACCCTACGTCATGGAGCTGTGATTGGTCAGTCTGCTTTGACTGACCAATCACAGCGATCGCCGGCAGGAGACCGCTGTGAATGGTCCCCTGCCGTCTTACTGTGCCGGTCAACTGTCATAAACAGTTGACGGCACAGTTCTGTCACCTTGTCATTTGACAGGGTGACAGTTTTTAGCCAGGACGCACCGGTACGTCCCTGTGGCTTAAAGCACTTCAATCCAGGACGTACCGGTGCGTCCTGGTGCGCTAAGGGGTTAATAAAAAGTATGCAATAGTAAATAACAAATATATGGATATTCACATAAATATAAATTGATATACAATAAAATTAATAATGATATATGCCAGATTATTGAGTGGATAATAGTTGCAAATACATTAGTGATAAAGGAGATCGTTGGCACCCAATAAGACTGGGATGGAAAACTCCTTTCCTTTTTTAGGGGAGACCCCGGATTCTTCCATACCGGCAGGAAGCGTACCAGGAGAGGGGGCAGAAGGCACGGTTTGCGGTCTAAACCAGAGAGTGAACAGGCCCAGACAACAGATGAGGAGAGGTCCAATGGAGTTGAGGAAACGATAATTGTCAATATCTCCTCCAAGGTATTGACTGATGCTCAATCTTCACTTTTAAATAAGGGTTTGTCATTTTGTCCTGCTGCATTCACTGATTGGTTTCTGATTGAAAAAGATTTGTTTTGCTTTTTTAGGTCCATTAAATTAAAATGGTGGTTCTCTGAGAAGCTTTTGGATAGGCCTATTAGGAGCTCTGAATTGAATCTTAAACGTGTGGGTCTTTTTAAAGGGAGTAATTTTACACCCTCATCTAGTATGCCGGCTATTGAGGCATTTATCACTGCTGTCAGGAATGACATCGAGGCTATTAAAATAGGTCCCAGCTCTGACAATAGACATGCACACCCTAACTTGACCACAACAGAATTTCAGGCACTTAATGAGCTGACTAAAGTATTAGAATCAAACCAGCTGATAAGGGTGGTGCGGTTGTGATTATGGATACTACCCTATATCTGAGAGAGATACGGAGACAATTAAGTGACTCCACTGTATACAAACGGATCTCACAAGATCCGAAATTTGAGATCAGTAAGGAAATTAAGATGTTACTGGACAAGGCTAGAATGGGAGGGATCATTGATGAGAGTTTGAGTGATTATCTGACCATTGAACATCCTAGAACTCCATTTCTATACACGCTCCCCAAAATTCACAAAACACTAGATAATCCCCCGGGTCGGCCCATTGTGTCCGTTACAGACTCCATCTTTTGCCATGTTGCTATATTTCTTGATACAATTCTCAGACCCTATGCTGTAGGGGCCAATTCATACATTAGGGACACTTCTGACTTTTTAAAGAAACTGCAGGAAGTCTCTATACCGAGTGATGGAAATATCATACTTGCTTCATTTGATGTTACGAGTCTATATACCGTTATTGATCATGTTAGAGGTCTGCAGGCTGTGGAAGATTTTTTGCTATTATCTGATTTCTCTCCCGACTGCCGTGTGTTCCTTTTACAACTGCTAAATATTATTCTGAGATGTAACTATTTCTTATTTGGGGACGACTTCTTCCTACAACTGCGGGGTACTGCAATGGGGTCGAATATCGCCCCCACTTATGCTAATATCTATATGCGTACTCTGGAGGAAACTTTCATCTATGCATCCCATCACTTTAAACACGTTGTTAGGTGGTGGCGTTACATCAATGACATTTTTTTAATTTGGACCGGAGACCTTACAATGCTGACTGATTTTCATACCTTTCTAAACTCAATTGATGAGGGAGTTAAGTTTACGCTGGTACACTCTGAGTCGGAAATTCAATTTCTGGATGTACCGGTTAGGATTACAGGTGATCACTTTAGTACTGAACTCTTTGTCAAACCCACGGATTGTAATAATCTACTCCTTTTCTCTAGTAGTCACCCACGCAAGATGGTGGAAAGCTTACCTACTAGTCAACTCATGCGCGTTAAGAGAGTTGTTAGTGATACGGATAGTTCTGATAAAACATTGGATTTGATGATGGATCGTTTCAAGAGACGTGGGTATCCGACGAGACTCCTTGACAACCATAGAGCTAGAGTAGACAAATTGGATAGGAGGACACTTTTAGAATCTACTGATTCATCAACAGACTTAGGACGTATTCCTTTTGTCTCGACCTACACGGAAAGGAGTAAAGATATTGCTAGTGTGATCAGGCGACACTGGCCCATGTTGGGTAATTGTCTTCCCCGGGTTAATGAATTCACCAAACCACCACTCTTCTCGTATCGCAGACCACCGTGTCTAAAGAATAGACTAGTCAAAGCTGATATTGGCCCCATCAGAACTAAGAAACAGATGTTTCTGTCCAAACCCAGGTTGGGTTGTTATCCGTGCTTGTGCTGTGTTAATTGTAACCTTATATGTAAGGGACAAACCTTTGAACACCCTGGTACAGGCAAACAATTCCAGATTAGGCACTATTTGACATGTAATAGTGATTTTGTTATCTATGTACTTCAGTGTCCGTGTAAACTTCTATATGTAGGTGAGACCACCTTGGACTTGAAGACTAGACTCAACCAGCACAGGTATACCATTCGGAAGAAGAGGTTGGATCTTCCTGTATCCAAACACTTCTCCGATTTTGGACATACCGAACAGCAGCTAAGATTTTCAATCATAGACCGTATCCCATTACCCAGAAGGGGCGGTGACAGGACTTAGCTCCTGAAACTTAGAGAGCTTCAATGGATAGGGAGACTTGATACTCTAAAACCAAGGGGTTTAAATGTCGATTTCACTTTAGGTGGGTTGATGTAGACCCCTTACATTGAGTCTCAGTAGTGGTATGTTCAGACCTCCTGTTCCGTATATTTGACAAGAAAATTGACTTTCTATTTGAATTTGTACTAATTTTATTTTTCTATTCTAGATGAAGATACATCATTTGGGATATCACTCATGCGGATCGATTGGATCATTGTTTTTCATTTTATGTATGGTGGGTTACCCTGTTATCATGTCTTTTGATACTGTTTCCCTATTAGACTTTTGCAGTTTAGGTCCGAAGATGACTGGAAGTGGCTATAGGCTTGTAAGGTTCAATGTGACTATGACCCGTCTTTGACACAAGTGCTCTCCAGTTCTGCTCTCTGCACACGCCTTACGATGCAAGTGGGGAGGTTTGGGATTGCGCTTTGTCACATGTGTGTGTTATTTACGCATACATGTGACGGTACTTTCCCTATATGTGAGTGACATGGATCGGCTGGTTGCGGATCTATGACCTCCTGCCCTCCCTTTAGCACGGTGTAGTCGTTGTCTCCCCCTCACTGGATAAGAGCTATTTAATGTCGGGGTCTGTGATACTCTTGGACTTTTATGCCTGCCACCCTGGTCTATTCTCGGTCAACCTATGTCTGTTTTATTCATAGGCACAATGCCTGCAAGATTTTACTTACCTCTTTGAAGCCAGTATCCAAGATGGCTTCCATGTACTCAGATGCGCAGTGCACATGCGCCTATTTCGTCACACTTCTGGGTGACCTTTGCTCCTAGCCATACGTCCGCGCATGCGCAGTTGCGCCTCGTGGACGCCGCCATTGCGGCTGCATGATCTGACATCCCCAGGTGATATCCGTTTTAAAATACTGTTTTGATTTCACGATTGTATACACATGTGCATGTATTACCATAATTTACACTGACTGGATGAATTAACCTGTATGTGTATTCCTTAGCACTTTTTGTACTATTGTACTCTGTTTACATTTGCATTGCTGCATCACCTTTGAAGATATGTTTCACTTTGTACTTACACTTCTGTACAGTATACCTTGATTTATACCTGATTGCTGTTATTGATTTTTTAATTGGTATCCTGTTTTATACCACTGTTGTTTCACTTGTCATTTTCTTGAGAAAGGCTCTAGTGGGCAGAGCTGAAACGTCGCACTTGGGGTTAATAAAGTACCCTCTTTTTCACTAAATTCTACGGCGTGCTGCCTATTTTTTGGATCTCTGTTGATATTGAGAGCTTGGTCTGCTCCCTGGGGCCTGCACCCACATCCTTCAACCGGTGCTGCTGGATCTTTTTTGTTTTTATATATATATATATATATATATATATATATATATATATATATATATATATATATATATATATACACAATGGCACATGTAGGGACACATGTATATTGTGACAAAAATGAGTCCGAAAACCCACACATAAAAAGAGAGAGAATAATATTAATAATAAATTATGAATAAAAAAAAAAAAGAAATAACGAGTGGTCATTAAACAATGGGCATATATATTATTTAAATCCTCTCCAATATCCATGGCTTTCAGTATCTTCCATATGTGTTTCCAAACATGACTGCGTATCTGTGTACCTTAGAAATTGAAAAATTCACAAAAGAGGGTAGTTAACAAGGTAATGACTATATGCATAAAATGACAATTAATTAAAATGTATTAAAATATATTAAAAAACTTAGACCCGCATTGAGTCAGTGGTTCAAAGAAATGGAGCGAAGTTCAGAGATTCATTTAGGCCCAGTGGATGCATTGACCCAAGGGTCCAAATCCAGCGTGCTTCACATTGTGCTAGTTTCTGTTTGATATTACCCCCTCTCATATTTGTAACAATGTGATCAATGCCTCTCACCTTTAATTTCGTTGGATCTCAAAAATTATGTGTTTTGAAATGTCGTGGTATCGGTTTTAGGGTTTCCACGGCTTCCTCATTGGCTGCTCGTCTAATGTCAGACATATGCTCCCTCACCCGCACCTTTAATTCCCTTGAAGTGAGACCAACGTATACTTTAGGGCATGGGCACGTTGCATAATACACCACTGCTTTCGTGGTGCATGATATTGAATGTGTTATGGTGTATATTTTCGTACCTGTCACATTGGGAAACGTTGTTGTTCTCTCAATGTTGGGACATGCCACACAACGCCCACACGGGGAACACCCCCATTTTGCGCCCTTTGTCCCAAAAGGATGTTTTCTTGTAATCGGATCGTAGTGACTCCTCACCAAATGATCTTTCAGATTTTTCGAGCGTCTTGCTGTGATACTAGGGAACCTAGTCACATAATTTCTAAGAATTGGGTCCGTGAGTAAAATTGGCCAGTACCTCTTACAAATTTCCCTCATTTGTGGCCACCTCGAGTGATAGTTATAAACCTCAGCTTTGTCTGTATGTCTTTTTTCCTTTTTGTAAACAGGAGGTCATCTCTATTTGTTTGCTTAGCCCTGTAATACGCTTTTTTAATGGACCGCATACTATAGCCTCGATCGATAAAGCGATTTTTTAGATCCTTGGCTTGTTCCTCAAAAAGTGTGTCTTTCGTGAGATTACGATGTAACCTGTCATTTAAAATGAGATTACGCTTGCCTTGCTGTAAATATCACACAAACGCTACAGAAGTGTCAGGATTCTGAATAGACATCACGTACTGGCTGGAGGTAATGTATATTCACTGTCCGGATACTTGAGTAACGTTAGTGTGTGTGTGTGTGTGTGTGTATGCAGGGCCGGCCTTAGGGTAGATGGCGCCCCGTGCGAAATTATCTTTCGGCGCCCCACGCCATTATAAAAAATGCCCCATAAAAAAAAGCATAATTCCTCCCCACAGTATAATGCCCTATATAGTGCCCCCACACAGTGTAATGCCCCTTTAGTGCCCCACACAGTGTAATGCCCCTTTAGTGCCCCACACACTGTATAATAATAATATTTAATAATGTAATATATTATAACGCCTTCAAGGACACAGTATTTTGTCCTCTAATTGTTCCCACACAGTGTTATGCCCCCTAAGTGCCACACACATTATATTGCCCCCTGTAGTGCCCCTACACAGTATGATGTCCTCCACAGAGTATAATGCCCCCACAGCCCCCCTAGTAGAAAGTGCCCCCTGTAGATTGTGCCGTACAGCCTCCCTGTAGACAGTGCCATAATCCCCCACCTCCTCCTTGTAGACAGTGCCATACAGCGTCTTGCTGTGATACTAGGGAACCTAGTCACATAATTTCTAAGAATTGGGTCCGTGAGTAAAATTGGCCAGTACCTCTTACAAATTTCCCTCATTTGTGGCCACCTCGAGTGATAGTTATAAACCTCAGCTTTGTCTGTATGTCTTTTTTCCTTTTTGTAAACAGGAGGTCATCTCTATTTGTTTGCTTAGCCCTGTAATACGCTTTTTTAATGGACCGCATACTATAGCCTCGATCGATAAAGCGATTTTTTAGATCCTTGGCTTGTTCCTCAAAAAGTGTGTCTTTCGTGAGATTACGATGTAACCTGTCATTTAAAATGAGATTACGCTTGCCTTGCTGTAAATATCACACAAACGCTACAGAAGTGTCAGGATTCTGAATAGACATCACGTACTGGCTGGAGGTAATGTATATTCACTGTCCGGATACTTGAGTAACGTTAGTGTGTGTGTGTGTGTATGCAGGGCCGGCCTTAGGGTAGATGGCGCCCCGTGCGAAATTATCTTTCGGCGCCCCATGCCATTATAAAAAATGCCCCATAAAAAAAGCATAATTCCTCCCCACAGTATAATGCCCTATATAGTGCCCCCACACAGTGTAATGCCCCTTTAGTGCCCCACACAGTGTAATGCCCCTTTAGTGCCCCACACACTGTATAATAATAATATTTAATAATGTAATATATTATAACGCCTTCAAGGACACAGTATTTTGTCCTCTAATTGTTCCCACACAGTGTTATGCCCCCTAAGTGCCACACACATTATATTGCCCACTGTAGTGCCCCTACACAGTATGATGTCCTCCACAGAGTATAATGCCCCCACAGCCCCCCTAGTAGAAAGTGCCCCCTGTAGATTGTGCCGTACAGCCTCCCTGTAGACAGTGCCATAATCCCCCACCTCCTCCTTGTAGACAGTGCCATACAGCGTCTTGCTGTGATACTAGGGAACCTAGTCACATAATTTCTAAGAATTGGGTCCGTGAGTAAAATTGGCCAGTACCTCTTACAAATTTCCCTCATTTGTGGCCACCTCGAGTGATAGTTATAAACCTCAGCTTTGTCTGTATGTCTTTTTTCCTTTTTGTAAACAGGAGGTCATCTCTATTTGTTTGCTTAGCCCTGTAATACGCTTTTTTAATGGACCGCATACTATAGCCTCGATCGATAAAGCGATTTTTTAGATCCTTGGCTTGTTCCTCAAAAAGTGTGTCTTTCGTGAGATTACGATGTAACCTGTCATTTAAAATGAGATTACGCTTGCCTTGCTGTAAATATCACACAAACGCTACAGAAGTGTCAGGATTCTGAATAGACATCACGTACTGGCTGGAGGTAATGTATATTCACTGTCCGGATACTTGAGTAACGTTAGTGTGTGTGTGTGTGTATGCAGGGCCGGCCTTAGGGTAGATGGCGCCCCGTGCGAAATTATCTTTCGGCGCCCCACGCCATTATAAAAAATGCCCCATAAAAAAAAGCATAATTCCTCCCCACAGTATAATGCCCTATATAGTGCCCCCACACAGTGTAATGCCCCTTTAGTGCCCCACACAGTGTAATGCCCCTTTAGTGCCCCACACACTGTATAATAATAATATTTAATAATGTAATATATTATAACGCCTTCAAGGACACAGTATTTTGTCCTCTAATTGTTCCCACACAGTGTTATGCCCCCTAAGTGCCACACACATTATATTGCCCCCTGTAGTGCCCCTACACAGTATGATGTCCTCCACAGAGTATAATGCCCCCACAGCCCCCCTAGTAGAAAGTGCCCCCTGTAGATTGTGCCGTACAGCCTCCCTGTAGACAGTGCCATAATCCCCCACCTCCTCCTTGTAGACAGTGCCATACAGCCCCCATCTGCCCCTTGTGTCATAAAGCCCCCATCTGCCCCTTGTAGTGCCATACAGCCCCCCATCTGCCCCTTGTAGTGTCATACAGCCCCACCTCCCTCTTGTACACAGTGCCCCCCACAGTCCCCTTGTAGACAGTGTCATACAGCACCCACCTCCCCATTGTAGAAAGTGACATACAGCCCCCACCTTCCCCTTGTAGACAGTGCCATACTGCCCCCCACCTCCACCTGAAAGGATCCTTGCGTAGGCCGGCTTGATCCAGAGATGTCATCACGCCGACTGCGCAGGGATCCTGTCCCTGCGCCTCATAGGCTGCAGGCGCCTCTGTAGCCTGCTACAGAGTTTCCCAACCTTTTCGGACTTGAGCCACCCCTGGAAAAAAAAAATTCCTCAGGGCCCCCCTACCAAAAATTGTTTAGAGAAAGACAGAAAATAGCTAAAAATAAGCACTACATTCTTAGGGTATGTTCACACAGCGTTTTTTGTAAGGCAGAAAAAAAATTGCTTTTGAATTGACAGCGTTCTTTGATGGGGTTTTTTTAGCGTTTTTTTTTAAGCCGTTGAAGCCAATGTAAAAGACGCAGCAAAAAAAGCTCCAAACGAGCGCCACAGCTATTTTCTTCCTACTATTAATTTCAATTGGAGGTCAGAGGTGGAAACCACCTGTGGGGGACTCACAGTAAAATGACCATCAGCCCCTCCACTCACAGTAAGGCTGGGTTCACACACACTATTTACGGACGTAATTCGGGCGTTTTAGCCTCAAATTACGTCCGAAAATGCGGCTCAAAAGCGTCGGCAAACATCTGCCCATTCATTTGAATGGGTCTTACGATATTCTGTGCCGACGGTCACTTTATTTACGTTCAGCTGTCAAAAGACGGCGCGTAAAAGAGACGCCCGCGTCAAAGAAAAGCCTGTCACTTCTTGAGACGTAATTGGAGCCGTTTTCCCTTGACTCCATGGAAAAACAGCTCCATTTACGTCCGTAATGGACGCAGCGAAAAACGCCTGCACATGCCATTACATCTGAAATTCCGGAGCCGTTTTCTCCTGAAAACAGCTCCGTAATTTCAGCCGTAATGGACGCTGCCGTGTGAACATACCCTAAAATGACCATCAGCCCGTCCACTCACAGTAAAACGACCATTAGCCCCCCACTCACAGTAAAACTACCATCAGCCCCCCCACTCACAGTAAAATGACCATCAGCCCCCCACTCACAGTAAAACTACCATCAGCCCCCCACTCACAGTAAAACTACCATCAGCCCCCACTCACAGTAAAATGACCATCAGCCCCCCACTCACAGTAAAACTACCATCAGCCCCCCACTCACAGTAAAACTACCATCAGCCCCCCACTCACAGTAAAATGACCATCATCCCACCACTCACAGATGCCCCCTGTAGATAGTACCACACAGCCCATTGTAGGTAGTGCCACACAGCTCCCTTGTAGGTCGTGCCACACAGCCCCCTTGTAGGTCGTGCCACACAGCCCCCTTGTAGGTCGTGCCACACAGCCCCCTTGTTGTACAGCCCCCTTGTTGGTCGTGCCACACAGTCCTCTTGTAGTTCGTGCCACACAGCCCCCTGTAGGTCGTGCAACACAGCCCCTTTGTAGGTAGTAGGGATGTCACGATACCTGAATTTGGACTTCGATACCGATACTTCGTGTAGTATTGCAATTTCGATACCAAAACGATGCTTTGCCAACAGTAATAAAAAAAAGTTCTTCCATTTTCTGATGTGAGGCGCGAGGTGTGATGCTGAATTTAACCTCCATGTGCCTCAAATTAATAGTAATTAACCCCATCATGTTTCTCAGTCATAATGGGTTAATGTGTGAGGTACATGATGGGGTTAATTACTATTAATTTGAGGCACATGGAGGTTAAATTCATCACACCTCGGGCCTCACATTAATAAGTGAAAGAAGTTATTTTTTAGGTTTTTTTTACAGCGTACACATCATAAATGACGCAAAAACATTGTTGTGCAGGTTGTTACGGCCACGACAATACCGAATGTGTATATTTTATGTATTGAGACTTATTTTAAGGCTTATTGTAAAAAAGGCGTATGTGTATTTTTTTAAATGTAACATTACTTTAAGTTTTTACTTTATTTTTAAACTTTAATATACTGGCATATATCAGATATATGCCAGTACATTAGCCTGTGTATGTATAGTACACAGGCAGTTGTTAGGACATACCTAAGTATGCCCTAACAACAGGAAATATGGTAAGACGGCCCTGGGGTTCTTCAATTGACCCTGGGCTGTCTGCCCATATATGGTATGGCCCTCAATCGCGTCACAGGAATTACCTGTGACGCGATCCAAGGGTAATCCCCCCTCCTCACTTTCCCCTGAATGCTGCAGTCGGCTTTGATAGCAGCATTCAGGAGAATAGCGGCGGAGATGAGCGGTTTCTCTGATCTCCGCCGTTATAGAGCGGGGCTGCCGCTGTGTAATACAGTCATTGCCCCGCTCCTGACAGAAGTGCGTGCGCGGTCAGCATGAGGTAATGCGGCCGGCGCTGCACTAATGAGCGGCGGCGCAGACACCGAAGACAGAACATGGGGGTGTTTTGCAGTGCGGCCGCCATGTTCTGTTTTCAGTGCCGCCGCTCATTAGTGCAGCGCTGGCCGCATCGCATCATCCTCGCGGCGCACTCTTGTCAGGACTCAGGAGCGGTGCAATGGCTGTATTACACAGCCGCAGCCCCGCTTTCATTCATCATGTATTACTTACTATTCTTAGCTGTGTGGCTTGAACCATTTGGGGATGCACAGTATCGAAGTTTCGATGCATTGTGCATCCCTAGTAAGTAGTGCCACAAATCCCCCCCTTGCCGCACAGCCCCCTTGTAGGTAGTGCCACACAGATCCCTTGTAGTGCCACACACACCCTTGTAGGTAGTGCCACACAGCCCCCGTGTAGGTAGCACTCCCTTCTTGTAGATAGCGCCACTGTAGCTCCCTGTGGCTGGGGATTCCGCTCCTTGACGGACTGCTTGATGTCTCTGTCCATATGTGAACAGTGACATCAGGGGCAACTAACTCCTGAAGCGGAATCCCTGTCCTCAGCGTTGCCGACGCTGTGACCGGGGATTCCACTCCAGGAGAAGCCCCTGACGTCTCCGTCCATTTAGTCGGGGGGTGCCATCTACAGGGGTTCTGCAAAAAAATCTCCTCCTCCTCCTCACATCCACTTTACACTATGAGGAGGAGAGAAAGCACGTCCGTGGCAGTTGTCCAGAGGAGTGTCGCGGCACCCCTGGAGGGTTCTCATGGGAACCTCATGCTGGGAACCACCAGCCTAGTAGATCGCAGAGCAGGGAGATACCTCCCTGCTCTGCTATTGTGTTCAATAGTATCTGCGTCTTTAGCACGGCCGTATTTACAACTCACGCTGTCCTAGGCACTAAGCCTGAATATACCCCCATTAAAGGCCTATTTAGTTTAGCCAATTATCATCATGATTCGCCAGTTTCTGACCAATTATAGTGATATTTCGTCAGTGTTAACAAAGGGGAAGATCAATGATAAAAACTTTGCTTATAGTTAATCTCTAATGAGAAAAAAAAAAAGGGTAGTACACCCGGCCGTAGTCATAGCGATGCGTATTCTCTTCTGAGCGTAGCCCGGCCTCCAGGGATGACGATGCATCCCATGTGACAGCTGCAGCCAATCAAAGGCTGCAGCGGTCACATGGACTACAGCGTCATCGCAGGAGGCCGGGTTACGCTCCGAGAGAAAGAGGGACTACGGCCGGGAGTATTACCTTTTTTTAAAATTTATTTCTGCAGTCTTTCCGCCCAAAAAACGACACCAAAATGTGGTGCTGTTTTTCAGGTGAAATTCCCTGCGGTTCTCAGGACGTATACACTGTGTGGTTTTACGTATCCACCCTGTGTGTTCCTACCCTTATAATCAAGTTGCTCTCCCCCACAAATATTATCTCTAATGGCTTATTCAGACGAACGGGAATTACGTACGTGCAACGCGCGTGATTTTCATGCGCGTTGCACGGACCTATATTAGTCTATGGGGCCGTACAGACATGTGCGTGATTTTTACGCTGCGTGAGTCCGCTGCGCAAAAGTCACAACATGTCCGTTCTTTGAGCGTTTTTTGCGCATCACGCACCCATTGAAGTCAATGGGTGCGTGAAAACCACGCATGCCACACGGAAGCACTTCCATGCGAACAGCGTGATTCGCGCAACAGCAGTCAAAAGGATGAATGAAAACAGAAAAGCACCACGTGCTTTTCTGTTTACAAACATCCAAATGGAGTGTCATAATGATGGCGGCTGCGCAAAAAGCCCACAGCCGCGCATCATACGGGGCTGACACATGCAGCTGTCAAATGCATTTTGCGCAGGCAAAACGCCGCATTTTTTGCGTGCGCAAAAGGCACACGCTCGTGTGAATCCAGCCTAAGGCCTTATTCCCACGACAGTGAAAAACGGCCATGTGATGGCCGTCCTTTTAACGGCTTTCACATGGCCGTTTTCAGAACAATGATGTTCTATGGGTTTATTCACACGGCCGTTTTTTAAACGGCCCGTGAATAATGGCCGTCAAAAATAGGACATGTCCTATTTTTGGCCGTTTTAACAGCCTGACGGCCCCCATAGAAGTCAATGGATCCGTTTTTAACGGCTTTCAATACATGTAACAACCGTTAAAAACGGATCTGTTACATGGGGATTGGCAAGGGAACTACTAGTTCCCTTGCTGGCTATGGTTGGCATACTCACGTTTGCGGCGCTTCTTTAGGTGTGGTCACTCGTCTTCACGGGTTTGAAGGCGCCTCGATGACGTCACCGCCCCGTCTCGCTGCCTTGCCAGATCCCATGCAGACCAGTGACCACACCTGAAGACAAGAGACGGCGCTGCTCTCGTGAGTATGTGGCACGATCTCTAGGCAGACTGGTGTGGCATGTACAGGGAGACTGGTGTGGCATGTACAGGGAGGCTAGTGTGGTATGTACAGGGAGGCTGGTGTGGCATCTACAGGGTGGCTGGTGTGGCATCTACAGGGAGGCTGGTGTGGCATCTACAGGGAGGCTGGTGTGGCATCATATACAGGGAGGCTGGTGTGACATCATATACAGGGAGGCTGGTGTGGCATGTACAGGGAGGCTAGTGTGGCATGTACAGGGAGGCTGGTGTGGCATCTACAGGGTGGCTGGTGTGGCATCTACAGGGAGGCTGGTGTGGCATCTACAGGGAGGCAGGTGTGGCATCATCTACAGGGAGGCTGGTGTGGCATCATCTACAGGGAGGCTGGTGTGGCATCATATACAGGGAGGCTGGTGTGGCATCTACAGGGAGGCTGGTGTGGCATCTACAGGGAGGCTGGTGTGGCATCATATACAGGGAGGCTGTGTGGCATCATATACAGGGAGGCTGTGGGGCATCATATACAGGGAGGCTGGTGTGGCATCTACAGGGAGGCTGGTGTGGCATCATATACAGGGAGGCTGGTGTGGCATCATATACAGGGAGGCTGGTGTGGCATGTACAGGGAGGCTAGTGTGGCATGTACAGGGAGGCTGGTGTGGCATCTACAGGGTGGCTGGTGTGGCATCTACAGGGAGGCTGGTGTGGCATCTACAGGGAGGCTGGTGTGGCATCATCTACAGGGAGGCTGGTGTGGCATCATCTACAGGGAGGCTGGTGTGGCATCATATACAGGGAGGCTGGTGTGACATCATATACAGGGAGGCTGGTGTGGCATCTACAGGGAGGCTGGTGTGGCATCATATACAGGGAGGCTGTGTGGCATCATATACAGGGAGGCTGTGGGGCATCATATACAGGGAGGCTGTGGGGCATCATATACAGGGAGGCTGGTGTGGCATCTACAGGGAGGCTGGTGTGGCATCATATACAGGGAGGCTGTGGGGCATCATATACAGGGAGGCTGGTGTGGCATCTACAGGGAGGCTGGTGTGGCATCATATACAGGGAGGCTGGTGTGGCATCATATACAGGGAGGCTAGTGTGGCATGTACAGGGAGGCTGGTGTGGCATGTACAGGGAGGCTGGTGTGGCATCTACAGGGTGGCTGGTGTGGCATCTACAGGGAGGCTGGTGTGGCATCATATACAGGGAGGCTGGTGTGGCATATACAGGGAGGCTGGTGTGGCATCTACAGGGAGGCTGGTGTGGCATCTACAGGGAGGCTGGTGTGGCATCTACAGGGAGGCTGGTGTGGCATCATATACAGGGAGGCTGTGTGGCATCATATACAGGGAGGCTGTGGGGCATCATATACAGGGAGGCTGGTGTGGCATCATATACAGGGAGGCTGGTGTGGCATCATATACAGGGAGGCTGGTGTGGCATATACAGTGAGACTGGTGTGGCATCTACAGGGAGGCTGGTGTGGCATATACAGGGAGGCTGTGTGGCATCATATACAGGGAGGCTGTGGGGCATCATATACAGGGAGGCTGGTGTGGAATCATATACAGGAGGTCTGTGGCGTTATCTACAGGGTGCAGTACATGGCAATATCTACATGTGGACCGTGTGGCACTTTGTGCGTAGTTACTGTATGGCACTATCTACAGGGGCACTGTGTGGCATCATCTTCAGGGACACTGAGTGCGAGCATACAGGGAGGCTGTGGGGCATCATATACAGGGAGGCTGGTGTGGCATCTACAGGGAGGCTGGTGTGGCATCATATACAGGGAGGCTGTGGGGCATCATATACAGGGAGGCTGGTGTGGCATCTACAGGGAGGCTGGTGTGGCATCATATACAGGGAGGCTGGTGTGGCATCATATACAGGGAGGCTAGTGTGGCATGTACAGGGAGGCTGGTGTGGCATGTACAGGGAGGCTGGTGTGGCATCTACAGGGTGGCTGGTGTGGCATCTACAGGGAGGCTGGTGTGGCATCATATACAGGGAGGCTGGTGTGGCATATACAGGGAGGCTGGTGTGGCATCTACAGGGAGGCTGTGTGGCATCTACAGGGAGGCTGGTGTGGCATCATATACAGGGAGGCTGTGTGGCATCATATACAGGGAGGCTGTGGGGCATCATATACAGGGAGGCTGGTGTGGCATCATATACAGGGAGGCTGGTGTGGCATCATATACAGGGAGGCTGGTGTGGCATATACAGTGAGACTGGTGTGGCATCTACAGGGAGGCTGGTGTGGCATATACAGGGAGGCTGTGTGGCATCATATACAGGGAGGCTGTGGGGCATCATATACAGGGAGGCTGGTGTGGAATCATATACAGGAGGTCTGTGGCGTTATCTACAGGGTGCAGTACATGGCAATATCTACATGTGGACCGTGTGGCACTTTGTGCGTAGTTACTGTATGGCACTATCTACAGGGGCACTGTGTGGCATCATCTTCAGGGACACTGAGTGCGAGCATCAGCACATATCCATTAGCCTTGCCCTTTAAATAATACATTGTAATATAAAAAGCTACACAGCTTGATACGTTCAGATCAATACTGATAGCGGGTGCATGGTCAAAATAAATGTATTACGAAATTTTCTTTTTCAACACCTGACATTACAGCAAACATCACAGAATGCCAAGAAACATGGATGTAGAGCGCCTAATTTTGCTTGTCCAGGAGCGGCCAGCTGTCTGGGACACGGCTAGCGAAGAATACCATAACCGCCACCGAAAGGATGCCGTCTGGGAAGAAATTGGGCAGGAGATGTTCCCTATCGAGTGGGCAAAAGGAGGCAAGATGCGCGATCTGGTTGGTAAGTAACGCTGTCCCTTCCGTTGACTGTGCTATTGATTCTATCAAAACAAGGGAACCCTGTCACAACGTTGGCAAACAACAACCTTTAGCAACGTTTACGTCACCATTGAGAACAATGGTGAAGCAAAGGGAAGCTAATGTTTGTGTTTGCCTTTCTGTTGAGTGGTTCCCCCCACTGAAAGCTCCAACAGAAGCCCCCCAACCTTTGCCCTTTTCACACAATTGCCATAACTTTAATCCTGTTTTCGTCATATGTTGCTAGAACTGGCTGCCATTACCGTACTTCAAAGTGACTTTGTAGGTCACAGGTAGCACTTTTGAGGATTTCCTCTTGTTACAGGGCCCTTTATGTTTAAACTAGCTTAATCATTTATATATTTATTTTACAGTTAAAGATGTGAAGTCACGATGGGCATGTTGCCGTGACCAATATAAGAAATATCTCAGGGAGCACGCCAGGAGTGGGGATGCTCCTTTGAAGAAAAGGCCCTACTCCTATCACAAGCAATTACAGTTTCTTAACAGAGTTATGGACATGCGGCCGTAAGTAATTTATTTTGAACGTCTTTTTATTTTTAGTTTATACCATATTAAAATTAAATCAAATAAAATTTAAAAAATTCTACTTTGGTCGCTAACATCATGCAACAGGCAGTTAATTGTTTGAGTGGTAAATTGCATGATAGTGGGACCAAAGACCCCTTTGGTCCATACTATAGTGCCGCAAAGGCCAATATGGCATGTACAGCAAGAGGATTTGGAAGAGGTCGACCAGGATGACACCCAGATCGATCTTCCTGATGCCCAGGACCTCACCACAATCAACACAGAGGAGCTAGCGACTCCCTCAGTTACAACCTCTGCCATCCGTCCAGTGCAAAGACGGAAACGTTCAACAGCTTCTGCCTCTGAGGAGAACGTAACCAGGGCCAGAATAAACCAGAGGGTACTGGAGTACCTTGAAAGATCATTGCAGGAGGGTGTTGAAGAGTCATTCCTACGATCTTTGGGACCCCTCTTGCGCCGGATCCCAGAAGCAAACAGGTACCGTGCTCACATGGCAGTAATATCTGTTTTGGAGGCTTTTGTCCCTCCAAACAATCCATCCCCCATAGTGAGGTGCCTCAGTGCATATCAACAACAGCTGGATGAGGCACAATTTCCACCTGCAACAACTGGGACACGCAACCATTATTGGGGAATGGAATCGACCCCACTCCTTTTTAGTCAGGACCGCACCCAACGTAGCGATTATGGTGCTCATGGGCAATTTCCAGTACAGATTCCGGCTGCACAATCAGCCATACCATACAGCCGACCTGGTCCTTCTACAGGACAGTATGGACCGAGCCAACCTGGACCGTCGTCCTACTCGTCAACTGTACCACCTGGACCATCTCGCCCACCACCTGTCCCAGGCTACTCGGGGCACTACCCTATCCAGGGTAACCAGGATGTTTTAGAGGGTAGTTTTGTTAGAACTACCCCTGACACCTCTTTCCAGCAGTTATTAGACAATTAAATTGTTTTGTTTCTCGAAGTATTTCTTTTAACGGTACTTTTGCATCATGTTGGTGCTTTTGTTGTCGCCATGTTGGCGTATTTGAATTGTTAACTTTATTGTATTAAAAGGTTTTTTTTTCACTTTTACAACGGTGTCGTGTGTCTTCTTCCAGCAATGTCCACTGTATAGCAGTGGCACCACAGTACTGAAGATCTGGTCCTAAAACAGCAGAGCTGCATCTGCCACCTGTCCCTGCTTACAGCTTCAGAGGCACAGAGGCAGCTGGTTCAGATGATCTGTGTGGGTGTCTGATTGTTGCACCCCACAGATCATTTACTGATAACCTATCTTGTGGATAGGTCAGGGGTATGAAAACCCATTGGACACAAAACCAGTTGAAAGGGTGAAATTATTTAAAAAAAGTGATATCTCACAGTGAGATGTCAGAAGTTTTTTTATCATTGGGGATCCGAGCACTTCGACCCCACGGATAGCTAAAAAGAAGCTGCATAAACACTTGGGAGAGCGCTGTGACACTTTATTTAGGATTGGCTTTCCTCAGAGTGGTGTATGGGCTCAATATAAAATATATCAGTCCGTACACCGCTCCTGGGAAGGCTAATCATAAACAAAGCGGCCCAGTGCTCACCTATAAGTGATTCTGCCACTTAGTTTTAGCGATTGGTGGGGGTCTCAGTGCTCGTGCCCCCAACAATCAAAACTTCTGACATGTCACTATAACATGTTAAAAGTTTAGCAACAGTTTAGATAAAGGGGTTGTCCATGCATGGATAGGTTTTTCATACTGATAGGTCATCAGCACATGATCGATGAGGGTACGACAGCCGGACCCCGCACCGATCAGCTGTTCTGGCTGCCTCCGAGCACCGGATGTTATGCAGTGGCAGGTTTTGGAAGCAAATGGCTGTGTACACTGAATAGTGGATGTGCTGCAGTACTGCAACTCAACTCCTATTCACTTGAATAGGAGCAGAGCAGCAGTACTGCACAATGACTGACTCCGGCACGGGCTCCCCAAATTGCCCAGAGATCAGCCAATTCCGTAGTACACTGTCTACAGGTACTGAGGACATATTGCAAGCCACAAATAGCTATAAATACTCCAGAAAACAATGCAGAAAAACTAGGGACTCAACAAAAGTCTTTATGCAGTAGAAGCCAGAGAAAATAGTGTCTAGGTGAACATGTGATCTTCTTTTGGTTGTTTTCAGGGGGCTGGGACAAAAAAAACCTGACCAATGAAATTCATCAGTTTTTTTAACGGCCATGAAAAACTGATGTAAAATGGATGTCAAACGGCCATTAAAAACGGACAGACGGACTGGAAATGGATGAAAATTTAGAGACACACTGATGCAAAACGGCCATGAAAAACTGACCATTGATCAGTTTTTAATGGACATTTTTTTTCACTGTCGTGTGAATAAGGCCTAAGGGTAAGGCCACACAGAGTGGCTCTGACACGGTCGCAACGCAGCTAACAACCACGCCGGCACCATGTTCAGTGCGGCTGTCAAACAGCCTGTTAATGGCCGCACGTATTCCGGTTACACGCTCATGCGCACTGCCGCTCCATTCATTCTCTATAGGAGCGCCGGAGATAGCCGAGTGCAGTGTTCGGCTTTTTCCAGCGCTCCCATAGAGAATGAATAGGGGGTAAGCTGTTGTAATTTGAAAAATCGTGCGGCCATAAAGGGTATATTTATTCATGGCCGCACGATTTTGCAGATAAAGGGACGGTTTACCCGCGTTAACGTGCGGCCATGAATTAATACACCCTTTATGGACGCACGATTTTGCAAATTACAACAACTTACCTCCTATTCATTCTCTATGGGAGCGCCGGAAAAAGCAGAACACTGCACTCGGCTATCTCCGGCGCTCCCATAGAGAATGAATGGAGCGGCAGTGCGCATGTGAATGTAACCGGAATACCTCTTAACAAGGTATTGGACAGCCGCTCCTACATAGTACCAGCGCGGTTGTTGGCCGCGTTGCGACAGTGTGAGGGCTGCTCCGTGTGCCCATACCCTAAAGAATCCTTTCTTCTCCCCATACATAATGCTAAGTTCCCCTCCCACATGATTCATAATAAGCTCCTACACCACAAAATAAACTATACAGAAGTCCCCCTCCCCACAAAATACATTTATAAAGAATCCCCCCACTCCTATAGCATTTAGGGCAATGTCCCCTCACCCTCAAAATCGATCTGTAAAAAATACACACTCAAATCACCTATAACCCAGTCTCCCCTCCCCCACAAAATCGATCTTTTTAAAAAAAGAACATCCTGTTACACATCATTTAAAGGGGTTGTCCCAAGTTGATAAATGGAGCTATAAAGCTCCCCCATGTAAAAATAAGAAGAATTCTAATTACCTGTCCGTCGTCCAGCGATGTCGTTTTCTTGATATCGTTGATTGCAGTTGCGGTCGGTCCCTCTTTGTATCCTGCTCGTTGCCTAGGTTCCCGGCCACCGCTATTTACCTTTAGCGGTGGCCGCGCATGCGTAATGACATCCTCTGCGTCCGGAGCAGAGGATGTCATTTACTCATGAACGCGCATCTCGGCGCATCTCGGCGCATGCGCAGGAGATGCAAGGAGATGAAGTGGAAGGTACCCGTCGCGAGAAGTCTGCGCTCCGCTAAAGGTAAGTGTGTGTCTGTGTTTGTGTATATATGGGTGTGTTTGTGTATATGTTTGTGTATATGTGTGTGTGTTTATGTGTGAGTGTATATATGGGTGTATTTGTGTGTATATGTTTGTGTATATTTTTGTGTTTGTGTATATGTGTGTGTGTGTTTGTGTGTTTGTGTGTATATATGGGTGTGTTTGTGTATATGTTTGTGTGTATATGTTTGTGTGTGTGTGTGTTTTTGTATATGTGTGGGTTTGTGTATGTGTTTGTGTATATATGGGTGTGTTTGTGTACATATGTTTGTGTGTATATGTGTATATGTTTGTGTGTATATGTGTGTGTGCTTTTTTGGTGTGTTTATGTGTGTGTGTTTGTGTATATATGGGTGCGTTTGTGTATATGTGTGTGTGTGTGTGTGTGTGTGTGTATATATGGGTGTGTTTGTGTATATATGGGTGTGTTTGTGTATATGTTTGTGTATATATGGGTTTGTTTGTGTACATGTGTTTGTGTATGTGTGTTTGTGTATATGTTTGTGTGTGTGTTTGTGTGTTTGTGTGTGTGTGTATATGTGGGTGTGTTTGTGCATATGTTTGTGTGTTTTTGTATATGTATATGTGTGTGTGTGTGTGTGTGTGTGTGTGTGTGTGTATATGTGTGTGTTTGTGTATATATGGGTGTGTTTGTGTGTATATGTTTGTGTGTGTTTTTGTATACGTGTGTGTTTGTGTATATGTGTGTGTTTGTGTATATATATGTGTGTCTGTTTGTGTATATGTTTGTGTATATATGGTTGTGTTTGTGTATATGTGTGTGTGTATATGTGTGTATGTGTTTGTGTGTTTATGTGTGTGTTTGTGTAATATATGGGTGTGTGTTTATATGTGTTTGTGTATATGTTTGTGTGTGGTTGTTTGTGTGTGTGTAGGTGAGTATAAGTATCGGTATTGTTCACATTGATAACTTTTTTTTTATGTTGTTGCAGATTTTGATGTACCAACTGGACTACATCTTCGATTCGTTGGACTACTGCGTAGATCTACGTTTTTTGAAAATTTTAATAAAATGGTTAACGAGGGTTTTGTTGGGGATTTCTTATTTCAATAAAAAAAAATTGTCTTTGTGTTTTTTTTTCAAACTTTATTAGTGCCTAGATAATGGTAGTTGGCTGATTGACAGCGTCCATTATTAAGGCGGTACTTAGTGTTAGCCGGTGCAGAGGCTAGCACTAACCACCCATTATTACCCCGGTACCCACCACCACCAGGGGTGCTGGGAAGAGCTTGGTACGATCCAGTACCCGACCATGGTGATGGTCGGGTACTGGGGCGGCCGTAGGCTGGTATTATGAGGCTGGGAAGGGCCAAAAACAGTGGACCTTCCCACCCTTGTAATGCTAGGCTGCTGCTGTGTTGTATCGGGCTGGTTATAAAAATGTGGGGGACCCCCACGTCGTTTTTTTTTTAAATTTAACAATAGACGTTGGGTCCCCCACGTTTTTAATAACCAGCCATATACAATGTGTGTATATGTTTGTGTGTGTTTTTGTATACGTGTGTGTTTGTGTATATGTGTGTGTTTGTGTATATATATGTGTGTCTGTTTGTGTATATGTTTGTGTATATATGGTTGTGTTTGTGTATATGTGTGTGTGTATATGTGTGTATGTGTTTGTGTGTTTATGTGTGTGTTTGTGTAATATATGGGTGTGTGTTTATATGTGTTTGTGTATATGTTTGTGTGTGGTTGTTTGTGTGTGTGTAGGTGAGTATAAGTATCGGTATTGTTCACATTGATAACTTTTTTTTTATGTTGTTGCAGATTTTGATGTACCAACTGGACTACATCTTCGATTCGTTGGACTACTGCGTAGATCTACGTTTTTTGAAAATTTTAATAAAATGGTTAACGAGGGTTTTGTTGGGGATTTCTTATTTCAATAAAAAAAAATTGTCTTTGTGTTTTTTTTTCAAACTTTATTAGTGCCTAGATAATGGTAGTTGGCTGATTGACAGCGTCCATTATTAAGGCGGTACTTAGTGTTAGCCGGTGCAGAGGCTAGCACTAACCACCCATTATTACCCCGGTACCCACCACCACCAGGGGTGCTGGGAAGAGCTTGGTACGATCCAGTACCCGACCATGGTGATGGTCGGGTACTGGGGCGGCCGTAGGCTGGTATTATGAGGCTGGGAAGGGCCAAAAACAGTGGACCTTCCCACCCTTGTAATGCTAGGCTGCTGCTGTGTTGTATCGGGCTGGTTATAAAAATGTGGGGGACCCCCACGTCGTTTTTTTTTTAAATTTAACAATAGACGTTGGGTCCCCCACGTTTTTAATAACCAGCCATATACAAGGCCGCAGCAGCCTGGCATTACACTGGTGGGAGGGGCCACTGGTTTAGTACATTCCCAGGCTAATAACACTGTGTTGTTTGTGGCTGGTTATGATAAATTGGGTGGAAATTGACGTGGGCCCCCCCCCCCATTTTTATAACCAGCCAGATACAACACAGCAGCAGCAGCCTAGCATTACAAGGGTGGGAAGGTCCACTGTTTTTGGCCCTTCCCAGCCTCATAATACCAGCCTGCGGCCGCCCCAGACCCCGACCATCACAACAGATGATCGGGTACTGGATCGTACCCAGCTCTTCCCGGCACCCCTGGTGGTGGTGGGTACCGGGGTAATAATGGTGTTTAGTGTTAGCCTCTGTACCGGCTAACACTAAGCCTCGCCTTAGTAATGGACCTTGTCACTCAGACAGCGGCCATTACTAAAGTGGTAGTAACAAAATTTGAAAAGAAAAGACAAAGATATAGAGAAAATATTTTATTGAAATAAAGCACCCCCAACACAACCCTCATTAACCATTTTATTGATGAAAAAAAAAGCGTCATCTAAGTAGTCCTCGAAACCGACGTAGTCCAAACACCAAACCTGTAAAAAATCAAAAATATATAAAAAAAAATGAAATAAAACATGTCGTAGGCTTAGTTTCACTTTCATGTGTGATACTGACTGTTATACCATGTATAGAAGCCTGCGGCAAAGTTGGCTTAGATACAGGGCGCCAGCAGACGGTATCATACATGGCCATACAGACATATATATACAAACAAACATACATACATACATGCAAACATACATTCACATATACACATACAAACATGACAACATACATACATGAAAACATACATACAAACATACATACATGCAAACATACCTACATGAAAACACATACATGAAAACATACATGAAAACATACATACATGCAAACATACATACATGCAAACATACATGCACATATACACATACAAACATGACAACATACATACAAGCAAACATACATACATACAAGCAAACATACATACATACATGCAAACATACATACATGCAAACATACATAAATGCAAACATACATGCATACATACATACATACATGCAAACATACATACATTAATACATACATACATGAAAACATACATACATACATGAAAACATACATGCACATATACACATACATGCACATATACACATACAAACATGACAACATACATACATGAAAACATACCTACATGAAAACACATACATGAAAACATACACACATACAAACATGACAACATACATACATGCAAACATACATACATGAAAACATACATACATGCAAACATACATGACAACATACATACAAAAATAAACTCACCTAAGACGTTCCCACGAAGAGCTGAACGGTCCCGTCACTTTTCTTCTCCCATTCACAATAACAGAGCGGTGGGCGCAGATGACGTAATCACGTGGGCCTGATATGATTACGTCATCTGCGCCACAACGCATTGTTACTATGAATGCGAGCGGCGCCAAGAAGAAGGAAGATGGCAAGTGACGGGACTGTTCAGAGCGCCGTTAGAACGCCTTAGGTGATTATTATTTTATTTTATATATTTTTAGTTGTTCGCCGGGTGCTGATGCAGCACCGATGTGGCAGGTACAAAAATGTAGTGACAGGGTGGGGGAGGGAAAAGTGGCTTGCCGAAACGGGGTGAATGTAATGTAATGTAGTGTAGTGTAGTGTAGTGTACAGTACATTCACGGTAAGTTCGTCTCAATCGGGCTTACCATGCCCGCTTGAGACGAACATTCTCCCGATGTTGCTAGTATCTAGCAACATCGGGAGCGCGCAAACTGCAGAGCGGAGCGGCTTGATTGACATCGAGCCGCTCACGCCCCTTTTTAGAAAAGATAACCAGCACTTGCTGAGTTATCAAGTGTAAAAAAAAGGCACTTAGGAAATGAATTTTAATTTTTTTTTAACACCAAATGTTTTAAAATTCATTTCCTGCTTAGAATGTATAAAAAAAAAAATTTGAGTCAACTTGGGACAACCCCTTTAACCCCTTCCCTCTTTCCTCCTCCCTCACACAGCACATAAATAGATATTGATTAAGCTAAAGCTGCTGCTCTTCTAACCTGACTCTGGAGCTCCGTGGAGGAGTCTTCACTGTGGCAGCAGCACAGCAGGAAGGAGCTGCGTGAGGTGCTGAGTGTGTGTGACACTGCAGTACAGGCTGTGCCGATTGGTGGAGCAGACAGAAGCACCTGCTGCTCCTCCAATCAGCGCTCACTTCACGCAGCAGTGCAGAGAAAGGAACATTTCTCCTCTCTACTGCTCGTACCCACTGGCGCCCCCCTTACAGCATGGCGGCCGGCGCCCTGTGCGACCGCACGTGTCGCACATAGCTAAGGCCGGCCATGTGTGTATGTGGCTGCACATAGTGATGTAATAAGATCACTATATGCTGTGTAAATGAATGGAGAGAAGTGTATGACGCTGATTGCTCACTGATTGGTCACCGTCATACACTTCTCTCCACAACGCCCTCTTGGTCAAAAAGTAAATCATGCCCAGTTGTGCATTAAGAAACTCATTAGCATAAAGCTAAAATAGGTCATAACTCCGTCAAAAATGATAGTTTTTCTAAATAAAAAACACTGCTGTAATCTACATTACAGCGCCGATCACATTATGTAGAAGATAGGCCACTTATAATGTGGTGACAGAGCCTCTTTAACTGTCATCGTTAGTATAATGTATCTTTAGTTCTATCGAATAACATTTATATTATAACACAATATAAAGTATTTTATAGTTACTAATGTGTTTTTTTGTGTTTTTTTAGAGGTTTGGTTGTTGGTCTTCGTCGGATTTGAGGACTACTTCGATGACTGCGTCATTATTTTCAATAAATTGGTTAACATGGGTTGTGTTGGGGGTTTTATTTAATATGAAATGGGAGGCATAAGGAGGTACAGTAAAGACCCCATGCACTAGAGCCCCATTACAGCTGTGTACAAAATGGAGCCATAAGACCATGAGGTTGAGGCCTGACACTCTTGATACAAAAGTCCAGGAGCTTAAAGGGTTGTCCCAAGTTGACTAAAATTTTATTTTTTTTTTACACATTATAAGCAGGAATTTAATTTTCAAATATTTGCTGTTAAAAAATGTTAAAAATTCATTTCCTAAGTGCCTTTTTTTTACACTTGATAACTCAGCAAGTGCTGGTTATCTTTTCTAAAAAGGGGCGTGAGCGGCTTGATGTCAATCAAGCCGCTCCGCTCTGCAGTGTGCGCGCTCCCGATGTTGCTAGATACTGTAGTTCTAGCAACATCGGGAGAATGTTCGTCTCAAGCGGGCATGGTAAGCCCGATTGAGACGAACTTACTGTGAATGTCATCAACCCTACACTACACTACACTACACTACATTCACCGCGTTTCGGCAAACAACTTCTCTATCCCCCCCCCTGTCACTACATGTAATTTGTGTATCCGTCGCACCGGTGCTGCATCATCACCCGGCGAACAACTAAAAATATATCAAAAAAATAAACTCACCTAAGACGTTCTAACGGCGCTCTGAACGGTCCCGTCACTTGCCATCTTCCTTCTTCTTGGCGCCGCTCGCATTCATAGTAACAGTGCGTTGTGGCGCAGATGACGTAATCATATCAGGCCCACGTGATTACGTCATCTGCGCCCACCGCTATGTTATTGTGAATGGGAGCAGTAAGACGAAAAGTGACGGGACCATTCAGCTCTTCGTGGGAACGTCTTAGGTGAGTTTATTTTTGTATGTATGTTGTCATGTATGTATGTATGTATGTATGTATGTATGCATGTGTATATGTGCATGTAGGTATGTTGTGATGTATGTATGTTGTCATGTATGTATGTGTATATGTGCACGTATGTTTTCTTGTATGTATGTCGTCATGTATGTATGTATGTTGTCATGTTTGTATGTGTATATGTGCATGTATGTTTTCATGTATGTATGTTTGCATGTATGTATGCATGTATGTTTGCATGTATATTTGCATGTATGTATGTTTTCTTGTATGTATGTTGGCATGTTTGTATGTGTATATGTGCATGTATGTTTGCATGTATGTATGTTTGTATGTATGTTGTCATGCATGTTATGTTTGTATGTGTATATGTGCATGTATGTGTATATGTGCATGTATGTTTGAATGTATGTATGTTTGCATGTATGTATGTTTGTATGTATGTTGTCATGTATGTATGTTGTCATGTTTAAATGTGTATATCTGCATGTATGTGTATATGTGCATGTATGTTTGAATGTATGTATGTTTGCATGTATGTATGTATGTTTTCATGTATGTATATATGTGCATGTTTGTATGTATGGTTGCATGCAAGTATGTATGTTTGCATGTATATATGTATGTTTGCATGTATGTATGTTTGCATGTATGTATGTTTGCTTGTATGTATGTTTGCTTGTATGTATGTTTGCTTGTATGTATGTTTGCTTGTATGTATGTATATTTGCTTGTATGTATGTTTGCTTGTATGTATGTTTGCTTGTATGTATGTTTGCTTTGATGTATGTATGTATGTTTGCTTGTATGTATGTATGTATGTTTGCTTGTATGTATGTATGTTTGTTTGCTTGCTTGTATGTATGTATGTATGTATGTATGTTTGCTTGTATGTATGTTTGCTTGTATGTATGTATGTTTGCTTGTATGTATGTATGTTTGCTTGTATGTATGTATGTTTGCTTGTATGTATGTATGTATGTTTGCTTGTATGTATGTATGTATGTATGTATATTTGCTTGTATGTATGTTGTCATGTTTGTATGTGTATATGTGCATGTATGTATGTTTTCAAGTATGTATGTTTGCATGTATGTTTGCAGGTATGTTGTCTTGTATGTATGTTGTCATGTTTGTATGTGTATATGTGCATGTATGTGTATATGTGCATGCATGTTTGAATGTATGTATGTTTGCATGTATGTATGTTTTCATGTATGTATATATGTGCATGTTTGTATGTATGGTTGCATGCAAGTATGTATGGTTGCATGCAAGTATGTATGTTTGCATGTATGTATGTTTGCATGTATGTATGTTTGCATGTATGTATGTTTGCATGTATGTATGTTTGCATGTATGTTTTCATGTATGTATGTTGTCATGTTTGTATGTGTATATGTGCATGTATGTTTTCAAGTATGTATGTTTTCATGTATGTATGTTTGCATGTATGTTGTCATGTATGTATGTTGTCATGTTTGTATGTTGTCATGTTTGTATGTGTATATGTGCATGTATGTGTATATGTTCATGTATGTTTGCATTTATGTATGTTTGCATGTATGTATGTTTGCATGTATGTTATCATGTATGTATATATGTGCATGTTTGTATGTATGGTTGCATGCAAGTATGTATCTAAGCCAACTTTGCGGCAGGCTTCTATACATGGTATAACAGTCAGTATCACACATGAAACTGAAACTAAGGCTACAACATGTTTTATTAATTTTTTTTTTAATATATATATATATATATATATATTTTTACAGGTTTGGTGTTTGGACTACGTCGGTTTCGAGGATTACTTAGATGACGCTTTTTTTTTCATCAATAAAATGGTTAATGAGGGTTGTGTTGGGGGTGCTTTATTTCAATAAAATATTTTATCTATATCTTTGTCTTTTCTTTTCAAATTTTATTACTACCACTTTAGTAATGGCCGCTGTCTGAGTGACAAGGTCCATTACTAAGGCGAGGCTTAGTGTTAGCCGGTACAGAGGCTAACACTAAACACCATTATTACCCCGGTACCCACCACCACCAGGGGTGCCGGGAAGAGCTGGGTACGATCCAGTACCCGATCATCTGTTGTGATGGTCGGGATCTGGGGCGGCCGCAGGCTGGTATTATGAGGCTGGGAAGGGCCAAAAACAGTGGACCTTCCCACCCTTGTAATGCTAGGCTGCTGCTGCTGTGTTGTATCTGGCTGGTTATAAAAAATGGGGGGGACCCTACGTCATTTTTTTAAATTATTTATTTATTATTTTTATTAAAAAGACATGGGGTTCCACCCAATTTATCATAACCAGCCACAAACAACACAGTGTTATTAGCCTGGGAATGTACTAAACCAGTGGCCCCTCCCACCCGTGTAATGCCAGGCTGCTGCGGCCTTGTATATGGCTGGTTATTAAAAATGTGGGGGACCCAACGTCTATTGTTAAATGTAAAAAACCTACGACGTGGGGGTCCACCCCTTTTTTATAACCAGCCCGATACAACACAGGAGCGGCAGCCTAGCATTACAAGGGTGGGAAGGTCCACTGTTTTTGGCCCTTCCCAGCCTCATAGTACCAGCCTACGGCCGCCCCAGTACCCGACCATCACAACAGATGGTCGGGTACTGGATCGTACCAAGCTCTTCCCGGCACCCCTGGTGGGGGTGGGTACCGGGGTAATAATGGGTGGTTAGTGCTAGCCTCTGCACCGGCTAACACTAAGTACCGCCTTAATAATGGACGCTGTCAATCAGCCAACTGCCATTATCTAGGCACTAATAAAGTTTGAAAAAAAAACACAAATAAATTTTTTTTTAATTGAAATAAGAAATCCCCAACAAAACCCTCGTTAACTATTTTATTAAAATTTTCAAAAAACTTAGATCTACGCAGTAGTCCAACGAATCGACGATGTAGTCCAATCGGTACATCAAAATCTGCAACAACATTAAAAAAAAGTTATCAATTTGAACAATACCGATACTTATACTCACCTACACACACACACAAACAACCACACACAAACATATACACAAACACATATAAACACACACCCATATATTACACAAACACACAAATAAACACACAAACACATACACACAAACATATACACAAACACACAAATATACATATACAAAAATACACAAACATATTCACTCAAACATATACACATATGCACAAACACACCCATATATACACAAACAAACATACATAAACACACAAACACACACACATATACACACACTTATACACACAAAGATATACACAAACACATGTGCACAAACACACCCATATATACACAAACACACATACATAAACACACACAAACATATACACAAACACACCCATATATACACAAAAACACCCATATATACACAAACACACATACATAAACACACAAACACAACACACATATACACACACATATACACACAAAGATATACACAAACACATGTACACAAACACACCCATATATACACAAACACACATACATAAACACACACACAAACATATACACAAACACACCCATATATACACAAACACACCCATATATACACAAACACACACACATATACACAAACACACACACATATACACAAACACACACACACATATATACACAAACATACACACATATACGCAAACACACATATACAAAAACACACGCAAACATATACACATATGCACAAACACACCCATATATACACAAACACACACATATACACACACATATACAAAAACACACAAACATATGCACATATGCACAAACACACCCATATATACACAAACACACACACACACACACACACACATATACACAAACACACACATATAAACTAAAAAAAACACACATATACACACAAACATATACACAAACACATGTACACAAACACACCCATATATACACAAACACACAAATATACATATACAAAAATACACAAACATATACACACAAACATATACACATATGCACAAACACACCCATATATACACAAACACACACACACATAAACACACACACACACATATAAACTAAAAAAAACACACATATACACACAAACATATACACAAACACATGTACACAAACACACCCATATATACACAAACACACAAATATACATATACAAAAATACACAAACATATACACACAAACATATACACATATGCACAAACACACCCATATATACACAAACACACACACATAAACACACACACACACACACACACACACACACATATACACACACACACATAAACACACAAACATATACACAAACACATGTACGCAAACACACCCATATATACACAAACACACATACACAAACACACACACACAAACATATACACAAACACACCCATATATACACAAACACACCCATATATACACAAACACACACATATATACACAAATACACAAACACACACATATACAAAAACACACAAACATATACACACAAACATATACACATATGCACAAACACACCCATATATACACAAACACACACATATACACACACACACACACACACACACACACACACATATACATATACAAAAACACACAAACATACACACAAACATATACACTTATGCACAAACACACCCATATATACACAAACACACACACATAAACAGACACACACTTACCTTTAGCGGAGCGCGGACTTCTCCTCGCGACGGCTGCCTTCCACTGCATCTCCTGCGCATGCGCCGAGATGTGCCGAGATGCGCGTTCACGAGTAAATAACATCCTCTGCTCAGGACGCAGAGGATGTCATTACGCATGCGCGGCCACCGCTAAAGGTAAATAGCGGTGGCCGGGAACCTAGGCAACGAGCAGGATACAAAGAGGGACTGACGGCAACTTCAATCAAGGATATCAAGAAAACGACATCGCTGGACGACGGACAGGTAATTAGAATTCTTCTTATTTTTACATGGGGGAGCTTTATAGCTCCATTTATCAACTTGGGAATAACCCTTTAACCCCTTCCCTCTTTAGCCACTTTTGACCTTCCTGACAGAGCCTCATTTTTCAAATCTGACATGTTTCACTTTATGTGGCAATAACGTTGAAATGCTTTCACCTATCCGGGCGATTCTGAGATTGTTTTCTCGTGACACATTGGACTTTAAGATAGTGGTAAAATTTGGTCGATACATTCAGTATTTAATTGTGAAAAACACGAAAATATAGTGAAAAATTGCAAAAATTAGCATTTTTCTCAATTTAAATGTATCTGCTTGTAAGACAGGCAGTAATACCACACAAAATTGTTGCTAATTAACATCACCCATATGTCTACTTTAGATTGGCATTGTTTTTTGAACATCCTTTTATTTTTCCATGACCTCACAAGGCTTAGAACTTTAGCAGCAATTTCTCACATTTTCAAGAAAATTTCAAAAGGCTATTTTTACAGGGGGCAGTTCAGTTGTGAAGTGGTTTTGAGGGCCTTATATATTAGAAACCCCCAAAAAGTCACCCCATTTTAAAAACTTCACCCCTCAAAGTATTCAAAACAGCATTTAGAAAATGTCTTAACCCTTTACACATTTCACAGGAATTAAAGCAAAGTAGAGGTGAAATTTACAAATTTCATATTTTTTTGCAGAAATACATTTTTAATACAATTTTTTTTATAACACAGAAGGTTTTACCAGAGAAATTCAACTCAATATTTGTTGCCCAGTTTCTGCAGTTTTAGGAAATATCCCACATGTGGCCCTAGCATGCTACTGGACTGAAGCATCGGCCTCAGAAGCAAAGGAGCACCTAGTGGATTTTGGGGCCTTATTTTTGTTAGAATATATTTTAGGCACCATGTCAGGTTTGAAGGGCTCTTGCGGTGCCAAAACAGTGAAAATCCACCAAAAGTGACCCCATCTGGGAAACTAGACACCTCAAGGAAATTATCTAGGGGTGTAGTGAGCGTTTTGACCGCACAGGTTTTTTACAGAAATTATTGGAAGTAGGCCGTGAAAATTAAAATCAACATTTCTTCAAAGAAAATGTAGGTTTAGCGATTTTTTTTCTCATTTCCACAAGGACTAATGGAGAAAAAGCATCGCAAAATTTGTAAAGCAATTTCTCCCGAGTAAAACACTACCCCACATGTGGTAATAAATGGATATTTGGACACACGGCAGGGCTTAGAAGGGAAAGAGCGCCGTTTGGCTTTTGGAGCTCAAATTTAGCAGGAATGGTTTGAGAGGCGATGTCACATTTACAAAGCCCCTGAGGGGACAAAACAGTGGAAACCCCCCACAAGTGACCCCATTTCGGAAACTACACCCATTGAGGAAATTATCTAGGGGTATAGTGAGCGTTTTGACCCCACAGGTTTTTTGCATAAATTATTGTAAGTAGGCTGTGAAAATGATAATCTAAATTTTTTCAAAGAAAATGTAGGTTTAGCTAATTTATTCTCATTTCCACAAGGACTGAAGGAGAAAAAGCACCGTAAAATTTGTAAAGCAATTTCTCCCGAGTAAAACAATACCCCACATGTGGTAATAAACGGTTGTTTGGAGACACGGCAGGGCTTAGAAGGGAAAGAGCGCCATTTGGCTTTTGGAGTTCACATTTAGCAGGAATGGTTTGCGGAGGCCATGTCACATTTACGAAGCCCCTGAGGGGACAAAACAGTGGAAACCCCCCACAAGTGACCCCATTTTGGAGACTACACCCATTGAGGAAATTATCTAGGGGTATAGTGAGCGATTTGACCCCACAGTTTTTTTGCAGAAAATATTGGAAGTAGGCCCTAAAAATAATAATCTACATTTTTTCAAAAAAAATCTAGGTTTAGCTAATTTTTTCTCATTTCCAGAAGGACTGAAGGAGAAAAAGCACCACAAAATTTGTAAAGCAATTTCTCCCGAGTAAAACAATACCCCACATGTGGTAATAAACGGCTGTTTGGACACACGGCAGGGCTTAGAAGGGAAACAGCACTATTTGGCTTTTTGAGATCACATTTAGCAGGAATGGTTTGCGGAGGCCATGTCACATTTGCAAAGCCCCTGAGGGGACAAAACAATGAAAACGCCCAAAAAGGGACTCCATTTAGGAAACTACACCTCTTGAGGAATTCATCTAGGGGTGTAGTAAGCATTTTGACCCCACAGACGTTTCATAGAATTTATTAGAATTAGGCAGTGAAAATAAAAACAGTCCTTTTTCTTCAATAAGACGTAGCTTTAGCGCAAATTTTTTCATTTTCTCAACAAATAAAGGAAAAAAAGAACCCAAAATTTGTAAAGCAATTTCTCCCGAGTACGGCAATACCCCATATGTGGTCATAAACTGCTGTTTGGGCAAACGGCAGGGCTCAGAAGGAAAGGACCGCCATTTGGAGTGCAGATGTTGTTGGATTGGTTTCTGGGCGCCTGTGGGCCCAAAACAGTGGAAACCCCCCAGAAGTGACCCCATTTTGGAAACGACACCCCTCAATGCATTTACCAAGGGGTGTAGTAAGCATTTTAACCCTGCAGGTGTTTTGTAGAAATTAGCGTTCACTCGATGTTGCAGAGTGAAAATGGGATTTTCTTCCATAGATATGCCAATATGTGGTGCCCGGCTTGTGCCACCATAACAAGACAGCCCTCTAATTATTATGCAGTGTTTCCCGGTTTTAGAAACACCCTACATGTGGCCCTAATCTTTTGCCTGGACATATGACAGGGCTCAGGAGTGAAGAGTACCATGCGGAGTGGAGGCCTAATTTGGCGATTTACAAAGTATTGGTTCACAACTGCAGAGGCTCAGATGTGAAATAATAAAAATAAACCCCTGAGAAGTGACCCCATTATGGAAACTGCACCCCTCAAGGCATTTATTAAGGGGTGTAGTGAGCATTTTCACCCCACAGGTCTTTTCCATAAATGAATGCACTGCGGATGGTGCAAATTAAAAATTTATATTTTTCCCTAGATATGCCATTCAGTGGCAAATATGTCATGCCCAGCTTATGACACTGGAGACACACACCCCAAAAATTGTTAAAAGGGTTCTCCCGGGTATGACGGTGCCATATATGTGGAAGGAAACTGCTGTTTGGGCACGCTGTAGGGTTCAGAGCCGAGGGAGCACCATTTGGCTTTTGGAGAGCGGATTTTGCTTGGTACTAAATTTTTTGAGTATTGCTGGTGTTTTATAATGTGGGGGTACATGTAAGCCGGGCGGAGTATATAAGGGGCATAGTCAGGTGGTATGAAAAAAAATTAATAATCCATAGATGTGTGTTACGCTGTGAAGCAATCCTTTCTGCACAGGCCGGTGTCGCACTGATAAATGGTGTAATTTCTTATCCCCCTTTTGGTCCACACTCGGCACCTTTGTAGTTTGGGGAATTTTGCTAGGAAGTGTTGTCCTGGTATAATACGGGCACCGTCGCTTCCAGCGGATATGTTTGGGCCCTCCCTTTCCTGGTTCCCTAATTTTAGGTCCTTGATAAATCGCCTCTTCAAACTGAAGAAATGTTCCCCCATATTTTTTTATTTCCTGACTTATTGGAGCCATAACTAATTTTATTTTTCATAGACGTAGCGGTATGAGGGCTGGTTTGTTGCGGGACGAGCTGTAGTTATTATTGGTACCATTTTGGGGTACATGCGACTTTTTGATCACCTTTTATCCTATTTTTTGGGATGCCAGGTAAACAAAAAAACGCAATTCTGGCACAGCTTTTTTCGTTTTTTTTATACAGCGTTCACCATGCGTTATAAACTACATGTTAACTTTATTCTGCGGGTCAGTACGATTCTGGCGATACCTAATTTATAGCATTTTTTTATGTTTTACAACTTTTTTCACAATAAAATTACTTTTGTAAAAAGAATGTATTTTTTTTCTGTCGCAAAGTTGTGAGAACCATAACGTTTTAATTTTTTTGTCGACGGAGGTGTATGAGGGCTTGTTTTTTGCGGGACGAGCTATAGTTTTTATAGGTACCATTTTTGGATACGTGCGACTTTTTGATCACTTTTTATTCTAATATTTGTAGGGCAAAGTGACTGAAAAACAGAAACTCTGGTAACGTTTTTTACGGTTTTTTTTACGCTGTTCACCGCGTGCAATAAATAATACAATATTTTGATACCTCAGGTCGTTACGGTCGTGGCGATACCAAATACATATGGTTTATTATTATTTCTCAATAATAAAGGACTTGATAAGAGTAAAAGGGGGATTGTGTTTTATTTGATTACGTGAAACTTTTATTGTTTTCAAACTTTTATTTTTTGCACTTTTTTTTACACTTTTTTATACTTTTTTTACACTTTTCTTCAAGTCCCACTAGGGGACTTGAAGGTCCAACGGTCAGATTTTTTTTTTCCTAATACATTGCACTACCTATGTAATGCAATGTATTAGATCTGTCAGTCATTCACTGACAGCAAGCCGATTAGGCTTCGCCTCCCGGCGGGGCCTAATAGGCTTCCGTAATGGCAGAGCAGGAGACCATTGTGTCTCCTGTTGCCATAACAGCAGTCGCCAGTCCCGATTGCCTGTCAGGGCTGGCGATCTGCTAGTAACCGCTTCGATGCAGCAATCGCTTTCGATTGCTGCATCGAAGGGGTTAATGGCAGGGATCGGAGCTAGCTCCGGTTCCTGCAGTTACAGGTGGATGTCAGCTGTACAGTACAGCTGACTTCCACCGCTGATGACGCCGGATCAGCTCCTGACCCGGCGCCATCTTGCCGGCAGCTACGGAAGCCGATCAGGCTCCGCCGCCGGGCGGATCTTGACCGGCTTCGGTGCTAGGCAGACCGGGAGGCCAGTATTAGGCCTCCGGTTGCCATTGCAGCCACCGGAACCCCGGCAATTTCATTGCTGGGGCTCCGATGAGCTGCAAACACCTTAAGTGCAGCGATCGCGTTTGAGCGCTGCACTTAAGGGGTTAATGGCGGGGATCGAAGCTAATTTCGGTCCCCACCATTACAGTCGGATGTCAGCTGTAAGATACAGCTGAGATCCGGTGATGATGGCACCGACTCAGTTTCTGAGCCGGTGCCAAACATTTGACGTACATGTACGGCATTTTGCGGGAAGTCAATGCTTTCCATGACGTACATGTACGTCAAATGTCGGGAAGGGGTTAATGTTTTACTTTCTACTTACCACTATGTTATATGGAATTTGCCTAGAAAAAAATTAAAATTAGAAACTGTCCAACTAGATATGACTGGTCCTCTATACAAGAGGGCTATGATCCCATCAGTCCGCACTACAAAATATTGGGTAACTCCTGAGGATGAACTGTAAGGCTATGTCACTGTACATATATATATATATATATATATATATATATCTAATCTGTATGTTAGAAGCTCATATATAACATGTCAGTGGAAATGCTCCATTACAATGTCTGTAAATAAGTGAGTCCACATCTATGTATACATAGTCATTGAATCTGGTTTGCTGATAATGGATGGAACAGTAGAGTAATGAATACCCTTGTTTCTATTGTATCACCCCCTTTCCATGTAGACTGTGCGCTTGTGAGCAGGGCCCTCTCTCCTTATATTTATACTGTAACATTGTAACTTATTAGAATTGTATGTCACTGTACCCTGTAATTTATTGTACAGCGCTGTGGAAAATGTTGGTGCTTTATAGGTAATATTATTATCATTTATAATGTAATTATAAAGAAAGCGCATAGATAGGCGCAGTAATAATATACATTATACAATCAATGCCATCTCCCCACTTTACTACACAATGCTGCCCGAGGTCAGGGGGGCTCTAGACTTCATACAGGTTGTGTCCATGGTGCTTCCTATAGAGCTGGGATATGGGTGTCCTACTAAGGATATATTATTGGGTGTGATCGCCCCCACCAGCTGATCGGGGATGTTTGTAAGTTATTCATGTAAACCACATGTCATTGCAATATCTATGTTGTTTTTATTTGACTGACATTTATTAAAGCATTATGGGAAGAACATATATATTTCAAAAGGTTTGAATATGGAAACCAAGTGGATAAAGTGAAGAGATCATACAGCTGGTATGTGGTTGGCATGTAACTGGCATATGATTGGTCACTCCCTGGCACCTGCCCGGAATGTTATGATTTGAATTTTCTGCTCGGCCTACAGATCAGTTGATCAGTTGGTTGGAAACAACTGCAGCGTCTTGTTATATACAAGAAGTGATTCATAGATATTTGAGGGCACATTTTGGGTTTTTGGGGAGTTTTTTTGCTGTTTTTTATTCCAGGATTACACCATACTTTCCTGATCATCTACTGGTAAGTGCAGATCTTTACACACCACACACACTACACACAGGACAGTATATACACAGTACACAAGGTATAAGACGACGGGCGTGACCTGGTCGGTGGATTGATATTTTCAGGGGCCATGTCATTTACTGATCAGTTTTGTAATTCTTAACCCCTTGTGGACACAACCCATGTTTTCAAATCTGACATGTGTCACTTTATATGGTAATACATTTGCAATGGTTTTACTTATCTAAGTGATTCTGACTGTGATTGGTTTCTCGTGACACATTGCACTTGTATGTTAGTGGAAAAATTTGGTCGATAAATTCAGTATTTATTTGTAAAAAAAAACACCAACATTTTGAGGAAATTAGTTAAAATTTGCATATTTCTAAATTTAAATGTATCTGCTTTTAAGACAGATAGTAATAGCACACAAAATAGTTACTAGTTAACATTTTTTTAGAAAATCTATTTTAATATAGAAAATTGTTTAACACAGAAGGTTTTACCAAAGACACGCAACTCAAAATGTATTGCCCAGGTTCTGCAGTTTTTAGAAATATCCCATATGTGACCCTAGTGCGCCACATGACTGAAATACTGGCCTCAGAAGCAAAGGAGCACCTAGTGGATTTTGGGGCCTCCTTTTTATTAGAATATATTTTAAACACTATGTCAGGTTTGAGGAGGTCTTGTAGTGCCAAAACATAGGAACAACCCCAAAAAGAGACCATTTTGGAAATTACACCCCCAAAGAATGTATCTAGGGGTATAGTGAGCAATTTGACCCCGCAGGTTTTTTGATAAATGTATTTGGAATTAGGTTGTGTAAATCAAAATTGAAATTTTTTCTCATAAAATATAGATTTAGCTACAATTTTTACATTTAAATAAGGAATAAAGGAGAAAAAGCACCCCAACATTTGTGAAGAAATTTCTCCCGAAATTGCCTGGACGTATGACAGGGCTCAGAATTGAAAGAGTACCATGCCCATTTGAGTCTTATTTTGGTGAATTTAACTGCATTGGCCCACAAGTGCAGGGCTTTGAGGTCAAATACTGAAACAAACCCCCAGAAGTGACGCCATTTTGGAAACTACACCCCTCAAGGCATTTTTTGAGTGGTGTAGTGAGCATTTTCACAGCAGAGGTGTTTTTTTTATTAGAAATTAGAAAATAACATGCAGATGTGTGGCAAGTGTCACACTGATAAATGGTGCCCGATTTTAACCCCCTTTTGGAACACACGCTGCACATTTTGTGTCTACATTTTCTGAGAGCCAGAACTTTTTTATTTTTCATTAACTGAGCTCTGTGAGGGCTTATTTTTTTGCGGGACAATCTGTAGTTTTCATTGGTACCATTTTGGGGTACATGCAAATTTTTGATCATTTTTTTTTTCTTTTTGTGAAGCAGGGTGACCAAAAAACATAATTTTTTTTTATTCTTTTTTTATTTATTTTATTTTATTTATTTTTTTATTCTTTTTTTTTTTTTACGCCGTGCATCATGCATTATAAATGACATATTGAAATTATTTTGCGGGTCGCTACCATTATGGCGACACCAAATCTATATAGTTTTTTAAATATTTTACAGCGTTTTACAGCCATAACTTATTTTTGCGACAAAAAGGCTGTGTAAGGGCTTGCTTTTTGCGGGACGAGCGGTTGTTTATATTAGTACCATTTTGTGGTACATGCGACTTTTTGATCATTTTATCAAAACATTTCTGGGAAGGCGAGGTGATCAAAAAAGTGTGACTCTGGCATTATTTTTTACGGTGTTCACCGTGCAGGAATTTTTTTATAGTTGGGGTCGTTACGGATGCGGCAATACCAAATATGTGTACTTTTTTAATGTTTTCAGTTTTTTCCTGTAATATAAGTTTTATTATGGGAAAAAAAAATGCATTTCTTGTTTATGTAACGTGAACGTTTTTTTTTTTTTTTAGTCAACATTTTTAGTAACTTTTTTTTTGTCCCACTAAAGGACTTGAAGGCCTGAAGCCCTGATTGCTGTTCTAATATACTGCAGTACACACGTAATGCAGTGTATTAGGGCACATTCAGACGTGGCGGGAATGCTGTTGAATTCTGCTGCGGACAGTCCACAGTTAAATTCTGCAGCAGCCGTTTTTTACATGTCTTTCTATACATTTTGAGGAAACTTAGCTCAGACGTTGCAGAAAATAACTGTGTGGAAATTGGACTGCGGTGCAGATACTTCCCTCCGCAGCATGCTCATTCCATTGCGTAGAAGAAGCTGACTTTCACTGCGGATCTCAGCATTTGCATTGCAAAGGCTGAAATCTGCAGCAAGTCTGCTGTGATATCCACAACGTCTGAATTACCTGTCAAATATGAAAATGTTGCTGCAAATTCGCAAAGAATCTGCAGCAACATTTTCTGCGGAAAAATTCTGCCACGTCTGATCGTGGCCTTAGAGCTGTCAGTCATACACTGACAGCAAGCTTATTAGGTCCCATCTCTTGGGTAGGCTGGGTCTAATAGGCTTCTCTACTTGGCAACCAGGAGGCAATTGTTAGGCCTCCGGTTGCCATAACAACCATAATCGCGTCACAGCAGTGTCGATGGAGTACAAACCATCGAAATGCTGTGGTCGCAATTGACAGCAGCATTTAGGGGGTTAATCGGCGAGCGTTGGACAACAGTCCAGTTCCTGCCGTTACCGCAGTGTTTCAGCTGTAGTATACAGATGACACCCGCTGGTGATGGAGCGGGCTTAGCGTCTGAGCCTGCTCCATCACCGTCAAGGACAATTACGCGACAATGCGCTAACCCCTTGGCGGCAGTGACGTAAATGTACGTGACATGTAAAAGGGTTAATAACATATCTTCTATTTTCCTACATATATGGGGGTCACAGAAAATTTGTACAAATATTAGGTTGGGTTAGAAAGAAAATCACATTTTTATACTGAGTTAAAGTCTCCTAATATGTCTCACGCCTTACAATGGTGACTTTGGAACAGATTATCTGAAAAGTTACGCAACTTTTTATATTGGTCCAGTTTTTATTATGTAAATAGAAAACAAATTGCTTATAGTCATAGCTGGAGGCTGGGCATTACCTGGCACTTGTACCCGCTTAGCATTTTAGAATTTGAACTGGCAGACTATTTGGGCCTCTGTAGATTTTCACTGCAGCAGTCCTATTCATTCAGTTCTGTGCACATGACCCGTAAATACTGTGCGGGGGAAGAATTTATTAAGACTGGCATTCCAGTCCTAATGGGAAACAAGCGGAGTAAGATGCAACACATTTCTTAAGAGGCGCATGCTAGATTTACGCTATAATTTACGCCAGTTTCGGGAACAAATAATAATAAATGCGTCGGGCCATGGGTTTTTTTTTAAAAAGTGTCAAGGGTGACGAAAACAGCCCAACAGTCGAAATTTTTGTCACTTTTGAGCCGTTTACGATTTTTCTACGCCAGATAACAGGCGTAGAAAAGTTGTTCAATTCCTCCTATGTTTTTACATGTGATAATAAAAAGATAATAGTTCTAGAAAATGCTACTAGTACTATTTCTATTCCTAGCCACACCACACATGGATCCTGCGGCAGGGTTGTTGGTGGAGTGATAGTTCAGATCTACCAAGTCTACACAGAACTTTATTCTTTTACAAGTGAGTGTCATGAAGAGAGACTGAAGACCCGACTGTAATGTAGAAGATGAAGCTCCAGATCTTAGTGCTCAGTGTAGGAATGACTCCCTCCTTGCTCTCCACATATAAGAACACTACATATTTCTCCAAGTGTAAATATCTTTATATACTATCTGTGTGTTCAGCAGCCAGTGACACACGGACTGCCCGCTAGAGCAGAAGACATGGAGCGCCGGCAAGAGAAAGAAGGCACCGGCGACATGAGTACCATGATGGCATCAGCACTGCTGGCCGGCTTCACTATAAGGGTATGTTCACACGTTGTGTAAACACTGCGGATTATATGCCACGTATTTCATTGTGTAAAATCCACAGAATAATACAGTAGCAGCAAAGTGGATGAGATGTAACCAAATCTCATCCACATGTTGCGTAAAAAATCCACCAAAAAACTCTGAAATTGACCTGTGGTGCGGTTTTTTCAATCCCCAGCATGTGAATCTGCTTTGGATCCGCTGCTTTTCTGTTGTGGGTTTTTCCCATTGAATTCAATTTTTGCGGCGGAAACAATGGGATTCCATTACAAAATTTGCAATTCAGAAAAAAGAAAAAGCTTTTTGTCGTTTAAAATGAATAATAAGGTTTATACTTACCACCCAGGTGTTGTCATAGCGACTCATTCTTTTATTGTCCGTCCAGGCCGGGCTCCTGGGGTGACGTTTTATCCCATGTGACTGCTGTAGCGGTCACATGGGCTGTAGCTTCATCCCAGGAGGCCGCACTGCAAGGACAACACGGGGACGCGTCGCCATAACTACGGAGAACGGGCTAAGTATAAGTGTTTTTTTTTCTGCAGTGGACATTACGCCTGAAAAACTGCACCACAATTTGGTGGGTTTTTTCGGCCGATATTCCCTGCAGGTTCCAGGGCGAATATGCTGTGCACTTTTACGCAGCGTATCCGCCCTGTGTGAACATGGCCTTTCTGTCAGTGTCTTTTATTACTTCATTTTCAATGTATAGTTTATATAACCAAACTAATTAATTGGTGTAGAAAAGCTGTTGAATTTCACCCTATGTTTTTACATGTGACAATAAAAAGATAATAGAAATAGTACTAGTAGCATTTTCTAGAACTATCCACACCACACATGGATCCTGCGGCAGGGTTGTTGGTGGAGATATAGTACAGCTCTGCCAGGTCTGCACAGAACTTTATTCTTTTACAAGTGACTGTCATGAAGAGAGACTGAAGACCCGACTGTAATGCAGAAGATGAAGCTCCAGATCTTACACCCCATGCACACGACCGAGTGTGCCGTCCGAGTCCCGTCAGTGATCCGAGGAAAGATAGGACATGTCCGTCTATCTTTCCTCGGATCGGAGACTCCGACCATTTTTCATGGACCCGATTCACCTGTTATAGTGAATGGGTCCGTGAAGACTATCGGGTGTCACTCGGATCCTGTCAAAAACGGCCTGAGTGGCACAACGGTCGTGTGCATGAGCCTTTAGTGCCCAATGTAGGAACGACTCCCTCCTTGCACTCCACATATAAGAACACTACATATTTCTCCAAGTGTAAATATCTTTATATACTATCTGTGTTTTCAGAAGCCAGTGACACACGGACTGCCCGCTAGAGCAGAAGACATGGAGCACCGGCAAGAGAAAGATGGAACCATGGACGTACCTACCATGATGGCATCAGCACTGCTGGCCTGCTTCACCAATACTGTCAGTGTCAGAGTCTTTTATGTCTGCATTTCAGTGTATAGTTTATATATATTGCAGCACCGGACACTTTATCACTGACCACATACCACATCAGTATAGTAAGGCAGTCCTAAATGAGTTCCAAATATTAGCCGTTCTACTGATCACGGAGTACTTTTATATGTAAGTATTCCAGTGTACGCTGCCCTTTACATTCTATAGTATCCTATACTGCAGAATATGAAGAAGAGAAGGACAGAATTATGTAAATCATGTCCTGGAGAAAACAAAACTCCACCATGTCCCTCCATTTCTCCGCAGCCATGAAGGAATAGATGAGCTCTGGTAATGCCAGTGACATCAGTATAATGTTCTGCATCCTAAGAGAATCATCTCACGGTTACAGCTTTATTCTTTATATCATTCCTTACACTAGATTCATACCGGTTACATTTATATTTTATCCATTATAAAATAATATCATATGTTCAGTATAATAAGGAAACCAGCACTTTCTGCAACTTTTATCAGGGCCGGTTTGAGGTGCCTGGGCAGTAAATCTGGTGGGTGCCCATCATAATTCTAATTTTACGGGCACATGACAACTTTTTCTATAAGGGTAATCTGTATAGAAATGCATTTGTTGTCAGTCGTTTTATACCAGATAAAGCTCAGCACATGTAGTACAGGTTTCTATAGGAGCTAGTCTATATAGACATGTACTGAGCTCTATGTGATATAAAATGATGGACAGAACATATACATTTCTACACAGACCAGTCCTTATAGAAACTGGCATATGATAAACCTTTTTCTACAAAGGGAAATCCGTGTAGAATTGAATGCACTTCTTGTGCAATATTGTAAATGACATATAAAACCTCTTACATGTTCTGAGTGGTCTATGTGATATAAATGGTGCCATTTCTACACAGACTAGCCCCTATAGAAACTGGCAAGTGCGAAACTGGTCTATCATATACCATTTTTTCTACAGGGGCTAGTCTGCAGAAATGCCCAGGTTTTCAACCATATAATACTGAATAGAGAGCCATAATATCTAGTCATAATGGGACGTAAGCGATTTGTGTATTGGAGCCAGGGCAGGGGCTAGTCTACCTTCCCACAGAATCAGAGCGCCTCCTGTTGTGTCTGTGACTCCTCCGAGTTTATCTCCTGCTGCCCGGCAGAGAATGAATGGCTCTGCCCAGTTCTGTCCTATGCCTCTGGCAGTGCGTGCCACCCTCCGCCAGCCCTTACAGTAAAGTCCCTAGCCACCCTGCACCGCTAAGGCTGAGATCTGTGTTGTAGCCGGACATGACGTTATTACATTGGCCTAGCACAGCAACACAGAGCTCCTCCTAACTCCTGCTGCCTGTCCTGCAGAGAATGAATGGCTCCTGAATGTCCACTTCTTTTCTGTCCTGTGCCTCTGACAGTACATGCCACCCTCTGCCAGCCCTTACCGTAAAGTCCCTAGCCACCCCTGCATCGCTAAGGCGGAGATCTGTGTTGTAGCCGGACATGACGTCATTACATTGGCCTAGCACAGCAACACAGAGCTCCTCCTAACTCCTGCTGCCTGTCCTGCAGAGAATGAATGGCTCCTGCCTGTCCAGTTCTTTTCTGTGCCTCTGGCAGTACATGCCACCCTCCGCCAGCCCTTACAGTAAAGTCCATAGCCACCCCTGCACCGCTAAGGCGGAGATCTGTGTTGTAGCCGATGACATGACGCCATTACATTGGCCTAGCACAGTAACACAGAGCTCCTCCTAATTCATGCTGCACAAAGATGAAGAGATCACATGGGGGAGATGATGGTGCAGCTGGGGGAGGGCTGACGTTGATGGAAGTGCTCCCAGCCTCCCCTGCAGGCTGCAGTTGTGACTTTTACTAGCACTGTGCCTGTGGCGCTCATCATTTAAAGGGGTTTGCCTATCAGGGACATTTATGTCATATCCACAGGATATGTCATAAATATCAGATAGATGCGGGTCCATTGCTGGGTCTACACAGTGGACAGTGGTAAGGGGGTCCTGTGCAACTGCAACCGCTGCGACTACTATAGCTACACCACTAGGTGTGGATTGATATTTTTAGAATTCTCTTGGAATGTCTCTAAAATTTTAATTAATGGAAATGAATCAAGTTTTAATCCATTAATTATAAAACATTTGTTAAGTTAAAAAAGAAAACTAAATACAAACTGTTCTATTGTAGCCTCCACCACTCCACGTTATGGCGCACATCCTGAAGAAAGCCGAGGACTATGTAAGTTATATCAGCAGATGATCCTATTATTACACAGAACATCTGTAAGTCCACAGAAATAAACCTAACCAGAATAAATTTCAACCCTACACACACACTATATATGTATATATATATATATATATATATATATATATATATACACATATATATACACATTATATGTATAAATATATACATACATATATACATGTGTGTGTGTGTGTGTGTGTGTGTGTGTGTGTGTGTGTATATGTATATATATGTATGTATGTATGTATATAGCCCACTCCAAAATACGAGACAGCACTCCAGTTGTAGTGAAAAATAGGATCACTTTAATCACCCCTTGCGACGTTTCAGCCCTACTCCATGGGGCCTTTCTCATTGCATACACACACATATATACACACACACACACTATATATATATTTTTTTACTTTTTGAGATACAGCTGTTCTGTATCCTGTATTGCAGCTGTATTGTGCGCTAAGACCTGAATCTGTATGGTCCATGGGAATGACAGGTTTAGTGCAAGCGGGTTCTGTGTGTCTGACACGCGGGATACACCTGTGATCGATCTAAGTTATGAACCTGACGGACACAGGACCTGACAGGTACAGGATTCAGCGTAAGATACAGCCGCTCTGTATACAGCATACAGAGCAGCTGTATCTTAAAAAGTAAAAATAATTTTTAATAAAAACTAATTATAAAGTTGCACAAAACACACTGATTGACTTTATTTATTTTGGGTTTTTTTTAAAAAACATTCCTTTTGAAAGGCTTTATACAATGTTATCTTTCTAGTTCTCCAAGGATCTACAAGTGGAGGAATTTACCATGGAGAAGGTAAGAGCCTCATTTCTTCGAAAATCATAAAATCTTCTTAACCATGGAAAACCGACGTAGCGGAGTACAGGCTCATAGATTCTCTATCAAGCTCGTACTTCGCTACATCAATTTCTGAAAAAAGCCGAATAGAAACTACGCGGCTAAGCGCTCACACAAGCGCTTCTGCCGCTTTGTTTTAGCTATTGGTGGGGGTCTCAATGCTCGAACCCCCACCAATTAAAACATCTGACATGTCACTATGACATGTCAGGAGTTTGTTGAATATTTAGGTACACTTTAATTTTCCAGGAACTTCTCTAGAGCTGCACTAGATCAAAACGACAATGATCAATTTATTTTATTTACAGATGAGAGACAAAGGACTGAAGATCACCGAGTACTATGTAAGTGATATCAACAGACCATCCTATTAACACACAGAATATCTGTAGAGATACATTTATAGTTAGGTCCAGAACTATTTGGACAGTGACACAATCTTCATTCATGATTTGCGCTCTGCATGCTTTACATTCGATTTGAAATGAAATAACTGAGATGCAATTGAAGTGTAGACTTTCAGGTTTAATTCAAGGTGTTGAACAAAAATATCCTGTGAAACGTTTAGGAATTGCAACCATTTTTCTAAACAGACTCCTCATTTCAGGGGCTCAAAGGTAATTGGACAAATTAACCTAACCATAAATAAAATGTTTTTTGTTAAATACTTTGTAGAGAATCCTTTGCAGGCAATGACTGCCTGAAGTCTGGAACGCATGGACATCACCAAACGCTGGGTTTCCTCCTTTGTGACGCTTTGCCAGGCCTTTACTGCAGCGGTCTTCAGTTGTTGCTTGTTTGTGGGTCTTCCGGCCTTAAGTTTTCGCTTAAGCAAGTGAAATGCATGCTCGATAGGGATGAGATCTGGTGATTGACTTGGCCATTGCAGAATATTGCACTTCTTTGTCTTAAAAAAAACTCCTGGGTTGCTTTCGCAGTAAGTTTTGGATCATTGTCCATCTGTAATGTGAAGCGATGTCCAATCAACCTTGCTGCATTTGGTTGAATCTGAGCAGAAAGTATATCCCTGAACAATACAGAATTCATCCGGCTGCTTCTGTCTTCAGTCACATTATCAAAAAACACTAGTGACCCAGTGCCTTTGGCAGCCATGCATGCCCATGCCATCACACTGCCTCCACCATGTTTTACAGAGGATGTGGTGTGCTTTTGATCATGAGCCGTTCCAAGCCTTCTCCATACTTTCTTCCTCCCATCATTCTGGTACAGGTTGATCTTAGTTTCATCTGTCCATAGAATGCTGTCCCAGAACTGGGCTGGCTTCTTTACATGTTGTTTGGCAAAGTCTAATCTGGCCTTTCTATTTTTGAGGGTGATTAATGGTTTGCACCTGTTGGTGAACCCTCTGTATTTGCTCTCATGAAGTCTTCTCTGTATGGTAGACTTAGATACTGATACACCTACTTCCAGGAGAGTGTACTTCACAGGGTAGATGTTGTGGAGGGGTTTTTCTTCACCAGGGAAAGGATTTCGTGGACGTCCAGGCTTTTTGGAGTTCACGACATCACCAGTACGCTCTTTTTTTCAAGAATGTACCAAGCTGTTGATTTGGCCACTCCTAATATTTGTGCTATCTCTCTGATGGTTTTCTTCATTTTTGTCCGCCTAACGGTCTGTTTAACTTGCATTAAGAGCTCCTTTGACCTCATGTTGTGGGTTCACAGCAACTTCTTCCGAATGCAAATGCCACACCTGAATCAACTCCAGACCTTTTATTTGCTTAATTGATGATGGATTAACGAGGGAATAGCGCATGCTGCCCATTAAATAACTTTTGAGATAGTTGTCCAATTACCTATGGTCCCTTGAAAAAGAGGCAGCTACATATTAAAGAGCTGTAATTCCTAAACCCTTCCTCAAATTCGGATGTGAATACACTCTAATTAAAGCTGAGAGTCTGCACTTTAAGCCCATATTGATTATATAACTGTATATTCAATATGTTTTGGTAAACAGCTAAAATGCCAAAACTTCTGTCACCGCCAAATAATTCTGGACCTGACTGTATATATCACATAGAAGCCTCTATTCCATGACTGAGGGATGATAGAGTTCGGTCCTAGTAAACCCTTCTAAACCCCCTACTGAGGCCAACCACCCAATCCCATCCTTGTACTCCTATTTCCCTCAATAAGGACAGACTCATGGTTTTATAAGGTTGGCCACAGCAGCCATTTTATTGACAAACAATAACTAATAAAAATATTACCATCAAATATAAATAATCAACATTATCAACATTAATAACAAACATTCCGAGGAAAGAGATCCTTGGAGCTAAGTAGGGTATCTGCTCAGCGACTAATAAGTGCAGTATTTACCCCCAGCCGATTCCCCACAGCTCAGTTGCAGCGTATACAACTGCAGATAGCCAATAATTCAACCTTGCTCCCCGGGACACCACCCAGCAGGGGCCCAAAAATAGCCAGAGCCTCCATATTGCATAATTTGGGAAGGACCATACCCACGATGAGTTCCTCCCCCACCAATTTAACACCATCTCCAAGGACCTCCAACCTGCCAACCACTGCCATGACAAATAAAACATCACCGAAACGCAGCATAACAAAACAATAAAACAAATAGTGAGGGTGGGCGGAAAACTTCACCTGCGTGTGCTTCTCCTCCTAATGGCGCAGCCACTGCCTTCGTGCCACTATAATCCTCAGGCTCCGCCCCATAACCTCTCTCCTCCTATTACCCCGGTCATGTGGCCTCCTCCTATGTTCTGCGGCCCGGGTTGGACTTTCTTTCCAACAGCTGAAAAGTAGATTTATCACAGTAACTGTTTTTACCAGCACAAATCCCCCCTCCCCCACCACAGATATATAAAAGAATTATAAGAAAATGATATGGTAGAATTATATTTTATTTCTTTCCTTGTATAAGGATAAAGATGCAGAAGAAGATGCTGAGGACCGGGTAAGAGCCTCACTGTTACTATTACTAGATAGACATGACATATAACCCTCAACCACAGCACAGAATAACATTAACCAGTTCAGGACCGGGCTATTTTGCGCCTTCTGGACCAGACACCATTAAGCCCTTTTTAGCACGTGTTAGTTAAATGGCTATAACTTTTTTATTTGTTTGGCTGACGACGTGATTTTTGCGACGTTTTTTCCGTAGACAATGCAGGTTTCTTTTTTTATCGTTTTTATACGCACCTTTTTTGCTAATGTAGAATTTTTATTCATAAAGTTTGAAAATAATAGTAAAAAAATAAGCTTTCTTAAGTTTCAGCTATTTTTTTTTGGTAATAACATAGTTTTACCCTAAAATAGACCTTTTATTTGTGATCGTCATTGTCTACCGGAAATTATAATATATTACATGTCTATATTAGGGTAATTGGGTCAGTACTAGCGTTACAAAAATGATTGGCGGGGGGGGACGGGTTTTTTTGGGGTGGGTATTTTATGTGTATTTATTATTAATTTTTTTTTGCACTTGACTTTACTATTTTTTATTACTATAGTCTTTCCCTCAAAGGTCAAAAAAGACCTTTGGGGAACTTTATATATATTTTTTCCTTTCTTTTACACCATGTCTTTCCACTGTAACTGGGGCTGCACAGCATCCCCAGTTACAGGGGAAATAAGCCCTCTCATAGTGACGATTGTCACTAATAGGGCTGTGCTTGGTCTTGTAAGACCCAGCAGCAGTCTGTCAGTAACGGCACCCGGCGATCATGTGACCAGTCACATGAACACCGGGAGGAATAGAGAAAGCGCCGCTGCTGCTGTCTCTATTCCTATACACAGCATTCATTGAGCGCTGTGTACAAGTCATCAGAGAAGACAGAAGCAGCGAAAGCTGCTTCTATCCTCTCCTCAGGGTCCCCGGCAGTCACTGACAGCCGGAGACACGACATTCAGCTGCCCGATCGCGCAGGCAGCAAGTTAAAACCTGAGCCGTAAAAAGTCTATGGCTCGGGTTTTAAGGACCCTTACCGCTGGCCGTAAAAACACAGCCAGCGGTCGGGAACCAGTTAAACATCTCAGAGCCCAACAAGAGGGTCTATAGTTCGGCAGAATATCGTTCAGAAGGAGTTTTCCATAGATAAATCTACATGCGGGATCATTCAGTACTGACAGCAGAGTGTGAGAAGGAATCTGAAATGGGTGGACATGGTATTCACAAGAAAAATAGGAGATTATATATAACATTATTATATAACCCAGAAAAACGAATTCTTCCCTGTTCTGTTGTAGCCGATCTACATGAAGCTGGACGACGGCATGATGATCCCAGAAGATGTAAGTGATGTCAGCAGATAATGGTATTACTTCATGAGGATCCACAACTTCTCTACATATTAACCTGACATTAAATTCTTTATATTCACATTATAATAAACCAGAAACCTAGTTATTACTGGAAATAGCGCTCACAATGTCTCTGACAGATTCCTTACATATATCACACTCAGCATTTACTCATTCTGAACATTATCTGTTACATTTCAATGTGTAGTTTTGGGTTTCATAGACTCCCCACCTTATAGACGGGCCGGCCTCAGATTTAACCTTTCCCGTCGCTGTACTGTCTTTTTATGTCGGTACAGGGTATTTAAAAATGGCGCTTGCTTTGAAGCCCAGCTGGCACCATAGCTTCTGGGTCTCTGTTGTGTTACACACCAGGGACCCAGTGGCAATGCTTGCTATCACAGACATCTCTGATTTCAAGCATTTAACCCCTCAGATCAGGGGCGTAACTAGGAAAGACTGGGCCCCATAGCAAACTTTTGACTGGGCCCCCCCCCCTCTGCTGGGTATCACACAACCGCCCCCTTGTAGATAGTGCCTCCCTATAGATTCCACCACACAGCGCCCCCCTATAGATAGCACCATACACAGCCCCCTGTAGATAGCGCCATACACAGCCCCCTGTAGATAATGACTTACAGACCCAAATCCCCCCTGTAGATAACGCCATACAGACCCCCTGTAGATAACGCCATACAGACCCCCCTGTAGATAACGCCATACAGAACCCCCTGTAAATAAGGCCATATAGCCCCCCCCCCAAAAAAAAAACGGCCTATAGTTTGTCCTACAAAAGAGATGGGATAGGATAGGGGAAACATGTGTGATTGCTGGCAGCGATAAGGAGAACGGGGGACCGAAATTCCCCCGAAGTTCTCCATGACAAACCTCGGGCTTCCGGCGTCTGCGCAGTTCAATAAAAATGAAAGGAGCGCTGGTCACGCATGCGCAAGTAATTTCTATGGAGCTGCAGACAGACCCCGGAAGTCCGAGGTTTGTCATGGAGAACTTCGGGGGACTTTCGGTCCACCGTTCTAATTATCGCTGGCCGTCCCAGCGATCACACATGTATCCCCTATCCTGTGGATAGGGGATGCATGTCTTTTGTAGGAAAAACCTCTTCAGTGGCGTCACACTGTAGCAGCCATAGCAGCTGCTAACGGAGCCTCCGGCCATGGGGGGGCCCGTGCCGGCGGGTGGCACGGGCCCCCTCATGCTGCGGGCCCCGTAGCGGCCGCTACGGCTGCTATAGCGGTAGTTACGCCACTGCCTCAGTTGCTGGGGTCAGATGTGACCACCGGCATCTGAAGGGTTTTTCACTTTCCGTTTGTGGCTGGTCACCGTCTCCCATGTGGTGAGATCGCGGGAGCCGGTGTGTTCCTATAGTAGCCAGGAAGCTTGTAAACGCTCCCAGTCCTGCTATAGGAAGATTTGCACTGATGCAATCAAGCAATGCACTGATCTGATTTGCAATAGATTTCAATACTGTGAGTGCAGTCTGTGGCATAAGCGATCTAATGATCGCAGGTTCAAGTCCCCTAAGGGGGCTAAAAAAATTAAATTTAAAAATATAAAAATTAAAATCACCCCCCTTTTCCTAGATCACATATAAAAATAAATACACAAATAAACAAACACATTAGTTATCCCAACGTCCAAAATGCCCGAACCATAAAAAAAATACAAATATTTACCCTATATGGTGAACGCTGTAGCTTTAAAGAAAGATCAAAATGGCCGAGTTAAACCAGACTTCAAAATTAATTGAGAACCCTGACACCTAAATTAATTAAAGGGGTTTTCCTATGATGGACATTTATGACAGGTCTACAAGATAGGTCATAAATGTCAGCTAGGTGCGGGTCCTACCTCTGGGACCTGCACCTTTCTCTAGAACGGGGCCCCCTAAACCCCGTTCTACCTTTTTCTGCTCCTGCTGCCTTCCGGCCACTTCCTGACTATTTGGTTGGGACTCACGGAAAAAGCGTAGCTTGCTGAGCTACAGTGCATCCGTAAGTCCCATAGTAGTGAATGGCAGTTATGGAAGCAACGTAGCATGCGAGCTACGCTGTTTCTGTAACTACCACTCATTTCTATGGGACTTACGAGAACAGCGTAGCTCAGCGAGCTATGCTGATTTCTTCTTCAGGGTCGGAAATCTCCAGCTTCAGTCACTAAACAGAGCGGTAGAACGGGGTTTAGGGGGCCCTGCTCTAGAGAAAGGTGATGGTCCAAGAAGAGGGACCCGCATCTATCTGACATTTATGACATATTCTGTAGATATGTCATAAATGTCTCTGATGGGAAAACCCCTTTAAGACCCCTAAATAAATTCCAAAAACCAGACCAGGACCCCAGGTAATTCAGAACCCTGACCAAGCCCAAAAATTTATTCAGACCCCTAGACCCCAAAACGAATTCAGACTTTAACCCAAACTAAATTTAGATCCCAAAACACACCAAAAATAAAGTCAGACCACAAACCAGACCACTGCATTTACTTTTTCTTCTTTGCCGGGTCGTCTTCACCTCCAGGCTCTGCGGCACTAGGCTCGGATACTGCCCAGCATCAGAAACTTGTGTTCAGCACTGGACACAGGGAAAAAGTGCTGCGGCGCTCAGGAGTGAAATGCGAGTGCAAAGCGATAAGTGATAGTGGCTGTTATAAAGTGAATTTGATTTGCATAGCTGAATAAATAAGCTTCTGATTCTCTCTACTGTAGAAGTTTTTATTTTGCTATCTTTGAGATATTAGTATAAATAGCTCAGCGTTCTGCACGTTTATAAAATGGACTGAATAATTTACTAATATATTTTTATTATGGGAATCGCTTCCTTAATTAGCAATTGCCACTCCCATAAACCTACAGAAATGGCACTATTAATACCCACACAACCCGTAGGTGCTGTTTATGGACGATTTTAATTCATTAAAATTGCTTAGAATACTTAGAATATTCTTCAATATAATAATGTTGGAAATCTGGGTTACAACTAAGATGGCTGAATTACAGATCCCTCTGAATAGATCACCCAACTTTCCTAGACACCTGCATGGTAATTCTGAATAGCATACACTACATACAAAGTATACATTACACACACCATAGACTACACATACACACACACTTATCAGTTTTTCTGTTCTACTTTGCGGTGCTTGGGTGCAGTAATTTAATCATATGACTGATATCACTAAAGGTTCTGCAGTCCTCCTAGTTGTAGTTTAGTCAGACACTGGAAGCTTGTCAAGAGTAAGACTGCAGGCAGAAGGAATAGTGCATGGAGGCAGCCTCTATGTTAGCAGTAACATTTACTGGGGAGTGGTGACGCGACATGTGCAGCTGCACACCCCTACAGAAATACATTAGGGTAACCCTGCATACATAGCTGTTATTACTGTTTGGGCTCTAGAATCATTACACATGGGGGAGTTCAGTGTACAGACCATACAGTCTTTGAAATTACTTCATTTTGTTCATAGGAGCCAACAATGGAGATTACACCTGAAAGAACCATTCATCTGTCTGAAGAGGAAGAAACACGAAGCTGCGCCTGGTTCTGCATTCCAGCAGCCATGATTCTCAGAAGAGCAAGGGCCAGGATTGTGTCTTTCTTCATGAGAGGAGTAAGGGAATCTGCGGTCTGAGAGGCATCTGGGGTCAGGGAGGCAGGGCGGGCATCTGGGGTCAGGGAGGCAGGGTTGGCGTCTGGGGTCAGGGAGGCAGGGCGGTCATCTGGTGTCAGGGAGGCAGGGCGGTCATCTGGGGTCAGGGAGGCAGGGCCGTCATCTGGGGTCAGGGAGGCAGGGCGGGCATCGGGAAGGAAATCTGGCGTCGGAGAGGGCGTCTAGAAAGGCGTCAGGCGACGGAGAGGGCGTCTAGAAAGGCGTCAGGCGACGGAGAGGGCGTCTAGAAAGTCGTCAGGAGAGGGCGTCTAGAAAGGCGTCAGGCGAAGGAGAGGGCGTCTAGAAAGGCGTCAGACGACAGAGAGGGCGTCTAGAAAGGCGTCAGGCGACGGAGAGGGCATCTAGAAAGGCGTCAGGCGACGGAGAGGGCGTCTAGAAAGGCGTCAGGCGACAGAGAGGGCGTCTAGAAAGGCGTCAGGCGACGGAGAGGGCGTCTAGAAAGGCGTCAGGAGAGGGCGTCTAGAAAGGCGTCAGGCGACGGAGAGGGCGTCTAGAAAGGCGTCAGACGACGGAGAGGGCGTCTAGAAAGGCGTCAGGAGAGGGCGTCTAGAAAGGCGTCAGGAGAGGGCGTCTAGAAAGGCGTCAGGCGACGGAGAGGGCGTCTAGAAAGGCGTCAGGCGACGGAGAGGGCGTCTAGAAAGGCGTCAGGCGACGGAGAGGGCGTCTAGAAAGGCGTCAGGCGACGGAGAGGGCGTCTAGAAAGGCGTCAGGCGACGGAGAGGGCGTCTAGAAAGGCGTCAGGCGACGGAGAGGGCGTCTAAAAAGGCGTCAGGCGACGGAGAGGGCGTCTAGAAAGGCGTCAGGCGACGGAGAGGGCGTCTAGAAAGGCGTCAGGCGACGGAGAGGGCGTCTAGAAAGGCGTCAGGCGACGGAGAGGGCGTCTAGAAAGGCGTCAGGCGACGGAGAGGGCGTCTAGAAAGGCGTCAGGCGACGGAGAGGGCGTCTAGAAAGGCGTCAGGCGACGGAGAGGGCGTCTAGAAAGGCGTCAGGCGACGGAGAGGGCGTCTAGAAAGGCGTCAGGCGACGGAGAGGGCGTCTAGAAAGGCGTCAGGCGACGGAGAGGGCGTCTAGAAAGGCGTCAGGCGACGGAGAGGGCGTCTAATAAGGCGTCAGGCGACGGAGAGGGCGTCTAGAAAGGCGTCAGGCGACGGAGAGGGCGTCTAAAAAGGCGTCAGGCGACGGAGAGGGCGTCTAGAAAGGCGTCAGGCGACGGAGAGGGCGTCTAGAAAGGCGTCAGGCGACGGAGAGGGCGTCTAGAAAGGCGTCAGGCGACGGAGAGGGCGTCTAGAAAGGCGTCAGGCGACGGAGAGGGCGTCTAGAAAGGCGTCAGGCGACGGAGAGGGCGTCTAGAAAGGCGTCAGGCGACGGAGAGGGCGTCTAGAAAGGCGTCAGGTGACGGAGAGGGCGTCTAGAAAGGCGTCAGGCGACGGAGAGGGCGTCTAATAAGGCGTCAGGCGACGGAGAGGGCGTCTAGAAAGGCGTCAGGCGACGGAGAGGGCGTCTAGAAAGGCGTCAGGCGACGGAGAGGGCGTCTAGAAAGGCGTCAGGCGACGGAGAGGGCGTCTAGAAAGGCGTCAGGCGACGGAGAGGGTGTCTAAAAAGGCGTCAGGCGACGGAGAGGGCGTCTAGAAAGGCGTCAGGCGACGGAGAGGGTGTCTAGAAAGGCGTCAGGCGACGGAGAGGGCGTCTAATAAGGCGTCAGGCGACAGAGAGGGCGTCTAGAAAGGCGTCAGGCGACGGAGAGGGCGTCTAGAAAGGCGTCAGGCGACGGAGAGGGCGTCTAGAAAGGCGTCAGGCGACGGAGAGGGCGTCTAGAAAGGCGTCAGGCGACGGAGAGGGCGTCTAGAAAGGCGTCAGGAGAGGGCGTCTAGAAAGGCGTCAGGCGACGGAGAGGGCGTCTAGAAAGGCGTCAGGCGACGGAGAGGGCGTCTAGAAAGGCGTCAGGAGAGGGCGTCTAGAAAGGCGTCAGGCGACGGAGAGGGCGTCTAGAAAGGCGACGGAGAGGGCGTCTAGAAAGGCGTCAGGCGACGGAGAGGGCGTCTAGAAAGGCGTCAGGCGACGGAGAGGGCGTCTAGAAAGGCGTCAGGAGAGGGCGTCTAGAAAGGCGTCAGGCGACGGAGAGGGCGTCTAGAAAGGCGTCAGACGACGGAGAGGGCGTCTAGAAAGGCGTCAGGAGAGGGCGTCTAGAAAGGCGTCAGGAGAGGGCGTCTAGAAAGGCGTCAGGCGACGGAGAGGGCGTCTAGAAAGGCGTCAGGCGACGGAGAGGGCGTCTAGAAAGGCGTCAGGCGACGGAGAGGGCGTCTAGAAAGGCGTCAGGCGACGGAGAGGGCGTCTAGAAAGGCGTCAGGCGACGGAGAGGGCGTCTAGAAAGGCGTCAGGCGACGGAGAGCGCGTCTAGAAAGGCGTCAGACGACGGAGAGGGTGTCTAGAAAGGCGTCAGGCGACGGAGAGGGCGTCTAGAAAGGCGTCAGGCGACGGAGAGGGCGTCTAGAAAGGCGTCAGGCGACGGAGAGGGCGTCTAGAAAGGCGTCAGGCGACGGAGAGGGCGTCTAGAAAGGCGTCAGGCGACGGAGAGGGCGTCTAGAAAGGCGTCAGGCGACGGAGAGGGCGTCTAGAAAGGCGTCAGGCGACGGAGAGGGCGTCTAGAAAGGCGTCAGGCGACGGAGAGGGCGTCTAGAAAGGCGTCAGGCGACGGAGAGGGCGTCTAATAAGGCGTCAGGCGACGGAGAGGGCGTCTAGAAAGGCGTCAGGCGACGGAGAGGGCGTCTAGAAAGGCGTCAGGCGACGGAGAGGGCGTCTAGAAAGGCGTCAGGCGACGGAGAGGGCGTCTAGAAAGGCGTCAGGCGACGAAGATGGCGTCTAGAAAGGCGTCAGGCGACAGAGAGGGCGTCTAGAAAGGCGTCAGTCGACGGAGAGGGCGTCTAGAAAGGCGTCAGGCGACGGAGAGGGCGTCTAGAAAGGCGTCAGGCGACGGAGAGGGCGTCTAATAAGGCGTCAGGCGACGGAGAGGGCGTCTAGAAAGGCGTCAGGCGACGGAGAGGGCGTCTAGAAAGGCGTCAGGCGACGGAGAGGGCGTCTAGAAAGGCGTCAGGCGACGGAGAGGGCGTCTAGAAAGGCGTCAGGCGACGGAGAGGGTGTCTAAAAAGGCGTCAGGCGACGGAGAGGGCGTCTAGAAAGGCGTCAGGCGACGGAGAGGGCGTCTAGAAAGGCGTCAGGCGACGGAGAGGGCGTCTAATAAGGCGTCAGGCGACGGAGAGGGCGTCTAGAAAGGCGTCAGGCGACGGAGAGGGCGTCTAGAAAGGCGTCAGGCGACGGAGAGGGCGTCTAGAAAGGCGTCAGGCGACGAAGATGGCGTCTAGAAAGGCGTCAGGCGACGGAGAGGGCGTCTAGAAAGGCCTCAGGCGACGGAGAGGGCGTCTAGAAAGGCATCAGGCGACGGAGAGGGCGTCTAGAAAGGCGTCAGGAGAGGGCGTCTAGAAAGGCGTCAGGCGACGGAGAGGGCGTCTAGAAAGGCGTCAGGCGACGGAGAGGGCGTCTAGAAAGGCGTCAGGCGACGGAGAGGGCGTCTAGAAAGGCGTCAGGAGAGGGCGTCTAGAAAGGCGTCAGGCGACGGAGAGGGCGTCTAGAAAGGCGTCAGGCGACGGAGAGGGCGTCTAGAAAGGCGTCAGGAGAGGGCGTCTAGAAAGGCGTCAGGCGACGGAGAGGGCGTCTAGAAAGGCGACGGAGAGGGCGTCTAGAAAGGCGTCAGGCGACGGAGAGGGCGTCTAGAAAGGTGTCAGGCGACGGAGAGGGCGTCTAGAAAGGCGTCAGGCGACGGAGAGGGCGTCTAGAAAGGCGTCAGGCGACGGAGATGGGGCATCTGGGGTCAGGGTGGGAGATGGGGCATCTGGGGTCAGGGCGGGAGATGGGGCATCTGGGGTCAGGGCGGGAGATGGGGCATCTGTGGTCAGGGCGGGAGATGAGGCTGGGGCATCTGAGGTCAGGGAGGGAGAGCATCTTAGGTCAGGGTGCGAGGGAGGGCATCTGAGGTCAGGGAGGGATGGAGAGCATCTGAGGTTAGGGAGGGAGTGCATCTGAGGTCAGGGAGGGAGGGACGTAAAGCATCTGGGGTGAGAGAGGTAGAGAATATGGGGTTTAAGAGAAAACAAAATATAAAAAAGTATTAGCAATAGGGCCCCATCCAGTGTTATCACTGCCTTGAACCAGGGAGTAGCCGACCGCCAGTACTTGGGGTCAGGAAGGAATTTTTTTTCCCCCACATGGGGGTTATGTTTCGCCTTCCTCTGGTTCACATCCGTTGTTTGCAGTAAATCCTATAATTTGTCCTGGATGGTTTAGGTAGGTAGTTATAATAGGTATTAATAAAACCTATTTTAATCTATTCATTGTGTCAGTGTCATCTTTTCTGTTTGGTGTGAAATCCCCTGAACGATCTGGTAATAAATCGTCAATTCCTGACACCTTTCTAAAAAAATAACATTAAAATAAATATACTAAAATCGCTTCAGTCTGGTACAGAACAGTCCACAGAAGCTGATTATCTGGAGTCTGAGAAAAGTAAACATAAAGGAACGGGCATAACAAGAACTTTATGGGACCTGAGCCCCTTCTCCTCACTTGTACCACCCATTATGCATCTTACCCCTGGATAATAACCCCTCCTGAAATAAGGACCTGTCAACCCTCATGATCGGTGGTGTATGTGGTACAGTATCTGGTCTAAGGTGAGTGGTTGAAACACATCACATCACATCACCAGTGTTGGATTATGGTTGACATCTAAAGCTCAGTAATATACACGTTTCTTCTCTTACCACTGGCTTTGTAATTCTGTATAATCGCAGGGGTCATTCCTATAATAGATTACAATGGAATGAGTATGTGGGTTATTGCTTTGTAAATGTATCGGGTGAAGTCAAGGCCGACTTTGAGTTATGTGGTGACCTCTGGAGAAATATTCCCCTCCCCTGCCACCAACTAATAATGGTGGAGATTGCTTTTGATAGAAATCTGAGCACCATAGAAAGGTTGATATGAGTGCCAGTTCTATATGGCACTTCAGAAGATAATTTTTGGCAGAATTACAGATTCACCAACAATTAATATGGACAATACCACAATTAATATGGACATTCAGCGTGCAGCCTGATGAGGAATGTTTTTAGTACAGAAAGAAAAGAACATTTTCTACTAGGTAATGGGCCAATCACTCATAGACTACCTAAACTGCAGTACCATGAGTTATTTAAAGAGAATCCATCACTAGTTTATCAATTCCCTATCTCCTAACTAATCTAATAGGCGCTATGATGCTGATAACTACAGGGTGATTTGTTTTCAAAAACGTTCATTATTTGCAAAGTTCTGAGCATTTTTCTAAATATGCTAATGTGGCCATACTTGCCAAATAGGAGGTGACTCTTTCTTTTCAGTCTGGGCGGTGTTATGTTTTCTGTATGACGCTGACCAATCGTCGTCATACAGCTTCTCCCCCTTCCCTGCCCAGCAACACAGAGTGATCACATAGTATACAGCTCCACTCCCGACTGTGTATTCAACTGCGATCCTGGGGTCATATGAAAGATTAGAATCTCGGGGACGTGTCCTGATGGCAGCAGACATGGCCGTGTGTTGACTTAGCTCCGCTTCCACCTACAACTTAAGCGACAGATAAAGTGTTCTCAGTGTGTAAAAAATCTTATCAACAAATAATCCGAAACTCATCCTAAAGACAGATCCTCTCTGTTATTCACTCACTCCGGGAGGAGAACTCAAACACATGACAGAACTGGGACCAGGAATCCCCCAGAGAGCCCGTGGTGCACGGAGCTGAAAGACCAATAAGTGTATATTCACGCAGAATATTTTCAGCCGTTTTTCGGGCCGTAAACGTCCCGAAAAACGGATGAAAATACGGGGGCTGAATGCCTCCAAACATCTGCAGATTGATTTAAAAACGGCCGCGTAAAAAACACGCCTCATAAAAAGAAGTGCATGTCACTTCTTGAGCCGTTTTTCATTGACTAGAATTGAATAGATTGAATAGAAAAACAGCTTCAAAAACGGCTGTAAAAAACGCCGCAAAAAACTCTAAGGCCCTGTTAACACAGAGTATTATGACAATTTTTTTGGCGCGGAAACCGCTCCACAAAACTCGTCAAAAACCGGTCGAAAATGACTCCCATTGATTTCAATGGGAGGCGGAGGCGGTTTTCTCCCGCGAGCGGTAAAACAGCCTCGCGGGAGAAAGAAGGGACATGCCCTAACGGACAGGAACAGCGATCGTGCGGTTACAGAAGCCTGTAAAAATAACAATATACTGCAATACATTAGTATTGCAGTATATTGTACCAGCGATCCAATGATCGCTGGTTCAAGTCCCCTAAGGGGACTAATAAAATGTGTAGAAGAATTAAAGTTATTAGTAGTGAGAAAGAAAAAAGTTTAAAGTTAAAAAAAACCCCTTTTTACCATTTTTCTTCTAAAGTAATGTAAAAAAATTAACAAAATTGGTATCGCTACGTCTGTAAAAGGCCGAACTATTACAATATACCATTATTTAACTCGCACGGTGAACACCATAAAAAAATGTAAATAATTTAAACCGCCAAAATTGCAGTATTTTTTGTAACTTTAGCTGTCCAAAAAAAATTAAATACAACTTTTTGATCACTTTTTACGTACCAAAAAATGGTACTAATAAAAACTACAGTTCGTCCCGCAAAAAATAAGACCTCCCACCGCTCAATCAACCAAAAATTACGGCTATTTTAACAATTAAATTTTTCTTTGTAAAAGTAGTATAATATAAAAAAATATATAAATTTGGTATCACCATAATTGGATTGAGCCGCAGAATAAAGTCGAGTTTTCGTTTTTATCGCACGGCGAAAGCTGTAAAAACGATAATCCCAAAAATTGGAATCAGATTTTTTTCCTATATCATCCCGCAAATATTTTTTTTTCAATTTCCCAGTACATTTTATGCCACTTTAAATGGTGGCAATAGAAACTACAGCTCCTCCCGCAAGAAATAAGCGCCCACACCACTCTATTGCCAGAAAAATAAAAAAGTTATGGCTCTAAGAACGTGGGGAGTAAAAGCCGAAAATAAGATAGCAAAAAATGGATCAGACCTGAAAGGGTTAATTCATTTCTAATGAAAAAAAACTTTATGACCCCATGTGGGTATTTCCATACTTGTGAGAAATTGATTTACAAAAATTTTTTTTTTTTTTCTCCTTTATCCCTTGTAAAAATGAGAAAATGCAACATTTTAGTGGAAAAAAATGGTGATATTCATTTTCGCGGCCTAATTCTAATAAATTCTGCAAAAGACCCGTGGGGTCTAAATGCTCACTATAGAAAAATTCCTTGAGGGGTGTAGTTTCCAAAATGGGGTAACTTTGGGGGTTTCCACTGTTTTGGTCCCTCCAGCGCGTTGCAAACGCGACATGGCACCGAAAACCATTCCAGCAAAATCTGAGCTCCAAAATCCAAATTGCGCTCCTTCCCTTCTGTGCCCTGCTGTGGGTCCAATCAGTAGGTAATTACCACATATGGGGTATTGCCGTAATCGGGAGACATTGTTTTACAAATGTTGGGGTGCATTTTCTTCGTTATTCCTTGTAAATATTAAAAATTTCTATATTTTTCAGAAAAACAGTAGATTTTCATTTTTACAGACTAATTCCTATATATTTAGCGAAAAACCTGTATGGTCAAAATGCGAAATATACCCCTAGATAAATTCCTTGAGCGGTTTAGTTTCCAAAATGTTGTCACTTTTGGGGTGTTTCCACTGTTTTGGCACCACAAGACCTCTTCAAACCTGACAAGGTGTCTAAAATATTTTCTAAAAGAAAGGAGGCCCAAAATCCACAGGGTGCTCCTTTGCTTCTGAGGCCGGTGTTCAGGGCCGCCATCAGGAATTTCAGGGCCCCCTACAGATACATTTTCTGGGCCCCCCTACCGTGGCACCGCCTGTTAACGGTACTCCGTCCAGTACTATATCATGGTACCCAGGGCCGCCATCAGGGGGGGTATTATGGGTACTGATGTGAGAGGCCCGGCCAAACCTAATTGAAAGGGGGGCCCGGCAAACTGCCGCGACTTGCCTTTGGTAGAAAAAAAACAGGCCCCTGCAATGGGGCCCGTTTTTTTCACCAAAAGAATGTCATGAGCTGCGGGCCCCCCTTTCAATTAGGTTTGGCCGGGCCTCTCACATCAGTACCCCTAATACCCCCCTGATGGCGGCCCTGGGTAGCATGGGGGCCGTCAAACACCGCCGCCCGTGCGACCGATCACGCGCACCCGCAAACTCCCGCGCATGCGCACCGGCGACCGCCTGGAACCGCGCACCGAATTTTGAGGCAGATTTTGACCTGCCCACACTATCTTGCCGCGTTTTTTGCCCGCGGCGATTGAGGACAGCAGACAGAAAACGCAGCGAAAAATGCATTTTCTGCCTCCCATTGATTTCGATGGGAGGTCAGAGGCAGAACCGCGGCAAGAAAGGACGTGCTGCTTTTTCTTTTTTTCCGCGACTGGCTCCCATTGATTTCAGATTAAATCAATGGGAGGCGGTTTTGGAAGTTTTTTGGTGCTGATTCTGACGCAGTGTCCGAGTCAATATCAAGGCCCAAAAACTCTGAACTGGGCCTTATTGTTAGGGCTTATTCAGACGAACGTGTAATACGTCCGTGAAACGTGTGTGATTTTCACGCGCCTTGCACGGACCTATGTTACTCTATGGTGCCGTGCAGACTGTCAGTGATTTTCACGCAGCTCGAGTCCGCTGCGTAAAACTCACGACATGTCCGATATTTGTGCATTGTTCGCGCATCACGCACCCATTGAAGTCAATGGGTGCGTGAAAATCACGCCCAGCGCTTCCGCAGCCGTATAAACTATGAATGAAAACAGAAAAGAACCACCTGCTACAAACATACAAACAGAGTGTCATAATGATGGCGGCTGCACGAAAATCACGCAGCCACGCATCATACGCTGCTGACACACGGAGCTGTTATGGACCTTTTGCAAGCGCAAAACGCCACGTTTTTGCGCGCGCAAAAAGCACACGCTTGTGTAAATCCGGCCTTAGGGTAGGAACACACTAGGCATGAACACTGCGGATTTTATGCAACACATTTTATTGTGTAAAATCCGCAGCGTATTACAGTCGCAGCAGAGTGGATGAGATTTGAACAAATCTCATCCACACGCTGCAAAAATAATGGACCTGCAGTGTGACTTTTTGGCTTTTTAAGTCGCATGTCAATGTATTCTGTGGAATCGCTGCTCCTCTGTTGCAGAAATGCTGCGGTTCTGCCGCAAAAATCACAAATGAGAAAAAAAAAAAAAGGCACTTTTTTAAATTTATAAAAAAGTTTAGACTTGCCCCGGCCGTAGTCCTGGTGACGCGATCCTCTATTCTTAGCGTAGCCCCGCCTCCTGTCATGACGTTTCATCCCATGTGACTGCTGCAGCGGTCACATGGTCTACAGCGTCATCCCAGGAGGCGGTGCTACGTTCAGAAGAGAGAGATGCGTCACTTAAACTACGGCCGGGGTAAGTCTAAACTTTTTAATCCCTGCAGGATTCCTGCAGCGGACACGCCTCACGAAACCTGCGCCACTATTTGGTGCGGTTTTGCTGGCGGAATTCCCTGCGGCTCCCGGGATAAGCTGTGTCGTTTTACTCAGCATATCCGCCTAGTGTGTCCCTTATGATGTCGCTCCTGGAGCTGCTGCCGGTCTCTAAATAGGCAGTTGGTCCAGTAGAATTTGGAATTATTTTTTTTTGTGAACCAGCTTAAAAAAATACAAAACTTTTGTGTTAGGGCCTGTTCACATCACTGTTCGCGTCCGCTCCGGGGTTCCGTCTGAGGTTTCTGTCGGGTTAACCCCGCAACGGAAAGTGAAAGCACAGCTTCCGTTTCCATCACCATTAGCGCAGTCGACTGCGCTATTAATTCCGTCCGAAAACCAGCCGGAATGGTGACGAACGGAAACCATTAGCGATGTTTCCGTCACCATTGAGATCAATGGTGACTGAAACGGAAGCTGTGCTGTCACTTTCACTTTCCGTTGCGGGGTTCACCCGACAGAAACCTCAGACGGAACCCCGGAGCGGTGGTTCGTCACCATTCCGGCTGGTTTTCGGACGGAATTAATAGCGCAGTCGACTGCGCTAATGGTGATGGAAACGGAAGCTGTGCTATCACATTCACTTTCCATTGCGGGGTTCACCCGACAGAAACCTCAGACGGAACCCCGGAGCGGAAGCGAACAGTGATGTGAACAGGCCCTAACACAAAAGTTTTGTATTTTTTTAAGCTGGTTCACAAAAAAAAATAATTCCAAATTCTACTGGACCAACTGCCTATTTAGAGACCGGCAGCAGCTCCAGGAGCGACATCATAAGGGACACACTAGGCGGATATGCTGAGTAAAACTACACAGCTTATCCCGGGAGCCGCAGGGAATTCTGCCAGCAAAACCGCACCAAATAGTGGCGCAGGTTTCGTGAGGCGTGTCCGCTGCGGGAATCCTGCAGGGAAAAAAAAGTTTAGACTTGCCAGGGCCGTAGTCCTGGTGACGCATCTCTCTCTTCTGAACGTAGCCCCGCCTCCTGGGATGACGCTGTAGACCATGTGACCGCTGCATCAGTCACATGGGATGAAACGTCATGACAGGAGGCCGGGCTGCGCTAAGAATAGAGGATCGCGTCACCAGGACTACGGCCGGGGCAAGTCTAAACTTTATCAATTTAAAAAAGTACCTTTTTTTTCTTCTCTTGTGTGATTTTTGCGGCAGAACCGCAGCATTTCCGCAACAGAGGAGCAGCGATTCCACAGAATAAATTGACATGCGACTTAAAAAGCCAAAGCCACACGGCAGGTTCATTTTTTTTGCAGCGTGTGGATGAGATTTGTTCAAATCTCATCCACTCTGCTGCGACTGTAATACGCTGCGGATTTTCCACAATAAAATGTGTTGCATAAAATCCGCAGCGTTCATGCCTAGTGTGTTCCTACCCTAAGGCCGGATTTACACAAGCGTGTGCTTTTTGCACGCGCAAAAAACGTGGCGTTTTGCGCATCCAAAAGGTCCATAACAGCTCCGTGTGTCAGCAGCGTATGATGCGCGGCTGAGTGATTTTCGCGCAGCCGCCATCATTATGACACTCTGTTTGTATGTTTGTAGCACGTGGTGCTTTTCTAATTTCATTCATAGTTTATACGGCTGCGGAAGTGCTGGGCGTGATTTTCACCCACCCATTGACTTCAATGGGTGCGTGATGCGCGAACAATGCACCAATATAGGACATGTCGTGAGTTTTACGCAGCGGACACACGGACACACGCTGCGTGAAAATCACTGACAGTCTGCACGGCACCATAGAGTAACATAGGTCTGTGCAAGGCGCGTGAAAATCACTGACAGTCCGCACGGCACCATAGAGTAACATAGGTCCGTGCGAGGCGCGTGAAAATCACTGACAGTCTGCACGGCCCCATAGAGTAACATAGGTCCGTGCGAGGCGAGTGAAAATCACTGACAGTCTGCACGGCCCCATAGAGTAACATAGGTCCGTGCGAGGCGCGTGAAAATCACTGACAGTCTGCACGGCCCCATAGAGTAACATAGGTCCGTGCGAGGCGCGTGAAAATCACTGACAGTCTGCACGGCCTCATAGAGTAACATAGGTCCGTGTGAGGCGCGTGAAAATCACTGACAGTCTGCACGGCCCCATAGAGTAACATAGGTCCGTGCGAGGCGAGTGAAAATCACTGACAGTCTGCACGGCCCCTTAGAGTAACATAGGTCCGTGCGAGGCGAGTGAAAATCACTGACAGTCTGCACGGCCCCATAGAGTAACATAGGTCCGTGCGAGGCGCGTGAAAATCACTGACAGTCTGCACGGCCCCATAGAGTAACATAGGTCCGTGCGAGGCGCGTGAAAATCACGCGCGTTGCACGGACGTATTACACGTTCGTCTGAATAAGCCCTAACAATAAGGCCCAGTTCACAGAGTTTTTGGGCCTTGATATTGACTCGGACACTGCGTCAGAATCAGCACCAAAGAACTTCCAAAACCGCCTCCCATTGATTTAATCTGAAATCAATGGGAGCCAGTCGCGGAAAAAAGAAAAAGCAGTGCGTCCTTTCTTGCCGCGGTTCCGCCTCTGACCTCCCATCTAAATCAATGGGAGGCAGAAAATGCATTTTTCGCTGCGTTTTTTGTCTGCTGTCCTCAATCGCCGCGAGCAAAAAACGCAGCAAAAAAACGCGGCAAGATAGTGTGGGCAGGGCAAAATCTGCCTCAAAATTCTTTAAGGAATTTTGAGGCAGATTTTTTTTTGCCTGCAAAATACTGTGTGAACAGGGCCATACATAAACAACACTTTGAGATAATTTACTCACTGTCAGAAGAGCTGCTCCCACTCCAGTCCTCTTCCGGCGATGTCTTCCAGGGGAGGTCTTCGGTCCAGACGTCCAGTCCTTCACCTCCAGCCAGGCTCCAGGTAAGTTTTGTCCATGTGTGTCCGCGGCTGCGCGCGCTTCGTTCGCGGGTGCGCGCGCGGCCGATCGCGGGTGCGCGTGCGGTCGATCGCGGGTGCGCGCGCGGGCGGTCTCCAGTGCGGGCGGTCTCCAGTGCGGGCGTTCGTGGATGCGCGCTCGCGAGTGCGCACGCGCGGGAGTTTCATTGTGCGCGCGATCGGGTGCGCGCGCGCGGGCGGACGGTTTGACGGCCCCCCATGACGAGGGGAGGGGGCCCGCAGCAGCAGCAGCAGCAGCTCACGACATTCTTTTGGTGAAAAAAACGGGCCCCATTGCAGGGGCCGTTTTTTCCTACCAAAAGAATGTCGAGGCAGTTGCCGGGCCCCCCTTTCAATTAGGTTTGGCCGGGCCCCTCACACCACTACCCCTAATACCCCCCTGATGGCGGCCCTGCCGGTGTTCCAGTCCATTAGCGCACTAGCGCCACATGTGGGATATTTCTAAAAACTGCAGAATCTGGGCAATAAAATATTGAGTTGCATTTCTCGGGTAAAACCTTCGGTGTTACAATTTTTTTTTTTATTAGAAATGAATTTCAGCAAAAAAAAATAATTCTAAATTTAACCTCTACATTATTTTAATTCCTGTGAAACGCCTAAGGGCTTAAAACACTTTGTGAATGCGAACTCAAATACCTTGAGGGGTGCCGTTTTCAAAATGGCATGACTTCTGGGGATTTTTGAGGCACTAAATCAAATAGAGAAAGTGCCTGGGACTGTATGTGATAGGGGGATGGAAGGGGGGAAAAAAGTGCGGGAAGAAATCAGGAGCAGGGATTGGTTGGACAAGGGGATAGAGGAGGGGTTAGGAGCAGATAAATAGTTGAGGTCAAGGGCAGTTCACTATCTTACCTGCTGGAGCTGCAAACGTCAGACGTCTGGTCCTGTGAGAGATCTTCCTCTGCGGTCCAGGGCGTTTTCCGGAGTACAGATGGCGGATGAACTGATGAGGCAGGTGGCACAGCGGGTTGCCACGGAGGGTACAAGCTGGCTGGAGGTGTTCCTGGCAGGGGATCGCAGGCAAGAGGTGTTACCTGCGGCGGTCGTCGGTGTCAGCAGCGGTGGAGTCCCGTCGGCGTCGGCAGTTAGAGGTAGGCCGCGCCGGGTTTCTCTGCCTCCTCCCCGTTTGAGCCCCAGTCCACCTTCAGCCACCCAGAGGCGGGCCGGCACCGTTCGCTCGGCAGGAGCGGGACGGAGGCGCCGTCGCCTGCTCTCCCCTTCACCCGGTCCCGACGTCGTGCCACCCACTCCCCTGGCTGGGAGAGCTTCTGCAGTTCTCCCCATCCGGGCTGCAGGCAGTGCAAGGCCGCAAGCAGCCGCAGAAGCCGGGGCCGAGATTAGTGCACCGCTGGTTCTTCTTCCCGGCCCGACAGCTTTTTCCCTCTCACAGCAGGCCGTGGTTGAGAGGGGAGCTGGAGGGGGCGGTCTCAGGAGAGCAGAGACGCAGGCCTCAGGCACCAGCAGGTTAGGTGTGCATTTCCTGCCACCTGCTGGTGGTTCTGAAAATGACACAGAGCTGGGGAGAGAGCTGGTGAGTGGCCTGTTTTTACCAGGCACAGGCACTGTGAATGAGAGGAGTGCGCTGGGTGGATTGTCGTGCGGTAGCAGTGATCTGTTGCCGTGCAGGCAGTCTGCGGAGCAACGTGATTTGCCAGTTTCTCTTTCGGAGTTTTCTCTTCCAGGTGCGGTGTCGGCGAGACGCAGACGGCGAAGGAGACGGCATGGAAGAGGACATCGTCGTGGTGGTCACGGGCGTCCACGCCATCAGGTTGAGAGACGTCGCCGTTCCCGGAGTAGGAGTGTGTCTTCCAGTACAGCATCTTCTTCGCCGTCCCAGTCGTCGTCGGGAGCTAGTACACCCAGCCGCACGGGAAGGAGATACACGAGGAGTCATCGGCGGGAGCACAGGGATCGTCATTCGTCTTCGCTGGTTCCAGTTCCAGAAGTCGCCTCAGCCTGTCCACCTGGTGGGGATCTGTCTGTGGTTCCGGTATCTGGGAGAGTTGATGCACCCTCGGAAGTGACGAGGACGCCCTTCTCCGGTGAGTCTCCATGTGGGAACGCATGGCTACCTAAGGGTGATTTATCTGCTATTGATTTAGTTTCGGCATTAAAAAGCTTGTTGGATGGTTTGGGTACAAAAGGCGGAGCTTCGGTTCCGTTGGTTTTGCCAGGGGGGGCTCAGCCTCCGCCTGAGCGGGCGGCCAGTATGTCTGGCTTGGCATTCCGTGATTCGCTGTTTTGTGGTGTTGCTCCTTTAGGTACTCACCTGTCTGCGGAGATCAAGGACAAGATATGGGCACATGACTTTGTGGATGTTTGGTCCTTGGTGTCGGTCGATCATGTGACGATAGATAAAGAGCGTGTTTTCGAAAGAGGTTCGGAGAAAAAGGTGAAAGTCGCGAAAACTTTTGGCAATTGGCTCCAGGGTTTTTCTACCTTGGCTCATGTCATCTGTCAACGTTTTCCGGAAAAAGGGGCCGAGCTGTTTGTGTATGTAGACACTATATTCAGTGCCCACAAATTGCACGGAGGTGCAGCTTGGTGGAGATATGACGAGGAATTTCGCCGTCGGTTGGCGATGACGCCTGACATTGGTTGGGCGTCGAAGGCGACGGATGTGTGGTTACAGCTAATTTTGGCTCAAAAGCAGGCTCGGCCCTTTCAGGCAGGAATCGCAGTTTCGGGTTCAGCACCCGGGATTGCGGCGCAGCGCCCAACAGGAGCATGTTGGCTCTACAATGAGGGACATTGCAGGTTCTATTCTTCCTGCAAGTTTCGTCATGAGTGCTCCATCTGCGGGGGTGCCCATTCCGCGCTTCGCTGTTTCCGACGGGCAAAACAACCTTCCAAGGTGGGTCCTGCCGGTGCAGCGGAGAACTCCGGTGAGTGCTCTCGCGATGGAACCGTGGCTCGCCAGGTATCCCAAGAGACAGGAAGCAGACTTGTTAGGTCGGGGCTTCAGTGAAGGTTTTTTCATTCCGCATGTTTTTTCTTCGTTTTTGATGTTGTCAGATAATTTAAAATCGGTGAAAGAAAACATGTGTTTGGCACGGGAAAAAGTGCTGAGTGAGGTGTCTTTAGGCAGGATGGCGGGCCCCTTTGGGGAGCCACCTTATACGAATTTACGGGTTTCTCCTCTTGGCTTGGTCCCCAAAAAGGAACCGGGGAAGTTTAGGTTGATTCATCACCTTTCCTTCCCTCGTGGGGATTCGGTCAACGATGGGATTTCCAGAGATGAGGCTGCAGTGTCTTACACGTCTTTTGATGTGGCTGTGCGGTTGGTACGGGAGGCAGGCGTAGGTGCCTTGCTTGCTAAATCGGACATAGAGTCAGCTTTTCGTTTGTTGCCTGTGGATCCTGCCTGTTTCCATTTGTTGGGATGTCGGTTAGATGAGCAGTTTTTTGTAGACATGTGTTTGCCTATGGGCTGTGCCATCTCATGTTACTATTTTGAAGTTTTTAGTTCCTTTTTGGAATGGACGGTTCGTTTCAAGACAGGTATTTCTTCAGCCATTCATTATCTAGACGACTTTTTATTTGTAGGTCCAAGTGATTCAGGAATGTGTGGTTATTTGCTGAAAACCTTTCGAGTTTTAATGTCCGAATTTGGTGTCCCGGTAGCAGAAGAGAAGACGGTTGGTCCGGCTACGATTTTGTCGTTTTTGGGTATTGAAATTGATACGCAAGAGATGGTTTTCAAATTACCTGACGACAAGCTTGCGCGTCTGCTTTGTACCATTGACGAATTTGTTTTATCAAAAAAGGTTACCCTGAAGCATCTTCAGTCACTGTTAGGGTTGCTGGTTTTTGCTTGCAGGATCGTTCCCATGGGTCGCGTTTTCTCTAGACGCCTATCATTGGCGACTAGGGGTATTTCGCGCTCAAATCATTTCATTCGTGTCACTAGGCAAATGAAAGATGATTTGCGCGTGTGGCAGACTTTTTTGCGATCTTTTAATGGTAGGGCGATTTGTCAGTCGGAGGAGGTTTCCAGTTTTGAGTTACAGCTGTTTACAGATGCTGCTGGCAGTGTCGGTTGCGGTGCGGTTTTTGGAGCGGAGTGGTGTTTTGCACGTTGGCCTGTGGGCTGGAGTAGTATGGGTCTGACATTGAATTTTACACTTTTAGAACTCTTTCCCATTGTGGTTGCAGTGGAGTTGTGGGGTTCAAAGATGTTGAATAGTCGCATACGTTTTTGGACGGACAATATGGCAGTGGTGCAGGCTGTTAACAATTTGTCTTCTGGATCATTGCCGGTTTTGGCGTTACTTAGGCATCTAGTTCTACGTTGCATGCAATGTAACATTTGGTTTCGGGCTACACATGTGCCGGGTGTTGAGAATAAAATCGCAGATGCCTTATCTCGTTTGCAGATGGGGGTCTTTCGGGAGCTTCACCCGGGAGCACGGCTGGAAGGGGAGCGTTGCCCGAATCACTTATGGGCCCTGGTCGAGGGGAACTTGCCCGGCTAGTTCAAGGTTCTGTGGTACCAGGTACATGGCGGAGCCATAATAAGTTTTGGGCGGAGTGGTTGGAATTATCTGGCGGGGTTTTTCCTACAAATGATGAGCGGCATTATGAGGTTACGTTGGAGTATTTGTCTCGGATGCGTACTAATGGTTCTTCGGTGTACACGGTGTCAAAAGGTTTGACTGGTATTGCGTTTATGTTGAAGTTGTGGGGTTGTACTGATGTGACGAAAATGTTTGTTATTAGACAGGCATTGAAGGGGTGGAAGAAGGAGCATATTGTGAAGGATGCTAGGAGGCCCATTACATATGCTTTATTACTAAGGTTGCTGATGGTTGTTCCGGCTGTTTGCTTTGATCCTTATGAGTCTGTTTTGCTGCGTACTGCTTTTTCTTTGGCCTTTTTCGCAGCATTGCGGGTGAGCGAATTGGTGTCACCGAGCGCAAAGCGGTTTGGGGGTCTTTTGTTTGCGGATGTTTTATTGGAGGAAAAAATGGTCCGGGTATGTGTGAGACGGTCCAAGACTGATCAGATGGGCGTTGGTGTTTGGTTGTGTGTGAATTCATTGGGTGGTGAATTCTGTCCAGTTCGTTTGGTGCGTGAGTTTTTGTCTTTTCGAGCTGATGGGGTTCCTTTCTTGGTACATTCTAATTCTTTGCCGCTTACTCGATTTCAATTTGGAGCCGTTCTTAGTCTTGTTTGGAGCATTTGGGCGTTGATCCTGCTGAGTTTGGGACTCATTCGTTTAGAATAGGGGCAGCCACGGAGGCTAATGCTTTAGGTATGGGGGAGGAAGATATTAAACGTCTGGGTAGGTGGAGTTCAACTTGTTATAGGTCCTATGTGCGTCCGGATCTGGTGTTGTTTTGATTTTCTTTGTCATTTCAGAACATCGGCCGGAAGTATGGATAGTTGGCCATTCTTTTATTTTCTGGGCAGCTCGGCGGGCTGAATATCGGCCTTTGGGCCTCAGTCTTGGGGTGTCATCGGCCGAGGTGCACTGGAAAGGTATCAGAGGGCTGAGGTGGGTTCAGCTGTTGCCGTTAATAGTTGAAGTTAGTCGGGAATGCCGTGGTCCAATTGTGCTCGTTATTCATGTTGGGGGAAATGATTTGGGAAAGGTGAAATTGTCGGAGTTGTTGTCCCTTATCAAGGCTGATTTAGGTCATTTCAAACAGCTGTTTTCTGATTGTGTGATTGTCTGGTCTGAGGTGCTTGCACGAACTCATTGGCGAGGAGCTAGAAGTGCTGTGGCCATCGAGCGGTCAAGACGGGTGTTGAATGTTCGTATTTCCAGGTTTGTTCGTTCCATTGGGGGGGTAGCAATTTGTCATTTGATGTTGGAAGGTGACAATGGGGACTTATTGTTATCTGACGGCGTTCATTTAAATGACATTGGGATCGACATCATGCTGTCGGGTCTGCAAGATGGAGTGGAGGCTGGTTTGGCATTGTGTGGTGGGGGTGGTCGGAGTACCGCATAGGTGTTCGCGGTATCCTCCTTGGCGGAGATAGGCTCTGAAGAGTAAAATCCGGAGAAGAACCTACATGCGCGCCGCTTCACAGTGGGCGGCATCACAGGAGATGTGAATAAATTAAGTGGTTACTTCAGGGCCATGTGATACAAAAATGTTTGGTTGTGTTAAATAAAGCTGTGGCCATTCCCACATTCTCCAAGAAACAGGTTTCGTTGCTTTATTGGTTTATTAAATGGGGTAATGATGCATCAGCGACACTTAATATGGGGATAACATTAGTACATGCAGTCTTGAGGCACTAAATCAAATAGAGAAAGTGCCTGGGACTGTATGTGATAGGGGGATGGAAGGGGGGAAAAAAGTGCGGGAAGAAATCAGGAGCAGGGATTGGTTGGACAAGGGGATAGAGGAGGGGTTAGGAGCAGATAAATAGTTGAGGTCAAGGGCAGTTCACTATCTTACCTGCTGGAGCTGCAAACGTCCCTCCCGCCCTCCCTCTTTGGGAAAATTTGGGTGTGTAGTTATGGTGTTTTCTCTGTCTTTTAATTTCTTTGCTTTTCTATGCCATGTCTATTATGGCTCGTCAGTTGCTTCCTTTTTCTTTGTGTAGGCGTGTTTCTGTGGTTTTTCTTTGTTTTTTCAGATGTCACAGCAGGCGGAGATAGGCTCTGAAGAGTAAAATCCGGAGAAGAACCTACATGCGCGCCGCTTCACAGTGGGCGGCATCACAGGAGATGTGAATAAATTAAGTGGTTACTTCAGGGCCATGTGATACAAAAATGTTTGGTTGTGTTAAATAAAGCTGTGGCCATTCCCACATTCTCCAAGAAACAGGTTTCGTTGCTTTATTGGTTTATTAAATGGGGTAATGATGCATCAGCGACACTTAATATGGGGATAACATTAGTACATGCAGTCTCTAATATATAAGGTCCTCAAAGCCACTTCAGAACTGAACTGGTCCCTGAAAAAATGGCCTTTTGACATTTTCTTTAAAATATGAGAAATTGCTGCTAAAGTTCTAAGCCTTGTAATGTCCTAGAAAAATAAAAGAATGTTCAAAAAATGATGCAAACATAAAGCAAACATATGGGAAATGTTAACCAGTAACTATTTTGCGTGGTATTACGATCTGTTTTACAAGCAGATACGTTTAAATTTAGAAAAATGCTAATTTTTGCAAATTTTGGTGTTTTTCAGAAATAAATACCAAAATTATCGACCAAATTTTTTCACTAACATAAAGTACAACATGTCACGAGAAAACAATCTCAGAATCGCTTGGATAGGTAAAAGCATTCCGATATTATTACCACATAAAGTAACACATGTCCGATTTGAAAAAATAGGCTGTGTCCTGAAGGCCAAAACAGACTGGGTCCTGAAGGGGTTAATCACCCCTTCAAAAGATCCCCACTTTGGTCTGAAAGCAGGTCCGAAAATGTTGACATTATATGTGCCCAAGAGACTCATCTTTTAGAAACAGATGCCCACAGAATCAAAAATATGAATTTCCCACATGTATATCATGCCCATACCCAGAAAAAGGCAGGAGCATTGATTGCTTTTAAATGTACTTTAATATTTGCAGAATTAAATGTATTAACTGACCCAAAAGGCATGTTCCTTGTGCTGGTATGCCAACTACAGAGGCGTAGCTAGGTTCTCCTGCACCCGGGGCAAAGATTCAGATTGGTGCCCCCCCCCAACTTATTTCCCGACATCTCCTTCCCCCTTGCCATGTTTTCTTTTCCCTACCAATCGATGAGATGTAATTTTTTGTTCACAATTTATTTTATGTAACTTGAGTATAAAAGCATTTCTACGGGGACTTCCGGTTCCGGCCCCGGCATGTAGAGATGCACGCCTGAGAGCGCTCCTGCCTCCGTTCCACATATCTCCCTGTCAGATCGTACTTACGTCCTCTGGGGAAGCACAAATCATCCAGCCATCTTCCGGGCGCAGTACCCGTTCGACCGGTGAGTGCATGGACAGATTTGTCTCAGTAATGGGGAAATCCAAGACGCAAAGCAAATCCGGCCGCGTGGCTGAACAACTGCCCAATATGGCGGACGGGCCTGTCCCGCCTAGTGTATTGCCTGAACATTCGGAGCTCAGCTCCTCACAAATACAGGGCATGGGCGACACATCTTGTGTCATTGATTACAAGCAACTGGCGTTACAGGTGGCACAGTTAATTACCCCAGATTTGCAGGAATCTTTGTCTAAAACGATAGAAACCTCATTATCACATCTGCATACCTCGGTGACACAGCATGAGGAACGTCTTGATAAGCTGGAAACGGCGATTCAAGATGTGGATTCTGGACTCGAGGAGGTACAACAACTGGTACGAGATGCACGGTTGGAGAACAAGAAGCTGTGGGAGCGGGTAGAAGATCTAGAGAACCGCTCTCGGCGGAATAATCTGCGCATTGTCGGCTTACCGGAATCGGTACCAGCTAAAGATCTGAGACGCCTATGTGAGCTGGATCTGCCGGCAGCTTTGGGCATTCACCATCCATGCAGGGTGGAAAGAGCGCATAGAATTGGAGCTGATCTGCGTGCGGCAAAGCCAGATAATCGTAGCGAGGTGAATACAATGAGAGATCGCCCGAGACAAGTAATTGTAAAGTACCTAGATTACTCTGACAAGATGTCTGTGCTCAAATCCTACAAGAACAGAAAAGATGGATTAGATTACAAAGGCCATCGTATCCTCATCTTTGGAGACTTCTCGGCGGAAGTTACGAAGAAAAGGCGAGCATTCTCTCAAATTTGCTCAGATTTATACAAACGCCAGATGAAATTCGCTTTACTGTACCCTGCGGTTTTAAAAGTTTTTCATTCGGATGGGTCATTTGATTCGTTTCAATCTCCGGAAGAGGCCATTGCAGGCTTGAAGCCCTCTACTTCAAAGGATGTACCCCATCGCTCTGCTCAGGGATCTCGGAAGCAGAGTGTAGAAGACAGTCGGGACATTACTACAATTCCGCCATCTTCTCCGAAGCCTCAGCGGGTGGGTCGTCTGGTTGCAGCTGATACCTGACAAGATTTTGATGGCTAATACGGTCGGACAGAGCTGATGATCACCGGTGATTGCCTGTTTTGAGTCAGCTTTTATATTACCTGCCAGATCAAAAGAGAAGGGTCTGGATGACGGTTTTTCATTTCTTCTGAGTCTTGCCGATATGGAAGATGTGGTATGGACATACTAACTGTTTTATGTTGTTCTTTATTAAGCAACCCCAGTTGCTTTTACTTAAGAAGGGGGGAATGGAAGGCTACTGAATGTAATTGCACTATGATACATAACCTAGTTGCTTTTTTGGTAATGTATTTCTGTGTGTCGGAAATAAGTGAAGTCTTATTGCACCAATGGGTGGGTGATAAGGTATTAATCCACACCTCCAGTGCGGGAATTGTATTATTGTTTTTAGTTAAACAGTTGAACAGGCAGTTTATGTTGTGGGAATCCATGCTCAGGGACATCTATTTCTGTACCGTATATTTAATAGCTCTTATATGAGAATTGTATCTTGGAACGTCAAGGGGCTACGGTCTCCACATAAACGCATGATGGTATTGCATCATCTGAAGCGTTTGCGTGCAGACATAGCGCTTTTACAAGAAACGCATTTGGCAGAGGCAGATTTCTTTAGGATGAAAAGGTTGTGGGTGGGTCAGGTGTTCGGATCCCCGGCTGTCGATTCGAAGGCGGGAGTTATTGTTCTCATACACCAAAAGTTTTCCTCAACAGTGTCACAGGTGTCTAGAGATTCGGAAGGTCGATGGATAAATGTATTACTTACTGGCTCCACAGAACAAATCAGTCTGTACAATGTCTATGGCCCAAACACGCGTAGCTCATCCTTTTTTCATAATTTAAGCACTACAATTGGAGCGGATGGACATCCACATAAAATTCTTGGAGGTGACTTAAATGTTGCTTTGCACCCGAGTGAGGATAGGACCAACACAGCTCAGGGGGGGAGAGCCCCCTCTATCACAACTGAAACGATATTAAAAAAATTCCTTGCGGCCACTGATTTGACGGATATCTGGAGACTTCAAAACCCGGACGGTAGGGAATATTCCCACTATTCACATCCACACCAATCCTGGTCTCGCATTGACTATATGTTAGTATCCCCACTTTTATTACACCGAATGCGAGGGTGTGTAATTGAGCAGATGCTTATCTCGGATCATTCCCCTGTAGTATTGGACGTACATGATAGCTTCCCCCACGGTACGGATTACTTATGGAGATTTCCGTCAAATCTGGCTGCGGAGGAATCCTTCCAAAGCAAACTTAAAGGATGGTGGCAGGAGTATGAATTGACAAATGGAGTTCATGCAGATAACACCCAGCTTTACTGGGATACAGCGAAGGTAGTTATGCGGGGTCACATCATGGCATATGTCGCTAATTTTAAGAAAGTAACTAAACAAAAAATTGAGACTTACAGTACTACTCTCAGGACATCTTACACTCTTTTCCAGAATTCGCCTTCTCTAGTTAATAGAGAAGCCTGGAAAAAAGCCAAAAGCGATTACGAGCTATGGTTAGATAAGGGTGAGAAACTGAAGCGCTCGGCCTTAGAGGCGAAATTGTTTCGTTTTGGCAACAAGGCAGGCAGTCTTCTGGCTAGGCTCTCAAAAGGTCCATGGTCACACTCTGTTATCGCTAGGTTAAAGGATCAATTGGGGCAGATACAGAATCACCCCAAACAGATCAATTCCATTTTGAGGGATTTCTATGCCACTTTATACGCTAGTCGCCAGAGTATACCGGGGGTGACTCCTCTTTCTTTAGATTCCCTAAATTTGCCGGTTCTTACTGAGGAAGAGAAGGTCCTGTTAGATTCCCCAATTACGGAGGATGAGCTCAAATCTGCGATCAATTCCCTGAAACTTAATAAAGCGCCAGGCCCCGATGGGTATACAGGGGAATATTTCAAAGCTCTGAGGGATCAAATGGCTCCATGTTTGCTTCAACTATATAATGGCTACCTGTCTGGGCAGCCGATCCCACCAGCCTCTAATGTCGCATATATAAAGGTATTGCCGAAACAGGATAAGGATCCTGCTTTAGCATCATCATACCGGCCAATCTCGTTAATTAATTTGGACCTTAAGTTGATGTCTAAAATAATGGCAGATAGGCTAGCCTTTATTCTCCCTAGATTAATTTCCCCTAGCCAGGTGGGCTTCGTCAAGGGCCGCTCAGCAGTGTCAAACATACGGAAAATTCTGAGTGTTCTAGACGACGTAAATCTTAATACTTCTGCTCATCCATCTCCGGCAATCCTTACCGTGGATGCCGAAAAAGCTTTTGATATGGTGGACTGGGGATGGTTGGGCAGGACTCTAGATTCCATGCATATAGTGGGCCCTTTCCGTAAATACTTGTCTGCACTTTACACAGAGCCGTCAGCACGGGTATACACTCCTGGTTTCCTGTCATCCCCTATTCCATTATTTAAGGGCACTAGACAAGGTTGCCCGCTTTCCCCTCTTCTTTTTAACATTGCCCTTGAACCTTTTATTAGGGCATTGGAGGCTGATGTGGACATTCATGGTATAGCGGTAGGTTCGGCAGTAGTTAAGGCGTCATATTTTGCAGATGATGTATTGGTCTTTTTATCAGATCCGCTTAGGGATCTTCCTAGGGTTTTTGATCTACTGAGGGCTTTTGAGGCCTCTTCAGGGTTTAAGGTGAATGTGGAGAAATGTGAACTCTTAGATTTGTCCCGTACACGAACCTCAAGTAACTGGTCCACTCTAAACATCCCTGTGACCATAGCCAAAAGTTCAATTAAATATCTGGGAATCCATATAGGACGTACCCCTGATTCTATATATACTCTCAACTATCCCCCCCTGTTGTCTAAATTGGTTAATGAATTAACGAGGTGGCGCAGCTTGCCATTATCTTTTATGGGAAAATGTCATTTAGTTAAGATGATAAGCTTTCCCAGATTGCTGTACCCGATGCAGACTATACCCCTTCTTCTTAGACACACAGATATTTTGAAACTTAATGCAGCCTTTACTTCCTTTATATGGTCCCAAAAACGACCAAGGATAGCGCTGAGGAAGCTTATGTTACCCAAAGACCAGGGAGGCCTCAATTTCCCAGACCTTCGTAGGTACAATTTAGCATGCCTTGCTCGGCATGGGATAGATTGGTTGCAGCAATCTAACTTTTATTCCAATTATTCCCTAGAGGCAGGAGTGGTGTACCCGCTACAGTTGTCATCGTTACTGCATACTGCTTATGGTATACTTCCTGACAATGTGAGATACCGTATATTATTAAGAGATACAATAATGGCATGGAAGTCACTTAGGTCTTCATTTGGGCTTCCTCAGCGTATATCCCCACACATGAATCTATGGGGACACCCGGGCTTTTCGCAGGGGAGAGAAAACTCTAATTTTAGACATTGGCGGGTTTTGGGCATCACAACACTCAGGCACATTCTACACCCTTCTGAAAACCGTGTAAGGAGCTTTCAGGAAATGGTGGATACTTTTAATGTCCCTTCACATCATCATTTAGCTTACTGTCAGCTACACTCGTTTATACGCTCCTTGAGTCGAGGTGTGACACAGGTGTGGTTGGAAAACCCCATTGATTCTATGATTGAATCTCCTCCAGCTAAAACCTCCTTATCACATCTGTATAAAACACTTCGGGACCAACAGGGGAGGTCTACGGCAGCATTGCTGTTTAAAGCATGGAGTAAAGAGTTCCCGGTCTCAGAATTGTCTCAACAAATCTTGGAAGGGTGGTTAAAAGTGAGGAAAGCGGTAGTAAATGAGCAATGGCGTGAAACACATTTTAAATTTATACATCGCGCTATCTATGGTTTCAATATTCCCCCACATCCAAATGCGCCAGATAGATTGGAGGCTTGCCCAAGATGTGCCACTCCCAAAACTGATCTTTTACATGGATTATGGAAGTGCCCCAAACTTGTTCCGTACTGGACCGAGATAGTGCAATTTATAAAGGATACTTGGGAAATCTCACTAACCCTGGACCCACTGTCTCTGCTGTTTCATGTCTTTCCTGATCTCCCTAGGGCACCACAAGCCCTTCATGTATTCTTGCTGATCGCTAAAAGATGCTTATTGGCACAATGGCTTACACCCCTTATACCTCCACTTACAGATCTAACGTACCAGATGAAGAAGGGTATACATATGGATAAGTTAGATATAGAGCGTACACCGGAAGCTAAAGCTTCCAAATTTTTTCAGAAATGGAAGACCTTTATCTGCAAGCATTATCAACAAAGCGAGATTGTGGAATTGATGGCACCATTTCATTACACGTCCTGGTATTTGACAAGAGCGGTTGCAGGGACGCTAGGTAATTTGGGGCCTCAGTGAAGGACTTGCGCAAGGAGGGGGGATGCACAAAGCTTGATCATGACGATATATATGATTATTAGATCTGATGCCCAAATGTCGTATATTGGTTTCTATTAAAGATTAATTGAAAACTGATGGGCCCCTGAGCTATGGTGGGGGGGGGGGGGTTTGTTTGATTGTTTAAGTTACCTGGGTCTAATATTATATGTAAAAACAAGTACCTCAATGTACATCGGTGATACTGTGAATGTAGCAGAATATGGTATTATCTGTTGTATCTTATGCAATATGTGGCTATTATTCTACATTTCCTTTTCTCAGGGATCAATTTTGATACA